>NC_069657.1:155185606-155841856 GCF_027244095.1 Hemicordylus capensis | reverse complement strand
ATTAGAGAATAGCATAGAAAAGTGCAAAAAAACCAGCCTAAGAGTCAATACTCCTGAGGGCCAGTGGCGTATCTAGGGTAGGGCAGGCAGGGCACGTGCCCCGGGCGCCACTTGAAAGGGGGCGCCATTTCTTAAAATTTAATTTAAAAAAAAGAAAATTAAAAATGGCCACCAAAAACAAAATGGCCACTGTGCATGCTCAAATGGCCTCTGTGAGGCCCTAGGCCATGCCAGGCCTCGCAGAGGCCATTTGAGCATGCACGGCAGCCCTTTTGTTTTTAGCTGCCATTTTGGAGAATATATATATATATATATATATATATATATATATATATATATATATATATAAAAATGGCCACCGCACATGCTCAAATGGTCCCCGCAAAACCCTAGAGGCCATTGAGGGGAGGGGGAACCTTTGCAGACCCACCCCAGAGCCTTTAGGAAGCCCCCAGAGGGGCTACAGTTTTGTGTTTTTTTTTAATTAATATAATATAAGTCACTGTACACATATTCAGTTTGGCACTATGTACAGAGAATCAGGGCTTGTGAATAATGAGCTGAAGCTTATGAGCTAGGATTGTATTCATTTGCTCTTACTTTGCTTCTTGTGATAAGTGAGTTAAATGTGTCTTTCTGAAATACTACAATATATTCCAAGCACTGACACAGTTTACTCTGCATATCCTTTAATTATTTTCAGAGTATCTGGGAAAAGGCAAATTCTCCATTTATTTTTAAAACTTATGTAATAATGATGCTACAATGCATAGTAGAGAATTAGACATTAGTTTTCCAAGTACACCTCCACATAGTATTTGGGTATTTCATGATCCCCAGCATACTGAAATTTGTAGTTTTCCAGCATTTTTTTGGTATGGCTACGTCCACTGCTAAATAGTTTTTGAAAGATTAAAAGATTAACGAGCTTGACTTGTATTTTTCAGCTGATATGATGGTAAAGTTATCTGAAAGATGGGTGTCAGATGTTTGGCCAGGGGGTGCAATTTCAGTGCTTGCCCTAGGCGCTATTTTCCCTAGATACACCTCTGCTGAGGGCTGCCTCTGTCCCCAACTGGGACCATCCTCCAGTTGGCCCCACTAACCATCTGTGCATCCCTACCTCCTGAAAATACATCTGGGTGGGGCTGAGGATCTCCTACTACAGGGAAAAAGAACCCTTCATGGTAAGACCAATGTTCCTTTTTTCCCTGAGTAGGAGATCCTCAGGATGGGACGTGCCCAAGCTGAAGACACAAATCCCTGGGATGGGTAGGATGTATTCAAACCCCTTCTCAAAGCACCGTGCGCTCCAAGGCTGCCTGTGCTGCTGAGTGGCCAGAACCCTATAGTGCCTAGGGGGACGGAGCAGCGGAAGGCCAGGTGGGATGGGCTGAAAAAAGGCCGCAAAGGTAGCTGCACTTCTGGTCAAGCATGCCGTGACTCCCCCTGGGGAGGGGGATGTTGAGATCCAAGTAGGCCAAGAGAATGCATGATCTGATCCCACCAGGCAAGGTGTCCTTAGCGACTCTGTTCCCCAAGGAGGGGGAACGGCAACAGACAAGAAGGGTGTCAGCCTTGTGGATGTCCCTGGTGTGATGGATAGATGAATGCCGAGCCCTGCACCCGCCAGGCTTGTGCCACAATCATTCCCCTGGCTGGACTGGGGAAAAACAGAATGAAGGAAGAACGGCAACTCAAGACCTGTGAAGCAGGGAATTAACTTTTTTGGGGAGGGAAGTGGGGTTTGGGCAAGGATGCACTGCATCTAGCTGGAAAGAACGAGATTCCTTCTGTGCTGATAGGGCACCTAGTTCAGAAACCCTTGAGTCGAGGTAATAGCTACCAGGAAGAAGACCTTATAAGACAAGAGCTTCAGTGGAAGGGTAGCAATGGGCTCGAAGGGGTCCTTCAAGAGCACGTTTAGGAACTCAGTTGAAGTTCCAGGCCAGGAACCACCCGACTAGAGGGGGAGACAGGCTTGTTGTTCCCCCAGGAATCTGAATTAGTGCCGGTGTAGGGTCGGTTGGCCTGAATCAGTGGACGAAAGAGGCAGAACCGAGGCCAATGCGGAGGCTTAGCACCTCAGCGTGCTTGGTTGCAGGGAAAGGTCTAGGCTGGCCTGTAGAAATGCGAGGACCTCAGGCACCACTGTGGGTAGTGGATCCCTCTTTGTGTGATCAACCCTCTGCGGACGTCAAGTCAGGCAGCTGCTATATTCGATTGGTTGATTGGCATCTTGAAGCCGGAGTGGTGTCCTGGACGTGTTGGGAATATTGTTTGGACGCTAAGTACGCACGCTCAGCCTCCCGGCAGAGAGATGTAAACACTGGAATCAATGTAAAGTAGTGTTGTCTGTAAGGGCGAAAAGAACCATACGAACTACGGAGGAACCCATTGGGCTCTCTGTGGGGCGAAGGCCTAGCCTACTTGTCCCACGTTTTGACCAAAACTGGGTCTAAAGCCAGACCCAAAAGGGTTAGCACCCGTAAATATCAAGGGTAACTTATATTTATCATCAATGTTTCAGGTCTTAAGCCAAGATGACCTGTATCCAGTCACACCCGCCACTATGGCCCAACTGTGAACAATCAAAGTTTGAATCGGCCCTGAGTGCAGCAGTCTTGGCCATTTAGTAAATGCCCTGGCGAATCCTTGGGCTGTTTGGGAGGGACCAATGTGAACCGTGCCTTGGTCTAGAGCTGAAGCGCCCGAGCAAGATGGGGTTGGTCGTGGATATCTTGAGGGATGTGACTGAAGGCGTCTCGGACCTTCAAGAGAAGGGTGTGTCAGCTCCTGTCCTCCTGGAACTAGATAGGTCCCTGCCCTTTGAGTGTAGGATAGCCCTGGAGACCAATTGAGCCCCCAGGAGAGTCAACCTTAGGTGTGGCCAAAGGTTTTGAGAGGTCCCCTGGGACTGTCCTCACGGTGGAGGATACTGAGCACACACCTGTTCCTGGAACAGACTTTTTTTTTTTAAAGGGATGGAGGTGAAAGAACTGAGTCAGATAGCAGTGACAAGAGATGATGTCTCTTGCCTGGAAAAACTAAAAACCAACAAATCGTCAGGGCCGGATGGCATCCATTCAAGAGTCCCCAAATAACTCAAATGTGAAATTCCCACAAAAGAAAACAACCCCCCCCACCCTGGGCACTGCTCACTCTGTTGCGTGCCTGCCTGGGCCCGGGTCCCTTTCCTGGAATGACCTGGGAGTCATGCATATCCCTGCATGAAGGGGGTCCCCCCCCGCTGGACCTGGTAAGGGCCGTGCCAGGGGAGTAGCAAGCGGGGTCGTAGGTGGCTCAATGGAGAATCCTATAGCTATATCTTACAATGCTCACACATGTGGTCTCCCATTCAAGTGCAAACCAGGGGAGGCCCTGCTTAGCAAGGGGACAACTCACGCTTGCTGACCTAAGACCACTTTCCTCCCATTCCTCCAGAAAAAAACCTCATGCAGCCATTGAGAATCCTGGGAGAGAAAAAGTCTTTACTCACGGCTGTGACTGCTGAGGCTCCGCAGGAGCGTGTGAGCAATCCATCATGCAGCATGGGGGGAATGCGCGGACCAGCCGGTTCCCCCTCAATCGCTGAGGCCCCAGTGGCCAGAGGATTAGGTGCCAGAATAGTGCCCACCAGGCTCTGGTCGCCTCCCTCAAAGCGCAGTCACTTGTTTGATTCAGTCTTCCACTTGGCTCTATTCTGGTTACTTTCACTTTTGCTTTTCAGCCGGCTGCTTGAATCAACAGGCGCTCAATTAAATGCTTGTGCCCTTCTGGACGTTAGAAGGACTCACTCATGCACCTTTTTTCTTTCTCCAAGGAAAAAAGCTGGTGCCCACTGCGCCTGGACCTCTTGGGGACTTGGCTAAGTGCTGCCCCAAGGTCCCTGTTGCTTGTGCCGTGGCTGCAATCGAGGGGGAAGCTTAAATAGCCATGCTGAGCTAAGCCACAGCAACAACAAGAGTGGAGTTTGCAGCTGCTGAGAAGCCTGGACAATGAGTGAGCAACTCCTTTGCTGAGCAGGCTGCGCTGACCAAGACCCCTCCAAACAAATGCAAATACTCTGGCAAGTAGCCAATCAAGCAGAATTCAAGCTAAAAGGATTACCTTGTGAGGAGTTTTTGTTTGTTTGCTTGTTTTTTGGTTAGTTTGTATGGCTCTGAATAGAGGTAGCTCCCTTCCCGCCCTTACACACGCAAAGCGGAAAGGGGGGAGGAGGGGGAGGGAAATCTTAGAGAACCACCAGGCAGGCACAGTACAAAGAGTTGTGACTCTTGTCTCCCCCAACAGCCAAGAATCTGGTCATTATGGAGAATAAATAAAATGAATTGAAGAAAAAAGGTTTAACTGCATGAGCTCTCTCCCAATACATCCTATCCCGAGCAAGACAGAACTGGAACTGGGGTTAGGAGGGAGGAGGCTATGCCCACAAACAAGTCACGTGGTCCAGTTCTGTCTCGAGCATGCTCAGTTCACTACCCATCCTGAGGATCTCCTATTCAGGGGAAAAACATATATTTAAGTGGGATTCCTCTACACCCAGCAACCCGCAAAATCAATTGCACTTGTTGGTCTTGCTAGATCATTGGGCAGTGCTCCATAACAGTGCTCATGAGGCAATTCAATTGCTTCAATTGGCAGGCATAAAAGGGACTAAATTTGGTCTAAAAATATATGAAGACCTCTGCTGGATCAGACCAAGGTTCCTCCCTCTACTTTTCAGAATGAATGAAAAACTGGACACAGTTGGGCCCATTGACTTTACCTATCAGTGAGGCTAATCTCATGACTGCAGGGAGCCCAGCCTGTTTTCCTGCCATCGTGGGAACTGCTGGGAGCCATGTGGCTCCCAGCAGTTAGCCACTTTAGTCTCCCCCACACACATGAGGTTAGTGGATTGAGGACTCCGCTAACCTCATTTTGGTGATCATGAGTAGCCACGGTGTGTCTCTGTGCCGTGATAATTCATGAGGAGACCCCTGCCGGGAGGCTAAAACAAGCCTCCCAGTCTCGGGGGTCTCCCCAGGATGCCCCATGCACTTGCATGGGGCATCAAGGAGGCTGGGCAGCCCCAATGCCCTCAGGCCCTACTGGCTCTGTGGAGGAGCTGGTAATCATGTAGGTGGCCAATCCGGCTGCCCAGGGCTCCATGGGTGCTTGTGTGTGGGGAGAGCGGGCTTGGCCTGCTCTCCCCACCTCTCCCCACCTAACCCCATCTGGCTCTCCATGTTGCTCGTGTGGAGAGCCTCAGTGTGTCTTATTAGATTGTAGGCAGTGACTGTAGAATGTTTTGGACACACAGGCTGACATACTGCACAAGAGAATGGGGGAAGCTTGAGCACTGCCCTGCATGTATGTACAGTAAGTGTTGCCAATGAGTTTGCGCTGCAAGGCAGCAGCAGTTTGTGTTAAGTCCTTCATGCATGAATGAGGCACTTACTGTGACAAGGTAGTCATTGGAAAGAAGGGGCATCACATTGCCCAAGGGCATGCACAGAGTGCTTACTGTGGAGCACTGCTGCCCTGAGGCACAACCCCATCAGTGATGCTTACACTCATGCAGGCAGATTGACAGTGCTCAAACTACCCACGTTCCCTCGTGCCGTATGTCAGCCACTACCAACGTTTTGTGATTGAGGAAACCAGTCTTCATATACATCTGGAACTGGAGTTTTACTTGTCTGAGCAGGTCTCATTGTTCAAATGAGAGGTACACTAAATTTTGGATGTTTGAACAAGACAATAGATTGTTGGGTCTACCCATTCTGTTTTGCTTTGGAGAAGTTTACTCCTAATACACTACTGACAATTAAATGCAAATAGCGTCCAGAAATAGAAATAGCCTGTGGCATCACAGCAACAGCTTGACCATTCAACTTTTAGAAGAGCTTATTGTCCAAACCTTTGTGTTGCCAAAAGGCAATTAAACTAAGCAAAGCAGCATTTGAAAACAGGCCTGTAAAGAATGATGAAGAACATTTTTGTTCTTGTTGTTTATAACATTTTAGACAGGGCGAGGTAGTGCCAGTTGATATGTTGCTCGTTGAACATGAGGGGAACAAAGTTAAGGTCTACACTTTTGCATGGCAGTTTCACCTCTGTTTGGGATATTTTGTTTTTATCTGTGCCCAAGCAAACTGCTGTATGAACTGGGGCTTGTGTTTTGAGGGCTGGCCTCCATTTCAGACAAGCCAGGCAGTCACATCAGCAGAGATAATGTGTTTTGAGCCTGGAAAGGAGCTATAACTAAAAAGCCCCTCCAGCAAGCAAGGGTTCTGGAGCAAAGAAAGGTTCTAACAGATCGAACAACTATACTCTAATGCTATCAGATCCATCAACTGAATTTGGTGTGCTAGAGTCCTCCTACTTTGTGCAGCTCCTGAATAAGCACTGATTAATAAGCACTGAATAAGCTACTGAAGAGCATTCTGCTCCCCTGAACTGCAATAACATTTTCCCAGCTCAGGAACCCTGAATTCTAGAACTCAGGAGACCCCATTTCTTTGTTCTCTTGCCTTTTATTTTTACTTTGAACTAGAAACCCTGAGAACTCACATGTCACTTTCAGACGTCGGACTTCTGGTGGATTCTTTGTCCAATACTTCCCTGGAATCCTCCCAACTGAGCAGCCATTTTTGTGCAACCCCCTCCCCAGTTGGTGGCATACAACACAGTGCACAAACCAAGAGACTGAATCACTGAGACTGAAATCACTGAACTTCCAGATATGAGCTTGTTGCAGAGAGATCTGCTCAAGCCCAGGATGTTTTCAAACATATAGGTATTGGTTGTGTTAAGTGGAATTGTAGATGAGAGAAAGAAGCGTTCCTCCCAAAGCGCCTCCCAAGGTTCTCATATGTTTACTCCACATCCTTCTGTATATATAATGGAGATGGTCAACACTCTAAACTACTGTACACATTATAGATACATATAGAGCCAGGTCTCACGATCAGTGAGACTCGGTTCTTGAGAGTGCACAGGGAGGGAGCCCTGGGCAGCTAGATCGGCCGCCCACACGATTGCCCGCTCCGTGATGGAGCCAGAGGGGGCTGGGGAGCTTGGGGGCCGCGTAACCCTCAGAAGCACCAGTATGCCCTGCGCAAGCACGCAGGGCATACTGGGGAGACCTCCGGAGCCGGGAGCCGGTTTTTCGCTTCCCTTCCGGGGGTCTACTCATGATCAGGAAGCCCGGGTTTGCAGAGCGCTCGGTCCGCAAACCCGGGCTTTGGAGAGGGCTACAAAAGCGAGCTAGTCGCTTGTAAGCCACTGGGTTCACCGGCGAGCCCAGTGGTTTACACGATCAGCAAAAATCGGGCTAGTCTCTCCTAGCCCAATTTTTGCTGATCTTGAGAATAGCCCCATAGAGTGACTACCATGCAGATTCTAAACACTAGCAAATTTTTCTCATGAGCTCCTGCATTTGCTCCAAATATTATTACTATTACTACAAATATTTATATACCGCTCCTCAACCAAAGTTCCAACCAAAATGGAGCATAGTATGTATGCTAGGTGTGCAAGGTGCTAATATACAGACAGCAGGCTAACTTAGAGGCTTCTGTGTGTACTCTGGGGCCAGATGTCAGGTATACAAAACTTCTTGTATGCATTTCCAAAGTTTTGTTCCTCACCCTATATAAGGAGATATGTGCTATAGTAGGACTATACATATTATAAATAAATTTTGTAAATAAGAAATGTTATACGATTCAAAATGGACTCCATGAAGAATGGTAATATGGAGCAAAGTGTGTCTAATATGTTTGATTTTCTATGGATCAAAGTCAGATAGTGTATATGGTGGCTGACGTACTGCACAAGGAAACGTACTGCGCATGGATGGAGCACTGCCCAGGCTGCTGCATCTGCATAAACATTCCCAGTGGTGTTGTGGAACAGAGCATTTCCAATCCATCATAAAGTTGTGCAAACCTAATTGTGCAGTGTGATGCTCATTATTTCCTTTTGGTGTCACATGGCACAATTGCATTCACACAACTTTATACTGGAGCAGAATTGCCCTGTTCCACAACATTGTCGGCAGTGTTTACACAGATGCAGCAATGCAGGCAGTACTCCAAACACCCGTGTTTCCTTGCATAGTATGTCAGCCAGCATTTTTATGCTCAGCAGTGAAATGTTTCCAGCAGTGCAATGTCCACACAAGTGCAATACGAATACTAATGGTATTAAATAGACAAGGCACTCTATTCCAATCAAATGTGCACTGAGATTATTCATTTTCTTATACCATAACAAATGGACTTGTCAAAACGAAACAGAAGGAACCATAAAAATAAAACACCTGCTATTTCTTTCTTACAGATGTGCTTGCATATGGCCAGTGAGACACAAATATAAAATACTTTAATTATTATCCAGAAAATTAATTGCTTAGCAGTCAGCTAACCACACTCAGAACAACAAAATAGTTCCACATTCTCAGTCTCAGTAGGCTTGCTTTGCAGATGGACAGACACTTTTTTTCCTCTGGGTTACATCTTCAAAAAGTTACAGACAAACCAGGCCCGTAACAACGATCGGGCAAGGGGAGACAGTTGTCTGGGGGCCCCACTGCCTGGAGGGGCACCCCAGGGACACCTCATGTGACTCCCCATTGCCCCCTGCCCAGCCCCAAGGCCCCTCAGCCACTTGCCCTCTTCGCCGTCTCTCCTGCTTGTTCTGCTGGCCGGCAATCGAGGCAGCAGACAAGCTGCCAAGAGCTCCTTTTCTCCCGCCTCTCAGCTGATCGGCGGGTGGGCGGGGCTTCCACCGAGGCCTCCGTGTAGGCCGCAGTGAAGCCTGAGCTCGAGTAGGGCCCAAGCAAGCCAGGAAGGAGGAGGCAGCCAGAGTGTTCTCTGCAGCAGAAGACCCCTTGCTGCCCTGCTTAACCCAGACCAGCATTTACCAGGTAGAGTGTGAACTCCTTTTTGTGGTTACCTTTCCCGCCCCCCCGCCCCCCATATATAGGGATCTGCTTGCCATAGGGCTTGGATATGGGGGGGGAGGGACCGAGAAGTCTCTGAATATTTATTTTGAAACAGCTTGGAAAATTTGCTGACTTAAAAAAAACTATCTAAAAAGTCCTATAAGTGGCTTGTTTCATGGCAGAAAATTGCAAAAACTTCTGGAACAGTATTTTATTAATTTTATTTATTCATTCATTCATTTATAAATGCACTTATGTTCAAGTTGTTTTGCAACCCAGAAGGTCTGAGTGAGAACTGTGAAGCATGTGTGGTGCTTTTATTTTATTTTTCTTGTGTGTGAACTGCTCCCCAATAACTTGCAGGGACTTCAGGGTCAATCTGGCCAACATGTGAATGCAGCACCTCCATTCCAGAGGAGATGTGTCTTAAAGGGCTTTAAAAGCCTCCTGTGAAAAACCTCCTGCAATCAAACTTGACTGAATTTGTTCAGAATTCTGGGAAAACAAACATAGGTTCACCCTGCATGGTTGAAAGTCTCCTTTGCTAATCTGCAGCGAGGGGCCCATTTTAATAATTCATCTTTCTAGTGTGTTCTAGGCATTAAAAGTAATACAAATGTATAGTACTCAATGTATATCACTATATATTGTGATGTGTGTGTGTGTGTATTCAGTGAAATGTATTTGCAGGCAGCATACTTATTTTGGAATATCAGACTTAAATCCTTGGGGGCCTGGGGTGTGCGGAGGCCCTGGACTTTGGGGGGGGGGCATTTTAAAATCTTGTCTCTGGGCCCACTCCAACCTTGCTACGCCCCTGAGACAAACATAAAGTACTAGAAACTGAATATAGAATGGTAACTTCTTCAGATTGATTCACAAATCAATCTGAGCCAGTGTGGTGTAGTGGTTAGAGTGCTGTACTAGGACCGGAGAGACCCGAGTTCAAATCCCCATTCAGCCATGATACTAGCTGGGTGACTCTGGGCCAGTCACTTCTCTCTCAGCCTAACCTACTTCACAGGGTTGTTGTGAGGAGAAAATCAAGTATGTAGTACACTGCTCTGGGCTCCTTGGAGGAAGAGCGGGATATAAATGCAATAATAATAATAAAATGCTTATGCACAAGTAATCAGGCTGCCTAAACATTTTTAATTGTTATGTAGTCTCTAGGTAGGTCCATTCATACCATCACAGTTAGGCGACCATTTGTTTATGAGTGATATGGATGACCACCAACCTGTGGCACTCTCTGTTTACAATGAATGGAGTTGCTGAATCATGTAGAGAAGCAAAATGTTTGGTTTTGTATGCATGTGGAAAGATTATGTGCCATACATATTTTCAGACGTTATTTGTGGCAAACAAATTAGAAAGTCCATTTGCCCTAAATGTCCTTCAAAACTATCAGGAAAATAGCTATAATGAACAGGATGATCATGAACCGACAGTGAATTAGTGAATTGCCTGAGAACTGGAAGTTGGCTAAGGCTAAATCAATGTCAGAACCAAAAGATGGTTGTGGTGGTGGTGGTGGTGCTACTACTACTACTACTACTACTACTACTACTACTACTACTTATATACCACTTTTCAACAAAGGTTTCCTAAGCAGTTTACATAGAAAAAAGTATTAAATAAATAAGATGGCCCCCTGTCCCCAGAGGGCTCACAGTCTAAAAAGAAACATATGGTAGACACCAGCAACAGCAACAGGAGGAAATGCTGTGCTGGGGTTGGATATGGTAAGGCTGCATAGAGCAAAGGTAGAGGTCAAGATGAAGTCAAGGGGTACCCTAGAATCCAGAATTCATTGGGCACTTATCCTGCCCACATTGCACTTAAATGAATAAATATTAACCAGGAACATATACTTGACAGATTATACCTGGGCCAGGAAAATGTGCCATGTTACAGCCAGAGAAGTGAAAAGTGTGAGTTATTGTTCTTGCAAACCCTGTTTTGTGCATCCATATTGCCAGAAAAAACTATTTAAGAAATTTTAATGAAGAAATAAAATTTATGTAATAGCAATTTAGGCAGAAACAGATCAAAGAATAGAAAACCGCAAGATGGTAGGTAAGATCCAAAAGTTCTAGGGAGATTCATCTACCTTTTTTGCAGATAATGAGGTGAGTCTCACAATTGGTGAGACTTCCGAAATGGGGTTTGCGTGGAGAGCGGACTTAGCCCACTCTCCCCGCAAACGATTCCCAGACAGCCCAGGGTGGCCGCATCAGCCGCCCACATGACTGCCGGCTCCATCACAGAGCCGGCGGGGGCTGCGGGGATCGGGGGCTGTGCGGCCCCTGGAAGTTCCAGGATGCCCCGCATGAGCGCGTGAGGCATCCTGGAGAGACCCCCAGGGTCAGGAGGCTTGTTTCAGCCTCCTGGTGGGGGTCTCCTTGTGTGTTGCCACAGCAATACACAATCAAAAAGATGTGCTCCGCTAACCTCAGCTAAGGGGAGGGGGAATTAGGAGGATTTGCTGCCGGGAGCCTCACGGCTCCTATGGCAGCAGACAAACAGCAAAAAGCGGGCTAGGCTCCCTTAGCCCACTTTTTGCTGATCGTGAGAATCTCCTCATTATTTATCCAAATAAGCAGAGTTATCTGGGTCATAAGCTGCCACTGGAGGATATGTTGGAGTCTGATGTCAAGACCAGGGTCAAGACCAGTAGAGAGCCAGGAGTGAGGGAACAGACAAGGAATTGGGGTCAGGAAGCAAGCCAAAAGTAAATACTGAAACCAAGGGTCAAAGCTGGGTGCACAAGCCATGAACCAGGATTAGGAGATAAGCCATGACTCAGAGATGAAACTAGGGGTCAAAGCTCATTAGAAAAACAAGAACCAGAAGTGAAAGACAATCCCAAAGTCAGAGCCAAAACCAGGGCTCAAGCTAGGGGCGTAGGGAGCTTGGTGGAGGCTTGGGGACAAAGTCTGACTAGTGGCTCTGCCACACCCTGGGTGTTTCTTTGTGTGCATGCCCCAAGTTATGCCTCTTGTGTCTGACATCAGACACAAGGGGGCCAGGTCATTGCCGAGAATGGCACTGTCACAGTCCGAGCAGAATTTCATTTCCCCTGTCAGCAGTTGGTGGAATCACTGAAAGGGAGCTTCTTTCTTCTCCCTCTCAGCGATTCCACCAACTGCTGACAGGAGAAATTCCAGGCCTGGAACTCTGCCAGGACTGTGATAGCCCCGTTCTCAGCACCAGCCCTGCCCCTTTGTGTCTGACATCAGGTACAGGGGAGCTGCCAATGCCCGGGGGGGGGGAGAGAATCCATTCATTTAAACGCTGGCTGGAGAGGAAAGGGATGTGCCTCTTGCTCCTAGCCAGAGAGCACTTTGCTCATTGCTGGATGAGGGAAGAGGCAGTGGGGTGGCTTGGGGCCTGGTGCCTTGGGGACAATTGTCCCCCCTTGCTTAATAGTCATTATGCCCTGGGTCAAGCCAAGGAGGAAGCACGATCAAGCAGCACAAAGCACCAGGACCAAGCAGATTTAGAAACTAGGGCAAAGTCTGAGGGAGTCTTTATATCTTCCTGTCTTAGGAGAAGCAAGCCAGTAAACTATGCAGTCCAGGGTCTGATAACTCCATGCCTGGCAAGGCTTCTCAGGTTCACCTGGATGCCACACAGGGCATTAGAATGCAATATATTTGATTCCCAGTCTTAAATACAGATGCTGACATCCAGAGCATTCTTCCAATAGTGTAAAAGGAAGAAGTGCCAGTGTGAGGGGGAGATTTCCTAGCTGCACAACACCCAGGGACATATTTCTGGGAGCTAAAAAGTAGTTTTGGTGTGCAGGGAGAGTAGCAAATATTTCCCCCTCTCCATGCATGCTCAGCTGCAGCATAAACCTTTGGCTTCGCTCTGCAACAGCCTTGCTGAGAGGGTGCAGCACTTTTCACCCTCCTACCATAGCAGAACATAGAAAATAGGAAGCAGCCATATGCTGAGTTAGACCATTGGCCCATCTAGCTCAGTATTGTTTGAACAGACTGTCAATGGCTTCTCCAAGGTTGCAGGCAGGAGTCTCTCTCAGCCCTATCTTGGAAATGCCAGAGAGGGAACTTCCCAGAGGGGCTCCATCCCTTAAGGGGAATATCTTACAGTGCTCACACATCAAGTCTCCCATTCACATACAACCAGGGTGGACCCTGCTTAGCATCAATACCACCACCACCACCACCATCATCATCATCATCATTTTTTACGTCCATATCCTGCTTTTCTTCCGAGGAGCTCAGAGCGGTGGTGGTATCTCCTTATAAAGTTATAAAACTATTTTACAATTGTTGTGAAAAATAGAGATATTACAGTCTCTAATGCTATATCTCTCTTTGTTTTTTCTATGTAATGCCTAGGAGATTTTATTTATTTATATATATATATATATATATATATATATATATATATATATATATATATATGCTTCATATAACCATTATTGATAGGTGGTGCCAGCTTTATTATAGAGCCCATTTTCTCTGATCAAAGCAATAAATTTGTATGATAGAGTTTCCTACCCATATAGGAGTTGACTTGTGTAGTAAAATCCATTTCCTGTCTCTAGATCACTGTCTGGAGAAAAGAATGCCCATTGAATACAAAAGTTGTCCATCCTTGAAATAAACACTGGGCATACAAGCAGCCTATAAGCAAATGCATTATTTTTGCTTCTAAGTCAAATAAAATAAAATGTAAAAATTCCTAAAAACATATGTAGGTCTCAGTATTTAAAAAGACAGCTTTAAAAATGCATTTATATAGCAGATCTCACTCCCTGTCTAGGTCCTTACATAGCCTACAGTAAATCACTGGGCAAGCAACCTGGCCAGCCAATCAGAAAGCCACAGAAAATCAAATTTATCTATCAAAAACAGATAGGTGACAATGACTGCTACTACTACTTACTTATATATAGTGGCCCCATAACAATTGTTCTCAGGGCAGCTCACAGAATAAAGAATAAAATGTAGCATGCAATTAAAAATACAGTTAGAACAATTAAAACACTGTGTTCAATGCACATTAAAACAAAACAGAAACTTCCATTTAAAAAAATACAGCTGACAAGGCCCTTGAACAACTCCTCAATAGCAGCACCATAAGAGAACTTGCAGGAATCTTTCCTAATCTGTTTTTGAGATTGATGGGGTGTTGCACAGTTCTAGCAAGAAGTCAGGGAGAGCAGCAGGAACTCCAGTTGACTTTAGTTATTTTAGATCTAGGTCTTGAAAGGTGCTATATATTTTGACTGACACCGGAAGATTTTTTTTTTTAAAATGACAGATTTTTCTTCAAGTCTGTCTTTTTTCTTTTTCTCTTAAGAAAACTTACTACTTCAAAATGCTCTTGAGCATAACTGGTAATGCATCCTCATTGGCATCTGATATCTTTCCAAATGCCAGTAAAAGGGCTTCCAGTCCACTTAGTCAGAAGAGTGAAATAATGTTGCTAACCACAACAGACAAAATGGCTCCCCTGGTAAGAAGGGCTGCTGAGTAACAATAAAAGAGAGTTGCCAAGAGAAACCTGAAGCACCTCTGCTATGTCATTAATACGCAAAACTGGGAGTAGCTCAACTAGAGCCGCCATTTTGGAGTCTGGTGGTCTCTCCTGATGTTAGGTAAAGAGTGTTTAAAAATTCATCAATCTCATTATAAGCATCAGTGTGTCAAATGAAAGAAGGGGAAAGCACTGTTAAGAGCATGATAGAATGAAACAAAAGTTCCTGTCATTTTGAGTGTACGAGGATGCTAAGACTGCAAAAGGCCATTCTCATAGCACAAAATAATTTCTTCATTCATTCATTCATTCATTCACAAATACAACCCTTTGTCCTAAGATCCCAGGTGGTGAACAATAAGTTAAAAACAACAATGATAAGATTTCAACAAAAACATCCTCAAAATATAACAAACATAGCTAGAACCACTAAAAGACTTGATAAAAAAAGCACTTTTCAGTCTTCAAGGGCAGTCTTAATAAACTGAGTATTAAGCAAACTGGGTTCTGAATGAGAAAATCAAATATGATTTCAAAGTCAGAATGCAAAGCTTCTGGAGTCAAAGAAGCCACCAAACATATTAAATTCCATTTACATGGCCTTTCTCATCTGAAAAAATTCAGTCCATATATATGACTAAACCTACTTTCAGGAATGCATTTTCACTAGTTGTATCCCACTTTTTTTCTTGTTAGAGGTGTAAATATAAAGGTCTAAGGCCCATTCAAACATTAAATTCAATACTCATTAGGGATGTGCAAATGGATTCAGGTACAAATTGATTTGTACCCAAATCTAGCTGATTTGGGTGATTTGGAGACAGAAAAAATAACCCCTGTAGTCTATTGGCTAGAATCGGGTACAAATCAAATTGCACCTGATTCAATTTGAATTGATTTTGAGATTCTGATCCCTCCTATTAATTCCCCCAGTTTCCCAGCTTTCATTAAAAAAACAAAAACAAAAACTAAGCTCTAGCCCTTGTAGAAGTGAAGTTATGGAGCAAAATGTGTGGTCACTATTTTTTAAGAGTTTGGATTCTTTGGTGTATAATTACTTTCCCTTAATAAATCCCTATGAGGATTCGTTACACACCTTCATTTCTTCTATTCATTTCAACAGTGCCAATTGTCAGCTGTCTTGTGCCAAATACAGCCCACTCCCACCCGCAAGGCAGTGAGATACTACTCAGTTTGTGTTCTAGGATTTTTTTCCAAGTGTTTAGGCTCTTTGGTGTCTAATAACCTTTCCTCATAATGAGTCCCTATGAGGGATTCATTACACACCAAAGAGTCTAAACACCTCAAAAATTCCTAATATATAAACTGAGTACCCAGTGGCTTGTGGGTTGAGGGGTAGTTGAAACATGGGATGCTACTAATTCCCCCCCCCCCCACCTGCAAAGCAGTGGGGTCAAAATGAACAGAAGAAATGAAGGTGTGTAATTAAGACACAAAAGAATCTAAACACTTCAAAAATATCTAAAAAATAAACTGAGTAGCCCAGTGTGTGCATGTGCGGGTGTAGTTGACACATGGCAGTTGACAGTTGGCACTGTCCAGTGACAGTCAAAATGAACAGAAGAAATGAAGGTGTGCAATGAATCCTCATAGGGATTCATTATTAGGAAAAGTTATATACCAAAGAATCCAAACATTTGAAAAACAATGACTGCACATTTTACTCCATAACTCCACTTCTACAAGGGCTAGAGCTTAGATTTTTTTTTTTTTTAAATGAAAGCTGGGGATCAGTTTCAGGGTTAGGATATGGCAACTTCGAAACCCCATTGTTTCCTATGGTGGAAATGTTTGAAAACAATAAAAGGTTTAAAAATTCATTAAAAATCAACAAAGTGTCCCACTGACTTGAAATCTGGGTGGTAGGTGGCACCCCTGGGGTCCTACCCACCATCCAAATTTGGTGCCCCTAGGACCTTGTTAAGTGATCCGAATTGGTCTGAATCCAAATTTTATCAAAGCAAATACAAATCAGGTACAGAAATAAACTTGCTATCTCTACCATGCATTTGAAGGGCCTGTATCCAGGTTCACTTTTAAAATGAATACAGGTACTCAGCCCTCCACCCTGCCAGAAGTTTTGATCATGTGCATGACCGTATTGTCTTTTGAGATGTGGTCACAGTGAATATGAGAAACAATACTTAAACTGTGAAGCTCAAATGAAATTGTTGTGTGTGCACGCACACACACACACACACTTGGGAAAGTCAGACAATTGATTAAAAATTGTATTTCAAGTCATTCTATTTTAAACTTGGAAAAATAACAGGCATTTCAGTGCCTAGTGACTGACAGTAGGGAAGAAGTAGGAAAACAAAAGATGGGGAAATTACACAAGAAAGAAAATTGGCCTCCAACAACTTTGAAGATTGAAAGAAAAATGAAAAATAAAAATAAAGGGTCATTTCACCAATAAGACAGTTCTGCACAAGTGGTGGGCAGCCATGGTGCCAAAGGAAATAGCCTACTCATTACTATTTTTAGATAGCATAAATACAGAGATCAATATTACACATCGTCTGTAGCTTGAGGAATGAAAGAAGTGAAGAAAGACAGTGAAATCTGATAATACATTTACTGAGTCAGTTTCCTCAGTGCAGACAGATGTAGTGTAACATCCAACATTTTCCCACAGCCCAAAGCCAAGAAAACTCAGTTGTCACAAGAGTTCCAATAATGCTCGCTAACGCTTGCTTCACATGTAATTCAGCCTTCCCACGGAACCTGTTCCAGGTTAATTAATGTGCAGCAAGAATTACCACATGGATGATCAACTATCAGAAACATCTGTGATGCTACAAAACATTCCATTTGGTGTTTAGTTGTGCCATGAAGTAAATGAATGGCAGTGACCAGTCCACATGATAGGTAACAGGACACCTGTGGGTTGGTTCATAGAGCACTGTCATTCTCTTGAACATCAAGAAGCCACCTTATGGAAGCAGCAGTGGACAGTCAGGTGGTGTTCTGGGAGAGGCATGAAGAGACTGCTGTCATTGAGTGTTAACCAAGATGGAGGAGAACCCAATGCCCTTACTAGCAAAAGATGTAAGGCAGAAGTGCCATTGGCATGAGAATTCCACATGGCATTGGATGCAGGGGTGGCTGGGTTAGCATTGTGTAGGTGCTGATTGCCTAAGAGCCCCATTATGGTTGTTGATGTAAGCAGCTTGCGCTGAGCACTCCTTACCAGTCAGCAGTCATACACCTACAATGCTAACCCAGCCACCTGTGCAGCCATTGCTATGTGGCATCTCATGCTGGCAAAGGTGGTGGAAGAGGTGGTGGCCTCTTCTAGCCTTGAAATTATTTATTATTATTATTATTATTATTATTATTATTATTATTATTATTATTATTAATTTGATTTCTATACCGCCCTTCCAAAAATGGCTCAGGGCGGTTTACAAAGAGAAATAAAACAAATAAGATGGCTCCCTGTCCCCAAAGGGCTCACATTCTAAAAAGAAACATAGGACACACACCAGCAACAGTCACTGGAAGTACTGTGCTGGGGGTGGATAGGGCCAGCTACTCTCCCCCTGCTAAACAAAGAGAATCACCATGGTAAAAGATGCCTCTTTGCCCAGTTAGCATGCCACCTTACAAGCTGTCAGGGTCATTCACATGACCTTTATGTGGGATGGGGAGGGGAGCGGGGGGGGGGGAGGCCGGGATGAACTACCTTCCACCCAGATGATTTTTCTTCCTTTGTGGGATGCACAGATTGCACGCCCACACTAGCAGCACTGCTCCTGGTAGTGCAGCATTCTGGAGGCTGGGTGAACACAGCCCGACTTCCAGATATTCTTCAATGCACCGTGCAGGGAGCACAGTTAATTGGGGGATTTCCCCCCAATCTGGGCATGCTAGGCGCTGAGCTCTGTGTCTGCTTAGGCTGCCTGCAGGCCAAGCAGAAACACGACCGGGAACACAGGGAAAAGAGCACACTCATGTCCTTTTATCTGGGTTAAAGGCCTGGGAAAAACCCCAAGCTATCTGGAAGGGCAGTGCCAGGATTGACCTTGATTCTGGTGCTTCACATGAGCAGCCCTACTCCGATAGAGCTGTGCAAGTCTGGGTACGGCTCCTCGTATGAACAGCTTTATAGTGTGGACGTTATGGATATATTTTTTGACACAGATGCTACTGACAAACATATTCATCTGTGTGGATTTTTGTAAGGAATTTCAGTCAGGTTCCATATAGAAAATAGAAAATAGAAATATGAGATAGAATAATATTTCCTTTATCCCAAATACGGTTGCCAGTTAGACCCTAAACATCAAGCAATTATTCAAGTATCTGTATTGGTAATCAGGAATAGAAGTCAAAAGGAATGATATATGATTGTAGAACTCCTACAATAGAAATAGTAACAGTAGAAAAAGGGCTTGCCCTTTACCACTAGAGGGTGGCATTGAATGTGGATTATTCCACAGTATGACAATGCACCCACAAGTAGTATGATCTTTCAATAGCATATATTAAGGTCGTTCACATTACCATTGCAGCCTAGCAGAGAGGGTGCAGGGGGAAGGCAAAATCAATCTTACCTTCCCCACAGATGATCCAGATACTTGTGCGTGGCACGTGGCTTGCACGACTACTAGGGGTATGCAGAACAGGTTCGAGCTTGAACCAGATGGACCCCCAAAAAAGAGGTTCGAGCTGAACTGGTTTGGCCCGGTTTGGTATGCTTGTAAAGGGGAATCAAGTGAGGATTCCCCTTTACAAGCCAAGGGGGAATAGGGTTGGAAAGGGTGGGTGGCAGCAGGTCGGAGTCACCTCATGCACTGCCACGGTAGCTCTGTGGTGGCGGCAGGCTAGTGGTGGCTCCCCTAGGCTCCGCTGGTGCTCTGCCTCTCAGCATGCGTGGAGACCATGTCTGTGACCTCTGAGGCCATTTGCGTCACCATGTACTGGCCTACAGGGGCTGGCACAAAGGACCCACCACCATGGAGGGTGAGCTCCCACCTACCCTTTTCAACCTCATTTAAGTTGCTAGGGTTCCTCCTTTGCTTGTAAAGGGGAATCCTTACCGGATTCCTCTTTACAAGCATGCCAAACCGGGCTGAACTGGGCTGAACCAGTTCAACCTGGTTCAAGTCCACAAACCGAACTGCCAGCCGGTTCGAATGAACTAGCTTGCACACCAGCGGTTCGGCTTGGATTCAGTTAGGATTAAAACTGCACTGCCCGAAGCAGTTCCATGCACACCCCTAGGGCCCACACAATCCATGCTGCTATGGCCAGCATGGATTTCTGGAGGCCAGGAAAATGCAGTCCAGCCAGTTCCCTAAATCTCTGGAGGCCAAGAAGTGTGGTGCATTAAGAGATTTCCCCTCAAGCTGGTTGCTCTAGGTGCCCAGCTCTTTGTCTGCTCAGCATGCAGCCCGAGCAGACACAGGACCAAGGACCTGGTAAAAGGGCACACTTGTGCTCTTTTACCAAGGTAAAAGCCCAGGGGAAATTCCTGGGCTACCCGGCGAGGTTAGGGCTGCCCAAGCTTGGGTAGGGCTGCTCATGTGAAGAGTCTCATTGAATATTGGAAGACCACAGATTTCATGCCACATCTCTTCAGATACTTGAGAGAGTACAAACTGAATCCTACTATTATAATGTAACTAGAAAATACAATAGAAAAAAAGAATATTATTATAACATTGAGCAAAGTGAATACAATTAATATTCAGATCAAGAGGAACAGTGGTCAGTGGACTCCCTAAGCCCAGTATGGTTTATATCTAACTCTTGGACTACTCTGTGTCAAGGATTTCACTCTGGATACTGACTGACTACAAAAAGGCTGAGAAAGAATTAGACTCCCACCCTTTATATAGATGGATGGCATAAAATTATTTGCTGAATCTCCCGCTTGACTAAATAGCCTCATAACAGCCACAAAAAGTTCTGTGAACATATAAAAATGTCATTTCACCTTGAAAAATGTTCAGCTTTCCACATAATTAAAGATAAAAGTGAAGATCCTATGCAACAAGAACACCTGGCAACAACTAGTATGTTGCCAGTACTTGATAGTAATTCTACCTAAAAGTACCTCAAGATCAATTGGAACAACCAGATAGCCCAGTGAAGTCTTTAAATCCTCTTAGCTGTGTCTCTATAGACAAAGTCTGCTTAAAATACTGAAAACCTGTCTTTCAGTTAATAAAAAACAAATGCAATTAACATCTGGGCAGTGCCAGCTCTGACTTATTCTATGGGTATAATTAAGTGGGTTGTTGCGCATTTGAATGGACTTCATGAATTAACCTGTACACTCTTGACAAAAATCAAATACTTTTAAAAAAAAGTTATCAGAAGTGTGAAGCTACTCTAGGACATGTGACCATCAGGGATTTTATAAGCTATGTTCCAAACAGATTGGAGTGTCGTTTTGGAGGCCATTTAAAAAAAGGCACTGACAGACATACTATGAATTACCTAGAAACTTTTCTTTTGAGTCTAACTTTTGTGTTTTCCACCCTATTATTAAGAAATATTATGGCTGTCTATGACTCTCCAAAGGAGTCACTCTTGCCAAATTTCAGACAGGTAGGACAAAGGCAAATTAAACATACACACAGAGAGAAGCAAATAGAAAAGGGTGCATAAATTTCACTGCTCCCTCTGTCTTTGCCCCACCCTGTGACATTTCACAGGGTTGTTGTGAGGAGAAACCTAAGTATGTAGTACACCACTGTGAGCCCTGGAGGAAGAGCAGGATATAAAACGTGTAAAATTAATTAATTAATTCTGTGACTTGTACACAGTATTCAGGCTGTTCCAAGATTCTAGACAACTCTTATACAAAAAGCAAAAATGAAAGAAAATGAATTTATTTTTAAAGAGTCCATTTGTTTTAATTTCAATTAGTTTGCATTGAAATAATGAATAAAATATATGAAGCTCATTCATTTTAATTTCCACCCTTTTCTAAATGCATATCCCTAATGAATTCTGAGGTGAAGACAATGGAAGTTCATCCATAACCAACTGCTACTACCATTACTTTGGGTACAAATGCCGTGGCGGGTACGTTTTAAAAAGTTGTTTAAAGGTGTCTGCGGCGTTTACCCCAGATGCAGCATTTACTCACAAAGGTGAAGGAGGCTGCCAAGGAAGAGGAGGTGGTGGCCACAGAGCTGGATAATGGGGCGCAAGATGAGGATTTGGAGAGGCCAGGCTCAGCAGTCCATTTTAAGGTGGACTCAGCAGCTTCTTTTAAGGTAGCACCGCAGGCCATGGAGGAGGATGGGTGGAAGGGGAGCAAGAAAGGTCGAAGAGTACATTTTAAGGTGGCGTGCCACAGGCCATGGAGGAGGAGGGGTGGAACTAGCTGGGGGAAGAGGAAGTGAGTGGCAGCAGCAGCAGCAGCAAACAAGCCAGCTTGGTCTTCACCATTGAGAAGAAGGCATGGCAGCATCACAAAAAGAGCCCTCCAACTGATGAGAGGCTCCACACTGTGGAGAGGGCCTCGAAGCAACAGAGTTCCTCCCCTGCCTTTTCTTGGCTGTATTTAATTGGTTTAGCTGTGGAATTTACAGTGATGCGGCATTTCTGATGGGTTGTTTGTTTTGTTTTGTTTTAAATCAGTCTTTCCCCTTCAGTGCGTTTACATGCGTTCTCCCTCAGTGCGTTTATGCCGATGTGGCACTTCTGCCCAAAATTATGGTAGTTCTTGAGGAGAGGAGGGCTGTTGAACTAATTTAGAATTTCTTTACAGTGTAGGAGGATGACATACTAGTAATCATACTTTGAAACACTGCATGCCACCCCCACCCCACCATCTAACTGTGAATGATGCTTTCTCCTTCCATCTCAAGTTGCAAGTGTGGCTGGGGTACTTGTAAGTATCCTGAGAGAAAGAAACAATGTTCTTCGCATAATTTTTTTTGTTCTCCTTGTCCATTGACACCTCTTGTACCAAGTTGTCTCTCTTTTTTTTTAACCATATTCCCAATCACCAAAGACCCCCTTGTGTGATCTAAGTTTTCTAAACATAAGGCCAGAGGGATAGCAGCTCCCTGCCATGTGGCCTATTATCTGTAATATGAGTTTCCTGGTTAGAGTTTATATTTCACTGTTGGTGTGTCACGATTAGCTGCTGAGCTGGTCAGTATTTCATACTCAGTCGTGTGTGGAGGTGGTGCAGTGATTGTTTTGCTCAATGATAATGTTTTATCTTTTGCCACCTCTTTTGCCAGCTATATTATGCTGTCACTATGGATGTTACCAAGCTCCGAGAGAGCTTAATGCTGACTAAGTCCTGCCTCTCTTCTATACAGCAGTATAGAATTAAATAGTTTCTATAAAAGCTGTTACAGATAATATTGAAAAAAAACTGAGAAGAGAAACAAGAAACAAATACCAAAGCTAGCCTCAGAAAACAGGTGTGCCTGTAACCACAGTCCAATTCATATATTACTTCTTTTAATCTCAGTGACAGGAATTCTTTCTGTCCCAGACCTTAGTGGCTGACATTCCCCACGGTTCTCCAACAACAGAAGGAGCCCTATGAGGACAAAAAGAGCTCAGGAACTCATTGCCTGCCTTCTTTCCTCAGCAGTCTAGCAGCAGTGGAGTGGGTGGGGGAGTCAAGGAGTGCCTGCCCTCTGCTCCCTTTGGGCTGTGGATGAAAGAAGACATGCTACTGCTTCCTGAGTTCTTTTCATCTCCGTAGGGCTCCTTCTATTGTCATAATACTGTGGGGAGTATCAGCCAGTGTAAATACATATGCCATCATTCCTATTAACGACTATGCAAAAAGTTGTCATTCTCCAGACTTGTCACATAACCTGGAAATAACTCTAAGCTATGATTGACACTCCTTGCAAAATGAAGCTTGGGATATAAGAGCCCTATCTGAGTGAGTGACACTAGGGGTGTGCACGGAACTGGCTGGTCTGGTTTGATTTGAGTCTGAACTGGACCCAAACTGGACTGGGCCAATTAGGTCTGGCACCCCCTCAAACTG
The DNA here is from genome assembly GCF_027244095.1 of Hemicordylus capensis. Lineage (NCBI taxonomy): Eukaryota > Metazoa > Chordata > Lepidosauria > Squamata > Cordylidae > Hemicordylus > Hemicordylus capensis. Next base: position 155,818,403 of record NC_069657.1, on the reverse strand, counting down.
CACCCCCCCCCCGGGTTTGATCCGAGAGGGGGGTTGTGGATTTTTTTAAAATCAAATTTAATTTACACTTAACCCCTCTGGGGGAGTTATAAGAGGTGGTGGGGTGTGTGTGTGTGTGTGTGTGTGTGTGCGTGCGCGCGCGCACAGAGGTTCCCCCTACCCTGCTGGCCTCCATTATTTCAGAAATCGGCCTGGGCCATGTCAGACCACGCAGAAGCCCATTGCATAGGTGCAGCGGCCTCCAAAATGGCGACCACGCAGTGGGGGGAAGGCTGGCTAGGGTTAAAACCAGCCTAAAAGTGGCCAAATGGCTGATTTCTGAAATAAGGAAGGCCGGCGGTGGGAGGAGGACAACCACCGTTCCTTCTAAGGCATGAGCACATGCACACACTCACAAGTTTTCTGATGTCCACCCAGTTAATTTTAGATCCCACTCAGGTTGAAACAGAAAGGCTCCACTCTGAATGCATGTGTGCACACAGTGCCTTGATATTGCTGCCCAGAACAAAACTCATTCCGCACAGAGATTTAAAAAATTAGAGAGACCACTGGGGACAACTTACCTGGAAGGGGTAAGTGTAAATTTAAAAAAAATGCACGAACCCCTAGTGGGGTTTGGTCCAGGGTCGGACCGAACAGGGGGTGGTTCGGTTCAACCCCAAACAGTCTAACCGAATCCGTTCAACGTCAAACACGTTTGATGTCGATCCTGTTTGTACATCCCTAAGTGTCACAACTACCAAAAAAATAAGGGCAACTATTTTATTATATGTTTAAAAGATCTGGATGTCACCTGTTAGGTTAAGAACCTTGCAATGCAGCTGACAAGGTAGTCAAAACAATATTAAAACAATAACACAATAAAGTGGAACAGTAGTCAAAGAAGGTACATTTAAAACAATCAAAACAGAACCAATGAAATTACAAGGAAGTAGATTTAGGCTAGACATTAGAAGGAAATGTCTAACTGTAAGAGCTGTTCAAACTGAGGAACACTGTTGGGTTCTCCTTTGCTGGAAGTTTTAGAACAGAGACTGGACAGCCATCAGTCGGGATTTTATAGCAATTTTCTCTACAGAGCAGGGACTGGATTAGAACAGAGCTGCTTAACTTTGGCCCTCCAGCTGTTTTTGGACTACAACTCTCAGTATCCCCAGCAATAGTGACCAATATTCAAGGATGATGGGAGTTGTAGGCCAACATCTACAAGAAGGCCAAAGTTGAGCAGCCCTGGAGCAGAAGGCCTCCAAGGTCCCTTTCAAGGTCTATTCTATGATTCTGTGGATATGAATTATAGATTAAAGGTAACCAATTATGGATACTCTAAAGGCACCTGGAAATTTTTTTTAAAAAACACCCTGCTTCAAGTGGTTTTAAAAGATGAAGAAGAGGACACAGATGAATATCGGGAGGGAATCAGTTCCACAATGAAAGTGCAGGTCTAACCATTAAATAGGTTAATGTTTCACTGATCTCTTTTATTGTCTGCAGTACATGTGAGGGTTACTCATTGGCAAATAAAGAATAATGTGCAAGGCTTCCTGCAAGGTTTGACTAAAGAGTTTATTAGATCTCTTGCACCCTTTGAAAAAATAATTTTAAAGAGGCGTGATTACAACGGCTTCCTTTCTATTACAAAAAAAAATGAATTAGTGAAAACTGAGTTTGTACCACTGTGTTCTTTTGTGCTACAGCTGAAAATATGTTTTAATGTTAAGTTAAAATTGAACAGTACCATGGCAGTATTTGAGCAAAGTAAAGGCAGTCTCTTTTGTGTCCTTAAAAAGAGAGAGAGAGAGAACATTTAAGAATATTATGTAGATGTTCCATAGCTTAAAATAATTTTATCCTCTGTAAATGATTAATATAGTGTGCTGTTTTTACCAGAAGGTGGTGAAATTTTGGCATGAAATAATGGTCTGATATGGAGAGCAGCAAGAGGGCTTGTGAGGGGTAGGGTTGTGCAAAACATTTAGACATAGAAACATTTTGACTCAGAATGGGCCAATTCAAATGTTTCAAGCTCAAAACAAAACACCCTTTAAATAAAAAGCCTGTTTTGAGTTTGGAACAAAACAACATCATTTAGATCAGAACATTTTGATGTTTCGACTGCCATTTTGGAGGCCTGTTTTTCCCTTGCTGATTGGTTTTCTGGCACTGGCTTCTGACTGACTTGCAGTCCCCTTGCTAATTGGTTGGCTTGTTGTCATACAAATTAAGTGTTGTCATGGGCAATTGTGCTCTGATTCGCTGGAACAGAAGAGGAGGGAGGGGGAGCCAAACGAGGGAGTTTCAAAATGTATTTAAAGGGACTGGGAGGCAGAGAGCACCTTTATAGGGTACCCGGGGCGTATCTAGGGAAAATAGCAGCTAGGGCAAGCATTGAAATTGCACCCCTGTCCAAACAGGGATGATGGGACTTGTAGTCAACAATATCTGGAAATCCCTGTTAAAAGGAACACTGTACCATCTAGACATGGTTGTTGATCAAAACCAGAAAACATGAGCCATCTCTGTAAAAGACTTAGAACAACAGTCAGGAGTTATGCAAGGATTCCAAGTGTCATTTTCTCTGTCTCATCTCATTCTTTTTTAAAAACATGACTTTGTCCTAGAGGATCACCTGCCCAAATAGCCACTAGCAAAATAGGGGAAGAAGAAGAAGGTGGTGGTGGTGTCTATAAACCAGTGAATGATTCCTGCCAGCCTTTGTCTTATGATGACTGTTGGCTCATGATGTGGTATATGTGCATTCACCACACTAGTGCTTACTTTGACACCAAGAGGGAGGAGGATACATTAGTTTGCCACACTAGACAGAGGCATTTGCAACAGGAGCAGACAGCCAAGTTCTGCCAGGGCCAAAACCAGCCCCTGCCAGACTAAGAAATCATTGTAATTTGCCCCTTCCTGTCACAAGCAGTGTGCTGTTCTTTTATTATTGACTGAAACTCTCAGATATCCCAGTCATGGATGGAAAATTCAGGGTCAATTTACAAGAGACACATTTTCTACATGGAACTTTCTTCTGTGCAGGTGTTGTGCAGAAACCCATGTGTAGTGATCAATACATATGTATCTGTTCTGCCAGGGGCATTGCAAGGTTAGAATGAGCCTAGAGGTGAGATTTTAAAATGAGCCCCCAGCCCCTCAAAGTCCAGGGCCTCCACACATCCCAGGCCCCCAATGATTTAAGTCTGATATTTCAAAATAAGTATGCTGTCTGGAAATACATTTCACTGAATACACACACGCACACTTCACAATATATAGTGATATACATTGAGTACTATATATCTGTGCTACTATTACTGCCTAGAACACACTAGAAACACTAATTATTAAAATGGGCCCCTCGCTGCTGCAGATTAGCAAAGGAGACTTTCAACCATACAGTGTGAGCCTATGTATGTTTTCTCAGAATTCTGAACAAATTCAGTAAAGTTTGATTTCAGGAGGGTTTTCACACGGACTTTTAAAGCCCTTTAACACACATCTCCTCTGGAATGGAGGTGCTGCATCACATGTTTCCCAGATTTACCCTGAAGTCCCTGCGAGTTATTGAGGAGCAGTTCACACACAAGAAAAATAAAATAAAAGCACAATACATACTTCACAGTTCTCATTCAGACCTTCTGGGTTGCAAAACAACTTGAACATAAGTGCATTTATAAATGAATGAATGAATGAATGAATGAATATAATATTGTTTGTTCCAGAAGTTTTTGTAATTTTCTGCCATGCCACTTATTGGCCTTTTTAGATAGTTTTTGTTTTTAAAGCCAGCAAATTTTCCAATCTGTTTTAAATTAAATATCCAGAGACCTCTCAATCTCCCCCCCACCAATATCAAAGCCCTATGGCAAGCAGATCCCTATATATGGGCGGGGTGTGTGTGTGTGTGACCACAAAAAGAAATTCACATTCTACCTGGCAAAGGCTGAGCTGGCTGGCCTGGGCAGAGGGTCAGCAGAGAACTCTGCCTGCCTCCTTCCTTGCTTGCTTGGGACCTGCAGGCCTACTTGAGTTCAGACTTCAGGGAGGCCTGCACAGAGGCCTCTCTGGAAGCCCTGCCCACCCACCAATCAGCTGAGAGGCGGGGAGAGAAGGAGCTGCTGTGTTGCAGTTTGCAGGCTGCTCCGATTGTAGGCTGGAGGGCAAGGCAAGCAGGAGGGCAAGTGGCTGAGGGGGCTTGGGGCTGGGCAGGTGGGCAATGGGGTGGGGTGGCAGACACTGGTGTGCCAGCCCCCCCCCCAGTGGCTCCTAGGGCACATATTCTTCCAGTAGCCCCAGTGGCTTTAACTGGGTGCTGCTGTGAATTTTTTTTCTTCTTCTGCAGGTTTATTATTCTTGTAGCCAGCCTCCAGTGGCTTTAATACTTGGGGTGATGTGCTGACTGTTTTTGGGGGAGATTTAATGTTCCCAGTATTTGGGGGGATGTAGGGTTAGGGTTAGGTTTGGGGGGTTTTTTAAGGGGGTTCTTTAGGGTCTGTGGTTTTGGTTTTTTTTTAAGGTTTTTTGTGGTTTTTTTAGGTTTAGGTTTTGAATTCAATTTAATTCAAGCCCATCAGAGTTAGGGCTTGAATTTAAAAAACAAAAACAAAAACACAACCCAATATGCCCAGGAGGATGCAAGGCAGAGGCAGGAGCAGAGTTGCAGTCAGAAGGAGGGGTGATGTTGGTTGTGGTGGGAGATCGTAAGAAGGATCTACTCACTGAGTCATCCCCACTGCTGTGGCTGCATGTAGGGTCATCTTTCCAGGAAAGTGTGGTTCTGCAGCGCAGCCACTGTGGCAGCTGAGCTAGACTTAAGAGGGAGGTCCCTTATCAGGGAAGAAGCTCTTGCTGTGGCAGCAGAGGAGGATGCAATTGTGTTGGCTGCTAGCCCAGCCAAATCAGTCTCACCATCCTCCCCAATCTCCCTTGGCATTACGACTGCTGGTCTGAAACTGAGGAGGAGCCAGTGGTCCCTGTAATTTTTTTCATCTCTGTGCGGAATGAGTTTTGTTCTGGGCAGCAATATCAAGGCACTGTGTGTGCACATGCATTCAGGGTGGAGCCTTTCTAATTCAACCTGAGCAGGATCTAAAATTTACTGAGTGGACATCAGAAAACTTGTGAGTGCGTGCACGTTCATACACCTTAGAGGGAACAGTGGTAGGAGCAAGAGGAAGTCATTCGACTTCCTGGACCTTCTCAGCCCCAGAATAAATAATCAGCCCCAGTACCACCATCACTGAAATGGGGCCAGAATAGCTCTGATGGCTGCATGGTGTGGGACCACTTTGAGCTCTCCCCTGATGACTCAGCTCATGCTGTCTGCACCCACTGCAGGGCACATGTCAGCAGCAGGGCGGGGTGGGGGAAGCATCTTTCGATATCAGGGATACTGAAGCACATGTAACACCATCATCCAGGGGCCCCTGCTGGTAGCAATAGGCCTTGTGTGCTCTCAATGAGCAGCGAGGCACCTGCTCCTGCTCCCAAGCAGGGGAAGTTGCATACACAGTGGGTGCAGTTGGTGGGCAAGCAGTCTGATTGCCCAAAGCCTCATCTCATCACCTGGGCCATTGCCTAGATGATCGCTTTGGATGACCAGCCAATTCCAGGTGGTGGAGAATGCTAACTTCTTCTGGCTGCTCCTACTGCTTGCCTCTAACTATAAGATCCCCTCATACACTACCTTTAGAAGGCAGGTGGTATCTACCCTGTATCGAGCATGCAAAGAAGCCATGTTGGAGCTGCTGTGTGCAGCAGCACCTAACACAAGTATGCACTTCATTGCTGATCTGTGGACCAGCAGCCGTGGGCTACACACATTTTTCATGTCCCTCATGCACTGGTGGGCACAAGAGAGCAGGGGACATCTGCTAATGGTGGTGTGGCCATTCCCTCCCATTCTGCAAAGCATGTATGCTGCATGCGGAGGTGCTGGATACTAACTACCTGGTAACTTCAGCTTGTGTCCATCTGTTGTGTGGTGCACACTCATGTGGGAAGTGTTTGGCCTTTCAGGGTCTGCAGCCAGGCGAGACATTCCCTCTGAAGGCGCTGAGAGCCAGACTGCTGCTGCCATGACTGCCCTTGTGGACAGGTGATGCAGGATAGCAGCTTTCTTCCACCGGAGTGAAAAGGGTAGGAGGATGCTTAAGGAGAGGCAGCTTAAACAGCTTAAGCAGAGTCTGTCTGAACACCTGATCCCTCAGGATGTTCCGACCCATTGGAACTCCTCCTATCTTTTACTCCAGCACCTGCAGGATCAAGAGCTGGCCATCCACAACTTGGCAAGGAGGTGTGGGTTGGAAGTGTGCAATCTAACCAGGAATGGGTGCTCATTTCTGAGGCTGTCTTGACACTCAAGCCATTATTTGTTGAGATGAACAGCTTGTGTTCTGAGCCAGAGCCAGGCTCTGAGCTAGACTTGGCTGCTGCTCTTCATCTTGAGAAGATGGTGGGTGAGATACTACACTGACCACGGAGGAAGCAATTTCCTTGGCATGTCGACTGAGGACTAGAATAGTGGATCGGCTCAGAGCATGTTTTGTCCTGCCTATGTGACCCAAGGATGAAGGGCAAAGTTGTCATCCCTGACCAGCAGCCCCCAGGTGGAGTGACCTCCTGATTGAAGAGGTTAGACAAGCTGAGGAGACGAGGCAGGGGCACTACCAGGATGAGGATGCTACAGTGCCTACTGCTAGTGTACACCCCTAGCAGCAGCATTACCACCACTTCCTAGTTCAGCAGTGTGGTGTCCCTGGCAGGGCCAAGGGAGCTGGTAGTTCCACCACAGCATTTCACCTGGTGGTTCACAGAGGTCTTCTTTGGCACCTTGCCAGGGGAATTGGCCCTGGTGACTGAGCTATTTCCCAAAAACAATTGGAAAATGGTTCAGCATGTCTTCTCTTCCACCTTGCCAGGGGAATTGTTAGCCCCACCACCACCATTAGCAGTTTGCCCCACCCTGGCCAATCCCAAACCCTTATGTGTCACAGTCTGCCCGTCAGTGCTGCTAACACACACAGACACGCACACACACCACTGCCATTGCCCATGATGAGATGGACTGGTTAGATTGTCAGCCAGGGCCCAACACCAATCTGAGGTGATTGTGGGTGGTAGGTAGCATCCATCATGACCTACCACATAACCCACTTTGGTGTGTCGAGTTTCCTGATTGTTCCCTATGGCTGAAACACTCGAAACATTTCCAATTTTGTTCCGTTGAAACAACTGGTTCAACTGCGGTTCAACCTCTGTTTCTAGAAAAAAATTTGGCCATCTGCGTTTTCTTTTGAGCTCAAAACAAAACATACAATCCATTTAGTGCACATCCCTAGTGAGGGGCCAACTGTCCATGGCTTGATTTGGAATTGGGTTTCTCAAACTGTTTCCCAAAATCAATTGGAAAATGGTTCAGCATTTCTTCTCTTCCAAATTCCAATATTTGGATCGCATCACACTCCTGATGAACTAACATTTTCCAGATGGCTAACAATTTCTTGTTAAAGTTGCCAATCTCTCAATAGTAATCATAACAAAACTCCTTTTTGCTTAGAATGCCAGCTTCAAGAAAAAAACCCACTCACGAATTAAAAATTAGTGACACATGTCAAACTGTAAAGCCATTAATATCAGAGCAAGTACAGAATTTATACTGGAGATAAACTAAAGCTGGATTTTGTAAACTACACTTTTCTTGGGTGGTGGACTGAGCAAGTTGGTCTGTTTTGTCTCTCTGTAGATGCAATTCAGTTATCTCATTAGAGTGAACTGAGCTGCATAAAAGTCATGCTCGATGAACTATAGCCCTGTTCACATTTTATATTAAATGTGTGTACAATCTAGCCTTATTAAAGCATTAATTTGTACATATATACAAGTGTCTGTACACATATACATAGTTTATGTGACTCTTTCATCGGATGAGACCTCTGGTTCTAGTGTTGTGAGAGAGGGAGAAAAATTTCTCTCTGTCCACTCTCTCTACATACATAATTTTATACACCTCTATCATGTCTCCCCATAGTTGCCCCTTTTCGAAACTACAGTAAAAAGCCCCAGATCCCTTGCCTCATAAGGAAGGGACTCCAGACCTCTCATAACCTTGTTACCTTTTGCAATTCTATAGTGTCCTTCTTAAGATACAGTGGCCAGAATTATATGTAGTACTCCAAATGTGGCCACAACATTGATTTGTATAAGGGCATTATAATATTAGCATTTTTATTTTCAATCTCCTTCCTAATGATCCCTAAGAATTTGCTTTTACGTATGACAGCTGGTGTGTGTGTGTGTGTGTGTGTGTGTGTGTGTGTGTATACATAAACATATTTGTACAAATGTACACTGTACACATATTGTATGTACAATGAACGTAACATGTGTACAGGGATATAATATGTACAGTGTAAGAATGTACAGTTCTGAACACATTTACAGTTATCCAGACATTATGACCAACATATGTACAATAGCTCTCTTTGTAACTGTACCCTACATTTGAGGGGGGCTTTTAAAATAAACACACATACATGCCCTCTTCAAACGTTCAGAAAAAGGAGGTGCTGTACTCGAGTACAGCATATCAAGAATGTGCCTACAAGTCCCAGTTTGTCTGAAGAGACAAAAATTGTAAGCATGTTCAGTGTGAAGATGAGACTTCTAAGCACATCAGGACCAGGGCAGGGCTTGCAGGCACATGATCTCAGTATCCCTTTAAAAAAAATGTTTGAGGAGGGCAACTTTCATTCACACAACCACATATACAGACAGATGCCTGTACGCATGTCCAACATAATGTGGCGCTTCACACGATCGGTGTGAAGCGTCAGAGGGGGTTCTGCGGGGAGAGCAGGCTTAGTCCGCTCTCCCCGCAGACAATCAAAAGGCAGCCCTGGGTGGCTGGATTGGCCGCCCACATGACTGCCGGCTCCGTCACGAAGCCAGTGGGGGCCGCGGGGATTGGGGGCTGCGTGGCCCCCGGAAGTTCCACGATGCCCTGCACAAGAGCACGGGGCATCCTGGAGAGACCCCTGAGCCCGGGATGCTGCTTGCAGCCTCTCAGTCGGGGGTCTACTCATGCATCGCCACACGCCACGGCAATCCACGAGCAAAAAATGAGGTTAACGAAGCGCTTGCTCCATTAGCCTCATCTAAGGCGAGGGGTAATTAGGTGGGCTAGCCGCCTTGGGAGCACCAGGCTCACCTGCAGGCCCTGTGGTTCCCACGATCCCTGGAAAGCAGGCTAAGCTCTCTTAACCCGCTTTCCAGTGATCGTGAGAATAGCTTCAACGTCTGAATAAGGCTTGTGATTAGGTTTCTTTGTTATCTTGAGTTCTTCTGAGAAAGCTCAGGAGCTTTAATGAGCATGCTTAGAAGAATCAAAGCTGGTGATAACAATAAAAAATGATTATTTATCCATGTAAGTCTCAAGGAAAAGTACCCATATGGAGCACCTTAGCTTATTTCATTTAATTTTCATAGTGGAAATGTTGATATGTTATGAATAATTATTTTATTTTATTTTATTTTATTTTATTTTATTTTATTTTATGTTTTTATTAGGAACACAAATGCTGGGATCAGGTCCAACCCGATCTAATCCAACTCCACAAATGTCATCAAGGTCCACGGACCATTCTGAATGTTGGAGTTGGGTTTGGGATTGGGGTTGAGTATTTCCCCAACCAATCTTTCAATCAATTTTTAAAAGTAACCGTGATGGAAGACAGAAGAAAGGGAAGGAGAGAAGAGAAGGAACACACACTTTTGCATCAATAAATATGGGTAAGTCAAACCCTCTGCCTCCCCTTTCTTTTCTCACTTCCCCCCAAACCAACACAGGAGGGGATGGGAGGCAGACTTGGGGAGGCCTGGCTTAGGGTGGGTGGGGTGGATATGAGGAGGGAAGGGGGAATACTGGGGAATATGTTTGTAAACCACATAAATGCCAATACAAATTGTGAAAATAAGGAAAGAAACTGGGGTACTCACTGTGAACTTGGATGAAAAGTAACCTAACACCAGATAATCACAGGGCAAGTGATGTAACATCAGAGAATTGCAAAAGAAACCTGGAAAATGGCTGTGTTTAAATTTAAAATTGGCTACAAAATGTTTAAAACATTTAAAAGGGAGATATGCACAGGCATTTTAAAGGGAGATATGCACAGGCAGGCAGGTGGGCAGATAGAGGGCAGAAGATGTTCACTAAAGAAGATGTTCACCCACCATGTTCACTAAAGAGGAGGAGGAGAATGAGGAGGAGGAGGAAGAAGAAAAGAAGAAGAGGAAGAGGAGAAGAAAAACAAGAAAAGGAGGAGGAGGAGGAGGAGGATTATTTCTCCGGCATTTGTAACTCTGGAAAGCTCTGATTTTTTCTGAAGGAAATCAGAGAAGCCCAAACCAAAACAGGCTCCTCAAATGCAGACCAGGAACCTCTTCAACCTCCTCCAAATGGCCTTTATTGGGAACTTTTTGAAGTTCCCAATCTGGTGTTGCACAGTCCTTGTATTTATAACACAACTTTATAAAATGTACCAAAGAGTCTGGCAATACGTTTAAAAAGTAACAACACAGTAAAAATACATCAGTTAAGACACTTAACTTGTCTTTGGAAGGTCAAATGATGTCAAGTGAAATGATATTATAAACTATAGAGAGGTCTCACATTTTATCCTGCTCACTCTTGGCTTATTTCTTTCCATTTTTACATACCAAGGCAATTCACATGGGATTAAACAGAATGAAGGCTCATCTTTTATTTACACAAAAACAATACAATTGCTTCCTCACTGGATTTCTCACTTTTCAGAGTCAAGTAGTGCAGACTGAGGCCAGCATAGAATGAAGTGTAATATGCATTAACTTTTCTGTTTATTTGTCTGAGGCCAGATGCACACATTCCATGGTTGCTAGTACTGTTTCTCCTCTGCAAAGTGGGGTTGGGAGGAAATTTGCAGTGCAGAAGGCAACGGGGGCTTAACTCATCCTCACTTGCTGTTTTTCAAAAACATCCCCAGCCAAAATTCCACAGCTATGTTTCTGTTGCAAATACAACACATGCCTAGAGCCCCAGTTAAGAGAGAAGTAGATGAGGGGTGGTGGGAGTTGTACAGAGAAAGCAACAGCTGGGTTTTGAGTACATGAGGGGGCCATTGAACATGTAGTTTCAGCCTGAAAAAAGCAACCTTTGTTAACAGTGTGAGCAGAAGACGAATGCCGTAATAGATTGCACACATTTCACTCCAGCAAAGCACCTGCTTGGCTGTATAGTCATTGGACAAATTCCTGCAGTAATTAGCCAAGTTTTTGGTGAGGGTGGGAAGTGGAGCATTTCACACTCTTAACTAGAGGAGAAAACTGTCAGAGAATATACACTCCATTCTTTCGGCATGCGAATTAACAAGTGGATTTTATGAAAGGTTTCCATCATGAGATTCTTTTGTGTTCTTGTTTCCATATATCAGCTTGCAAAATACCTCAGGTAAAAAACCTTTCTTTCAAAATACAGTGTTCAATGAACTCTGCTCAATATTTTTGTTTATGGAATCCTTGCATCTCAGCATAAAGCTAATATTGGGGATTATCGATTACATCCTCTCTGAAACATGAAATGAAATATAAACCTTTAGGCTAGTTGGGACTTAAAAGGTGGGAGGAGGAGGAGGAGGTGGAGGAGGAGGCAAAGGAAGCAGGAGAATTGAAGGAGGGCAAGATGGAGACAGGAAATGGAAAGACCTTCTTCAGCAAAATAACAGGTGTGTGAATTATAGTCTGCAAAATGGAGCTGGCAATTATGGCTAAAATTACTCATTAAAAGCTACCCTCTTCTCCTCCCTTTCCCACCCCAACTCCCACATAGCATTAGAAAAATAATAGTTTCAGGTGTGGACAGAAATTTGCCTCAGTAACAGAGATGCTTTAAAACCTACTTTCCATTAACAGCTTCTTCCTTTTTCTTTGTCACACATCACACAAAGTTGTTTTCCTCAAATACCCAACAGAAGGCTTTCTGAACCCCATGTTTCTCACTGCCAGATTTTAAAAAGGTATCTCTCAGCTTTGGGACTTACATGACTCATTTCTGGGTTGATTTTTCTCTCAATTGATTTAACATGGGAATGGAATAGAAAGCACCCTGCATAGGAAGCTGCCTTCTACCGAGTCAGACCAGTGGTCTATCTCACTTAGTATTGTCTACATAGACTGGCAGCGGCTTCTCCAAGGATGCAGACAGGAGTCTCTTCCAACCCTATCTTGGAGATACCAGGAGGGAACTTGGAACCTTCTGCATGCAAACATGCAGGTGCACTTCCCAGAGCACTCTATCTCCTGAGGAGAATATTTTACAGTGCTCACACATGTAATCTCTCATTCAAATGCAAACCTGAGCCATTTTTGGAATGGTGGTATATAAAGCAAACAAGCAGACCAACAAACCAACCAGGGTGGACCCTACTTAGCAAAGTGGATAATTTATTATTTATACCACAAGACCAGCTCTCCTCCCATGAACAGCTCTCTTGCCATAGTCAGCCCATTCATTTGGGGGGTAGTTTTCTACCCTGTGTCATATTTTTATTAATAACATAAATATCATAACTGGTGAGGGGCCATACTTGTGTAGATATCGTGTACAAGAGTCCAGATAAGAGTTTAACAAGAGCATAGATGGGAATGCAGTGGTGTGCTTGTTTATGCACCTTTTTACAGCTGGGGGTGGGAATCCACCCCCAGATCCAGATGAGGGTTAAAATCGCTCTTAGAAATGTAACACTTTTATTTATGTGGCCCATCACCCCAACAAAAAGAGATGAAGTGGGATGGGAAGATCTAAACATACTCCTTCCTGTTTCTCCTCTGTCCCCTGACCAAGCCACCTTGTAGTATGAATTAAAAGATCCCAAATCAAAAGTTCTGTGAATATTTTATACTAGTAAATTTGCATTCTTCAGGCACAGAGACATATTCTTGGCTTCTGCGGGCTATCTTCCCACTTTTGAGTATGTTCAGCAACAACAAAAGCAATATAGTGCCTTTGAGTATCTTCAGCAACAACAGAATCCTCACCACTCAGAAGGGCTGGATTCAGGGCAACTGATGCCCTAAGCACAGCCCAACAGTGGTGCCCCCACTCGGCCCCCTCCATTGCTTAACTGACAAGACATTAAGACTCAAGCAAATTATTTACTTATACCTAAATAATTATTTAAATTTTAAGAAGTTTTCTTTTAGATTTTTTAAAGAAAAAACAAAACAGTTCCACTGCCTATAATTTCTTATAAATAGCCACAACAGAAGGAATGATTGAGAAAAATGTTTCATCTTCAAGGTCAGACATCATAACATATGACCAACATTTATCAATGTTTTGTACTGCTCTTTACAGTAATCTTTTGCAAATCAATGACTTTTGACTTCAGATACATAGTTTAGTAGTTTCTCAAAACTTTAGTTGCTCACCGAGCCAAAGAAAACTTTTTTTAACAACGCAGAGTAAAGTTGAACATGGCAGATAAAAACAATTACAAAAAATTAACTAAAGTTGAGTGTGGCAGTAAAATGCAAGGTGGCAAAAGAAATGCAAGGTGACAATAAGGGAAGCGAAAAGAGATTTTGAGGAACATTTAGCTAAAAGTATCAAGGGGAATAATAAAAACTTCTTTAAATACATCAGAAACAGGAAACCTGCCAGGGAGGCTGTTGGACCATTAGACAATGAGGGAGTGAATGGGATTATTAAGGAGGATATGGAGGTTGCACAGAAGTTCAATGAGTTCTTTGTGTCCATGGCAGAGGATACAGAGCATATACCTGTTCCTGAACCAGACTTTTCAGGGATGAAGGCTAAAGAACTGAGTCAGATAGAAGTGACAAGAGATGATGTTCTAAACTGGCTGGAAAAAACTGAAAACTAACAAATTGCCAGGGCCAGATGGCATTCATCCAAGAGTCCTCAAAAAACTCAAATGTGAAATTGCCGACCTCCTTGCCAAAATATATAATTTAATTTATCCCTGGAAGCAGGCTCTGTACTGGAGGACTGGAAGGTAGCAAATGTAACATTGATTATCAAAAAGGGATCCAGGGGCGATCCGGGAAATTACAGGCCAGTTAGCTTAATGTCCATTCCAGGCAAATTGATGGAAAGCATCCTCAAGGATAAAATTGTAAAGCACATAGAAGAAGAGGCCTTGCTGGGGAAGAACTAGCATGACTTCTGCAAAGGGAAATCTTGCCTCGCAAACCTTTTGGAGTTCTTTGTGAGTTTCAACAAGTGTGTGGATCAAGGTGATCCAGTTGACATAGTATACCTGGACTTCCAAAAAGCTTTTGACAAAGTTCCTCATCAAAGTCTCATGAGGAAACCTGGCAGTCATGGGATAAGGGGACAAGTACATGTGTGGATTGCTAACTGGTTGAAAGACAGGAAACAGAGGGTAGGTATAAATGGAGAGTTTTCACAATGGAGGGAAGTAAGAAGTGGGGTCCCCCAGGGATCTGTACTGGGACCAGTGCTTATTAATTTATTCATAAATGATCTAGAAGTAGGGGTAAGCAGCAAGGTGGCCACATTTGCAGATGATACCAAACTCTTTCGGTAGTTAAATCCAAAACAGATTGTGAGGAGCTCCAAAAGGATCTCTCCAAACTGTGGGAGTGGGCGACAAAATAGCAAATGCAGTTCAGTGTTGGCAAGTGTAAAGTGATGTACATTGGGATGAAAAAACCCAAGTACACCCTGATGGGATCTGAGCTGTCGGTGACTGACTAGGAGAGTGATCTTAGGGTTGTGGTAGGCAGCTCATTGAAAGTGTCAACTCAATTTGCAGTAGCTGTGAAAAGGGCCAATTCCATGCTAGAGATCATTAGGAAGGGGATTGAAAATAAAAATGCTAATATTATAATGCCCTCATACATAATGATGGTGTGGCTATACCTGGATTACTGCGTACAATTCTGGTCACCACATCTTAAAAAGGACATTGTAGAAATGGAAAAGGTGCAGAAGAGGGCAACCAAGACTGTCAGGGGCCTAGAGCATCTTTCTTATGAGGCAAGGCTACAACACCTGAGACTATTTAGTTTAGAAAGAAGATGACTGCGGGGAGACATGATAGAGGTCTATAAAATCATGCATGGAGTGGACAAAGTGGATAGAGAGAAAATCTTCTCCCTCTCACATAACACTAGAACCAGGGGTCATCCCATGAAATTGATTTTCAGGAAATCTAGCACCAACAAACGGAGGTACTTTTTCAAACAACACATAATCAACTTGTGGAATTCTCTGCCAAAAGATGTGGTGACAGCCAACAACCTGGATGACTTTAAGAGGAGCTTGGATAACGATGGAGGAGAGGTCTTTCATCGGCTACTAGTTGGAGGGCTATAGGCCACCTCCAGCCTCAAAGGCAAGATGCCTCTGAGTTCCAGTTGCAGGGGACTATCAGCAGGAGAGAGGGCATGCCCTCAACTTCTGCCTGTGGCTCCCACTGGCATCCAGTGGGGCACTGTGTGAAACAGGATGCTGGACTAGATGGGCCATGGGCCTGATCTAACAGGGCTGTTCTTATGTTCAGTGAAAGAGTTAAGGGCATGATAGTTAGAGGGGAAACTCTGTGGTGACCCCCTTCTCCTGATGCCCTAAGCACATGCTTGTTTTGCCTTATGGTTAATCCAGGGCTGCCGCTCAGCATTGTGTCCATTGCATAGCTTGACTTGCTCTGTGGCTGTGCTGAAATATTGGACACTATTATGAAGTGAGCCACATGGCCTGCGTTTTGGTGTAAAAAAATTTTTTTTCAAACTTTTAAAAAGTAACCAGGGTATCTACCAAATTTCATTATTGTAGGTGATGTGGAAACAGCTTAACTATGTTTGGAATCCAGTCATCCTCTTTTTAAAGTGGAAATTTATCTGTGTCCCATTTTGAGACTTCTCTAGTAATCAATGGCTCACATTGAGATGAAAATACTCATGAGCAGGTTCACTGAAATTAAAGTGACAAGTTTTTTGTGATTCACTTGTCCCATTATTTCAGTGGGATTAAGGTAAGGTAATGTTGTGCCGTCAAGTCGGTGTCGACTCATGGCGACCACAGAGTCATGCGATTTTTTTTGGGTAAAATACAGGAGGGGTTACCACTGCCATCTCCCATGCAGTATGAGATGTTGCCTTTCAGCACCTTCCAATATTGCTTCCTATAGGAGTTTCCCAAATTCTGGGAAACACACCAGTGGGGATTTGAACCAACAGCCTCCTGCTCTCTAGGCATGTTACTTCCCTGCTGCACCATTAGGTGGCTTCTCAGTGGGATTACTCATGGGTAATTTAGTGTGAGTGTCAGCCAGTGGGCCTTAGACCACAAGTATACCAAATCTCAGCATTTTAACTAGTTTGGGCCTAAGTATGTTGGAGAGCAATTCATAACCCCATCTCAACAGAGAAATGTACAAATGTGTTTGGTGTTCTTTTCTACAAATCAGGGCTGCATGCATGCCAGATGTTAGCTTTGTAAACGGAGGCACCTTAGTAATGTTGAGGCATGGTTTATTTCCCCCACTTTGAGGGACCAATATAGAAATGTCTCCTTAAAGACCTCTCCAGTATAAGTAATCAAGGTGTCTAGGATATGCAGAATCACTTTGGATACCCATTCAAGAGAACAAATGAGTCACCGAATTACTGATGTTCAAGCTTCATATTCAGATAAAAATGTAAGTCAGGACGGAGGGCAACACACCACTAGAAATGGGAGGTGCCAGCTTGCTGTGCCACCTTAGACACCTGGAGGTCTTGGGTTGGCCCTGCTGCCACATTGATGCCAAAAGCACAGCAAGTGTGCCAGATGAAAAAATGTGGCAACTTAACTCTAGTTCTAAGATCAAAGGGTTGAAATGACAAATGGACCCCAGGCAACCTGATTTGCTGAGGAAATGGCTAGTGTGCACAAATTCAGAATTGTTAATGGAGTCATGTTGAATGCAGAGCGGACATAAGCAAGTCACTTATTCCGGTCCTACTGAGATCAGTGGGTGTATTGTAAAAGCAACTAGTTATTGCTGACACAGGATAACTACTTTGGCTCTGTGAAATGACTACCATACAGCAGCTTTCCTGGACAGAGCTCCCATATTAGCCCTGTTCAAGTATCATGGATGTAGGGGTGATGTACACAGTTTCAGCATCCCTAAGACTGCTTGAAAGCCCTGCTCCCGCATACTAAAACCCTGCAGCCTGATGTCCAGGATTCCAGCATTAGTTTGAAGAGACAAACACTGGCTGGATTCAGACGTAACACAAAACTGGAGGTTAGAGAACCTTTAAATACCATGCCATGCCAGCACATCTGACAGTGATGGCACCACCAGCCTCCAAAGAGCTCTGCACCAAAATTGTCCTGCACAAGCATGATTTGGGGGGCAGGGGCTGGTCAGGGCACTATTACCCTGATACTCTGGAAAAGGAAGGGGAAATGGAGACTTCCTAGAAGAAGATATGTATATGAGAGAAGGCAAAGGATGCTGGGTGGTCTGTCCCGCCATGACCTAGAATGCTGTTGCAAGGGTTCACCCCAGCAAAGCAGTCCATGCAGACCCACCTACAGTCCTGCTTTACTGGCAGCTTGCTGCTGGTGGGCTCACCCTCTCATGAGAGGGCCAGTCTACTGGGGAGGACTATGCAGCTGGGTCTCCCTTTGGACTGCATGCTCACAAGTTGAGCTGATCCACCAAACAGGGCCCCACTTGTATGGGCCCCCCAACTCTCCATGGTGAAAAATAGGACAGAATTGCTGCAACCCTCCTTCTTCCCTGTGAAGCCTTGCACACACCCGAAAGAGATTTTGAAGCTCCATGTGTCAGAGCCTGGCTGTGTGCTTGGCCAGGATGGACACCAGGTTTGTGGACTGATCTTTAAAACCCATTTAAAATTCCTGGGCTTGGTCTGCCATTGTGCTGACTCACAGGGTTGCTATTTTGGGGCACGAGCAAGGGTGCACATGTCCACATGGACACACTTGCTAGCAGAGGGCACACTCGGAAAGCTACTTGGCGGCATTCACCAAGACAGGGAGAGCAGTCACCGGGCTACCCATAGAACAACACAGCCTCAATATAGAGCCCTAACGGCCTGGCAGGCTGGCAGTCTTGTGAGAGAGCTGTCTGTGGGAGAAGGGGATGTTTTGCCATCAGGCATCATTAGAGATTTTGCTCAGCAATTCTCTCCCCTTTCCTCTGATAGTCCTTCTCATGAGCTGTGAAGGGGTGTCCCCACGGCCTGGCACTCTCTTGAGCCTGGGTCGGCATGCTCCTCCTGTTCCACTGCCGCATCTGAGCACTCCAGCTGGAGTACTGCTGGCCCTTGTGACTGGCTCTGCTCATGAATAAGCTTAGGGAAAGCAAAGGGGGCTTCCCCAAACTTTCTGTGAAAAAATTAGAACTTGGCTGTTTGAGAATCCCTGCTTGGGGCTGCCTTTTAAACCCTCTGGGCACTTGCCCGCCAAATGTGCCCCTCCTGGCGCTGTGATGGGGTGCCTCCTTATGTTGCCATCTAGAGGGTTTGTGCTCATGAACATACATCATTGTCACTTCTTTCTCAGGGAGCAAAGCACTTAGTGCCTGTCTTGTCACCCTGTCCCCTTTCCCTCCTGGTTGTCAGGAGGGGTGAGCAAGGGGCAGAGTGAGAAGCGGGAATGCCCCTGTGTGACTGTGCCACTTGACAGGCTGACGAGTGTGGGATGAATTGTGGCAGCGGGACTGTTGGGGGGCAACTACATTGCTGGAGCAGAGACCTCTGCCCCATTTAGTTTTGTGTTATGTCTGAATCTGGCCACTGTACTCAATAGGAGATTCTCCCTGTGATTAGAACTCTATGGGATAAATAACTCATCAGTGTGGATGAGGGATTTACAGGTGTGTGTTTTCTGGATACTGTGGGGAAATGAAGAAGTAATGCATCTCCAGAATGTCATTTGGTCAGGAAATAGTTAATGCATTCCCTAAGCAGTACCACAGGTGTGGCTTGTGGAACCCCTGCTGGGAAATGTGACAAACCACTCAGAGTCTGAGTGACTCTGTTAACCCCACCCTACATACATAACTACATTACTAGTCCAGAAGACAGTGAAAGATCTACTATTCATTTGTTACATATTAATTTATCACATTCTTATGCCACCTGATATGTACATCTCTAGGCAGTGCACAAAACTTCTATGTGCTTTGAACCATAGCTTTTGGCAGCAAAACCATGGAAATAACAAAAGGTTTTAAACAGCCTTAAGGAAATATTAACAAACCCATCACAAAATCCCCCACCCCTCAAATCACAGATACTATACAATGGTTCTGCATTCACAATTAGAAAAATATCTGAGCAAAGTTATTGTGAAAAATGCATACTCATAAATGGCAGATAAAGCTTTTCACATGGTAGTCAATGTGCTGTTCTTCAACTAGTTATGCAAGTTGACCAATAGTTTCTTGTAATAAAATGGTAAATTAGATATTTCATTTATGATTTAATAAAATCCTTAGTTTCTTCATGTTCTATCTACAGAAGGTTTCTTTCTCCCTTTTTTTTGGACAAATGGTCATATATTCATGGAAATCACTCATTATCTTACAAGCACCTGAACTCATTCTATTTGACAATGTACTGACAACTGAAAGCAAATTGTATTGACAGAGCCCCCTCAGACATAATTACTGAGAAAGAACCATCCTGAATCAATTAATACTGTAACTCAGCTTTAATGTTGTGCCTCTTCAACACTCAGAGAAGCAATCAGTTGCATGGCTTGTGGCCAAACTCTGCTCTTCTTGCTTGACCTACAGTCTTGATTTCATGCCCAGTGAATGGCCAACCGGTGATTTCAATGACACACATTATTTACATTGATTTTAATTGGAGTGCCTGTTAGAGGAATATCTACAGTTTTCATCATGGCTCATGGGACTGGAGTATGGGAATATGTTGGCCAAACTTCTATCATTGATTCATGAAGCAAGACACAAATTTAACTGAATGAGGGGAACTGTTTGGATGAGTACTGGACAGGAAGGAGGAAGGCTGTTCTCGTGACCAGACAACTGGGCAGGTGGGCAGTTGGGGGTGGGGGAAAGGCAGGAGTATACCTGCCTTACCCCACACAAGCATAGTGGCTATAGTGCTACACCATACCGCACACCCACACAAGCAGCTTGGCGGAGCTTACTGCATTTGGGATCTGGAGAAGGAAGTCCTCTGGTATCCCATAAAGCATTGCACAGGAAGCTGAGAAGCTGCCTGTGACAATGCTACAGCTGCCAGTTTCCTGGCTGCTCTTCAAGGGGCACTCTGTGCTAGGAAGCCGGGCTGCTGGGAGCTGCAAAACACACAGCCCCATTCACACACACAATTGAGGCTGCTGTGGTAAGATGGAGCATTGACTCTGTAGCCTGAGTCAAATGTTGGGCTTCATTTCTGGGGTGCCCTGCTCTGGAACAGCAGGGTGGGAGCAGGTCCCGAGGCTACTCCACACAAGCCTCGCTACCCAGGTTTTCCTCCTCCTGCCCTTCTGCAGCTTCTTTTGAGAATGGTCTCAGTGTCTAATAACCTTAGTAAACCTGGTGACAAAACTAGATGTAATACTGGAACATATGTTTTGCCCAAACATGTGTCTGCTGATTTACACATATGCAGGGATGGAGAAGGACATCAGAAGGGCAATTGAACAGAGTGGAGTTACATATTTAGCCCTTCCTGTTAGCCGTCTATCTCTTACTAATGAGCCCAAAGGTTGCTTTCCCTCACATTCTGACTGAGAAAAATGGTTGAAAAATGGCGGGGCATTTGAAGGAGAAAACTGGTGGGCATGAGAAAAGCCAAGCAGCAGATTCTCCCAACCAATGTCCCCACACCTTATTAGTACAAAGTAGCACTGAGCTGGGGGCTCATCTTTGCTTTGCTATGTGCAGTTCCTCCACTGAAGATGAAACAGGAAACAAAAAACTACTAATGGAGCTTAATTTATTATTTATTATTTATTTATTTATTTGATTTCTATTCAATTTCCTCCCAAAAATGGCTATGGGGGGTTTACATTAAAATAAAAACAATTAAAATCAATTAACAGTTAAAATCAAAAACTATAAAAACAATATAAAACCAATTAACAATTAAAACATTTAAAACAGTTTAAAAACCATGGAAGGCCAGGCCAAAGAGATAGGTCTTAAGGGCTCTCCTGAAGGCTAATAATGAATTCAGATTATGGATTTCTGCAGAGAATGCATTCCATAGCCCAGGAACAGCTAAACTTAAGGCTTAAGTTTAAGGCTTAAAATTAAAATGCTTGTACTTAGGATAGAAATGGGATACTACCCACCCCACCCACCCCAATTCTTCTGCAATGGTAGAGCTTCACTTTGACTGTGCCTCTGGGATGTTCAAATCAACAATGCTGGTCTTTTGAGTACAGATGACCCAGGTACAATCAGAACTTGACAGTGCAATACAATAACGGCACAGGCTGTTTTAGCTTAGAGCTCTTTATAGAGTTAACATCAACATGTTCTTGGGGAGCTACCTCTGAACATATGGAAGTATCCCCCCTTGTGTGGCATAATGCCTTAAGGCTTAAACCATTGATAAAGGATCTACTTATAAATTCACATTCAGTCAAACAAACGACCAACAGAAAAATCAAGAAGATATTGTACTGACTTTGAGAGACCTTCACATGTAAGCATAAGGGCAGGGTCGGCATAAGGGCAGTATCAATGAATGGCAAGATGGACACAGACTGAGGACTCAGGCCGATCAGTGAGCCTAGGTGATCAGCCAACCCATAAACATCCCAAGTACCAATGTCAGCAGCTGCACCAGTCAGCTGACAAAGTCATATAACCAATACCTTGCATTTACAACAGAGAGCATCCCCTAGACACCCCTGCATCATGGCCTCTAGTGGATCCTCCCATTGGCCAGTAGAGGAGGAGGAAGAGGAGCTGTTGCTTCTACCAAAGGAATTTGAAGCAGTAGAAGTTCCTTTTCTTCTCATGCTCCTTTCCCATCAGTGGTGGCAGTAGCCCTATTGGCCATGAGAAGTGGCAACTCATCATTGGCTTACCCTCTGACGGTAGGAAGAGTAGCTGCTATGGCTGTCAAAGATTCCCCCATTTGCCACTCTCAATGGGATGGGAAACATCAACTGTTGCCTGCAGCATATGGGGGCAGGCAGTTGGGGTCAATGCACCTGGTTCAATGGTGAGCTTTTTCCCAGGGCCTGATTAGCATTCTTACTTAGATATCAGTATAGTAGTAGATATTCCTTTGAGATTAATTGAAGATTAATCAAGAGTTTCACACAGTCATTCATTCATTCATTTATCATTAAAAAAATTATACCACCCTTCCAAAAGGCTCAGGAAAGGCTTAGTTGCAACACACAAATTTGCAACACACTACTTCTTTTGAAAAAGCCATGTAGTGAACTGCAATTAATTCTGAAGTAACTACAGTCAGAAAAAGATTGAGCTTTAAGGCTTTGGCTTCATTCCTGTGCATTGTTAGGCTGCTTAAATCTTATTGACAACAGGCTTTATGTAGCTTAACTGGGTAAAGGAGGCAGCCTTTGTCTTTGAAGTATAAACCATACAAGTAATGACCAGCATCCTCACTAGAGAAGTGCTGGTGCTCTGTGAGATGCACCAGTATGGCAGATAAGTTCCAGAGGTGGGGTGAGTCCCAGTGTGGGGAGGGGATGTATGGATTTCAAAGACTTCCCCTTCTTCCAGAAGCCTGCTGGATCACTTGAAAATATGTCTCTAAGGGCTGTGTGACTCTCACTGGCAGAACTTTAAGTGACAGAGGGCTTCTGGGGGAAGGGGAAAATTTCAAAACTTGTCCTCCTCATGCTACACATGTGCTGGAGCTGAGTTAATCACTGCAGTCCACAGAGTTAGAATGTTGGCCAATAAATTTTTAGGCAATCTCAAATATCAAACACCAGGCTCTCTAAACAGGTTAATAAAATGCTTAATACTGTTTGCTGTAGCCAGTATCTACGAAAACGAAATAATACATTGAGCCGGGTCTCACGATCTGTGAGATCTGGTTTTGTCAAAACTGCGGGGAGAGCGGGCTAAGCCCACTCTCCCCGCAGACAGGCGCGCAGGGACCCTGGGCTGCCGGATCGGCCGCCCACACGATGGCCGGCTCCAAGAAGGAGCTGGGGTGGGTGGGGGGAGCGGGGGCCGTGCAGCTTCCGGAAGCCCCAGTATGCCCTGCGTGAGCTCACAGTTCATACTGGGGAGACCTCTGAGCTGGGAGGCTGCTTTTAAGCCTCCCGGCCAGGGGTCTACTCACAAATAGCCATGGCGCGGAGCTGCACCATTGCTACTCACGAGCAGTTAGCCCGGGTTTGTGGCGTGCTCACTCTACAAACCCAGGCTAAGGGGTGGGCTACAGGAGCGGGTTAGCTGCTCTGGAACCACCAGGCTCAGCTGCAAGCCTGGTGGTTCTAACGATCACAAAAATTGGGCTAGGATTTTCCTAGCCCGATCTTTGTGATCGTAAGAATAGCCCCATTGACAACTGGATCTTCCTTCCTTCCTTCCTTCCTTCCTTCCTTCCTTCCTTCCTTCCTTCCTTCCTTCCTTCCTTCCTTTCTTTCTTTTATGACAGTTGGCATAAGCAAGCATTGGCTGCGTTTGCATCTAATGAGAAACCGCAGTTAAATGGGGCAGAGGTTTTCATTCATAAATGTCCAAATGCATGCAACAGGTCTGATTCGACGGAAACCAGACTGGGACACATCAGTTTGAATCTGGTTTGGAGGTAACAAGCATACCCCTAGTAGAAGAACAGGCCTTGCTGAAGTAAAACAAAAATGGTTTCTGTAAGGACAAGCTTTTGACAAAGTGACCCACCAAAGACTCTTGAGTAAGCTTAGCAATTTACTGTGTTCCACTGGGCTGTTCACAGAAAGGTTCCTTGGTGCCTTGCCAGGGGTACAGGCACCACAGGGGTCACAGAACCAGTCTACTCTGACACACCTGTGTTTGGGGTTGGCCAGGGTGGGGAGAGCTGCCAATGGTGTTGCAGTGCATGGGGGTGCCCATGAGTCACTCACCCTCCATGGCCATCTCTGGATAGCCCAGCAGGGAGAGATTGCCCTTCAGGAAGACAAGCCTCTCCACCAAGTCAGCATCCATGCAAACACAATGGGGTGTCAACACATTCTGGACATGGAGAACTCCCTCTCACTCTGGACACTTGTTGGCGGGCACAAGAGGAACTGTCCAGCAACTGCTGCCAAGTCCGGCCAGACTTGAAGATATGTTGCCCAAAACGGGATTGGCTCCATATCCTAGCCTGCCACTGGCTCATGCGGAAACTGTAGAACAGACTGCTCATCAGCACTGCTGCAGGGCTCCGTGGACTCCTCCCGTACCCATGGCAAGATGCCAAGGAACCCCTCCATAAACCACTGGGTGGACTGTGGAGGCAGAACCACCGGCTCACTTCACTTGGCCCTGCCAGGAACACTGCTGTACTGGGAAGCAGTGGTGATGGTGCTGCTATGGGTGGAATATGCACTAGCAGTAGGTGCACCAGCACCCTCCTCTTGGTTGCACCCCAGCCACCTCTCTTCAGCTTGCCTAACCTCTGCAACCAGGAGGTCCCTCTACCTGGGCAGCTCCTCAGGGGTGATGGCTTTGCCCTTCATCCCCGGGTTACATAGGCAGGACAAAACATGCTCTGCTGATGCACCCGAAGGTGACCTGATCCACCACTCCAGTCCTAAGTTGACCTGCCAATGTTATTGCTTCCACAGTGGTCAGCAAGATCTGGAGTTTACCCATCATCTATCACACACCAGGCTGCTATTGAACCAGGACCGTTTGGGTGGTGCTGGTACTGAGGCTGCTGGTTCTTTCTGGCATCTGCCACCACCCTTGGTCTGGGGCTGAGAGGATCCAGGAAGGGGAGGTACTTTCTTCCTGATCCTCCCCAGTATCAGATTGGGTATATGTGTGTGTTGTACTGCTAATGGGGATTGGAGAGGATGAGAGAGAGAGAGCTGGCTGCGCTAACAGCTGATGATACTACCTCCTCTGCTGCTGAAGGAAGATCTTCTTCCCTGACAGGGGAGCCTCCTCCCCCCACCCGCTGCAATTCTACCTCAGCCACCACAGGCAGCTGCGCTGTGGGACCAGGCTTCTCTGGAAAGGAGAGCTTGCACACAATGACATGATTGTGGCTGGGGAAGATTCGGGGACTATACCACTCTTGCTGCCACCCATCACCACCATCAGCATCACCCCTTCCTCTGCCTGTCACTCTGCTCCTGGCTATGCCTTGCACCCTCCCAGACATCTTGGGTTTAAAAAAAAATGGCCCTAATTCTGAAGGAGGAAAACAAGTGACTTTTAGGCGGGTCTTTAAAAAAGGGATGTGGGGTTGGAGTGGTCTATTTATGCTGTGTGTGCCACACACATTGCTATCTATAGTACTCTAGTGCACACACAGAAGCTAGAAAAATTATCTCCCCAAATAAATTAGCCAGCTTTATGGGGGGGGCCTTTCTTTTTGGAGGGGAGTGAGCAACAATGGGTTAAGTGTTAGGGAAGGGAAAGGGCAGGGGATTACTGTGGCCTCTCCAACACAAACTCAGTGCTCCTGTCCTACAGTCCTACTAGTACCTAATACCTCCCTTTCACTAGGCCCCATTTAAAGAACTCTAACTTCTATAACCTGATGAAGGTGTGTGTGTGTGTGTGTGTGTGTGTGTGTGTGTGTGTGTGTGTGTGTGTGTGTCCATGACCTTCTGGCATCTTCGGCTGGAGTCTTCAAGGTGTTGCTCTCAGAGGTGCTCTTGGGCTGAGTGGACATTGGGACTCAAAAGTTTGGGAGAAGGCAGCTGGGCACCAGTTGGGCACCCCACCATTAAAAAAAAAAGCCCAAAAAAGGGAAACAAGGAGAGCCTGCATTAACACAGCAGCCTACAAAAACAAACAATGAATCCAGGCAGGCACACAGGAGCAGCAAAGGTGCAGTTTGGGTTTTTTGTTTTTTTAAAGCACAGCACCCCAGTTATTAAAGCCACTTGAGGGGCAGGATACAAGCAATAACAAGAAGAAACACACAAACACACACACACACACACACACGAGTTTCAGCACAGCACCCCAATTATTAAAGCCACTGGGACTGGCTAAGCAAGAAGAAGAAAGCAAATAAATAAAAAGAAAGTAAATACAAAGCAGCAGCACCCATTAAAATCCATGGGTTTTTTAAACCTGTAATGGTAATGCTGTCGGGATGTGCGAAACGTTTCAGATATAAAACATTTTGTACCCAAAACAGCCTGTTTTGGGTGTTTTGTAGACAAAACAAAACACCCATTTTCCAGATCCAAAAGTTTTGTATACAAAAGAAAACGTCCCTGTTTTGGCTACAAAACATTTTGTTGTTTCGGACCTCCATTTTGTGGTGATCTCTGAGTCAGTCTCCATTTTGTGTTTGAAATCTCTTTGAATTTCCCACCCTTCCAGCCTTCTGATCAGTGACCTAAATCATGGGCTGACCTGCTGACAATTCCCTCCTTGTTCTGCATTGGCTCTTTTGCTTCTTGCCACTCTTTACTGACCCCACATTGGCCAGGGGAAGGATTCCTAACCCATGGGGTGCTGGGTTCTGTTGATTCTGTGGTGTTCTGAGTGTAGATTTTCTGGTAGCATATGAGAGTGGATTCTTGTTTTTCACTGAAAATCTCATATGCTACCAGAGAATCTACAACGAACACCTCAGAAACAACAAAACCCAGTACCCCATGGGCTTGTGGGTATGGGGGTGGTTGTCACCCAATGTGTACTACACAACCCCTCACTCTGGGCAACCCCAGTGCCCCTCAAGTGGAATTATGGGGCTGCTGAAACCTAAACCTCCATTATTCCCTATGGGAGAAATCTTAGACACGTAAACTTCATCAAATCACAAAAGATCAGCCCTTTGCCCAATTTCTTTGAAATAATTCTGGAAGTTTCCTTGCCCCCATTGGGCACTACCACCCACCACACTCTGCTCTGGGTCATCCATTTCCCCTTGATTTGAAGCGATACATTTGCTGGAATCTCCATTATTCCCTATGGGAAAATTCTTAAAGATGTGTAAACTTAAAAACTTCACAAAAATCAGCCTTTTGCCTAATTCCTTTGAAATTTGGCTGCTAGCATCCACCATTGGATGCTACCACCACCACCCACTCTTTTTGCCCTGGGACCCTTTTTAAAAATCCAAATCGATTCGGATTCGGATTCGGAAAATTAGGCTACAAAACAAAACAGCGCTGATTCGGATTCAGAAAATTTGGGTACAAAACAAAATGGGGGTGTTTCGATTCAGATACAAATTGAAACAAGAAAATTCCAAAATGCACACCCCTATAATGCTGTGGGATACAATCACACCTGTCCTCCCATGACAGGAATCTCCAGGCTTGTTATATCACAACCCCTTCAGACAATTCAGATTATACTTTTAAATATGCATTTAGTATATATGTGGGGTTTTTTATTCCCACTTGGAAAAGAAATTCAGACAAACAGACCCTCAGAGGGCCAGGGATATTTGTCCCACCCCCACACACACTTTGTTCAATTGTGGCTAAACCTCTTGTCAGAGGGTATGGTCCTACTCCCCTGCCCTCGTTTCAGTAAATGCATTGTGAAATTACATGAGGATAGGGCTGTAGTGTTAATTGTTACATTTTAAATGATAGGAAACATTTACTAATGCAATACATAAATCTGTCTAGACTGCATTTTCCTGAAAGCCCTGAAGAACACCCTTGAGGATTCGTGGGCTGAAGCTCTGTTGCTAACCTGCTGAGTTCACAAAGCAGGAATAATGGACTCCAAAGTGATAACACACCTTGCAAGGTGAAATGAAATAATGGCTTTGTGTACATAGTCAACATACATCAAGCTGTTTTCAGGGAAACATTGCTTAGAAAAGAGCTGTAATGTGGTAAGGGGGCCACAGGATGCTCACATAATTTTATTCTTCTCGTCTGACACATTTTAATGGGCACTTAAATATTTTCACCAAACAGCATCAATGTTCCCCCCCCCTTCTTCTCTGCAGCATCATGTGGAATAAAAATGTATTTGAAAAATATCTCTAACGTTAGCACCTCTCAGTTTAACATTACAGGCCAATTTGGATTCACAGTACAAGTGAGACAGGAGCTCTCCAAGCTGTCAAATTAAGCCATAATAAAAATAAAAATAAAAGAATAAATAAGCATGCAAAGGCAACCAGTTAAAGTAAGCAGGGCAGAGGGGGACCCCACTAAAACTGAATGAGAGGTAGTAAAGCTAGCTGGATATTGTTTACAATACCTTATATTATTTCTCAGCTACATTCTGACAGGTGCCTTTTTGCCTTGAAAATTACAGAATTAGGAACTGAACAATCACTTGGATATATATGATTATGAGAGGTAGATACTCCAATTACCCCCATCATATTCCAAACATGTCTTAACACCTATGTAAGGGTATTTCTAGAAGCAAGCTGACCTATCCATGGCACCTCAACCCACTGACCATTCTTCTTAGGGATGGTGAAGAATTTCAGAAATGGGCACAGTTGATAGGAAATCCCGGAACCCTTATGAGCCAGCACCACTACCAGTGTTCCCGCTAACAGGGATTTCCAGATGTTGTTGACTAAAACTCCCAGAATCCCTAGCTGCAATGACTTTTGCTTGGGGATTATGGGAGTTGTAGTCAACAACATCTGGGGATCCCTGTTAGAAGGAACACTGACCACCACCCTCCAAAATCTGCTTTGAATTGCAGTGACTCCGCACCATCTCCCTACCAGTTCCTTTCTCACACTTTAGCAAACTATCTAAGCTCTGAGGCTTTCTGTGGAGGACCAGAGGCAGTTAAGGGGCCCAAGGACTTTTTCTAAGCTGCTCCTCTGTAATGAAGACGTCTGGCCATGTTTTGAGCCTGCATTACTAACATGAGCTCTGAGAACTGTAGTATTTCTGGTCCTCCTGAATAATTGACCAGAAGGAATAAAGCATCTCTCCAAAGTTTCAGAATGGAGTGTTTCCCAGCCGTACCTGAAGATACCAGGTACTGAACTGGAACCAACTGCATGCAAAGCAGATGCTCTGCCACTAAGCTATGGCCCCATCCCAACTTAGAGGACTCATTCATGTTCTACTGTGTTCATTTGTCAGACCCAGCCATTGAACCTGGTGATATCTTTTCTGAAATGTGTACCTTGAACCTGGTGATACCTTTTCTGAAAAGGCTCCACCACCCTGGGGTCACCAGGGAGTCTGTGACCAGTGTTCCATCTAAGATTTGTGCATGTGCTTGCGCTCATACATTTTTAAATGTCTGCTCAGTTAATTTTAGATCCCACTCAGATTGAATGAGGAAGACACCATTCTGAATGCACAGGCGCACACACTGCCTTGATGCTGCCACCCAGAACGAAACTCATTCCGCACACAAATGAAAAAGATTAGAGGGAATTCTGCCTGTGACTCCAGAAGACTACTAGAATATAACCTCTCAGATTACCCCTGCTCAAGGCAGTTGCCCAATAAGGATGTGCATGGAACCATTCCGCACTCCATTCTAGGAGCACTGAACTGGTTCCATGGATCAGTGTTAGAGCTGGTTCGGAAGGCGAGGTTTCTTTAAGGGGCAGGGGAGGTGCTGCTTACCTGCTAGCCCTCACCCTGCCTCTTATCCACAGAACTAGCGATGCTGATCTGGGTTCAGGGAAGGCGGCTGCAGTCCTGCGCACTCACTTTTTACGAGAGCACTGGTGGGGGGAAAGCAGCAGGGCGAGTGTTGGCAGGTAGGCAGTGCCTCTCCTGCCCCTTAAAGAAGCCCCCCACCTTCCTGGGAGTGCATGGAACCAGTTCAGTGCACATCCCCATTGCCCAAGGAATCCAATGTGTCCTGTCAGGAAGGATCCTGACTCAAACTCTGAATAATCCTTCCAGGTCCTCATGAGCAGTGGTAATGGCAAGCACCTTTTGTAAAAGCCCAGAACTGGTGACACAGTTTGGTGACAAGCACTTGCAGGAACCCAGAACTGTTGACTCCTGTCAGCCTTATGCAGGGAGGAACAAGCACATGCTTTGGATCATGGCCTGGCTGAGATCCAGGAAGAGGCAGAGCAATCAGCTCCACTAAGTTCTCCAGTCTCCATGGGACAGCTGCTTCATTTAGCCCAGGAAACCTAGCTACTGCTGGACAGCTCTCAGATGGCCCAAGCCTCCTTGCTAGGCATTGGTTCCTGCTCCTTGGATGCTCCCACTCACAGTGCTCAGAACTGGCAGCAACAATGGTCATGAACTGTGTTCCTGCTGTTATATTTCATATCTGTATCTGCATCTGTATCTGTATCTGTATCTATATCCCTTCTCTATAGGTCTGGATTAGAGGTCCTGGACCCAAAACAGATTGCAGAGTCAGTATGAGATCTTCTTATCCTCTTCTTAATTTTTAACATCCTCCACCTGCTGTATTCATTCTACTCCCCCTCACCCTGTTGCAAATCTATGACTTTATGATTTAAGAACTCTAGGAGACATTGTCTTCTCCCTGCAAGCTTCCATCTTTCTCCCTTAAGGCCATACATCTTTTTTTCACCTGCTCTATTACTTCTTCACTTTAAACCACCTTAGTGAAGCTAAGACAATCTTTCAAAATTATTTCTGTCACATGGAAAAAAGTGCTTTTTAAAACATTGCTAAAATATGTCACTTCATTCACTGCTGGCCTATGACATTAATCAGGCAGTCCCATAAATTCAACCTGCTGTCTCGCACATTGTTATAAGGAGTCTTAAATAATAGCAGCAGCACTCTTTAAAAAAAAAATCTGTATAAAAATCAGAGTTGCCAATGTTTATTATTAATCTTTAAATATCCACAGAGTTCCTTCAAAGTTCTAAACAAGTGCAAGAAAAAACACTTAGCATTCCAGATGTTTTGTGTTTCTATAAATCCCAGTGAATTTGCTGTACAAGTTATGAACATATGCTGAAAAACCGTAACCCTTAAGTGTAATTGTGAATTATCTATGGGTTGCCCCCTTTAAGTTAAATCCTAGTTGGAAGCATCAATACACTTGCAATTCCAAATTATTAGTCAAAGTCATGTTCAGACATGATATTGTACATGTGTGTACATATACATGTTTTTGTGTGGATGAATGTACATGTGTTTACTCAAAAAGTCAACCTGAGTACAGAGACCCTCAAATGCGGGGTACAGATAGGAACTGTATTATTGAATATGCATTGAACATAATGTGGTAACATAGTGCGTTACATGCATACAGATCTGTACATTGTATCCTGCCCACAGACTGCACGTGCATTGAACATAACATGAAATGCGGGCTAACTTATGTGGTAATTTCATCCACAGTGTGCCTTTCTTCCTCCTGGAGACAGAAATGGCAGCGGAAATGGCAGCGGAAATGTTAGCAGTGTAGCTAACAAAATTCCAAAGAATTTTGAGAAGAGCTCAAAGAACAGTATACAAGACATCAAACATAATGATCTGGGGATCTTCACAGGACTACTGCTGTTGTAGTAGCATCTTATGTAAGCTAGTCTCATGCTATTTCTAATCATTGTCCTATGATCTGCGATGGACCATTGTTTGCTCTATGTCCTCCTTCTGGTTCAAAGACAAATAAGGATGGATGATATTTCCCTCCCTCCCTCCCTCCCTCTTTCTTTCTTTCTTTCTTTCTTTCTTTCTTTCTTTCTTTCTTTCTTTCTTTCTTTCTTTGTAATGATCAATAAAATAACAATGACATTTCTGGCACAGATTCACGAAGCTCCTTCTAAGGTTGGGTCTTCTCTGTTGGATGAATTCTGATTCAGATTCTGTGAGAGGATGAACATGAACATATGGAAACATTTGGAAGGTAACCTGACAGTTGAAAGTAGGGATGTGCTTGAAATGTTTTGGCACCTCTGTTTCCAGGTACCGAAATGCTTTGAGCTGCCTCAGCCGAACTGTTTTGGCTGGGGGTGAGTGGGCACTTTAAAAGGAGGAAGGTAGGTCTTACCTGCCCCTCCATTGCAGCTCCAATGCCTCCCCCGCGCCATCACTCCAGAGCGGCACTATTTGTATGAAGCAGCCAGGTTCTCTGTTTGCTGGCTACATTTTCTTAGGAACAGGAAGTTCCCTATTCCCAGTAGGAAATGGTGTCTGTGCATGTGTGCAGACACCATCTTGAGTGCTCACTGTCAAGGATCAATATACAAATGTTTAAACTCCTGTCTTTAATAGGAAACTGTAGCAATGAGATGCTGCCTGAATAAAGAAAAACTATATACCATCTTGAATGGTCAGCAACACTGAGCACCTGAGATGGCATCTGCACATGCTCAGACACCACTTCCTGCTGGGAACAGGGAACTTCCTGTTCCAAAGCAAATGCAGCCGGCAAACAGAGAACCTGGCTGCTTCATACAAACAGTGCCACTCTGGGGCAGCAGGGAGCAGTGGAGCTGCAATGGAGAGTCCAGTAAGACCTGCCTTCATTCTTTTAAAGTGCCCACTCTCTGCTGCCTCGGATGCGCATGAAACTCTTCATGCACATCCCTAGTTGAAAGTGAGTTTGAGTGAATATCACTAGTGCCCCCAACTATAGACCTATTGTTTTGATGAATACGTTAGAGGTGACCAGCTTTGTTGCATGCCATGTTACTTCTCTGCCTACCATAGACTACCAGTTGAATAGTTTCAGTAGGTTTTCTAAGGATGGGCAGAATCTGCTAGTTCCAATATATAATTAATGTGGACATATCAGATGTTAATTTTCCAGATGTCTGCAAGAAAAGCAACAGGAGTCCATGTTAACTGTGAATTAGGTTATGTCTTGGAGAATCAGTATGCACCAAGGACTAGAAGCCTCTGGAGTTATACAAGGAATAAAGTGTAAGGGAGGGCCTAATCACTGTTGCTCAGAATGCAGTTTCCTTAGAGACACTGATGCTTCATATGATG
Source organism: Hemicordylus capensis (assembly GCF_027244095.1). Taxonomy (NCBI): domain Eukaryota; kingdom Metazoa; phylum Chordata; class Lepidosauria; order Squamata; family Cordylidae; genus Hemicordylus; species Hemicordylus capensis. Next base: position 155,785,342 of record NC_069657.1, on the reverse strand, counting down.
GACCTATAATCACAGGAAATATACATTCCATATGAACATTCAAGCATTCAAATCCTCTGGGCTAACTGAAACTGGCACTGTGTGGCACAGCCTCTCCATAGCATTAGCATAAATAAGAGGACATAAACTTTAAAAAAATCCAAAATGAGTGCTTTACAATCTTTTCTCATTCCTTTCAGCCATATAATTGTAGTGGAAGAATAGCAGTTCAGTCCCCAAAGAGCAAAGCCAAGCCAGTTTGGGGAGAATTCAGTCACACAAGAAGTCTGGAGACAGTTCTTTAAGTTTGAAGAATTCAGCCAAGCAAGAGGTCTGGAGACAGTTCTTTAAGTTTGAAGAACAACAAGGATTTATTTGAAGAAAAGGTTACAAACAAATATGAAAAAGCCTGCAGCTTAATTCCAGCTGTATCTCATGGCTGAAGAGAAAGACCAAAACAAACAGCCATCTCTGGAGAGACAATATGGAGACTAACACTGGAAGAACAAAGAGGGGAGGAGTCCAGCACTTTTATCCATGACCCAAACCAAGTGGTCACTATGAGACACTGCAGCTGAGACCTGATGCTGCAAGGGTCCTAGCTCCAACAACAAATAGGTAGGAACTGGGATCCAAAGAACTTCTTTATGTATGCCCAAGGAAATACTCCCCTTTCCCCTTTTCTTTCCCTTAGGCAGCTGACCCTGTCATAATACCCTTTTCTCCAATTTGCTATGTGGCAACAGAGCCTTCACCTTGAGAAGCACAAGCACAACTCTCCTTGAGCATGTGTAATCCCTCCCCCAGTGGGGTCTAGTATTTGAAATGCAATGCCAATGGGTCACAGATTCTGTCTTGAGGGGAGACAAAGGCTAAAGACAACCAGGGAGGCAGAAAGTCTGGGCTGGGGGGGGGGAGAGACATGGAGCCAGTTAGGGGTCTTGTTCCTCATTGAAAATTTAAGCCCATAGAGGCTGAGGTAATAGAAGGAATATGTAAAGAGTCAGGAGTCAAACTCAGGTCCAGGGAGAAGACAAGCAGTCGGATACAAGGCTTCAGGACCTAGAACAGCTCACAGAGAACTAACTACTTGTTCTGATGCAATTCCAACCAACCAACTCCAGCCTTGACTACTCCTCCTAGACTTGGAGAGGTCTGCTTGGAGAGTGAAGACCTTAAATGGCAGCCCAAGCACTTTGTTGCCTCTCTGTTACTTTCTGCCTGACATGCTCCTTGTTCAGTGAGTAGGCACTGGCATGGCAGGGCTTGACCCCACAGAGCCATCTAGCTCAGAAGGATTGGTCTCTGGGGTTCTAGGCTTGTGAGGTTAAGTAGGTGCATAGGAAGTTGCCATATACCGAGTCAGACCATTGGTCCATCTAGCTCAGTACGGTCTACACAGACTGGTAGGGCTGTGCAAGCTGGGGTGTGTGCATGGAACCAGTTCCGTGCACACACGGGAGGTGGGAGGGGGTCTCTTTACTGTGTGGAGAGGGTGTTCTTACCTCCCCCACTGCACTTCCCCCTCTGGCATGGGACAGCTGTATTCCCTCTCCCCCATCTGGTCAGCATAATAACAGAAGTGGCATGCATGCATACACACACCACACACATGTATGTGCACATGCATGTGCATGTGTGTGGTGTGCGCATGCCACTTCCAGTATTACGCTGACTGGGGTGGCAAGAGGGAATACAGCCGTCCCACACCAGTGATCTTTAACACAGTGCCAGAGAAGAAAGTGTGGCAAGGGAGGTAAGAACACCCTCCCTGCACCTTAAAGAGACCCTCCACCCTCGCATTGAAACCAGTTTGAACATGGGTGTTTCGAACCTTTTCAGCGGTCTGTGTATAGATCACCAAACAGGTTTGTGCACACCCCTAGTGGAAGCCGAAACTGAGGCAGTTTTGAATTGGAACTGCCTTAGTTCAAGGGTTCGTCTTCAAGCCAGATTGGGTCCAGTTTGGCTCAAGGTTGAAATGAACTCCCCAGGCTGGTTCAGGGTCAGTTCAGGAGTGCTAGTGGGCTTATTTTTTTTTAAAGGTCAGACTCACCACCGTCACTGGTTTCAGCAGCCCTGTGGGATGGCAGCTTCAATTCCCCGCAACAGCCTCCTCCTGGTCTCCAAAGGGCCATTTCAATCAATTTCAGGCCCATTCGGGGGATATTTTGGCCCTTTGAAAGCATACAGCGGCCAGATTTTAACCTTGGAGAAGCCGCTGCCAGTCGGGATGTGCACAAAACAGATTTTGATTTTGTTTTGAGCAAGAAACAAAATGCAGATGTCCACAACATTTCGTTGAAACAGCAGTTGACCCAGTTGTTTCAATGAACACAATTTGAAATGTTTCAAGTCTTTTGGCCATATGGAACAATGGGGAAATGCAAAATACCCCATTGTTCCCCATGGGTAGCTCCTAGGGACACCAAAGTGGGTTGGGTGGTAGGGCCTGATGGGTGCTACCTATTGCCCAACCCACAAAAGAAATGGGCAAGCAAACATTTTTAACAAATTTTAAACCTTCCCCCAAACCCCCCTAGGATCAGAAGCAATTGCCAGAAAACCAAGCAGCAAGGGAAAAACAGGCCTCCAAAATGGCTCTCAAAACACTGAAATGTTTTGAATCAAAATGGAATTGTTTTGTTCTGAGCTGTAAACAGGCCCTTTATTTAAAGGGGATTTTATTTTGAGCTCAAAACACTTGAAACGACCCATTCTGAGTTGAAACATTTTGACATCAAAACATTTTGCACTTCCTTAGTATAGAGCCCTGTCTTGCTAGGTTTAGAGCCCTATTAACAAACCAGTTTTAAGTTTCCAAACCTGTGAGCAGCCTGAATTTAGGAGCCAAGTTCAAAAGGCAACACAAGATATTCAGAGTGAGATAGCCTTACAATGTCCAGCGCAATAAATGTTCCCGAATACAGTATATACTAACCATAAACCATTTCATTTTCTAAAGTGATAATGATCTCCTTGTTCTAGCCACTATCCAGGTGTTTGTTCGAATAATAACAGTTATTACGGTCACACATGGTACATGGAAATACAGATCAGTGCAATTTACTTGAGTAAACGTGTTCCAAATGTGGTGTAACTATCTGAGAGTGCTTCATCCCCTTGCTTTTTAAAGATGAAACAAGTTTAAAAAAAACACAACCCAGCCCTCACAAGGTATATTATTTGCTTTTCTTCATGGACTCAGTTTGTGAACCATTTGCACTAAAGATTCACTTATTAAATATGCATTCACTCTAGGCTAGCAGTTATCAAATATGCATTCATTCTAGACCAGGGGTTACCAACGTAAATGCGGCGGATGATGTGAGTTGTAGTCTAACAACATCTGGGGATCTGGTTGGAAATCCCAGACAAAAGTGCTACTAATACATATGGAAAAAGAAAGACATTCAGTCTGTGATCATAGGTGTCATACAATGCACCTATTCTTTGCTGATGCTCAACTGACATGTGTTATTTATATCATATACCAGTGGTGCATTGTCCATGTGCTGCTGCCCTACTGATCCATGAGAAACCTGATAGCACACTGGCAGAAACCATTATATTGGCATGTGCATGGATTAAGAGTGGTGTCAGTAATTACTACCACCGCTCCCCCGCCCGCCTTTTCATTAATCCCATTTTGGTAGCCCAGTCCTGCGGGTTGTTTCATGCAAGCGGTTCAGGGCTGCCCACGGTGCTCCACGCATCTCACACACTGTCCATGCTGTTGCAGAACAGCCTTGTTGCACTGCAACTCAAAATTGTGCAACTGTGATTAATTAAGTAGTAGCAGAACTGTTCTGTTCCACAACAGTGCAGATGGTTTTTGAGAAGTTTTCACCACTGCGGGTGGTGCTGAACCATCCACATTTTGCTGTGCAGAATGTTTTTAGCATTGTCTGTACAACTCTATGACAAAGGATGACTCTCAGATATATATAACAAACAGGTAAACAAACCAGATTAGTTTTAAATACAGCACTGCAGCACAGCATTGTAGGCCCTTTTCAGTAAATCGTGTTCCTGGAACTCCTTGTTTAATGTACCAAAATAACTGCAACAAAATAAAATCTTCTCTTGGAATATCCTCAAAGCAAGCATGCATTTCATCTTATCTCGGAGCTCTAAAGTAGAAGAAAGACTGAAGGCTTGCCAACCATTTTGAAGCGAGTTCGTCCTGTACTAATTGCCCTCCATTACCGCAAGGTCTCAGCCACAGTGTTTTAGTGCAGTCTTTAACATTTCCTTTGCAGCAATTCAGCTGCGCTTCTTTTTCCTTGGGTATCTTCACCACAAAGTTTTCTATTGATCCCTTGTCATGGGGCTTTCTTTTCTAAGCAACTCAGCCCAGTTGTTCTCTTCTCTGTCTCTTCTTCAGCTTTGTAGGCTCTGAATGCGTTATCGACGCTGGTTTAGCACATATGAGGCTTTTTAACCAGCCTGGTAGCCAATCAATGGATCAATATACGAGTGTTTAAACTCACAACTTTAATAGGAATTGTAGCAATGAGATGCTGCCTGAATAAAGAAAAACTATACATAGTTGAATGAAGAATCTGGAGTACGGAAGATTTAAAATGAAATGTTTCATGTTATTGACTGGTGGCCATGGTTATGGCAACAGCCCTCCCTCATGTGCTCTAATCATAGGGCTGATTTAAATGAAATTGCAGCAAAGTGGTAACTTTTGGGAATGATTTCTGGATAGTTAGGCGCACCCAGGAGGATTGGTCGCCATGGTGGCGGGCCTGGTCGTGGAGGCCAGAGGCGGTGGCAGGCCTGGCCCGCCCATAGAGGCAAGGCCCAGGAGAGGGGAAAGAAAGTGTGGGGGCAGAAGTGGAGGTGGGGAGGAGGGTGGCTGGGCCCAGAAGCGGAGACTGGGGCAGAAGGTGGGGAGGAAAGAGCTAACCGCCGTCCCCAAAGAGCGCACAGATGCTGTGTGCGGGGTTGGCTAGTGTACTTGTAATACCACTGAATTGACACCCTGTGTGTGGTAGTAATTTCTGACTCCCTAGGCCTGCTGTGGTTATGTTTAGCACATAATCTATCTAGTTGACATGGGAAATCAACTCAGTGTTACCCAACCATACTGAAGCAATTGTCAGTAACAAAGACATCATTGTAACATCTGCATTGGGCTATGATATTATATACAGTACAGGGTCGGGTTTTGGCTGAGTAGGTATGAAGCACTTTTGCCTTATATTAACTGATTAAGTCTGAGTTCTGAGAAGTCTGAGTGTAATGACTCTAGCCCTGGCTTCTTGGGTTCTGGTGTGGCATGGTGTGTGGTTTTACTGCATTTCCATTCAAAGGCTGTTCTGAATTTCTAACTCTTCAACAAGAGCATTTTGTTGAGAATGAAATAATAGGATAGACCCAATTTTGCATGGATGCACTATAACTAGGACTGTGGTTTATAACTCATATTGGTAGTTGGTACATTATTATAAATATAAATTATTTAGGCTTGATGATCAGTTGAGCATTTGTTGTGGTTTGGCCTGAATAAATGTTGGCCTGAATTTTTCTGTGGTTTGGCCTGAATGAATAATTGGTTTTTCTCCTCCAGTTTCTGGGTTAACAGCTTCCCTTCCAATAAGAGGCTTATCAGCTACTTCAGGATCAATGCCACCATCTTGAATTAATCTATGATGCACAAAACAGTCAGCATTAAAGCATGTGTGTTGTTTTTGCTGAGACCTGGTGAAATGATCTGGGAATCTGAGACAAGAAAAAGGGCCAACAAACAGAATCTAATTCCATCTGAGAGGAAAAACATTTAACTCAATTCCACACTTCATAATGCAGACAAGAAGGGTGAAAAGAAGATGAATTATATTATGAATAGTCACAACAGCTAGCAAATTCATGGGTCCCCCCACCCCTCGTCTAGTGTCACATATTTGACGTTTTCTGACTGCACACTACCTCAGTCAGCTGAAAATAATCCCACATAAATCATTCCTTGTTTGTCAGTATTTTCTTAGATGAACTATGAAGCATAAGAACAGCCTTTCTTTTTATTAACTCACCTTCAGAACGTTTCTTGTGCCCCTGCCCTTCCTTTGGTATTAGCACAAATCTGGAAGTGCAAGAAGTAATAGAAGGAGACACAAAAAGGCGTGGGTACTTATGCTTCTTTTGGTGTGGCAACCAGTGGCATAGCCACAACTAGACAAGGCGGTGGTGGGGGGAATGCCCCTGGGCCACCAATGTCCGGGACCACCAGGATGACTCCTCTGTCCCCACCCCACCCCACCCCCAGCTAGCAAATGAAGCAATCATGCAGCCTCTTGCCCTCTCCCAGCTGACCAGCTGGGTTCACTCCAAATGAGGGAGAGGAAAGAACCATCCAGCTAGTGAATAAAGCACTCACCAGCTGCAAGAAGGTGAGGCACCGTCTGGTATCTGGTGTCAGCCACGCCACCTGTAACTGCATGCTTCTGATGCTGGCTCAAGGGTGCATGGCTGGGGGGCAGCCACAAAGGCATGGAGTAGCAGACTGTCCAAGAATCATCACTAAGCTCCCTGTGCCCTTGGTGGTGGTTTCTGCTATGTGACTCCATCACAACCAGTGATTCTTCACCTCTGACATGAAGTCAGGTGGGGAAAGGTTTGAGAACTGGGGCAAAATGAATTTTTGTAGCCTTTGCTATCTTTATTTCCTGTTTACTGTTTTCCTGTTTTTGAAATTGTGGATTCAGGATTTGGAAGTGCTAAATTTGAATTTAAGATCTGATTTAGAGGTATCGTTTATAAAGAAGACTTTAAACAATCAGATTTTTAAAGAAACATTTGAATAAATAAGTTTAAATATTAATATTGCCAAAGAAAACACTCTACATGCAATTACTGTGATACTTCCATAGAACATAGGAAGCTGCCATATACTCAGAAGTGCACTTAGGTAATTTTGCAGCCTGGACCTAAAGGCCTTTGGAGCCTCCCGCTCCCTGCAAATTAAGCATCATCATGCTCGGTCGGGCAACCACACCACCTGGGACAAACTAAAGATGATTTGACTAACTTGTTTAATTGATATTAGTGTTGCTTACTCAAGAATAACTAGTCTAGTCTGTCCAATAGCATCAATGATTTGGGTTGTTATAAAAACAATGTCAAGTTAGGAAGATATAAATGTGCAGTTTTGGAAGCTAATTGTTTCATGCAGTGGTACGTGCAGGGATCAAGTATATTGAATGAGCCTACCAAAGGACCCTCCCCCTCTCCTTCCTTAAAATAACAGCACAGATATGCTTTTCAATTTCCAGTCTTTTTTCATATCATGCTGTTACAGTTTTCAAAATCAGGAAACTGACAGGACTGCCTAGAGCTAATTACTGGGACAGACTGATCTCATTTGGAACTTTGCTGACTAGAGATGGGGTTGTGGATTGGCCTGCAGCACTAACCAAGGCTTAAATGAGTTTCATGTAAAAAAAACAGCATGTCTAGGTTTTGCCTTCAGTTAACAAGAAGGAAGTTACTGAATAGGCCATCTGAATTGGCTTTATCCTACAAAGCACAGAAACCTGGAGCTATGGAAGTAAATAAGGCAACAGGCCTGCTTAAAAATAAACCAACACCGAAATATTTCCATGGGTTTGGTAAAGTGTATATTTGAATGACTTATGCTGCTAAGTTGTTTCAAGAATACTTATATTTTCAAATATAAAATGTTAGTACAATGCGTTTGGAACTGAGTGGAAAATTAATTTTGGTCAATCTGGCTTCTGTTAACCCCCTTAAGAGGCATGGCTGTGACAGGAATCAATCTCTCTCTCTCTCTCTCTCTCTCTCACACACACACACACACACACACACACACACAGTCTGTGATCATATGTTGGTTTGGAGGGTGGTTTGGAGGGATAAAGAGCTCCTACCCAGCACACAGAGAAGCGGAACCTCTGTTTGGGTCTGCAAACCCATTACACACACAATTTAGGCCACTAAAGTCTCTACTGCTGAAATCAGGACCTGGGTCATCCTAGGATCAAAGCATCCATCCCAGCGTGCATTGCACTGTCAGTAGACTGGCAACATCATCAATTCTCCTCTGACCGGCCACAAAGCAGCAGGAGGCAGGCCCAGCCCTGTTGAAGATATTGCAAGCAAAGGATCACAGTGTGGCACGTTCACAGATGGCTGCCCATATAGCTGCAGATCTCTGTTGTTATCAAGTCTGCTACATCTCGGGAGCTGCTAGAAAAGGCAAACACACACACACACTCAAAACATCAAGGCAGAAGAGCTCTCTATTCCTCCAAACTGGGTACAGAAGAGGGTACAGGATCTGGATTACCTAGATTTGAACGAGCTGCAGTGGCGTAGCCATCATTGTGCCAACGGGTTCAAAGAACCCGGCCCGCCAATGGAAAGGGCCACCGAAGCCTGCAGGAGGTGCATGGCTCGGGCTCTGGAAGAGTGCCGAATGAACTCCCCCTGCCCATGCCCAAGCTCCGATGAGCCCTGTGCGAGCTCTCCCCTGTCCTTTTCAGGCAGCTCTTGCTGCCTGGCAACATCTATTAGCTGTTGCTGCCTGACAACATCTATTTCCAATCAAAGGGGGTGTGGCCTCAAGCCCCAGAGAGCCAGAGCTCTCACCTGTCATTTCAGGCAGCTCCTGCTGCCTGACAACATCTATTTCCCTTCATCTCCCTCACTGCCTCACTGAAAGGGAAATAAAAGCTGTAAGTCAGCAAACACTGCCTGAAAAGGACAGGGGAGGGCTCACTTGAGGCTCTTCGGAGCCTGGGCATGGGCAGTAGGAGTTCTCTAGGGGCTCTTCCAGAGCCCGAGCCACGCCCCATATGCATGACGTCATGCACATGGGACATTGCTAGAAGGGCCGCCGGGCAGGGCCAGACCCAACCTGCAGTTCGACTGGCTCCGCACCTGACAAGCTGGTTTGGAGGGATTCTCATGGTCACAACTGTGGCTACTTGCGTCTACTAAGTAAACCCTACCCTCTTTTTGATGGAGAATGGGCTCGATTACATTCATTCTGTTCCATTGTCCTTTATAACCATAGAGTCTTGGGCTCTTTTGCACTTTTAGACTTTGAACAAGGAAATGATTCATAAGGTATTTTTGAAACTAAGGCACTAGATTCCAAAATATCATATGTCCTGGAACCCAACTGAGGCCCAATTCAGAATGGTCCCAATTGCTTTCATTTTTCTATTAATTCCCAAATGATCACACACCCCTCGTGTCTGAGTATTTCAACACTAAATATATATCTAATAATAGATCAGACTCCAGAAAGTTTGGAACTTGTTGGTTTGATGTCCTCCCAAAGTCTCTTTCCACACATCTCTGCAAAAAACCCCTTCGATTATACTGCACTGAGCATCTGCAAACAAATCCAAAATTATGGTAGCTGCCTGAAAGATTCCAGAGCTCACAGGATATTTGTCAGCACTTTCTTTGGCCATTGAGCTTACCCTGTTTTATTTATTTATTTATTTATTTATTTATTTATTTATTTATTTATTCAGTTTTTATACCGCCCTTCCGAAATGGCTCGGAGCAGTTTGCAATTAAAAACAAAAAACATTAAAACCAATAACAAAACAGAAATATAAATATGAACACCAATTAAAAAACATCTTTAAAAACAATTAAGCTACCAGAACAGTTAAACCCCTGAAAACCAGGTTAGCATGAAAACAATTAAAACTAATTAAAAACCCTGAAAGACCTGGCCAAACAGATGGGTTTTAAGGGCTCACTTGAAGGTCAGTAAGGAATTAAGATTGCGAATTTCTGCTGGGAGTGCATTCCACAGCACTGGAGCAGCTACAGAGAAGGCCCACCTCTGAGTCGCCACCAAACGAACTGGTGGGGTAACTGGAGACGGACCTCCTCAGATGACCTTAATGTGCGGAGGGGATCATGTAAAAGAAGGAGCTCTCTAAGATATCTCAGACCCAAGCTGTTCAGGGCTTTAAAGGTAATAACCAGCACTTTGTATTTTGCCAGGAAACATATCGGCATCTGTGGTTTCCACCTGAATTTGGTGGAAAACACCAGGAAACATTTTAAATGTGGAAATACCGGGCTTAGGTTGAACAATCAACAACATTCCCATGATTTTAAAGCCATATTTCATGCTTCAAAATGCAAACTCTCGAAACAAAACACAAAATGGCCAAAATGTTTCATTGAAACAGCAGTCAAAACAGTTGTTTTGATGAAACGAACTCAAAATGTTTTGAGTGTTTTGGCCATAGGGAACAAAGGGAAACTTGAAACACCCCATTGTTCCCCATGGGTAGCTCCCAGGGGCACCAAAGTGAGTTGAGTGGTAGGGCCTGATGGCTGCTACAAACCACCCAACCTACAAAAGAAATGGGCAAATGGCAATTTTAAACACATTTTTAACCTTTCCCCACAACCCCCATAGGATCCTAGCCAGGTCACATCAAATGTCCCTAAAACAGATGAAAATATTCCATAATAAATTCCAAGAAGTTCATGAGATTAAGAAACAAGGGGCAAACCACAGACAGGCAGAAAGACAAACTGCTAGGCCTTGGCAGAAATCTACTTCTGAGAAAGAGGAGACAACAAGCTTAGACAAAAGTTTGTTGTCTAAACTGAGGGGTGGGGCCTTCTCTGCTGTTGCCCCCCAGGCTCTGGAATGCTCTCCCAGTGAATGTCCACTCTTTGACTCTGTGCCTGCTTTTAAAAAACAACCAAATAACTTCTATTTGTTCAGGCTTTTACCTCATAGGGGCTCCCAAATCTCATAGCCCTCCTGCTTCTGTTTGTCTTTTTTATGGTTGGTGGGGTTTGTGTGCTTCTGTGTTTTATGGTTTTTACTGTTTAGCTGATTTTAAGGTTTAAAATATGATTTTTATGGAGATTTATTCTGTTGTAACTTTTGTAAACCACCTTGTGATGCCTTATGAAAGGGGGCATAAAAATCAATCCATCCATCAAAAAAAGGTGTGGAAAAGTAGGAATAATGCCCAGCATGGGGAAAGATTTGCCACAACTGCAAAAAGACAATCTATTTTGCACAAGTATTCACTGCAGAAAAATAGAAATCTGAGGAAAGTACGTGAAATACAGGAGAAAGCGGATTCTCCAGATGCAAGAGGCAACACAAGTGCATTGTTTCTTGCAGCAGTAACAAAGGCAGAAAAGGAAGAAATGGCCAATTTGGATATAAAAACAGGTAGAAATAAGAAAATTATTCAGTTTAAGATAGACACAGGAGCTAATGAAATTGCAGCATACCACCAGAAATGTACCACAGAATGCTTGTGAATGAGAAAGACTTAGAGACTACAGATATACAGTGGTCCCTCTACTTACGAAATTAATCCGTTCCGAATGCACATTTGTAAGTCGAAAAGTTCGTAAGTCGAAAAGCGGTTTCCCATAGGAATGCATTGGGAACGGATTAATGCGTTCCGGAGCCTAGAAAAAAGACCCAGACCCCCAGTAAGGCTTGCAAACTTCACAGGAACATTTCTTTTCAAGAATAAACAGGCAGTAAACAGGCAGGCAAGTCAAGGAAACCACATGTAAAATTCGTAAGTCGAGGAAACCCCATCTAAAAATTTGTAAGTCGAAAAAACCGCATCTAAAACCGGATCTAAAACTGCCGTTTGTAACTCGAAAAATACTTATGTCGAGTAGTTCGTAAGTCGAGGGACCACTGTACTATACTATACTAGAGACTACAGATATACCAATCCTAACAGGATGTGGAAGACATTCATTAAATGTACTTGGCAAATTTACTTTGAGATACAATTACAATATAACAGTGTATCCTTTAGAATTCTGTATAGTGGATACTCCTGCAAAAGCATTAAGAGCATGTAAACAATTAAATTTGATAAAGATTGTGAGACTGGTAAACCCAGAACAAGCAGAACTAACAAAAGAAAAGGTTAAAGGAAGCTTTGCAAATGTGTTTAAGGGTTTAGGCAGTGTACCAGGCCAATGCCAAATAAAACTGAAACCAGATTACCTTTTGGAATTTCCTCGGCTCATGAAATTTTTCAGAAAAAATCCCATGAAATACTACAAGATGTGGAAGTAATTATTGATGACATATTAGTGTATGGCTCCACCCAAGAGGAACATGACAATAACCTGAAAGCACTTTTGGAAACGTGCAGAGAAAAAAACCTTAAAATAAACCCAGAAAAGATGCAAAATGGAGTTAATAGTATGAACTGCTTTGGTCACATAGTTACTGCTGATGGAAGACCCAGGCAAAATTGAAGTAATAAAGCAAATGAGAATCCCAAAATCCAGATCAGAGCTGGAAACTATAATGGGAATGTTTAACTACTTAGCCAAATTCTCTCCAAGATTAGCACAAGCAACTGCACCACTGAGAGAATTACTTTTTTAAAAACATGGAATGGGTTTGGAATGAATCCTATAATAAAACCTTGCAAGAGGTGGGGGGAAACTCGTAGGGGCTATTCTGACGATCAGGAAAAATCGGGCTAGGAAAGCCTAGCCCGATTTTTCCCAATCGTAAGAACCACTGGGCTCGGCTGCGATCCTGGTGGTTCCTAGGCAGGTAACCCATTTTGGTAGCCCGCCCCTTAACCTGGGTTTGTGGAGCGAGCACTCCGCAAACCCAGGCTATCAGATCGTGAGTAGCTGCAGCGCGGCTCCGCGCCGTGGCTACTCATGAGGAGACCCCTGGAGGGGAGGCGAAAAGCCACCTCCCAGCTCCAGGGGTCTCGCCAGCATGCCCTGCGTGCTTGCACAGGGCATGCTGGAGCTTGCGGGGGCCAATCGGCCCCCACTCCCCCCAGGCCCCACCGGCTCCGTCATGGAGCCGGCAATCATGTGGGTGGCCAGTTCAGCTGTCCAGGGCCCCTACAGAGATCGTCTGCGGGGAGAACAGGTTTAGCCGCAGTTTCGCCCAAAGCGGGTCTCACGGATTGTGAGACCCGCCTCATAGTAAGAACTCCAGGACCAATCCTACAGTATTTTGATGTAGAAAAAGAAGTAACAGTACAAGTGGATGCATCACAGTCTGGAGTAGAAGTATTACTTCAAGAAGGAAAATCTGTTGCATATGCATCACACTCACTGACTCCAGCACTGTGCAATTATGCACAAATGGAAAAAAGAAATGTTTGCAATTGTAGCTGCATGTGAGAAATTCCATCAATACATCTATGGCACAACTGTATGGATCATAAGTCACTAGAACACATAATGAAGAAGCCTTTGGCAGAGGCACCAGCTAGACTACAAAGAATGATTTTATGTCTACACAAGTACAACCTGAGAATCATCTACCAACCAATAAAAGAAATACTTGTAGCAGCCATGCTATCAAGAACATTCCTACCCGCACAGAATGCCAAAGAGGAATAAGATCTAGAGGAGCAAGTGCATATGATATTCAGGTACTTTACAGCAACAGAGGAGAAATGGAAGCAAATACAGAAAAAGATCAAACTGTGCAAAAGTTGATTAAGATGATAAAGGGAGGTTGGCCCAGAACCAAACATTGGAAATTAAAGACTTCTGGAATGCTAGATTTAAGAATAGAACAGGGATTTATACTTTGAGGAGAGTGAATTGTTATCCCAAAATCATTAAGATCAAGCATGCTACAGAAAATTCACACAGGACATTTTGGAATAGTGTCATGCAAATGATGGTCATGAGGCATACTGAGGCTATGTGCATGTAAAAGTGAACCACCAGGATTGGGTCAATCCTGATAGCACCATGGCGACAGACCCGCCTGTGAGGCCTCTGTTTAAAATGGGGTTAGGAGGGCGAGCACTCTCCTAACCCAGTTTTGCTGCTTGTGTGTCAGTTCTTGCAGGCACAGCTGGCAGACTTGGAGAGGGGGGATCCCCATAATGCACCACACACTCACACGGTGCATTATTGGAGCTCTGAGGGGGGTGAGGTGAGGCAGGGCAGCACGTCCTGGCACCCCGACCCTCAGCACTGCCAGGAGCATCATGTGGGCGGGCAATCTGCCAACCCAGGGACATCTGCGCTATCGTCTGTGGAGAAGTGCTTTCAGGCTTTCTCACCACAAAATGGGGAGCTCTTTCTCATTGTTCATGAGCAAGTGCTCACTATATTGGCCAGGGATGTGTGCTCAAATAGAAGACATGGTATCCAAGTGTCCCACATGTCTGGAATATCAAAAAGGAACCAATGCCAAGGAACCAATGACACTTAGAGTGATACCTAACCAGTCATGGGAGCAAATTAGGACTGATCTATTCATTTTGGAACAAAACAACTGTTTGCTCATTGTGAACTATTACAGTCGGTATCTCGAGATTTTACAGTTACCAGATACTAAAGCAAGCAATGTAGTCAATGTTATAAAGTCGATTTTAGAAAGAGATGGAATATGTGATGAAATCATATCCCGCAATGGGCCACAATATATATCAGCTGAATTTTCAACATTCACCAAAGAGTGGAATATTAAGCACATACTCACAAGCCTGCACTATCCACAGTCCAATTGGATAACGGAGACGTATGTACAGATTATGAAAATCATGAAAAAAACCCAATCAAGCAACACACACACACACACACACACCAATCAAGACATAGAGGTCATTCACACAATCAATGAGACTATTCTCAAGATGGGGGGAAACCGGACTGAAGAAATCCAGCCCAGTATTTCTCCATCATGAGAACCAGCAGGCTCGTGGGAGAGCCCAGTGGTTCTTTGGCGGCTAGCCGGCCAAAGTAGCCCTTCCCTTAGCCCAGGTTAGCAGAGCGAGCACTCCGCTAACCAAGGTTTTCTGATTGTGTGCTGCCATGGCTCTGACAAACAGTGCAACTCTGTGCCATGCAACACTCGAAGAGACTCCTGCCGGGAGGCTGCAAGCAGCCTCTCAGGTTCTGATGTCTCGCCAGGATGCCCTGCGCTGGGGGCATCTTGGAACTTCCGGAGGCCACGCAGCCCCTGATTCCCACCGCCCCTGTCGGCTCCGTGACAGAGCCACCAGTCGTGTGGGTGGCCGATCTGGCTGCCCAGCTATGAGCAGCTGCTCGTCTGCAGAGAGAGCAGGCTAAGCCCGCTCTCCCCACATAACCCCCTCAGGCACTTTACACCATTCGTGTGAAGTGCCTCAATAATTGTGTTCTACCTTGGTTTGGAAGCTGTGTGTGCTCCCAATTTTCGGTTGTGTGGAAGCAAGGTAAGAAGAAAACATGTATCGATCTGTAGAAGCAAGGTAGGAGGAAAAGCTACACAGGTTGTCCTCCTACCGTGCTTCCACACTATGGGGCTATTCCCATGATCGGGGAAAATTGGGCTAGGAAAGCCTAGCCCAATTTTCCCCGATTTTCAGAACCACCGGGCTCAGCTGCAAGCCCGGTGGTTCTAGAGCGGGTAACCCACTCAAAAACCCCTGCCCCAGTCTCACTGATCGTGAGATCCAGTCCAATCACTCCTACCTTGCTTCCACACAACCAAAAATTGGGGCACATAGAACTCCCAAACCTGGGTAGAACACAGTTTTTGATTGTGTGAATGACCTCATATACTTAAGCCTGCTGAGCTACAGAAATACACCAATTGTAGGCAATGCCTTGCCAGACAACTGTCAATAAACAGAAGACTGAAATCCAATCTTCCAAATAAAAATAAACAACTGTCAATGAAAATACAAAAAAAGGTTAAGATCAGGAAAAGCATCACAAATTCAAAGCTTAAAGAGAAAGCATATTATGTCAGAGGCACAAAGTTGCTCAAACCACTGAAGGAAGAAGACACAGTAAGAGTTCAACACCATGATGGGCAATGGGAAGAAGAAATAGTGACAAGTTTCTCAGAAATGCCACATGCATACATAGTGTGGATACTGAAAGGCAAACAGTAGAGGCAAAACAGGAGAAAACTGAGATAAGTGAGAAAATAACAGCAAAAAGAACATCATCCACAAACAGGCATTATGGGGAACCATAGGCCACGGTTAACAGCACACAAAGAACCTGAACCAACAAGTGAACCAAATAAGAAAGAGGATAGAAAGGAAGAGACAACCGATATTAACTGAACAACTGAGGAAAAAGGTGTTCAAAGACTGAAAACCTGGGTAGACCAGTCCTCCGAGGGAGTAGAGGGCTGGTCCACCTGCCAACCCCAATTGGTAGACCAGCTCTCCTGTTTCTTTGGCAAATATAAATATGACCAATATTTATATACCACTTTTCAACAAAAGTTCACAAAGTGGTTTACATAGATATAAATAAATAAAATGGTTCCCTGTCCCCAAAGGGCTCACAATCTTTAAAAATAATAATAATAAGATAGACACCAGCAACAGCCACTGGAGGGATTCTGTATTGGGGATGGATATGGCCAATTTTTCTCCCACTGCTAAACAAAGAGAATTACCACATTAAAAAGGATCCTCTTTGCTCAGTTAGCAGGGGATCACTGGCTGCCTCAACAAATCGGTTTTGGCAGTTCCAGGGAGAGCTGGCCTACCAATTGGGGTCTGTGGGTAGACCGACCCTCCGAGGCAGGCTGACATGCCAAATCCAGAGCAGAGGGCTGGTCTATCCACTGAGCCCAATTGGTGGACCAGATCTCCCAGGAAAAAAGCACCATTTTGAAGCCTGTTTTCAGGTTATTCAAGACTGATTTGTTGAGGCAGCTGCCAAAGCCGACTGTTTTAAATGAATCAGTTCGAGGGCTCTACAATTTGATTCACCCTCAAATCAGATCACAGAATTTGCTTCATGCACACCTCTAATGTATAGATAGAAGTTGCATTGCAATTTGCATCCTCTAAGACTACAACAGGGGGCAGCAGAGTGCACCCTACATTCTGGGCTCTTTGGAACATGGTGTGAAACTCTGGGTTGATGAACCTGAAGTTAATTCTTGAACCTGGGAATCATACTGCAGACAATCGTCCAACTTGGGTCAGGTAACGTCCGGTTTCAGGGCAAAGGAGCCACTCCCTCTTCCTGGACTACTGAGGCCACATCCCACATCAGCAGGGCAGCAGCCATTCGCCATGATCTTCAAGGGGGCGTTCCCCACACGATCATGCCTTATCAGCATGAACTGCCCACCCTCGGCAGGGAAAGAGCATTGAAACCCTTTTAAATGGCATTTAAACCTTTTTCTTCATACCACTTTCACTACCATCCTCTCAAGAGCCCTGCAGCCAAACAGTCTTGTACGACTACAAGTACTGGTAATGAGGGGATGGAGAGGGGCACTATTTTTCTGTTAGTCAAGGAAGGGAATATGATGGCTTCAGAGGAGGGAATATGTATATGAGGGCAGGCAAAGAATCCTGGGTTCTGGTCCACTGTGACAAAGGATGTTCTTGTGATGGCAGACCCCCCAAAAGCAGTCTGGAACCCCCACCACATTCCTGCCCCCATGTCAGCTTGCCAGCCAAGGATTAGCCCTATCATGAGAGGGCCAGTACACTGGGGGGTGGGGCAGAGGCTCCATGAGCTTCAGGTCTCTGTTGGACTGCACCTTCATGAGTTAGACCATCAAACTATTGGGGGCCCTGCTAATGTGGGCCCCCCAGTATATCTGTTTTAAAACAGATATACTCTTCACCTTCCCATCTATACTCAACCCCTACAGACTCCCAAGGAGCCTGGGCCACTCCATGTGCCCAGTCATTTCCCTGTAGGCTCAATCTGGCAAGACTGGGAATGGGTACTACTACACATTCAAAATTCCTGAGCTGGGACTAGCGTTGCAGAGTATGCGGATTGGCCACTGCGGGAAATGGCAGGTGAGAGGAGCCCTGGTTTCCAGTGACCCGGGACAGGCAGGGTGGCCAGACAGGGCCAAAATCAACATGCATATTGCCAAGGGATGACCAGACTGCCAGAGTCAGTGAAGATGGAAGCAGCAGAGAGCTAAGTGAAGCTAAGAGCACTCCCCTGTCCTCTCTGCAGATACCTCCACTGCTGCATTTCCTTTCTGGAAGAGTTCATTGAGGAAGAAGGTGGCTGATGATATCCGAGGGCCGTTGTCCCATGGGCCACCCCCTAAAGATGCCCCTGTGCAAAACAAACCATAGGGGCTATTCTCACGATTAACAAAAATCGGGCTAGGAGAGCCTAGCCCGATTTTTGTTAATCATAAGAACCACCAGGCTTGGCTGTGAGCCTGGTGGTTCTAGAGTGGGTAACCCGCTCGAGAACCCCTGGTCAAAAACCAGGTTTGCAGAGTGAGCGCTCCGCAAGCCTGGTTTTTAGTATCGTGAGTAGCCGCAGCGCGGCTTCGCGCTGTGCCTACTCACGAGTAGACCCCCAGAGGGGAGGCAAAAAGCCACCTCCTGTCTCCAGGGGTCTCCCCAGTGTGCCTTGTGTGCTCCCGGCTCATAGTCTTCTCCCTGCTGAACAAACATTGAGGCTATTCACACAAACATGCAAAACTGGGCTAAGGGAGCCCAGTTTTGCACGCTGGTGTGAACCACTGGGATCACGACCGATCCTGGTGGCTACATGGCAGCAAACCCACCTATTGAGCCACCAAGTTAAGCAAGAGCTCCCTTAACCTCATTTTTAATCATGTGTCAGACCTGGCTGCTTGGAGCCGTGGCTGACACACTCGGGGAGTATGCCAGTAATGCACCGTGCACTCCGACCCCAGTGGCATGTCCCAGCACCCCGACTCTGGGAGCTGCAGCAGGACAGAGCCACTGCTCATCTGGGTGGGCAATCCAGATGACTTCTGGCCGATCATCTGTGGGGAAGGTACATTAAACCCTCCTTCCGTGCAGACCACCTGCAAGTTCTTCTCACAGATCAGGAGAAGAGCTCTATAGTGTTTTAAATACCAGTGTGTTCCTTTCAAGGAAGTCTAAAAAAAGAAGACAGCTCGCTTACTTGAACCTGGTCTTAGAAAGGATTGTGGGGACACACACACACACACACACACACATCTTTTAAGTCAAACACCAGTGACCTTCTGCTCTTCATGGTGGGAGAAAATGGATATGCTGTTTCTTTTTTCCTTAAATATACTTCTATCTGTATTTATGTAGGTTTCTTTGTTCTTTTGCCATGAGCTAAAGTCAAATGTGCCATCGAGACTAAAGGTAAATGAATGTGGTGTGTGTGTGTGTGTGTGCATGCGCGCACGTGCTGTGGGATGGAATCCTACAAACGTTCTTGTATTTTGCATTTTAAAATTTGTTTTATATTTTTCTAATTACTTTGTTTTTTAAATTCTCAAATACAATTGTTGCTGAGTTATAAGACACAATTTGACAAAATTTGATATGTACTTACTGTTATTGCCTTAAAGTTAATCAGTTATGTATAAAATTTAGGAAACTTTTAAAATCTCCCTCACAGTTGAATTTAAAAAGCTCTTGAATTTAAGTTCAACTGTGAGGGAGATTTTAAAAGCAAATTGGGGTGGGGTGGGGAAAAATAATCAATGATTTAAATTATGTAATGTTGCCAGTTTCATAATTGTACAAAATTGTATGTTTATCTATTTACATTATGGGGGCCTTTTGAAAGACCATTTTGCCATATGAATATTAATAGAGGAAAACCATTTCATCACCACAATATTCTTCTTCCTAAAACATTTTATGAAAATCAACCTTTACTCAGTTGGTGTTACTAGGTTGCCATCCTTGATTAGGTAATGGGATGAACAGAGCTAGACCAGGACTAGGGATGTGCATGAACTATAAGCTGTGTTTTTGCTTGAATTCGGATAGAATTTGGGCTGAACCGTGTGCTGCCAAACTGGTTCAGTCGAACCAACTGCCTTGTCCGGTCCATTTGACCGAACAGGTTCAGAAGTGAATACTTATAAAGGGGCATCCAGTGAGGAGGTAGTGAAAGGGTCTGCTTACCCACCGAGAGGTAGTAAAAGTGTCTGCTTACCTACCAAGTGCACTGCCCATGCTGGTGCTCAATCCCATGGTGATCAAACCTCCAAACTGGTTCAGTTTGAGGCAAACCAGTTTGGTGCCGAACCATTCATGTACACCCCTAACCAGGACATGCCATTTATGCACACCCCTAACCAGGACAGGCCATCTTTCTCCACAGTAAACTCAAAGAGCAAAATCCAATGCAGATACTGAAATGTTGTGTCCAGGGCATACATACTTTCTGTATCTTGTTTGAAAGCAAAAGGGAATTCATTTTCTCATCCAGTTTCCATAGTTTTACTATTGTCTTTGTTAGGCATCCTTAATTACACTGTGAAAAGTGTTTTGATAGCCAGCATAGAGGCACACTGCTGTTATACTAAAACAATAAAGATATCTCATTATTCACATTACATAGTCTGCAATGATTATGGTGCATAAAAGACAAACAATTGACTTTGGTGTTCAAATCCAATCTTGCTAATTAAATGTTTGAAGAAAACCATCTATGGCACGTGCATGCCATTGTTATTCAAATATTCAGTAATGATTTATCCTGCAGTGAACAGAATGTATTTGGTTAATTTTGCAGCAAACACGGATCTTCAGTTCATTAGATGTATTAATAGTAGCAACGTCAGCATTGTCATGGTAATAGTAAACTGTCATAGCAGAACATGGATGTTATGAAATAGCACCCAGAAATGGGAGGGGAGGAACACATGCAAAATGCTCCTGGTCAGAATTTCCCTATAGACAGTGGAGTTTTGAATTTGAAGTGGACTTTTATTCAAAGTGGGATTGATACTTTAGGAATTTTCCACTGTGCTTTTTTTTTTTTTAAAAAAAACCCATTTTTATACAAAGTATTGTGCATGAACAACCTGTGACAGCATTCAGTTCATTGTCCCCAGACCCCAGACCAGAAAAGACACAGAGACTTGATTCAATTTTGGGTAAAGGGCCACAACTTTATTTAACCAATTACAGGGCATAGCAGACTGACATCAACAGGGGGGAGAATAATTCACCCCCTAGCAACAGTGCGGGCCTAACAAGGCCAGGTTGGGACTCTGTCCTCCCTCCCGTACCTTTAAAGGGTGACACACCTTGGCTCAGGAAAGCGGCAGGTACAACCTGCCCCTTACCTTCAAGGCCAACCCCTTTGAAGAGGCCTGAATACTTCTAGGCCTTCACCCACCCCGGACCGCGCAGCCCAAGGGGTGGTGAATTCCCGAAGCCGGTGTCATAGCGAATCAAACTCCCTGGGCCACACAAACCACAAGGGAGTGATTGACCAATCCACCAGTTAAATATCCAAAGGTGCTCACCAATGCTTTGATCCTGCTTCCCCAGCCCGCACTGTTCCTGCCAAGCCGTGACCTGCCTAACTCTACTAATAGCCTGTCGAACGTTGTAGGCGGAAAAAACCCCAACAAAGGACAATGCATTGGGAGCAAAAAATTCCTACTTGGCCCCCAACGGGCGACCAGTCCTAGACCCGCTCTGCATCAGGGAAATGGAGGGTGGGGAACGCCCAGGCAAGAATGAAGGTTTGGGGCGGGGCAGGTCGAACAACGGCCCCAAGCCCCGCCCCTTCCCAGCTCCCAACCAATGAGGATCCTTTTCTGGCCTCGTGCAGGGTGGCTGGGACAAATCACCCTCCCCTTTGCACGAGGCCCAGGGGAGGGGCATTTTTATCTCTGCCCACCACCCATACTCTTTGTTATCAGTCTGGTGGAAAGTGCAGGTTGTATAGTGTTGGACTGGGACTAGGAAGACCTAGGTTTAATTCCCCACTCAGTTTATTGGTTAACCTTTGACCAATCATATTCTCTCTTTGCCTAATGTTGGGATGGAGTTTCAAAATGTATATACGAATATGACAGTTATTTATATAAGGGGACCATGGGAGGCAGAGAGACCTTAGTGTATCTGTCTCTTGAGGACAGTACATCATCAGAGGACTGGAACAGAGAGACTGCAGCAGCAGAGAAGGTGGCCTAGGTGCCAGCCAGTGGAAAGAGAAACAGAGTGCCTCTCTATTTTTCAATCCTTTTTAATTTGCCATGCCTACAATTGCTTTTCTTCACACAAACACACACACACACCCCTTTTTAAAAATTGTACCAGTAGCACCAGTGGCGTTAATCCATCTTATTTATTTATTATTTCTCTGTGTAAACTGCCCTAAGCCATTTTTGGAAAGGCGGTATAGAAATCGAATAAAGGGTGCTGCTTTGAATTTTTTCTTCTTCTGTGGATTTTTCTTCTTCTTGCTTGTAGTCAGTCCCCAGTGGCTTTAATAACTGGGGTGCTGTGATTTTCTCTCCTTTTGAAACCCCAAGATGCACCTTTGCTGCTGCTATGTGCCTGGATTGCACTTGATTTTTTGTTTTTGTAGGCTGGTGTGCTCTGGTGCCCAGTCTGCCAGACTCTTTCTGTTTGTATCCCTGGTGTTTTTTTTAGTTCTCCCCACCCAAGCTTTTTCTTTTTTTATTTGTTGGATGGATGCCTGCCTGCTGGTGCCCACCTGCCCTCCCCCCAGCTGTTAAGTCCTGGTGTTTGCTCAGTCTGAGTTCCATGGAGAGAAGCACCTGGCAAGACTCCAGGAGATGTCTGGACGTGTGACACCTCCCCGCCACTTTGTCAGGATAGAATTATTTAAACAGGGCCTAGTTGGGGGAAGGGATTTGGGTGCTAGGCACTAGGACTGTAGGATAGGAGGTGTGGGTTAGGAGAGGCCACAGTAATCCCATTTCCCTTCCTTTAGGCTTACCCCCGTTGTCCCCACCACACACACACACACACACACATACACACACACACACACAATAAAGCCTGCTTCTTTATTCCAGGCTGGAATAAAGCGCACAGCGCATATTTTTTTTTTACTACTAAAAATATTTATATAGCACTTTTCAACAAAAGTTTCAAACAAAAGTGGTTTACATAAAGAAATAAAAATAAATAATAATGATGGCTCCCTGTCCCCAAAGGACTCACAATCTAAAAAGAAACATAAATTAGACACCAGTAACAGTCACTGAAGGGATGCTGTGCTGGGGTTGGACAGGGCCGCTTGCTCTCCCCCTGCTCAGTAAAGAGAAATACCACTTTTAAAAGGTGCCTCTTTGCTCAGTTAGCAAACCTAACTGCTGAGCCTGCTTCTTTATTCAAGGGGATTAAATATTTTAGCTTCTGTATAGTACAGGACTACAAATAACACTGTGTGTGGCACACACAGCATAAATAGACCCCCCACCCCTTTTAAAATACCCACTTAAAAGGCACTTCTTCTCTCCCCCCCCTGCCAATCAGTGTTAGAACTTGAATTTAAACATCCCCAAAATATCCAGGAGGGTGTGAGACAGAGCCAGGAGTCAGGCAGGCAGAGAGCCATTATTGTAGAATTGGAAAAGGTGCAGAAGAGGGCAACCAAGTTGACTAGGGGCCTGGAGCACCTTCCTCATGAGGTGAGGCTACAGCATCTGGGGCTCTTTAGTTTGGAAAAGAGGCAACTATGGGGAGAAATGACTGAGGGGTATAAAATTATGCATGGAGTGGAGACAGTGGACAAAGAGAAATTTTTCTCCCTCTCCCACAACCCTAGAACCAGAAGTCACCCCATGAAACTGAAGGCTGGGAAATTTAGTACCGACAAGAGGAAGTACTTTTCCACACAGCACATATTTAATCTATGGAATTCTCTGCCATGGGATGTAGTGATGGCCACCAGCTTGGATGGCTTTAAAAGGGGCTTAGACAAATTCATGGAGGACAGGTCTACCAATGGCTACTAGTCTGGTGGCTGTGGGCCACCTCCAGCACGATGCCTCTCAATACCAGTTGCAGAGGAACAACAGCAGGCATGCCCTCAGCTCTTGCCTCTGGGCTCTCCAGAGGCATCAGGTGGGCCACTGTGTGAAACAGGATGCAGGACTGGATGGGCTTTGGGCCTGATCCAGCAGGGCTGCTCTTATGTTCAAATGGAGGGTTGATGCTGGTCATGGTGGGCGATGGCAAGAGGGGGCTACTCCCCAAGTTGTGGTGTGTGCAGGCTCTTCTTTGCAGAGGAGGGTTCTCCTGTAGAACAGCCACCAGTAGCTGCTGAGGCAGAATTAGTGGGATGATCTTCGTCTGTCTGGAAAGCTGCAATTCAGAGGATTAAGGCCTGCTATTTCTGTCAGATTAGCTTAAGGCCTATCACTATTTTGCTGATAACACTGTCCTGGAGGAAATTAAATCAAGCAGGAGAACTATGAGTTTCATGGGAAATTTCTGGGAAGAGAATCTGTAGTTTTGGACATGGTTGTTAAAGCACTTATTGATGCTATTCACACACACATGCAAAACCAGGCTAAGGAAGCGTAGCTCAGTTTTGCCTGCACATGTGTACCAACAGTATCAGGCCTGATCCTGGCAGCACCATGGCAGCAAACCCTGCTATGGAGCTGCCCTCCAAAATGAAGTTAAGGGAGCAAGTGCTCCCTTTATTTTTATTTTTTTAAAGTTTGTCAGCTGTGGCTGCAAACAGCTGCAGCTAGCAGACTGTGATGTTCTCAGAGCGTGGGGATCCCCGTAATTCACTACACACTCACACAGTGCACTATTGGAGCTCCAGGGGTGGGATGATGCAGGGTGACATGTCTCAGCAACCTGACTCTCAGAGCTACTCACAGAAGCTGGTGCTCATCTGGGCGGGCGATGTGCCCACTCAAAAAAGGGAAACTGCTCTTAAGTTTTTCAGGGCTTCCTCCCTGCTAACCCTATTGCCCTTTCTCACTGATCGTGAGAAAAGTCTCATTATTTTTAATGCTCATTGTTGTTTGTGTATGGGTTTTTAAAAAAGATTTAAAGTGAACACAAATTACCTGCTTCTTCTTATTCACTGCTGAATAAAGCTTTTGTACAGTCTGGTATATGATGATTGCTTTAGAAATGAGGCTTCATGCACCCATTCTTTGCCTTGGTCTTTCAGCTGGACATTGGTCTGGGGAGGAGTGCATCCAGACAGATGTTTGTCAGGTGCAGTTTCCCTAACCACTTCCTAAACATGGTCCTGTTGAATTTCTGCCTGATGCATCTCTGATCAAGGCAAAGTGTGGGTGCATGGAGCCTCATTTCTAAAGTCATTATATACCAGTCTTTACAGCTTATATTTTGTTTGTTGTTGTTTTTGTTTGATTGATTTCTATACACCCCTTCCAAAAGTGGCTCAGGGTGGTATACATTAAAATAAAAACAACTAAAAGCAATTAATAGTTAAAATCAGAAACTGTAAAAACAACATAAAACCATTAACGTTTAAAACAGTTTTTAAAACCCTGGAATACCAGGCCAAACATTTACAGTTTAAAAACAGTTTTAAAACCCTGAAAGAACAGGCCAAACAGATAGATTTTAAGGGCTGTCCAGAAGGCCAATAATGAACTCAGATTACAGATTTCTGCCAGGAGTGCATTCCACAGCCCAGGAACGGCTACAGAGAAGGCCCGCCTCTGAGTCATCACCAGACATGCCGGTGGTAACAAGACAGACATCCTCAGATGACCTTAATGTGCGGTGGGGATCATGCAGAATAAGGCAAACTCTAACGTAACCTGGACCTAAGCCATTCAGGGCTTTAAAGGTAATAACCAGCACTTTATATTTTGCCCGGTAACATATCAGCAGCCAGTGCAACTGTTTCAAACCAGGCATAATATTGTCTCTCCACATTACCCCAGAGACCAATCTGGCTGCCACATTTTGAACTAACTGAAGTTTCTGAACTACATACAAAGGCAGCTCCATGTAGAGTGCATTGCAATAGTCAATCTTGGAGGTTACCAGCTGATGTACCACTATTTTGAGGTCATCCTCTTCAAGGAATGGATGTTGAATCAGCCAAAGCTGATATAAAGCACTCCTGGCCATGGCCTCCACTTGAGATAAAAGGGAGAGGCCTAGGTCCATTTCAGGAATGCCCCCATACAACAAGTTAATTAATTATTCATTACCCCCTAGCAATGTCTCCCCAGTGAAAACTGCCAGTACAAGGAGAGACAAGGAGAGAAGCCAAAGGCAAGAAAGATAAAGATCTCACGAAGGAACTTAATAGGGAATTTCAGAAAGCTGTTAGAAGAGACAAGGAGCAGTACTCAGGGGCGTAACTACGGTAGGGCAGGCAGGGCACGTGCCCTGGGCGCCACTTTGGGAGAGGACACACCAAGGTGCCATGACCCCCCCCGCCCCCACCCAACTCAATGTATTTTTTCATCAGGCGGCCGCGCCGACACAGTGACCCCTCCCCCATGATCTCTTGGCTCTGGCTGGCCTGGCGCCTCGCTGCCCACGACGAGTCTGTTCAGCCCACCCCCACCCAATTTACTTTCCAGGCAGCCGCGCCAGCGCGGTGCCCCCCACCCCACCTGGCTCCGGCTGGGCGCTCTTCACTGCCTGCGTGGCATTGTTGGTCCTCCTGAGTCCTCCCGTCCCCGCCCACCACTCACGTGCATGCTCAGAGTTGATCTCTCCTAGCATGAGACACGTGCTATTGAGAAGCGATGAGAGAGCTAGGAGGGAGAAAGACAACAAGTGTTGCCTGTTGCTGCTGCTCTGAGTCCCACCATGGTGGAGAGGAAGGAAGAGCAGGATCTGCTTTGGTGGCCACTGGCCCAGCACAACAACAACAACATCACCACCACCATCATCAATAAAGTTTTCCACAGGAGGATCAGGTGTGTGTGTGAGAGTGTTTAAATTTTTTTATTATTACTATTACAATGAATGAATGAATGTATCTTTAACTTTTTAAAATACCAGAGCTGTGGGCTTGCTTTGGTTCGAGAGCTGGTTAGCTTGTTATTTGCTGGGGCTGCCGGGGGTGTCTCGGGCTGGCGGGGGTGGTGGCAGCGGCTGGGCAGCTGGCGGGTGGGTGGCGCAGGTGTGGGGTGGGCGGCCTCCCCCCACCCTGAGTTGAAAAAAGCGGTGGCGGGCCGCGTCATCATGGGCCACGCTACAGCTGTGCCTGGGGCTGGGCGGCGGACAGAGAGCTGCACGGCCTCTCCATCTCCCTCCCCCTGCTCCCCCAGTGGGTTGGTCTGCCTGGCCTCGGAGCGCCCTCCCCTCAACACTCCAGCGGCCTCCCCCATCCCCACTCCTGAGTCCTGCTGGCGGCTGCTGGTTGTCTTTCCCCAAAATCCCACCCACACCGGTGCGGCGGTGGCGGATCCCAGAGCAACGCCGAGGCCTGCTGTGTCTGGCCCAGCGTCGTTTTCTTCTAATCTCAAGTCACTTCGTGGCTGTGGGTGGGGGCGGGCAGGCATGCAGCCGGGGGGCGGCGGGCGCGGTGGGCAGCGGATATGACTGGAGCAACGCCGCGGCCTGCCGTCTGGCTCGGCGTTGCTTCTCAACTGCGAGGCACGCTTGCCCTAGGCGCCGTTTTCCCTAGTTACGCCTCTGGCAGTACTACAATGACATCTGTAAAAACCTTGAGGATAGAAATAGATACAGAAAAACAAGTTTTTAAAGATACAGTTTTCCAAAATATTTCTGAACTCAGAGGGAGGTTCCAACCTTGAACTGGTATGTTAAGGGATACCAAAGGACAGATAGTAACTGACTCAGAGAAGATCAAACAGAGACGGAAGGAGTATACTGAAAATCTGTACAGCAGGGATATCAACATCCAAAATACTCTAGAAGATATTCCCTACTTGCAAGAAGCTCTAGAATGGGAAGATGAAGTTAGATCAGCACTCTGGTCATTACTAAGTCGGAAGGCTACAGGAACTGATGGAATAGCTACAGAAATATGGCAGGCAACAGAAAAAGAATCAGTCAAGGCTCTAACCAAACTATGCCAGCAAATCTGGAGAATGACACAGTGACCAACAGATTGGAAGACGTCAGCCTACATACCCATACCAAATAAAGGAGACTTAACAGATTGTGCAAACCATCACATAATATCCTTAATTTCACATGTAAACAAAATAATGTTCAGGATCATCCAACAGATATTAGAGCCCTACATGGAAAGGGAAATGCCAGATGTTCAAGCTGGTTTCAGAAGGGCTGAGGAACAAGAGACATCATTGCCGATGCACGCTGGATAATTGAGAAAGCCAAAAAAATACCAAAAATAAGTTTATATGTGCTTTATTTACTACAGAAAAGCCTTGTGTTGACTATGTCAAATTGTGGAATGTCCTTAGGAAAATGGGCATCCCAGAACATAAAATGGGCATCCCAGAACAGGTATAAAAATATGTTGAATAAATAAATAAATAAATAAATAAATAACATCTCATTGTTCTCATGAGAAACCTATACACACTAGGACAGGAAGCCACAGCCCAGGCAGAACATGGTGAAACAGACTGGTTCCAGATCAGCAAAGGAGTAAGACAAGGATGTATACTTTCTCCTTCTTTATTCAATTTATATGCTGAACATATACTGAGAGAAGCTGGATTGGAAGAAAATGAGCATGGTTTTAAAGTTGGAGGAAGAAACATCAATAACCTGCCCTCTGCTGTGACACCACTCTGATAGCTAAGAATGCAGATGGTCTGCAAACTCTAGTAATGAAAGTCAAGGAGAACAGTGAGGAGGACTACTATATTTAGGACTACAACTAAAAAGACTAAACTAATGACAGTAGATAAAGCAACCAGCCTCAGAATTGACAATGAAGACATTGACGTGGATAGCTTCTACCTTTTAGGATCGACCATCAACAGTAAAGGATCCAGCAGTCAAGAAATACGCCACAGATTAGCACTTGGTAGGGTTGCAATGAAGGCCATGGAAAGGATATTTAGATGCTGTGACGTGTCTATACCTACAAAGATTAGAATCGTTCGGACCATGGTTTTTCCCATGAGACTCTATGGATGCAAAAGCTGGACTTTGAAGAAGCAAGATAGAAAAAGTATTGAAGCTTTTGAACTTTGGTGCTGGAGAAGACTTTTGAGGATACCATGGACAGCCAGGAAAACAAACAAATGGATCATAGAACAAACCAATCCAGAAATTTCACTCAAGGCCAGGCTCAAACTATCATATTTTGGACACATTATGCGAAAACCCAGCTCCCTTGCGAAGTCAATAATGCTGGGAAAAGTTGAAGGAAAGAGAAGAAGAGGATGACCAGCAGCAAGGTGGATGGACTCAATTATGACAGCAATGAATGCACCACTGAGAGACCTTAAAGGCCAAGTTAGAAGACAGATCATCCTGGAGAGAATCTATCTATGCAGTCTCTAAGAGTCGACATTGACTTGATGGCACTTAATCAATCAGAAATCCCAAAGTTTGATTAATATCCAAATGATACTCAGGCTTAACTATTTTGTGGTTCAGACTGAAAGAACCAAACACTTTAACTTGGGTTGGAAAAGGTCCCACCCACCCCTCTCTCTCTGTGGTGGGTGAACCTCTTCTGTGCCTTTCATGATAATTTCATGGTGCTAGGCTGATTTTCCCTCCTTCAAACTAAGTGGCATAAGAAGCAGCAATAAGAGCTTTTAAAATGTTGAGGAGAACTCATTTTAGGCCTTTCCACTACATAACTTTACACAATTGGTAAGATAGTTTAGACAGTCACAGACCAAAGATTCAAAAAGGAGCACTATGAAGAAACTGTTAAAATAATTTTCAAGCTGAATTGGGAATGTCTCAAAAGCAGTGAGCTGTGCTGCAGTACAGCCCTTTGCTCATACTTTTCATACTTTAAATTAACTTCATACTGTCTTAAGCATCTCAATTGCAGGACCGAAGAGCTGGTTTTTCAAAATTATTTTTGCTTCCCCCCCACCCGCCAACACCTTCTTTAAAAAAAAACAAAAAAAAAACAAACCCAATGTGCAGGGCACAGGACACATTTCAAGATCCCACAGATAAGAAAGCAGGTTCTTCTGCTTTCTGATTATACACAGAACTGATATCAGGCTTAGCCCTATGAGATATACAGTGCTTCAAGGAGGGCATAGTCCTGTTCTAATGACACATCCAGGGTGCATGAATACATGTAGAGGAATGACCTGTATGTGTTCAGCAGTGGTGTAGGGAGGCATAGGCAGCCTGTGTTTGGGATGCCTGCCTTCCCCCTCCCATGCAACCCAGCAGCAGCCGTGCAGTGCCCCTTCTCTCCCACTGTGTGTGCACAGCGGTGGCCTCCCTATGGAGTAGCCCCAGGGGAGTCTGCCCTGCCCCAGCCACTCAGCTGGCCTCTGCGCATGCATGCATAATGTGCATGCATGTGTACAACCAGTAGCAGCCCATACAGGCAACCTGGAGGGACAGAAAATGAGCCACAGCTGCTCTGGTACCAGCAGCCACCGTCTCATTCCCTTCTCGCCCTATCCCAGCTGTAACGAGTCATTCATTCAGTAGGGGAGGGAAATCCCCAGCCAGGCAAATGATCAGGACTGGGCATTTCTTTCCATTACTGGACGAATGACCAGCTCACACAGCTCGATTACAGCCAGGGCTGGGCCAGAAGGGAGTAAGAGAGTGACTACTGGTATCGGAGCAGCTGTGGCTCATTTTCTGCCCCTGCAGTTTGTTTGTATTGGCCACTGCTGTGTACAACTGTATATGTGTAGGGCTTTCCCCTTCCAATTGGGAAAACTGCTCTCCCAGAGTGAGACTGTACAGGAAGAGACTTATACATGTACATTTTGATATGTGTACCTTCCATGCATACCTTCAATTGAACATGCCTAGATTAGGAAAAGGTCCCGTTCCCATGATCCTGCTCCTTCTTGCACATGTGTTTATTTTATTTAGTATTATTTATTACATTTATATCCCACTCTTCCTCTGAGGAGCTCAGAGCAGTGTACATGGTTATTTTTATCCTCACAACAACCCTGTGAGGTCAGTTAGGCTGAGAGATACATGACTGGCCCAGAGTCACCCAGTGAGTTTCATGGTTGAATGGGGATTAGAACCAGGGTCTCCCCGGTTCAAGTCCAACATGCTAAGCACTACGCTATGCTGATTCACCAGAAGCCTTGAGAGGACTTGGTTTAACTTCTCACTGCTAAGGGCATCACAACATGTTGCTATGACATACACAACCATCCAGTTCCTTTTTATACATTATACATTCAGAATACTTTCAAATTTTCAGTCTTTAATACAAATGAGCAGTTCTGCTCATCTTCTGCCTGGATTCTTGGCTTAGTATAATAGACTCACAAGAGCATGATGATCATACAGAGGATATGTAATGGGCTTAGATTAGGGAGAGTTCAGCAGTCAGAATGTGTGGGCTTAGTTTCAGCTCTCCCATCTGATAAAAAAAGAATCATGATGACCTCTCACTGGTCATGAGCAGGTGTTGGGGAACTATGGCCTCATTCACATGTAACGGGAAACCAGAGGTCCTTTTGCCTCCGGTTCCCAAACCTGAACATTTGAACCAGGACTTGGAGTTTTATTATTATTTTTATTTATTTATTTATTCAATTTATATACTGCCTGAAGCTCTATGAGGATCACAAAAACAAAAACAAAACAAAACCAGCTATTAAAGCAAGGATTTTTTAAAAAATCCAACACATTCAGAAATTACAGCAATTTTAAAAAATCTAAACAGCATTTAATTTTTAAAACATTCAGGAATTACAGCAATTTAAAAATCCAAATAGCAATTAAAAATTTTAAACCCAGGAAAAAAAGTATCTTAAGGGCTCTGTTGAAGACTGGTAAAGATGTTAAACCACATAATGTCTATAGGAAGTGCATTCCACAGCCTAGAAGCAACTACAGAGAAGGCCCGCTCCTGAGTCACCGCCAGATGAGCTGGTGGTATATGGAGATGGACCTCTCCCAATGGTCTTAATGTGCAGTGGAGATCATGAAGAAGGAGGCACTCTCTTAGGTAACCCAGTCCTAAGCTGTTTTTAGGGCTTTAAAGGTAATTACCAGCACATGGTATTTTGCCCGGAAATCTATGCAATTGCTTTAAAGCAGGCATAATATTCTCTCTCTGAGAAACCCCGGAGACCAGTCTAGCCACTGCATTTTGAACCAACTGAAGTTTCTGAACTACATACAAAGGCAGCCCCACATAGAGTACATTACAGTAGTCAAGCCTAGAGGTTACTAGAGAGTACACCACAGTTCTGAGATCATTATCCTCAAGGAACGAACGCAGCTGTTGTATAAACAAAAGTTGATAGAAAGCGCTCCTGGGCATAGTCTCAGCCTGAGAAACCAAAGTGAGGCCTGGACCCAGAAGCACTCCCGAGCTACATACCTGTTCCTTTGCGGGGAGTGCAAACCCATCCACAACAGGAAGATCTATCTCCTCGCCCCTGCATATGACCCCTCACCATGACTCCTCGCCACTATCTTGCTTGGATTCAGCTTCAATTAATTATCCCTTATCCAGTCCATTACTGCTTGTAGGCAGGCATTTAGGGGGGCTATGCCTTTTCCTGATGATGATATCATGGAGAAATAGGTTTGGGTGTCATCAGCATATTGATAATACCCTGCTCCTAATCTCCTGATGATCTCACCAGCGGTTTCATGTAGAACCAACAGGACACTCTATTAAAGAATCAGTCAGCACATCCCAAAACAGTGAAAATACAAACTATGAGAAATGTGATAAAGAGGGCAGAGGATGTCTCCACAGTTGAACATCAAAAAGAATCCAGAGAGAAAGCAGAAAACCTAATTAGGAAGAATGGGTATGAATTACCTGTTTAAAGGAGTTGGAGAAGAGCTAGATTCATTAAGGATTTGCCAGTATTTAAAATACCATTCATCACTGACAGATTTACATGGCAAACCCAGAGAATCTTTGAAAGACAAGGAATTAAAGTGAATGTAGTTTGCACAGTATCAATGACACTAAAACAACTGTTAGTTAACTCCAGGTTGTATGATAGGAGATGAGTACAAGATTGTGAGATTTGTGAACAGCGGGAAGGAGATTGTGAGAAGAAAGGTGCAATATATAAAATTCAATGCTTAGGTTGCACTTCATTCTATATTGGAGAATCTGGTAGGACACCAAAAGATAGATATAAAGAACATCTAGCAAATATGAGGCATTGTACACAAAGAACAAAACCTTGGTCAATGCATATGTGAAAAAAGCACAAAGGCAAAATAATGCCTACTAAAATATCTATTTGGGGGATTGAAAGGAATTTACAAAAAGGGAAAATAAAGGAAGCATTATTTATAGAGAAATTGAGACCAGATATTAATGCTCGGGAGGCACTGGCTGATGCTATTAGGTTAATTAGCCTTTGAGAAAAATCAGGTGATTCCCTTTCTTCCTCCCCCTTCCCTCATTATCTCTCTGCCAGTCACGGAACAGAAAGTTATCAGGTCTATGGAATTTAACAGCTAGGGAACGGAGGAGGTTTTTATCTGTGCACATTTGTTTCTTTAACTGATGATGGTGTAATACACTGAAAGGTCTTATAGTTTATTTTTTATATGCCATCTTTAATTTCTTTTTGCACAATAAAGGTCTTTTGTTGAGAGTTGAGTTTCATGTAGATGTTAAAAAGCATCAAAGATAGGATGAAGCCCTGAGGGACACCATACAATAGCTCTTGTTTCAGAGAGCAATAATCTCTGAATGACACCATCTCGAATCTACAAGAGATATAGGAATGGAACCACTGCAAAGCAGTGCCACTTATTCCATTCCCCAAGTGATTCAGAAGGATACCATGGTCAATAGTATCAAAAGCTGCAGAAAGGTCCAGAAGACCCACCAGAGTCACACTTCCTCTGTCCATTCCTTGGTAGAGATCATCGATCAGGCTGACCAAGGCTGTCTTCACCCCATAGCCTGCTCTAAAGCCAGTTTGAAATGGATCTAGATAATCAGTATCATCCAAAACTGCCTGGAGTTGATCAGCCACCACCCTCTCAATTACCTTGCCCACCCAAGGGAGATTGGAGACAGGCTTATAATTATCCTTCACTGAGGTAGGCCTCTTAAGCAAAAGTCTTATGCTTGCCTCCTTCAAACATGGAGGCATCCTGCCCTCCCTCAGTGAGGAATTTATGATGTCAACTAGGCCATCTCTAACAACCTCTCTGCTAGATATTATAAGCCACATTGGGCATGGATTCAAAGGACAGGTGGTAGGCCAAACACCTCTAAAGATTTTTGTTCACATCCTCAGGAGTCACAAATTTAAACTGATACATTCTAATTGAACCTAAAGAGATACTGGACACCTCTGCAGTTGACCCTACCATAACCATGGAGTCCAAGTTAACTCGAATGCAAGAGATTTTTCCCTCAAAAAAGTTGTTAAAAGCATCACAGTGGGATAATGAAAAATCCAGATCTATGTTCAGAGAAGAGAGAATCCGAGTCAATCCCCTAAAAAAAGCTACCCACCCAAAAAAGGCCCCTCCATTTCCCTCCCCAACTCCATTTATCAGCTTAGGTTACACTGCCATAAACTGTTTTTCGACAGCAACCAAGTTATATCTGATCTGGGGAGTACAGTTTGCCTTCACAGCAAACCATAATTGATGGAGGAAGTGCCTCCCTCACTCGGGCTGCTATTGGCTGCATGGGCTGGCCTTCAGGAAGGAAAGAAACCCACACAGCCATCATCCTCACCTCTCTGCCGTCTTGCTGACTGCAGGTCAGTGAGACTGCTGTAAGTCTGAACACGGATAGGAGAGTGGGAGGAGGGGGTACAGAACCGCAGACCCACTGGACCTGCAGTTCCGTATTTCATTTGAACCAGGCCTATAGATGTATTCCTGGTATAACACCCACAGAAGTGTTACAGCAAGTCCTGCTCCCACACACTGGAGCACTCTGCCACCCACTCTTCACACTTTCAGTGTTTATCTGCAAACACTGTACTTGAGGAAAGGTCCTCCTCATGATTAAGAATTCTGGGAGCTCAACAGTCTTAATCACAGGGAGGATCTCTTGCCAACTACTGTGGTTATCTCTGCAGACAAATGCTGTTTGTATGGAGAATGGATGCATGTGGGGTGGGGGTGAAGAAGGTGTGGGCACAGGGGAAAGGACTTGACAGTGCACGCCCATGGGCACTGTACCTGGGTACAGCATTCACTGTTTCCTAATGCCTGTAAAAGGGCTCTGCTGGATTCAAGATCAGCCAGAAATTGCAAAATCAAATAGTCAGATTCATTGTATTTCCTCAGTGTGGAGGGAAATAGTATGTGTATGTTTGCAAGAGAAATCAGACAGTAGCAATAGCAATCATGTCAAAAGTAAAAAAGAAATAAACCCTCTCCATTGCTAGTCAGGAAAAAAAACCCTACTTGCATCTGTTCTTTCCCCCTTCGCTGCCCCTTCTATAAGATTAACCCCCTTTATAGGGCTTAAGCCTCTCCCCTCTCCGCTGCTTTTTCAGAGAAGAGATTTGGTGTGGCTCTGCTTCCCAAGTATATCAACTGCTTCAGTCCCTGACACATCCTTAATACAGCCTTCTGAATGTGTTAGTCTTCCCTTAATACATTCTTCTCTTTGGTAACTACTGGGCTAACCCTGCCATGCCATGCAAGTCTTCTGAAAACACAATATAATCAACACAATACTGTTTACAATGCGGTGTATGACATATCTCACAGTAATAGGTCGTTCACATGACCTCCACCTCCCCACGTGCCCACGCAAGAGCTGGGAGCGGAAGGAATGCCCCCACCCGCATCCTGGAGCATGGGCGCTCCTTCCCTCCAGCTCACTGCTGGAAATGGCGGCAGGCCAAGGAAAAGCCTTTTAACCTGGTGGTGATCCTGGTGCCCCACATGGGTTGGGCTGTGTGAATAGCCTCTAAATCCACTGCTTTGGCCTGTATCCGTTTGCTATCTTTCTGTCCACTGTGTGCATGCATGCCCATTACTGTAGGACACAGAGATGGTCTTTCTCAAAGCAACTGTACTTTATTTTCTTGTACTTTTCATAAGGCATTCTGAGCTGTATTCATATTTCTTCACAGAAAAAAAGAAATCATGGCAGCCGGATGAGAAAATATTTGGCCCATTTTTGTTTTCCGTGCACAAGAAGGCCAGCTTATGGTTCTCTGTGAAATGTAGGGTGAACGTCATTTTATGCAAAAGCAAATATAAATTGTTACTTTGCATCAGTTACTATGTAGTTGCCATGTTCACACATCAGCTATGATTGTTTGGGTGGATGGGCTGCTTTGGAGCAAATTAAGCCTTTAGAGTTGAAGGAATCCTTCTTGCTCAAATGTTTTTACTAAAGGAAGGTCGTTAATAGTTTTAGCCAGTAGATATAAAAGATGTTGCAGGATTTTTCACTCTCTCAAGGCTACTGCATGCTGATTGAATCAGAACTATCGAAGCACAAAAAATAATAGAGAGATGGTGTCTCTAGAGAACAGACTCATGATTTGTTAATTTGTTTTGCCCTTAATCCTGAAGCCAGTTTAGCTAAATAATCACATGGATTTATTTATATTTTGATAAGAATGGAGATTATAAAAACAATGCAGAGAATATCATGCAGAGTTGACATTGCAGGACAGATTTATTATCCCCTGTTGTTCAAAACACAGGTTTTGGAATTTCTATGCAGTTATTGTCCGTCTGTTGTTTGTCAGTCAATTTGTTTAGAGAGTGTCCCTTTTCTAATAGCCATCTCAGGCAGGGGAAAAATGGAATACAGTGTTAGCATTAAGCATAGTGCTAAAGTAGTGATACATCCTGGGCAGCCTCGAGACTAAGGGCCCTTTTGGACATTGCTTAAAACCTTGGGTAGACAAACCAGTGGTTATCTGTGAAGCCAGGAATAATTCCACAGATGATTGCTCAACCACAGTTTTGCAACATCTGGTGTCTGGGCAGAGGGACTCCCCTCTTTTCATGGTCCACCAAGGCTGCATTCCAGCAAGCTTGGTACCACTAGTATCACCAGATGGTGGAGAAGGCATCAGGAGTGGGACATCAGTAAAGCAGCAACCATTGGCCACAGAGGAGGAATGCTCAGTGTGGTTGTGCCTTTTGGGCATCAATCGCCTGCTCTTGGCAGGGAAAATAAATTTTAACCCTTTCCTCATACCACTTGCAACTCCACCTTTGCAAGAGCCCTGTAGTTATACTGATACTGTGGGATGTCAAGGGGCATATGCAGATGGTGATGGAGGAGAGAATAATAATTGGGCCAAGTAATTAGGGTGAGAGGGTGGTGGGCTGATGGTTTGCATTGTCCGCAATGGAATTTATATTGTGAAGTAGCTTTGATTCTGTGGCATAAATGTACATAGAGGTGGGGGAACTGGAACTAGGAATGTGCCAACCCAGGGAAGAATTCCAAGAGCCAGACCAGAGGAAGGTCTAAGGCTAGTTAACTGTTACTTAATGTGTCCAAGCTGTTTCAGGTGGATAGAATTTGGGAAGACCAGGAATGGATCCTACAACCAGAGCTAAACAGGCTGGGCTGAAACTGGCACTGTGGCATATGTATGCTGGGGCATCCATATGCTGGGGCATCCCAGGGCAGGGCACCTGCAGATGATCCCTGGCTAGCTAGGTACCGTACAGGGCAAATAAAAGGATGGGTATGTGTTATAGGGAGACCAGGCTGTCAGAGGGGTTGCTCACACTCTTGCAGTTCCTAGGACTGGGAAAGATGTTGCTGAAGGACCCTTCCCCAGGGCTCGCATTGAACTATCAACTGGGCTGGCCGGCAACAGCCTTCTGGCCCATATGTGTGTCTCTGTGGCAGGCACTCTCATGAGAGAAGGGCATAAGCATCTATTGCACATTTTATCATCACACGGGGCTTTTGAGCTTGCTCCCATTGGGTGGCTCCACTCATGAGATATGGCTGAGAATGCATACTTTCACCTCAGGGGAAGGGGCTGTGCTCCCCTCCCCCTCAAACTGGTACAAAGAATAGAACAGGAAAAAAGGGAGGGGGAACAAGGGCTTTCTTTAAACACAAACTTAGGGTTCTCCTATTCATGGTCGATATTCCTTTGCCGGGATGCATAATAGTGCACCACTCTTGGGTACCTCTAAACTGGGGCTGGGGGCAGAGCTGAACATCTGGATACATATCTATATAAATATGCAGGTTTAGAGACATTCTTCTATACAGTCCCAGGGAGCAGTACTGTCCACAGAAACTTAGAAAATACAGACAAGGTTCAGGCATGCAAGGAAACCAATGTCCTGCTGCCCAACTAGACCCTCCACACAAAAAACAGCTTTAAAAGGACATCTTGCTGAGCAACTGTGCTATATCAGGTGCTTAGTGAATGAAAGGGTTCCTTGTGTCTCTGCATCTTCTCCTTCCCCCAATGGAAGCTGTCAAAACATTCCCTATGGTAATTCTAAGTAAGTATCCTGCAAGCCAGGTAACAAACCAAGGTGTGTGTAGCAGGTTGCTCAAGGGAAAAAAAATCCTCAAGCCCTCTTTCTGCCAAGTGCACAAGAAACCAACCACCCCCTTCCTCTGGGCAAGTCGGCCTTTATCCATCCAGTCCCTTGCAACCCTTGTATTTCAAATTGCAGCACATGAGAAAACCTGACTTGCTGGCCTCCCACCATCTCCCAGCACACAAATCCCACTGTTGATGGGTGAGTGCAATATAGAGAGACAAACACCAGATTTGTGTGGCTATGTGATGTCTCTTTAATTGACGGGACTGCAGGAAGGTTATCGTGGCTGGGGTTTCTGGAGGTGTGTTCCTTATGTAGCTTTGATGAGAACCCCTCTGTGCACAGGGTTGGCACATCCTTATTTCTGACAAGTGCCATGGTATCATATATGGGTTTTTTGGTGGGAAAACAATCAAATTTTTCAATTTCCTGTATTAATGGGGCTTCATATGTTTGTGCAGAAATCACTGCAGTCCTGAATTGCTGGAGACCTCTCTTGCTGTCCCCTTCCTGTCCTCCCATCCTTTTATTGGGGGTGGACAAGGAGGGTCCATAAGACACGACAGAATGTAGGCATTTGCCAATGTGCTTGATCTTTAAATGCAGGAGCTGCAGGTAAGCGCTGTCCTTTTTGCCAAACAGCGGCAGGAGGAGAAAGGAAATGGCAGAAGGAGGGGTGTCAGCTCTAATAGGTGGCCTGCGAGCAATGTGGGTGCTCTAGAACTGATACATTTCTAGGCTCCTCTGAGCTTCCCACTCTGTGTTTTCAGGAGGAGCTAGAACACAAAACCCAGGTTACGGTGGTGGCAGCATTTGGACAAAGCAATGGCCCTTTGGAACCCAATATTTCAGCCATAGTTGGGTGACGAAATCACGGTTTCATGCATTTGGACAACCACAAACACAACCTCTGACACGTTTACTTTTGCTTCACCGTTATGTCCATACATGACCTAAGACTTACATGGCCAAAAGTGCTCACATGTATCTTTGTCTGGATGCTGCCCCTCTGTGGACTACTGTGTAATCTCTTGTCTCTTCAGGTTGGATGAGGTTGTGGTAGACTTGTTGCAGAGAGGATTGCTCTGCATATTCACACACATTTGTTTCCCCTTCTTTACAATGTACATGCACTTTCTCACTGATGAGGGGAGAGTACATAGCTTCAAACTAATTTTGAAAGAGAGGTAAAAGGCTTCAGGAAATCTGCTGCTGTAATCTAGTGACTAGGAATGTGCTGTGTTGGTAGGAGGAAATAGCGTTGTTTGGTTTTGTCAGGTTTTTGTTAAATGTTTAATAAGGCTGCAGTTGGCTTTCCTGTTAAGTCATATAGCAATGAGCACCCATTATCTGTTACTAAAATTTTAAGGAGGAAAAGTTTATATATAAGTCTGTTAAAATGCATAGTCATGACTGAGAGCCAAGAAGACAAGACATGCTAAGATGAGACTAAAAAGTCCAGCAAATATGTGATGAGGATAAAAGATAAGAATGCAGGGGAGCAAGAATTCAGAGGATGCAAGAAAATGTGTTCTGTGTGAAGGAGCACAGTTTGGAGCTATAGACTAAGTGTTAGAGATCAAATGCAGTGACTTCAGCTGAAGCAACCAATCACATTGCAGATTACTTCAGACCGAGCAGGAATGAGTTATGACCTCTGGACTTCTGCTTCTTTATCCAGATCACAAAAGTAAATAAAATTCTATTCCATTTACTCTGCTTCTCTGACACTTACATGAGCCGCATTCACATGTAATGCCAAACCAGAGGTAAAAGTGGCCGAGGTATCAATTTGTAATGCCAAATCATGCTGCAGATATTCACCCAAACCACAGCCCACAGGGAAGCCCCTCCCTGCTGCTCAGCCTCTGAGGCAGATCCCAGCAAGCTACATAGTGAAACTATGGGCATTGGGCAAAGCATCATCATGACAGCCATGATCTGGAAGGGTGTGTGACAAGCACAGTCATGCATTTTCAGAGCACTTCACCCACCCTCAGCATGGAAAGGGCATTTAAATCGGTTTAAATGCCCTGCAATGCCATGCCATTGCAGTGCTTCTTCTGCCAGTGATGGCACTGCTGCCCCACCCCAGGAGCCCCATAACCCATAGTTCCACACAAACAATAATTCTTGGGGAGGTTGGGGTCCAGGGGCAGTTGGTATTCTGCTTTAATTAATTGAGGGGAGGAGAACATTGAAACTTCCTAGGGGGGATATGTAGTTGAGGGAGGGCAAAGGATGCTGGGGTGTGTGTGTGTGTCTTTACTACCATAACCCGGGAAGATGTCATGAGGGGTAACCCCAGCAAAGCAATCTATGCAGACCCAACTGAAATCTTCTGTCTGTCAGCTTGCTGACAAGTGGGCTCTTCCTCACATGAGTCTACTGTGGAAGGCTGTGCCCATGTAAGGGCGTTGCCCAATCCATGGACTGCGAGCTCATGAGTTGAATCAGCCTGTCCAATGCACCCAAGGGAGGCTTGTTTGTGTGGGATTCCCAACTCTCAATGGTTAAAAACCATATCTGCAACCTCCCCCACCCCCAATCCACCTAAAGCCTTGCACAGACCCAGAGGACATCTAACTCCATGTGCCATGACCAGATGCATGTGCAGAGGGGAGGGGAGGAGACACTCAGATGGACTTTTAAACCCATTCAGAACCCAAGTTCCCGGCCTGGTGTCACACTGTATGCAAGTCTGCATTGTGGGATACGTGGAGGCTGGAATTAAGGGAGAGGTGAGCCCCGTTCTCTGGCCACCATAGGACAGATGAGTAGACATTCCAGGCTTGTGGGCAAGGGTGTTCATGTCAACATGGGTGGATGGGCTGGAAGGGTGCAGGTTTGACAGCAGCTTTGTGACTGTCACCAAGATCGGGATAGCATTCACCCATCCCCACGGCTTTCCTGCACGGAGCATCCTGGCTCAGTATCAAGTTCCCCAGAGAAAGGCACTCTCATGAGAGAACAGTCCATGGGATAATGGGGTACCTTGCAGCCCAGGGCTGCCTCCCTGCTCATCTACGGGGAGAGCAAGCTAAGCCCGCTCTCCCTGCTAAACCTCTCAAGGCGGGTCTCACTGATCATGAGACTGACCAAGAGGCTTAAAAGCAGCCTCCGTCTCTCGGATCCCGACCCCATACAGACAGTACCTCCGTCTTGGTTGGATTCAACTTCAGCCGGTTATCCTTCATCCAGCTGAATATCGCCTCCAGGCAGGCACTTAGAGGGGTCATGCCATTTCCTGATGAAGTTGGTATGGAAAAATAGATCTGGGTGTCATCAGCATATTGATAGCACCCCAGACCAAACTTCCTGATGATCTCTCCCAGTGGTTTCATGTAGATGTTAAAGAGCATTGGAGACAATACGGAGCCCTGTGGAAGACCACACTTTAGCTCTCGTTGTTCAAAGTCTCCAAGTGATAGCATCTGGAATCTGCCAGAGAGTTAGGAATGGAACCACTGCAAAACAGTGTCACTCAATCCCGCCTCCTTCAAGCGACCCAGCAAGATACCATGGCCAATGGTAGCGAAAGCCGCTGAGAGAACCAAAAGGATCAGCAGAGTCACACTCCTGTCGAAAGCCAATTGGAGATCATCCATCAGGCTGACCAAGGCAGTCTCACCTTCATTGCCCACCCAAAAGCTAGTCTGGAAAGGATCTAAATATTTCCTGCTTGGGGTTACCTCGAGTCCCCCCCCCACACACACACACACATTGGCTCCCCTCCCGGCACTGTGATCGAGTGCCCTACTTACGTAGAGAGCACTTTATTATTATTGTTTTACATTTTATATCCCGCTCTTCCTCCAAGGAGCCCAGAGAGGTGTACTACATACATAGGTTTCTCCTCACAACAAACCTGTGATGTAGGTTAGGCTGAGAGAGAAGTGACTGGCTCAGAGTCACCCAGCAACTCTCATGGCTGAATGGGGATTTGAACTCGGGTCTCCCCGGTCCTAGTCCAGCACTCTAACCACTGCACCATGCTGGCTCTTAGTGGCCTTCCTGTCATCCCATGCCCTTTCTCTCTTGCTTGCCAGGCGGGAGGAGCAAGGGAAGGACTTGGGATGCCCCTGAGTGACTGTGCAACTTGACAGGCTGACAAATCTGGGATGGCATGTGATGGGTGATGGTGTCTCTGTTGCCTGGCAACTCCAAACTGCATAGTTGACAGGAGGGGCGGGGCTGGTTCTCTGAGGCTGCCAAAGG
Organism: Hemicordylus capensis; assembly: GCF_027244095.1. NCBI lineage: Eukaryota > Metazoa > Chordata > Lepidosauria > Squamata > Cordylidae > Hemicordylus > Hemicordylus capensis. Next base: position 155,742,896 of record NC_069657.1, on the reverse strand, counting down.
CATGGAAGTACCAAGGGCATTGAGCCTCCGCTCTTCAGAGATGCCGCCTCTTTGTTTGTGGTTTGTAAATTGGCACAGAACAATGGTTATGGCTGCATCTGTAGTCAAACGTAATGTTTTGGTGGCAAAACCTCAGGTCTCCGCATAGAACCTACAGGAGTTCCAACCTTGGCCATAATTAACTCTGATTTGGCATTACGTATGAATGTGGACATGATTTTCATGCCAATTGACATACATGGAAATATGTAAACGAAGACCATTTTGGTCTAGGATACATGCTGCTGTTGCAAGATTTATGAACCACTTCTAATGGGAGTAGGGATGCAGCTGGAAAATGCTAGAATAATCACAACCTTTTTGCAAGTGTAGGAGTGTAGAAGAGGTTCAGCTTGGCAACAGAAGCTGAAGCTAAATGTAATAACTTTCTAGCTGTATGATTTAGTCTTTATTACTTGCCCAGTATTAGTGAGAATTTAATGGAAGCAATTGCAATGACACAATCTAGTCCACAATTATCTAGATTTAAATCCCATTTACTTCAATGAGATTTCATTGATATAACTATACACTGGATTGTGGCAATCATTTTTGCTTTGAATGGTTGCACAGTAGTTATAACTTCTGTTATTATTCGCTTTTTTAGTCTACTTTCCACATGGAAAGTACCCTCATGAGATTGCCTTGCTGCCTGTGTGTGTCCCCCTAGCAACTTTGCAATGCCTGCCCTGATGTGCACCAGATGTTGTGCCACAGAGGGATACCTGAATGGCATGGTTTGTGATGACATCATGCACCCTAATCCAGGATTATGGCCACACAGACACAGATGATGGTCATACAGTTGGCGTCTAGTTCTTAACTGAACATAGTTTATAATTGAAGCTATAGGAAGTAGTTTCTGAATCCAGTCTTATATCATTATCAAATATACTGAAATGGACTAGAAAAAGTACTTTGAATGGTATTGCATTTTTCTTGCATTTTAATTTAATATTGGAAAATAACTGCATTGATGTATGTGAAGTGACACACTCAAAATGTGATGGGCAATTTCACTTTTAAAAAAATCAAAGCAGGGAGGGATCCACCTTGAAGCAAATCATCTTGATTCCATCAGAGGCATGTTCCTATCCAACCTAGCACAGCATCACATTACCTTTCATTGCTTTAGTAGGACACTAGAAGTTCCTAGCCCAGATCTAGGGGCTTTATTCACTAAGCTGAGAACTTCTTAACTGCAGCCCCAGGAGGATATAGAGTCAATAGCAGGAGATGTGTCAAGCTTCTGATAGGCCACCATACATGGCTGGTGGGCTATCTTCAGCTTGGTGAGTCATAAGTTGGGCAGTCTTTCTTCCTTCAAGCAGGAATCACCTGCATCTTCTCTCTTTTGGCCAAAGGAAGGGGGAAACTGCCAGCAGCTAGAGTGAGAACCAGGACCAGTTTTTACCTGGAGAGCAGAGAAAGAAACAACGTTAAGATGTTTGTGTATCTCCACTCAGAACTCAAATCCAACTCATCAGCATTTAAATCTTTTTGACAGAGCAGAACACAGCCCTTCCGCCTAACACTTAATGGGCTGGCATTTGCTCCATGGCAGCATTTATAGGCAACGTGGTTTTATACATGATGTGCTAATTAACTAAATTGCTGTTAACAGCTTTCTTAAAATCCCATTACCTTTTTTATCCATTGACTTTTAACAAATTAGCATGATTAATTTAATAAAGCATGAAAAAGAGGAAACAAGACTGAGAATATATGATTGAATGCTAGGTCATTCCGTATACATATATTTCCCATAGGGGAATTTTCAATTTGCTGAAAAAATGAGTTGCCATGTAGGCCTCACACACAGCACCAACATTTGTGGAACAGTGGGAAATGTGTTAGGTTAAAGTATTGTGTTTTCAATAAATTATCACAGGCATGAGAGGTTGAGCCATATCTGGTCTCAAATTCAGATTAAAAGATCTGCTCCCCAAACATCTTTTTGGGGTTTAGAGAGAAACTACACACACACACACACACACACACACACACACACACACACACACACACCACAATTCCTGAATGGGTTTTGCGGAGAAAGCAGCCTTAGCCATGATCGCAAATTATCGCAGCGAATGATCGCAGATGATCATTCCTGCAGCCCTGGGCAGCCAAATTGGCCACCCACACAACTGCCAGCTCCATCACGGAGCCGGCGGGGGCTGCGGGGATCGGGGGCTGCACAGCCCCCGGAAGCTCCAGGATGCCCCGCATGAGCGTGCACGGCATCCTGGAGAGACCCCCAGGGCCGAGAGGCTTGTTTCAGCCTCCCAGCAGGGCTGTCCTTGTGTGTTGCCATGGCGCGGAGCTGTGTTATGGCAATACATGATCAAATAGATGGGGTTAGCAGAGCACTCACTCCACTAACCTCGTCTAAAGGGCAGGGTAATTAGGAGAGTTTGCTGCCGGGAGCTGTGCGGCTCCTGTGGCAACACACAATCCTCCAAAAGCAGACTAGACTCCCGTAGCCCACTTTTGGTGAATCGTGAGAATCTCCTCAATGTCTGAACTCCAAAAGATGTTTTGGGAGTGGATCAGAGTCTCTCTCCCCACCTCTGGCCACCTTTGGACATCACGGGAAACCTGATGAAAACTCACCTCAGGTTGTTCCTGCGTGATATGCAGATTATTGGAACTGTGGTTCTGGGACCCAACCACCATTCTGATTCCTCTTCCCAACATCAGGATGAAGTAAGGAACACTTATCAAATTGAGGGTCCGGAGGCTGGAGAGTGTCTTCTCATTTGTGCAAGCTGCCCAAATCGGAGTTAAGGGTAGGAAGCTCCTCTCACTCTAAAACTCAGTTGGTTGCCACAGCTTTCTTTCCTGGGTCAGAGGAAGCCTGTGCAGCCAGTTCTGCCCCCTTTGCAGTCTCCTAGACTGCAGAAGGTTATCATTTAGGAGTGTGCCAGGGGACTGAGAGGGAAACTGTGGATCCATTAAAAGGTACATCTGAAGGCATGTGCTCTCTCTCTCTCTCTCTCTCTCTCTCTCTCTCTCTCTCTCTCTCTCTCACACACACACACACACACACACTTTGCTATAGCACTTGCCTCTGTCAAGTGCTGCCACAATCTTGGATGGTACAGTTGAGTGTATGGAAACATAGTGAGGCTATTCTCACGACAAGCAAAAACAGGGCTTGAGGTCTGAAGGCGGGGTTAGCACTCCTGTGTGAAACTTCGGCAAGCTCTCAAACATGGCTCTGTCAAAAGAGGGTCACCCAGTTCCCAGCCCCTCCTCTAAAACCAGGTTCAGCAAGCAGGGGAGGTTGCCTACCCCCTCCCAGTGCTCCTGTGGAGCCACAGAATGCTGTGGGACGCGGCTTAAGGCTCCCTCTCCTCCTCTTCACCGGGATACCATAGAGCCTGGATACCAGAGTGCCCTGCAAAGCAAGCAGAATGTTTGGGGAAAGCCTGGCCAGCCACAGCTGTCAGCAGCACTCACTCTAACTTTCTTAAAATGACAGGCACCTTGCAAATGAAATGAGCCCAAGTGAAAATATGAACATAGGAAGCTATCTTCCACTGAGTCAGACCATTGGTCCATCCAGCTTAGTACTGTCTACACGGACTGGCAGTGGCTTCCCGAGGCTCTCAGGCAGGATTCCCACTCAGCCCGACCTGGAGATGCCAGGCAGGAAGCTCACCTGTGGCATCGCACCCCCGCAATGCTTTCGCTCGCTCTTGCCACCCCGCAACACTCTCGCCCACTCTCTCTGCCCCTGCAACGCTCTCGCTTGCTCTCACCGCTCCCCTCAATGCTCTCGCACACTCTTGCCACCCCCGCAATGCTCTCGCTCATTCTTGCCGCCCTCGCAACACTCTCGGTCACTCTCGCTGCCCCTGCAATGCTCTCACTTGCTCTCGCCGCCCCCACAACACTCTCGCCTGCTCGTGCCACCCCCGCAATGCTCTTGCCTGCTCTTGCCACCCTCGCAACTCTCTCGCCCGCTCTTGCTGCCCCTGCAACTTTCTTGCCTGCTCTCACCACCCCTGCAACTCTCTCGCCGGCTCTCATCTCCCCCACAATGCTCTTGCCACTCCCTGAAACTCTCTCACCCACTCTCACCGCCCCCAAAACTCTCTCACCCGCTCCCGCAACTCTCTCGCCACCTGACAGCCTTCGAGCTCCCTGCTCCCTGCCGCTTCACAGTGCAGCTCAGCCAACCGCCTGCTGCCCGCAACCCCCAGAGCCAACAGTCCAGCTCCTGAAGCTGCCCCCAGCCTCCAAGCTCCCTGCTGCTTCATGGCACCCCCGAGCCAACTGTCAAACTGCTTTCCAGTCACCCCACAAAACTCCCTGCTGCTCCGGAACTCTCTCCCCCTCTGTCAGCCAATCGCTTCCGTTCTCCCATGTCCCCACACATGGCCTGTCTTGAAGAATTAATAATATAGAATATCCCGCTCTTCCTCCAAGGAGCCCAGAGCTCATACTACATACTCAAGTTCCTCCTCACAACAACCCTGTGAAGTAGGTCAGGCTGAGCGTGAAGTGACTGGCCCAGAGCCACCCAGCTAGTATCATGGCTGAATGGGGATTTTTGTGCTCTTTCCTGTCCCCTGCAAGTCACTGGACAAGAGCAGGAGTGTCCCTGCCCTTGCCTGCAGCTGCCTTTGCCTGCAGCATGGTGTAGTGGTTATAGTGCTGGACTAGGACTGGGGAGACCTGAGTTCAAATCCCCATTCATCCATGAGACTTGCTGGGTGACTCTGGGCCAGTCACTTCTCTCTCAGCCTAACCTACTTCACAGGGTTGTTGTGAGGAGGAACTTGAGTATGTAGTACACTGCTCTGGGCTCCGCCGGTTCCTCCTTCCATCTGCTGCCTCAGAGGAGATGCTTCCCGACCCACCCACCCCCACCCCTGCTGACCGCCAAGCCAAGGGCAACAGCACTCTTGCCCTTTCCAAGTGGGAACTGCAATGGTATGGGGCTGCTGCTCTCCCCTTCCTGGTGCCAGTGGGGGGGGGAGGGAGGGAGTGCTGCTGCTGTAGCTGCTGCTGCTGGGAGCCAGGTCAAAAGGAATTGGGCTAGAGAGGCCCTCAGGAAATGTGCTGAAGGAGCAGCCCAAGAATCAAGCCCCTGCCCCTCTCAGAAGCCAGGGAAAGGCAGGGCAGGGAGCAGCAGGAGTTTTGCCAGCGCTCTCCTCCTTCCCGAGCAGGCGGTGGCTGCTCCAGGTGAGTCCGACAAGGTCTCCAACCGGCAGGGAGCAGGTGGGACAGCCAGCCGACCTTCCCACAGGCAGGGGAGCCCTTTTCCAAAGTGCAACGGGTGCAGCCGTGGATACCACCTCCAGAGGCTCCCAGCGGTCTGGCCCTCACTTCCAGGGTGGGCCGGTAGACTGCGGAGGTGACAACAGAACCGGGCGCTGCTGACCAGGGCCTTTCTGCGGCACCCCTGGCCGCTGGAGGATGGGGCTCTCCTTCCTGGGTGTGCTCCCCCCCACCTTACAGCGGCATGAGAGGGAGCCCTTCGCACCCTGCAAGGGGATGCAAGGATGTGCTCCATACGGGAAGAGTACGGGACCCTCAAAAATGCGGGGCCCATAGCATATGGCCAGTGGACGGGGTGAGTGGGCAGATGTTCAACATCACCCACCCGCCCGGAGGTACTCTTAGCCCCAGACCATGGGACCCTTGCCCATGGTCCCCAAGGTGTGGGGGAGGCATTGAACGGCTGCTGCGGGGTTGTTTGCCACCTCCGCGAGGCCAAATTACTGATTGTCAGAAGTATTCTAGCCACCATGTGTGTGGCCAGGGGCAGGGTTGGGGCAGGCCCCTGTGGTGGTGGAGGGTGGAGTGGGAGCGACCGCTGGAATGACTGTCCATGCAAGGGTCACTGGTTCGGCCTCATGGTGGCAATGTTGGGGGGGGGGCTCGCAGTGGCAGCAGGGGACTTGATGTCTCGAGGTACCCTTGACCCCAATAGGGGAGGTTCATTCCTGGGCGGATGGAGCCCAATTAGGGCACAGGCTCCCCCTTGTTGGGCAGCAAAAATATCAAGAGCCCTTTGATTTTGTAACACCAACTTTGATAGGGACTGGACCTCTCCTTGCAAGTCCAGCAACATGCTCAAAGTGTCATTAAATGATTTCTCAACTTCCCGGGAGATGTTAATTATAGCTCTCTCCAGTTCCACCACCCCCAGGCCGGGTAGAATTGCCCACCAGGCCTTATGAAAAACTGTGTTTCGCACTGCTATGTGATTGATGAATCCTTGTGCGATGCAGAAAGCTCCCCAGATTCAGCACTCTGGAGGCATTCAATTGTTTATGTATTTCTACCCGAGGGACCAAATAAGATGGGGCACAACGGCCCTTCCACCCAGGAGGTCACGCTTTGTATGCTGCTCGACCACAAAGCCAATACATTCATGTTTCATTCAGGATAAAGGTCAGGAAGTTACCTGACCCATATTGCAACCTTCTCACCTTCTTCTCCTCAAGATTGAGGGGCACCTTGCACTGGTCATCCAGGTTAATGTCTCCTGATTTGCCTGCCATCCCACCATACCATTCATGGGTCAGGGTGCGATCCCTGTGGTAGGAGCAGGTGATGCTAAGCCATAAACACCAAAAGGGGGTGTCCCAAGTCTATGTGTCATGTCTGCATGTTTCATTCTTAGTGGCTTTCTTATTGATCAGGATTCCCACCCGGTCATGTACATATATGGTGTTGTTCCATATCCCCTTGGACTCATTTCTCCAGCCTCCCTCCATGAAATTAAACAGTGTGACTGAGGTGTTTGTATGTTCCCCGTCATGCAAAGAAAAATACCTCCCCACATCCAGCCGTTCTCCCTCACACTCCCCTGAGGGGGCCCATAGTCATCCTCTGCAGGGACAAACTCCCCGTTAACAGAGTCAAAAATCCAGGTATGGGCACAATATTCATGTGGTATTATCCCCATGTCTTGGCCCGTGCCATTCTCATTTTGAATGCAAATGATTGTGATTCAGCACAAGAAGTGCTGCAGAATCAGTTCAGGGGTCATAGAGTAGGGACAGATAGGGAGACCCTGACTGACTGTCTCTACTCCCAATGCCCCTAGTGGTCATTAGGACAGTTGGTGCAAAAGGTCCATGCACTGGAAGTTCAGCTCCAACAGGGGGTCTATCTGTTACAGTGTGAAAACATTGAACTTTTTTTAGCAACGCATAGGTTGATCTCCACACATTTCCTTCAGCAACAAAAAGCTTTTGCTTCACCAGCAAAAAGCTTTTTCTCCCCGATTATTCCCCCCCCCCGATGTTTTCATTGGCCCATCTACTCTCCTCATGCTTGGACAGAGAAGACTCAACTTTAAAATACCCAGATCCAGCCCATTTTGTTTGAACCTCTCAAGTCCTGCACATCTTGTTCTGTTCTTGGGTACCAATACACTGGGGTTATTCTTACGATCACAAAAATCGGGCTACGAAAATCCTAGCCCGATTTCATGACCCCACTTTCACAAATACTAAACAAAACAGGCCTCGGATACCAAACATCTAAAACATCAAGTAAAATCAACCATCTGCTGTATATGGACGATCTGAAGTTGTCTGGAAAGTCCCAGTCAGAAATTGAATCACTGCTAAACACTGTCCGTATATTCAGTAGCGATATAGCAATGGAGTTTGGACTAGACAAGTGTGCTGCATTAATAATGAACAGAGGGAAAATAAGAAAAACAGAAGGAATAGAACTGCCCAATGGAAGCAAGATCAAGAACCTGGAAGAGAAAGAACATTACAAATACTTGGGCATTCTCCAGGCTGATAACATTGCACACACTGAAGTTAAAAGAAAAATTGGAAGTGAATACATCAGGAGAGTTAGAAAAATCCTCAAGTCCAAACTCAATGGCAGGAACACCATACAAGCCATAAACACCTGGGCTATACCTGTTATCAGATACAGTGCAGGAATAATAGACTGGACCCAGGCAGAGCTAGAGACGCTAGATCGTAAGACCAGGAAAATCATGACCATCAATCTTGCGCTGCACCCCCGCAGTGATGTCGATAGGCTATACCTCCCTCGCAGCTCAGGTGGAAAAGGAATGCTGCAAGTCCATCAAACAGTAGAGGAGGAGAAAAGTGGCCTTGAAGAATATATCAAGGACAGTGAAGAAGATGCACTTCAAATGGTCAATAACACAAAACTATTCAACACCAATGAAACAAAGCAGGCCTACAAGAAAGAACAAGTCAAGAACCGAGCAGAAAAATGGTAAAAGAAGCCCCTGCATGGCACAATATAAGTGGAAAATCAGACATCACCAAGACCTGGCAATGGCTTAAGAATGGTTGCTTGAAGAACGAAACAGAGGGTTTAATACTGGCTGCGCAAGAACAGGCACTAAGAACAAAAGCAATAAGAGCAAAAGTAGAAAAATCCACAACAAACAGGAAGTGTTGCCTTTGTAAAGAAGCAGATGAAACAGTGGACCACCTAATCAGCTGTTGTAAGAAGATTGCACAGACTGACTACAAACAAAGGCATGACAAGGTAGCAGGGATGATACACTGGAACATCTGCAAAAAATACAAGCTACCTGTAGCCAAAATTGGTGGGACCATAAAACTGAAAAAGTTGAAGAAAATGAAGATGTAAAAATATTGAGGCTTCCAACTACAAACAGACAAACATCTGCCACACAATACACCAGATATAACTGTAGTCGAGAAGAAAGAAAAACAAGTGAAAATAATCGACATAGCAATACCAGGGGATAGCAGAATAGAAGAAAAAGAAATAGAAAAAAATCACCAAATACAAAGATCTACAAATTGAAATTGAAAGGCTGTGGCAGAAAAAGACCAAAATAATCCCAGTGGTAATTGGCACCCTAGGTGCAGTTCCAAAAGACCTTGCAGAGCACCTCAACACCATAGGGGCCACAGAAATCACCATCAGCCAATTACAAAAAGCAGCTTTACTGGGAATAGCCTATATTTTGCAACGATATCTATAATAACCAACAGTATTGATGATAAAATTCAGCCATCCCAGGTCCTTGGGAAGGACTCGATGTCTGGATTGACAAACCAGTCAATAACACCTGTCTGACTGTGTAAACAAGAAATAATAATAATAATAATAATTGGGAACAGCCTATGTACTGCGATGATATCTATAACAACAACAACAACATTGACAATAAAATTCAGCAATCCTAGGTCCTTGGGAAGGACTCGATGTCTGGATAAAACAAACCAGTCAATAACACCTGTCTGTGTAAACAAGAGAATAATAATAATAATAATAATAATAATAATAATAATAATAATAATAAACAAAAAAACTACAAAGCAAAGCACAGCACAGGCAGGGGGAAAAACACATTTGTGTACTGTTTTGTAAAGACTATTACACTAAATTGAACAATGATGTGTTTGGTCAATACAGCACAGTAACAGAAATGTGTTGATTGCGCTACTTGCTTGTTTTGGGGATCTACCTTTTTGTATGCACACAATGACAAGTTTTGCTTGCAATTTTGGTCTTCGAAAGATGGCATTTTCATTTACTTTACAGGAAATTAAGTCAAAAAGCCTCTCATTTCTGACACGATGAAAGCGTAATGCTATACAATGTTGCTTTAAAATGGATGATTTTAGAAATCAAAATGTATTCATGTAGCCAGTCATCCAAACACATGAATATTAAAATTTCTGTGGAAGTTATCAAAGAGAAACCAAACATTTGCAAAAGATATGCTTGGTTAACCTTTTTCCTTGATCTTTAAGTGCTGTATAATAATTTGTCTGGAATTACTCACTCATTTTTATCAATACTTGATGAAGAAGATCTGAGATGTCTCCCTGATCCATTTATATCTTTGTTTTTGTTTTTTATTATAGCTGAGCCTGAGGGGACCAACTGCTAGCCAAAATTAACAGAACGGGCATTTTAGAGTTCAACAAATGACAGGTGAATAATGACCACATTGTCAAGTCACATGATGCTATTATTTTCTTCAGCATATTGTAACTGAGTGAGAGACAAAGACTGGGACCATAAAGTTAGATGTAAATTTAATTAAATATACACAGACTCTGTTGGGCAGTTAGAATTAGCAGTTGTATCCTATGACACAAGCATGTTTTAAGAAACTAGCTATAACAAACCCTTCCCATTACATTTTCTATCCCTGTCTCATACAAATACTCGCCCGGCCTGTTCCAAATCCTAGCACTCAGAGATATGCTTTCAGATCTGGGATAGTTCTCTGAATTGTCATGTCTTTGAAACATAACTTGCTCATATGAAGCCAGATAGATATATTTTTTAAAGTCTCATTAACTCTTTTTTTTAACATGAAACTGATTTTTTAAAGTAGGGCCAGTTTGGACAATACATTTGTTAGCCTGTCCTAATCACACAGAGGCCCCATTTGCACATAACAGTAGACAAACCCGAGGATAATTTTTGTAACTGTGAATTGCATTGTAAATATTTGTCCAAGTGTAGTCGGACAGTTTCAGGGCAGGGGAGCCACTCCCTCTCCCTGGCCTGCCAAGGCGACATCCCAGCAAGCTCCATAGCACTCATATGACTGTGGGCAAGGCATCAGAATGTCAGCAGGGAAGCAGCCGTTAGTCATGATCTTCAAGGGGGTGTGCCAAGCATGATCATGCCTTTTTGGAATGGACCACCTGCCTTTGGAAGGGAAAGGACATTGAAATCCCTTTAAATTGCATTTGAGCCCTTCTCCTGACAGCAATTGCACCCCTGCCCTCATAAGAGTCCCGCACCAAAACAGTCTCACATAAGCACAATTGCTGGCAATGCTGGGGATGCTGGCGGGCGGGGGGGGGGGGGTGGCACTAATTTTCTCTTATTCCATAAAGGGATCTTGATGACTTCCTAGGAGGGAATATGTATATGAGGGAGGGCAAAGAATCCTGGGGCCTGGTCCTCTGTGATGGAAGACCTCGGCAAAGCAGTCCAGGAACACCAAAGCACCTTCCTGCCCCCATGTCAGCTTGCCAACTGGGGTTTAGCCCTCTCATGAGAGGTCCAGTCCACTGGGGAGGACAAGCTTCACTAAGCTTCAGTCCTCCATCAGACTGCATTCTCATGAGGTAGGCCGTCTAAATCAAGGGGGTCCCACTTGTGCGGGCCACCCATTCTCTCTGGTAAACAAAAGAACATGTACACCATGGGAGTATGAAAGTATGTCTGGGTGGTACCATGTGGGCAAAGTAGGGAGACAGCAGGACCGGGGATAGGTCTTTACTCCCATTAAATTTCCCCTGGTTTGGACATAATTTTTAATTGATTTTTTGTTGTTGACCAAAACACATAGTGCCCATCCTTCCATCCCACCCCCCTTTCTCTTCTTGTTGCCAGAGGGAGGACAAGAGACACAGTGGAAAGCAGACAACCCCCCAGTGTGATTTTTCCCTTTGACAGGATTAAAAGCTTGGGGTGGGACAAGGCTGACAAGCTATTGCCTGGCAACAGCTCGAGGAGCCTAGAGACAGGGGAGCTGGGCAAGTGCTCAGAGAGGCAGCCATCAAGAAGTGTGGCAGGCAAGGAGTGGGTGCATTCCTGGGCGGGAATGGGTTGCCTTCTCTATTATGTTGGTTCCAGAAACAGCGCAAAACCCTGGTTATGGTGGTGTCTGCATTTGGACATAACACTGCCTCCTTTGACCCTCAGGTTGGAGCAGCAAAACTCACTACAAACCAAAAGCTCAAACTGGAGCCTGGCAAAGGAAACTGCAGGTTATTTTTGCTGTGAAACCACGGTTTCACACATTCAGATGTATAGGGATTCGAACTCTGCCCCATTCAACTCTGGTTTGGTGTTACAAATGGTGCATGTATGTCTTTCCAGTAGGTTGTGGTGGGGGGCAGTTAGGGCAGGCCTGTCCCCCCTTTTTTCCTGTCCTGCCTAATTTTTTTACAAACAAATTATTAAATTTATTACAGATATTTCAGGGGGGAAATGCTTGACAATATGATTGTAAACACAGCATGGTGAAAATGAAATACAGGAGGCCCTCATTATCTGAGGTTTCAACAAATGTGGTTTCATGCATCTGCAGATGGATCTTAGGGACCCAGTTTCTTTACCCACAATATTAAAAATAGGCAAAATTTGCCTATTAGCGGTTCCTGAGGGGACTGAAATGACCAAGAAGTGACTTTTAGTGTCATTTATAGCCACCATTTTACAGCATGGGGCCACTTTGTTTGCCTTAAAAAAAACTTGAATATTTTTACAAATTTTAGCCAATTTTAGGGTTTGTGGGGGGTCATTTCTGGAGAGCTGGAAACCTGGAGAGCAAGGTACATTTCTCCCCCCCCCCCATTTGTTGGCATTTTTAAAAATAATCGAACTCCTGGATTCCCATAGGGGTAAGGTATCTTTATTCATGGTTTCTGTATTCCTGCCTATAGGCAAGAATGGAACCCCTGAGAATAAAGGGCCTCCTGCATGTTAAAAATTAACAAATGCAATTATTATTATTTTTAATTTTTTTGCTCAGCCCATGAGTGCCCCAGGAATTGTTTTTAAAAGGCCAGATAAACTCCCCCCCCACACACACACACTACTTGTTGGTACCCTACTGAACTTCTAGGCTGGCTTGAGTCCTGTGTCTCCTTCTGTATCAGGCACACTATTCTGCCACCAGCAAATTACACAGGACAGGCGGGGTCACTTCATCTGGATTGCTCCTTAACAATCAGACAAAATACTATTTAAAATAATGGCCCTCTCCCAGTATTCTAAAAAAAATTTACCAGTGGGGTGGGCAATATGGGAGGGCAAAATTATATTGAATTTATATGGAACTCTCATTTTTTCCCCCTCATGAGGGTCTTTTTTCTTCACCAGCCAGCTTTTCTACCAGCTTTACAGACAAAGCACAAACTCCAGAGGAATTTGTAGTTACAGTAATGACTACTACAAATTGCACAGCGGTGCATTGTGGGATACGTGGAGGCTGAGATGCATCAGCCAGACCTCCAAAGATCTATGCTGTGTGCAGAAGCATGGATCGTGTGGGAGTGCAGTCCGCACTTCCCATCAACATTGAAAGATTGTCTGGGGGAAGGTAATTTTAGTGTGGCCTTCCCCCCTCCCAACACCCTCCCCACCTCCTGGTCATGTGAATACCCTTATTGTCAGAAATTGCCCATAGTTCACTTGCTACCAGACTAGATCATGGGCTACTATATCCTTCAACATTCCTAAGAAAAACATCAAGGCAACTTACAGAAATAACTGCAATATGTTTCTGATTGGCAAGATGAATCAATAAAATATCAATGAGGAAGAATGCTGACATGAAATAGGTCAAACTGTTCTTTTAAAAACATACATCTGTGGTAATCCTCATATTTTAGAAAGGCTCTCATAGTTTCGCTCATAGCCAAAGGACATTGTGCCAGAAAGGAGACACTGATGAATAGGCTAATTAATTCTTCTACTAGTCATAAGAAGCTCCCAGCACTGCTGTTGGGGGAAGGCTGTGTTGACAGAGACTTAGCTGGAGCAATTGATAACTGCAAATCATGGGTTTGTGAAAGATATGTGTTACAGAGCCTAATCTTTAGAGACCCAAGGTAATCCAGCATTGGGTGTCAGATGCTGCTATAGACAGACCGGATGTATATTTTATGTCTGTTGTTTATTTGTTAATTCTCATGATATACTGGTCATATCATTACTGTGATTTAACAGACAAAATAGATTTGCTGTGTGATTTGTGGAACCTTCTGATCATATAGCTTTGGCATAATGGATGTCAACAGAGATAAACCAATGAGGCATGTACAGATTAGGAAAATAATTTCTCCCCTCCCCCCCACAAAAAAGGAAACTTGTAAGTATGGGTGCTCAAACAGCTCAAAATTGAGCCAGTTCGAACTCGAACAATTTCAGTTTGAAGGCTTGAAGCCACGACAGAACCAGGTCCGGTTACGTACAAGGTTGAACTGAACTGCTCAGGCCAGTTCGGGCCCAGTTTGAGAGTGGGGGGCTTCCCTAAATGCAGTGGGTAGTAAATTGAAGTACTCACAGTTGGTGTGCCGGAGGTGGCTGCAGCAGCCGTGGGGGAGCTGCAATGGCTCCCTCTACCCACTCTGGCCTTCCACAAGTCCCCCAAGCTGGATTTTGCCCATTCTGGGTACATTTTGGGCCATCATAGGCCTGTCTCAGGCATCTGCACATGCACAGAGATTATTTTTTTTAACCTCCTCACATGTGCACGGGCCATTTGCATGATTACGTAATTTGCATAGTCATGCAAATGGGCCATCATGCACATGTGTGGAGATAAAATAAATGGCCTCCACACACATGCAATGGCCCAAGATGGATGAAGATTGAAATCAGCCCATAACAGACCCAAACTGGGCAAAGGATGGCCAGGGAGACTCAGGAGGGAAGCTGGTGTGAATAGGGAGAGCTGCCACAGCCCCCCCCCTCCCCGGCCGTGACCACCATAGTGGCCAGCACCAACTGTGAGTACTTTGATTTACTACCCACTATAATTAGGGAAGCCCCTCACATTCAAGCTGAGCCAGGGCCCCAGACCAGAGGAGTCCAAACTGAACTGATCCAGTTTGAATCCAGTTTGGATTCAGCTCAAACCAGAAAAACTGGTTTTGTGCACATCTGTATTTGTAAGGACAGTTCTGGACCACCCCACCACCACTACCAAAGCACACTAAATGTGACCAGAAGCCTAACATTCTAAAGCCTAACACAGTGATTAGTTTATAGGCATTGTAGCAAACCTGGTCACAACACTTCTTGAATTGTGCATTAAGAAAAATGCCATTTTTCTTAAAACATTTTTTGCTATATAGCTCAACAGCATCAACACCTATATGAATGAGGGTCATTTCATCACAGAGAATACACAGCTAACCTAACAAAAAGCAGGTCATTTAAGTCCACCTCTGAGATCTAGGAGCAACAGATATGCAGCACAGATAGTAAACATTTGCAGAATTCAGCAAAGCAGAAAAAGAGGGTGACTTTGCACCTCACCAATGAAGTGCAAATAACTAGGAATTATAACCCTCAGAGGGTGAATTCTCACTTCAGCTGACAGTAGGATGTTGAAGGGCTCAGGGGAAAGCCCTATGTATAAACAGCCATTGTAATCTGTGGCAGATGCTGACTTCTGAAGAATTGCAGCTGCAGAGATGGCCACTCAGCTTCCCAGAATCCTCTGTGTTTTGACGTGTAATTGCCTCATCCAGTGATTTCAGATTTGGACATAGCAACAGGATTCTTCTTGACATGTCAAGGCACATTTAAAAAACCAAGAGGACCTCTTCTGTGGTACATTTGCTGGTCACATAAACCTCTACACTGAAGGTCTATTCAGTCTTCTTCCCATGATCAGAGCACTGGGGCACTCTAGTGTTCCACCTCATAGGGAGGATCTCTCCATTTGGATCTCCCCATATCTCATTTGGAGAGATCCAAACATACATATATCATACAATGATATATGGATCTCTCCATATATCATTTGTCTCTGCAGGCAGTCGGAGCTGCCTGAAATAATTGGCAAAGAGTTCGCCTGGGCTCTCAGCAGCCCGGATGTGGGAGGAGGGAGTTTGCTCTGGGCTCCTATGGAGCCCGAGCCACAGGAAAGGGCTCTCTTGGTGGCCTTTCCCCATTGGCAGCCTGGGTTCTTTGAACCCTTTCACCCAATGGTGGCTCCGCCCCTGCTCATGACCAGGTGGGAGATCCAATGAGAAGAGTAAACAACTATGATCATCAATCATAAGGTACAAAATGATTGAGTAGATTGTAAGAGGAGTCCTCAGATTTTGCTGGAAGTCTGGGAACCTACAGCTGGCTGATAGGGGTGTGTGTTTCATTTCGGATACAAAATGTTTTGTGCCTAAAGCAGACCATTTCGGCTGTTTTGTAGTCAAAACAAAACACTCAGTGCTCAAAATAGAAACTTTTGTAGCTGAAACAAAATGTCCCTGTTTCAGATACAAAATGTTTTGTTGTTTTGGCTGTTTTGGAACTCCATTTTGCAATTGCGAAAAGTCTTTCTCCTTCAGTCTCCATTTTGAGTTTTGACATCTTTTTTAATTCCCGGCCCTTCCAGCCTGCAGATTGGCCAGCAAAAGCATGGGCTGATCTGTAGGCAATTGTCTCCTTATTCCTTTTAAGGAAATTTGAGGGTAAAATTTACCCTCATTGGCCAGTGGGGCAGTGTACATTTACCCCTATTGGCCAGTGGGGCAGTGTGCACACTGTGTGAGGCAGTGTGCATTTCATTGTTGTTTCACAGTGTTGTGTGTAGATCAATTGCATTTGGGGGGGTATGTGGATGTGCATGACCTTTGGAAATCTGCCTGGTTCTTTTCAAAGCTCTGCTGTGGTTGTTGATGTGTGATGTTGATGTTATTTGGGGTGGATTCAGGGCAGAAAGGGGGCTTTTGGGGCAGAAGAGTGGGTCAGGTGGTAGTGCCACAAAGGGTGCCTGCTGTCATCCAGATTCAAAAGGAATTGGGAAAAGGGCTGATTTTTAAATAATTTCTGAAGTGTAGATGTCTTTGGGGCAGATTTGGGGCAGAAAGGGGGCCTGAGGGGCAAAACAGTGGGTTGAGTGGCATTGCCCCACGGGGTGCCCACCACAACCCAGATTCCAAAGGAATAGGGCAAAGGGCTGATTTCTTAGCAATTGTTGAAGTTTATATATCTTTAAGGTTTTTCCGCCTAGGGAATAATGGAGGTTTCAGCAGACCCATAACTCCACCTTCGGGGCACTGGGATGGCTGGGAACGAATGCTTCTCTGGTAGCATATGGGTTTTTCATCAACAAGCCATAAATCCACTCTCATATGCTACCAGAGAATCTACACTCAAAACATCTCATAAACAACATAACCCAGTACCACATGGGTTAGCAACCCATGGCTGAATATCCCTGCTTTGCTGCTTACTGCTCTGGATTATGTGAGTTCTGAAATAAAATTTGCTAGATAAGTACTATTATCATCATTTCTTGGTGGTTTCCGAATAAAAGCTTGCTTGCCAGTAAGATACTTTTCACTGCCTGAGTCTATTAGGTTACTAGTCTGACACAAATCTAATCTTCTGAAAGTTTGGTGCTTCTTCAAACTTAGTGTGAACCATCTAAACTAGTGAACCATCTAAACTAAGAAATCTCTATTAGTTAAAGTTCTCTTTCAATATGCCTCAATTCACCATGTCCACATTCTGTTCATAACACTGGCCTGAACTTCTTGGAGAAAGGATGGGGCAATGTGTCCTGATAAATGTTTTGATCTGGCAAGCAGATTGTATTGTTAATAGGATCCTCACAGTCAATCTGAAAACACACACACACACACACACACACACACACACACACACACACACACCAGCAGGACACAAGCACCTAGGTAAATTGTGCCAATAACCATGGGCTATAGTTCCTGTTTCAGGGTCCTTGTCAAAGCTGCAAGGGTAATGTGGAAAACATTCTCCAAATGAAAACCCCTGCTAACTTGGCAAAGAGGCACCTTTTACCAAGGTGATTCTCTTTATTTAGCAGGGGGAGAGTAAATGGCCCTATCCACCTCCAGCACAGGACCTCCAGTGACTGTTGCTGGTGTCTATCTTATATTTCTTTTTAGATTGTGAGCCCTTTGGGGACAGGGTTCCATCTTATTTGTTTGTTATTTCTCCTTGTAAACTGCCCTGAGCCATTTTTGGAAGGGTGGTATAGAAATCGAATGAATGAATGAATGAATGAATGAATGAATGAATGAATGAATGAAATATCATCTGGAGTTATTCACGTGACTGTGTGTATGTGGTTGGGCAGGCAGGGGGGAAGGCAGGGTTCAACCTACCTTCCCCCAGATGACTGCTCATATCCTGTGTGAGCCTAGGTGGCAGGCAAGCTGCACACACACATGGCCAGCACTGCCAAGAGCAGCACGGATGAATCTCCATGCTGCTCCTGGCAGTGCTGGTAAACAGAGGCCAGAACCCATTGTCCCCGCCTCTGTGAATCCCACAATGCAGCACACAACATGTGTGCTGCATTGGGGGGATCTCCCCAAGAGACGGGTGATCTAAGCTCTATGTGTGGCCAGGCTGGAAGCAGCCCTTGCTTGTGCATGAACCGGTAGCCAGGGGTAAAGGAGCACTCACTCACTAAACGTTGGCTAACAGCCAGGTTTAAAAGTCAGACTTGGCAGTGCTAGCCTGCCAGGATAGGGTCCGATCCTGGCGATTCTTAGGTGCAGCCTAACCCAGGCTGGGTGTCTCTAGCTAGGATTAGGCTGCACGTGATAACAGCCTCTCCAGATGTCAGGGATTTCTGGGCTTCTCCATAGAGAATCTTGAGAATTTTATCAGATGGGTTCTCCACATTCTAGTAGTAGTCTAGACGTGAGCTGGAATGCAGTCCAGAGGCAGAGACAGGCAGTGTGCAACTTCAATAGCATTGAGAGATAAGTGCCAGATCAAACAAACTTCCTATCTTTACAGGACCAATGAAATCCTGATGGCCTTTTGTATTACCTGAGCTGCAATACCACCCTCTTGCAATACCACCCTCAGTACCACCCTCTTGTTGCAATACCACCCTATACTGGTGGCACTTAGGGATATGCAAACCAGCTCACCCTTGAGCCAGTATGCCATTGAGCCAGCCTGGGCTGAGGGCTCGCCCTCAAGCTGGACTGGGCCTGGTTTGGCTTCAGGTCTAGTTGAATGCCCAACCCCCTGCCGGGCCAAAGTGGGGTCGGTTCTTTTTTTAAAAAAAATGGTGGACTTATCACTTCTGATGCCTCAGGGGGGTGCTTCTGCAGCAGTGGTGGTCTCTTGCAGTCCCCCTCCCCATGCCAGTCTTCCTCCAGTCTCCCACGGGCCCTTTTGGCCCTCTCCTAGCCTGCAGCATCCTTTTTGGAGGCCACTGCATGTGCGCACAAGCCATTTGCGAGGCTGGGTCATGACTCAGCCATGCAAATGGCCCATCTGCATGTGCAGCAGTCTCCCAAATGGCCACTAAAATCTCAGAGAGGGCCAAAACAGTGAGGAAATGGTCCCAAATGGCCCCCAAATGGGCTAGAACAGCCCGTGGGATACCGGGGGGAGGCCAGCGGGGGGAGGGTGGACTGCAGCAGCACCCCTGAGGCCTCGAAGGTGGTAAGTCCACCATTTTAAATAAACCAGATCCCTGGCACTCAGAATAGGGCCCAAACTGGATCAAGTTCAAGCCAAGCCAGGCTCATCTGGGGTGCCTAAATTGAACATGCATGGTTTGGTCGAGCCCAGTTTGTACTTATACCAAACTGGACAAACTGGTTTTGTGGACATCCCTAGTGGCACTGAAGCACAGTTAAAATAGAACCTGCTCTGGCAAACAAGAACATTCACTTAGAGAGGAAGGTACCTGGGTCTTGCTGCCATAGCCTCTGGTTCAATATGCCTGATACCTTGCCAGTCCTACTTTCAGGACCTGAAAGCAGATACTTTCTGCTAGCTTTAAAGTCTGTTTGTTTTGCTGCTTTAACAATATCCTGTATATAGCCAATGCCACTGGCTTCTCTGAGCAGATGCTCTCTATCCCTTTTACTTATATGGCATTCTCAGACAAGAAAGAGAACATTTTGAGTGTGAAAAAGTGATTTTAACTATCAGCAGGGAGCACAAAGACAGGTGTGAATGAAACTGTGTTTTTCCTCACTCCTCAAAATAGAAGCGATTTCAAGTTGGCAATATACTAGGGATGAGTGGATTTCTCTCATTCTGCTATTGTCCCATAGGTTCTCTTTGTCCCATGTTCCATTCTAAACTTAATTTTGAAATTAAATTTGGAATTCCCAAATCCAGGGGGAAATTCTGGTGGGGTGATTTTCTCCTAGAACATTCTTTCCTATATATCTGGCAGGGGCATAGCTATAATTGAGCAAAAGGGTTCCAAGAACCCAGGCACCCAGCTCCTGAGGGCCCTCCAGTTCCATCCCTCCCTATTATTTTCATTATCTCCCTCACTCTGGTGGTCTGCCAGAGAGAGGGATGAACACGGGCCCCCTCTCTCCTAGTTACGCCCCTGAAAAGAGTCCAGGGAGCCTGGCTTTGGATACCTGAGGTGAGACACCAAATGCACCTCACCTTGCTCCCATGTAGCTTTAAAGAGAATAGGAGTGAGGATAGCTTCCAGCTCTCGGGGTAAATGTTGAGCGAAGCAACTTTGAATTACATTTGTGGCATAAGGGAAGCAGCCCCTCCCCTCTGCTCTCAGGTTTTCTTTTGGTGCAGGTTCACATTGCATGCCTCTGTGTTTTCCTTCTAGTCAATGGCGGGGGGAGGGGGAGGGGGGAGAGAGCTCCTTGGATAGGAACACAATGTTGCCTTCAAAACCTCATGTCCTAGATTGGGAGCATCTGTATACACTAAGAGATTTCTTCCCCTTTTCCCAACACATGTCTGGTGTTTTAACCAGTTGTTCAAAAAAGTCAACTTGAGCAAACACAGAGGTTAAACTTTTGTAACTAGAACACTAGAGTTTGCTTCCTGGAAAATGGTTTTTCCACTCTTCACAGCTAGGCAAGCCATCTCAATTTGCATTTCTAAAGAGCTATATCTGCATTCCTAAAGAGTGTTTCCCTCTTATCATAATGATTCTACTTCAGTGCCTCTTCCTAGTTGCTCTGGTGTTTTCAGAAAAACCCAGTTAAAGCCAGCATTTAAAAAACCAGAAATATATCGGGACAAGCTGGAAATCGGAAGAGAAAGCCCAATTTGTGTGTGGAAAGGGTGCTTCCAAAGATCTTGAATGGACTTTGGGGTAAGTCTGGCCAGTGTGTGAACGCACACACTCTCTTCCGGAGGAGATCTGGGGTAACAGCCCTGTCTGTAAAGGCTCCAGGCTGCTGGTAGGCAGCACCTTTCAGGTCCAGTGCACCTTTCAAAGCCTGCAAGTGTTGGATCTAAATTATGCAGGTATTAAGGAGTTTAAGACAAGCAGAAGATACTGCTGGCAGCTTTCCCAACTCAGCCTACACTTATTTCAAACCCTGAAAGGGTCAGATTGGGAGCTCCCAAAGGGTGTATGGAGTAAGCTGTATAAGCTACCAGCAGCTCCTTATTCTCTCTACATGCTCCTGTCTCTGCAAAAGTTGAATCTTAGACCTGTATGCTTTGATGGAGTTCTGACATGAGAAGAACCGCTGCTGATAGCCTGTCCTCTGCTGCCGTCACTGGTGTTGCTTCACTCTTTTTTCCTTTTGAAAGAGAGAGGAGGTGGAGAAGTTGCTATAGCAGCAGTGGCAGAAGCTGAAGTGCTGTGTCCTCATGCTGTGCACCACAGGGGAGTGGGGATGGGTAGGGAAAAACAGGGAGGGAAAAGATAGTGGGGGACAGGCAGGTGGGGTCATGGAGGGGGAGAGCTGTGCCCAGCATGCCCTCTGCCTGAGGCAATGGTCTCATTGCACCTTATCAAAGGGCCAGCCTTGCACACAGCTCTTTAAGGCTGGAGTCAATCAGCAGTTTTCGATGGAAACAGCAATTTTCAGCAGTGTTCAGGTGGTGTGCCTTGCTTCACACCTACTCCTTTTCCTGCATTGCCACTATTTGGCTTAAGATTTTCAACAAATTGGGGGAAAAATACACATATTTTGTTTACCAGAGGTTAAAATGGGCACAAGAGTGTACGCACCGCATGCAGCAACCACACTTTCAAATCTCACTCATCTCTGGGGGAAAAAATACTGTTCTTTTTCTCCAGCCTGCTTTGTGTATTTTTGTGTGTGTTTGTGTATTTCATTTGTACAGTAAACAGGCTAGTTGCTGGGAATGAAAATTCCAGTGCTCTAGGTCATCTTCTGTTTGGTGACCCACTTTCCCTCGAGACAGAAGGGTACTGACAGCTAAGAATTTCCTCTTGTCCTTGAAAGTGCAGAAAGTAGATGTTTTCGACAAGAACATGGTACTTATTATGGGTATTTTCAGGGCTGTGCTGCCTTGAGAGTTTGGGTGCAGCCATCAGACTTTAAACAACATGACAATGCTGGTGACTCTCACTGCCTATTTCTTCCCAAGAAGTTGTACTGCTTGAAACCTTTCCAGTTGAAATTTATCCCTTAAAATGCAGGAAGAGACTATCCATATTCGTTCTTGGCATCAGTTCTTTTATTTTCTTTTTCCTGTGGGGAAACGTATTGCTAACATTTCTACTGTTATTGAATGCAAAGCACCTTCATTTTTATCAGCTGTGATGTCACAATGCATGAAAAAAATGCTTGTTTTCCTGCAGTATAACATTAATAACAGTATTAGTTTCATTTCTAAGCCAATGAAACTTTTGCAGCAGAGGCAGCTAAATGATTACAGGTGGCATTTCATAGCCAACACAAAAACATCCTGAATTTTTGCTATTTTGTTGGAGGGAAGGTGTCAATATATATATTGAGGCAACTGTCTTCGTATTCTACACTGGCAGGCAAGAATGATGGGTGAAGTTGCTGCATCTGTGGAATTTCTGCCTGCACACATAATATAATCTCATGTATTGATATAAAGTATTTAGGCATGTCACAGAAACACTGTGCTTTTTAGAGTTGCATCATTCAGAAATTCATCAGGTGCATCTCTGTCAAGTGATTAGAGATGCTGTACCTGTTGAACAGGTGCAGTCCCTACCCCACCCATTGTGGAGTTGAAATACCAGGACAAAGTGTGGGCACATCACCTAATTTGTAAAGCTAGAGTAACACGGGACCAAAATGTCTTTACCTCTTTCATGGCATGGAAGTCAAAGTGACCACCTTAACTTGCAATTTCTTAGCTTTTTAGAACATGTGTGAAAATTGTAACTATGTTGACTCTTATCAAAAACTGAAGGTTTATGGCATTTTTTGAAAAGGCACTGAGGCTCTCCACATGAGCAGCATTGAGGGGGTTTGTGAGCATGAGGCTCTCCACAGGAGCAGCAGTGAGAGGGGTTGCAGGGAGAGTGGGCTTGGCCCACTCTCCTCGCACACGAGAAGCCAGCTCACCCTGAACAGCTGGATCAACCGCCCACTTGATTACCGGCTCCAGGGCATTCTGGGGAGTGAGCAGGGCATTCTGGGGAACCCCCTGCTGATGCCAGGCGGTTTGTTGTCTCATCACAGTCAGGGGTCTCCTTGTGAGTCGCCACGGCACAGAGCCACGCCACAGTGACACACAATCCAATAAAAGGGATTCGCAGAGCACTCGCTCTGCTAACCTCGTTTAAGGGGAGGGGCATTTAGGGAGGCTTGCTGCCGGGAGCTGCATGGCTCCTGTTGCAGCACACGACTAGGCCAAACTGTGCTGGGCTGCCTTAGCCCAGTTTCGCCTGGTCGTGAGAATAGCCTCACTAATTCATATTTGCATCTTGAGGTGTTCATGTCGCTTATGGTGGGATAAATATGATAGCTGAGAGGCGCTGCAGTTTAAGGCCCTAATACTGTAAGAAGCTCGACCATTGTTGTACAGTATCAGAATGATATTCCAGTTTAGAGGTATGAGCATAGCAAGTGTTTCTGCTGGGATGCTATTTGCAGCGCAGGAAACAATAAAAGGGAGCCATATAAATGCTGTAAATCTTTATTAACTGTCTGTGGGTCTGACCCTATAAAAGAGCACACGGCTTGAATAAACACCCCATCAGCACAGGCAAATGGCCTCAGAAGGCTTGGGGATATGTAATAGAGTATTCTCAGCCAGTTGTAACCGGTGTCCATGTGATATATATGACACACAACAAAACTTCAGCTACTGCTACTGTCAGATGGTTTTCCATCTCTGCCATAACATATCAGATTTTTAACGCCAGGAGATCTAGGTTCCGTCATGGGGATATGCTTTGCAAATTAAGCTTCCTTTTCTATTTTATTTCCAATGCATACTTTGCAATATTATTCATTTATTTGACAGAGGATGGAGGGACAAATATTTAAGCAGAGGATGGAGGAACAAATAGCTGTGACAAAATGAGAGGATGGGAATGAGCAATAGACCAGCTTGGGAGATAAAAGAGTGAAGGCAAAATGCTTCCTGAACTCATCTCATTTAGAAACTCCATCCAGGCCCCCTCTTGTGTATAAGGCTTCAGCACATGAAACCCATATGGGCTCACCTTTTATTCTATAAAACTGAGCTCGAGGAGATTTTTGAAAAACTCATGTGTCTCAACTTAGATAGCTATGTTCTAACAATATAATAATACCATTCAGTGTTGTACCTTAGATTTATGATACCATACCTGTCAATGAACATCTAATAATAATAATAAACATTATTAAGAATATTTATCAGCCGCTTTTAAACAAAAAATTCTAAAAGCAGTTTACTTAGCAAAAGGAATAAGAATGAGCCCCTTTTGAGACAGAGGACCACAATCTAAAAAGACCCCAAGAACAACTTCTAGCAGAGATCCTATGCTAGATTGAATTGGGACAATTATCACCCCCTTATATTTAAGTCAGTCCCCACTTTAAAAGATGTCTCTTTGGCCAGTTGGCAGGAGTTTAAGTCTTCTTTGTCTCCTAATCCCTTCTTCTCCAATCTGCCAATATAGTGCTGGAGAGGAGGGCAGCAGTGTAGGGATTTGCACAAACAGGTTCATGTACTCCCAGCAGGCGGGGGGATTACATTTAAGGAGCAGGGAGGGTGCCCTTATCACCCCCCCATGTTCCTCCACTGGCACTGTCTCAAAAAAATGCTGGCAGGGGGCCAGTCAGCATCATACTGGAAGTGGCTGGTGCACGTGCATGACATGCGCATGCACACCAGCAACTTCTGCTACAACGCTGACCAGGGCTGCAAGGAGGTATGCAGCAGCCCTGCGCCAGCATTTTTTGAGACAGCGCCAGCAGGGGGAAGGTGGTGGTGGGGTTAAGGGCACCCTCCCTGCTCTTTAAAGGTATCCCCCGCCTCCGAACCGGTCCGAACATCAGACCTCTGAACTGGTTTGGCGATCCGTAAAAGGACCGCCAAACCAGTTCATGCACATCCCTACAGCAATGTCGATATGATTCTGTGATATAGTCCTGGCTCATTGGACTTCCAACTCCTGTACTTGTCAGACCATTGGTCCATCTAGCTCATTATTGTCTACAGTGAATGGTGTTGGTTTCCCAGGGTTTCAGGCAGGAGTCTTTCCCAGCTCTACCGGGAGCTTTCCCTCACAGCAGGCTTTACCACAGGTTTTCTGCGAGGCTTTACTGCGAATTTGCCCAAAGAAACCAACATAAAAAGTGGATTTTTTTTACCCTGATATAAATTGTGTGATGAAAAACCTGAATTGTGTGTGAAGTGCTCCCTGATAGCTCGCAGGGACTTTGGGGTAAATTTGGCCAATATGTGAATGCATACCTCCATTCTGGAGGAGATGCCAACGAAAAGCCAGATGTGAAAAAGTCACTGGAGATGCCAGGAATTGTACCGGGAACTTTCCGCATGCAAAGCAAATACTCTACCATTGAGCTACTGCTCCAGCCTCATGTATGCCAAAGGGAGGATAAATTGAGTTCACCTTCAAGACCACATTTGTGACCTGTTCCTTTTTGCTTTTTAAAAAAATTAAAGATGAATGAATGGATTTCTGTACTTTGAAGAGGGGAAAAAAAGCAAACTCCAGCACAAGATACTGCCGCCTACACCACTGATAGCACCCACACACTATGAACCCAAAACACTGCAGATGTTTCAATTTTGTCTACCTGAAGACAAGTATGGATATATTCTTTGCATATTCACAAAGAAAAAAATGAAAAATAATAGCTGTTGGCAGGACAACCAGACTCATGTAATGACTGATTGCTCCGAACGCGGATGCTTCTTTATTTGCATCAAATGATGCAACTAACCAGCACTCAGCTGAGCATTGCAATGCAGGTGGGGCTGTGTATCTATCCAGTTCCACACTGGCAATGCGCTGGTGAGAAAGGAAGAGGCTGCAGCTGTTGAGCAGCAGCCAAGGAGAACAGGCAACACATGCTTTTATCACTTGGACACATGAAACAAGTGGTGTCCAGAGTCAGCACCACACAGAGACAAAGTTGCCAACTGATTAAGAGCACTTAGTGCTCCTGCATGGTATTGACATCAGCTACTGCTGCATGGTATTGCTCCTGCATGGTATTGACACTCGCTGAAGCCTTGTCCCTACACCCTACACCCACTGCAGCCTTGTCTCTCCTGCCAGTACAGGCATGGTTGTTCCCCTCTTCTGATTGATGGGTCAGTGGGAGTGGCTTCCTCTTCTTGCCTCTCCCTACCCTCTGCAGTACTAGACTGGTCTTCATTATATGCTCAGAAGGCTGCTTATACCTGTGGATTGTTCTTACTGGACTGGGTCAAACATGCTTAAAATGTCCATTTCCCTCCTTGTTGAATAGCAGCAGGCAAAATAAACAATTCAGTAAGCCACCCCGTTTGCCCTTCAAACAGAATCAGCGTGGCCACACAGCACCCAAGGGTGCCCACTGTGGCTCTGGGGTCATGGCCCACTTTTGTTCAATTTATGGGTAGTCTTTGCCCATGCGCAGATCTTGATGGCTCCCATGGAATAACCTGACCACGGCCGATGTCCTTCAGATGTCTTATTCTGGCAGAGATAAGCAGGGTCAGCATATGAAATATCACAGCACAAAACCTTTTCTTGTAGCACAAATTATAACAAGGAAGAGGAAAATGAAAACAAACGGAGTCCGTGTTGCAATTATTGGAATGTAATGCAATAGTTCCCACTGGATTCTCTGCATTGCCTTTCAAGTCAGGCATAGCAATCAAAGAATGAGGGTTGTAATTTGAACTGCTATCAGAGCTGGGCATGTAATGATGGTTTGGGCGGTGGAGGGTGGGGGGAGAGACTGATCTGGATCATGCTGTTCTAACCAGGGATTAATACTGTCAAGGCCTTGAGAGGGAGAAAGGAGAGAGAATGGATTATAGAAGAACAATGGCAGATGATAGCTCATCAGAATTCATATGAATGAGGACAAAATCAGTAGGGAAACAGATATTTGATGATCATTCAGACACTGACACAGGCATTGGTTAACATTTAGATTTGAACATAAATGAGCTCAAACATTTATAAAAACAGAATGTCAAATCCAGAACGAAAGGAGACTTGTTAATATCTGTCTCTATGACTTCTTTGTACTTCATCCAATGACTCAGGCAGCTTCCTGATTTTTATTTATCAAGCCACTTATCTCTCCTCCTTTAAAATGTCCTGAAAACCTACTTCTTCAGCAGAAAATCCTTGTGATCCATTGCTGTGCACTGCCTCTTAGAAGCAGTGAAGCCAAGAAGGCCTCAGGATGAAACAGGCAATGTGAGGAAATCCAGGAAATACTTTCACTGTTGTAGTATCAGGTCTGTGTCAACAGCTGAACCTGTATTATCTCCTCTGGGGGCTGAAGAGTCCTTTGTCTAGGTCAGGCCTGCTCAACTTTGGCCTTCCTGCAGATGTTGGCCTGGCCATAATCCCTGGCTATTGGCTACTATAGCTGGAGATTATGGGAGTTGTAGTCAAAAAACAGCTGGGGGGCCTAAATTGAGCAGGTCTGGCCTAGATGAACTAGTAACCAGAGACAGTCCTTCAATAAATTGTTCTTCTAATCTCCACTTTTCTGTGCTGTGCCTCTAGTAGTCAGAAATAGTGATTAGAAGTCTAACATGTACTGCTGTTCTCACCCACCAAACATCTGTATCCTCCTGTATCCATCTGTATCTTCCTCACAGCTCCAACCATAACAATGTAAGAGCTTCTGCAAGGGATTAGAACAAGATCCACTACCATTCATTTTCCAGCAAATGACAAGTCTGTGTTATTGTGTGCCAAAATCGCTTTGCATTCTGTATATGCTCACGAGATATACATCAGAGTGAGAAGGAGTATTAGCAACACTGCCCTTGACAAAAAGGGCTCTTTTATTCTTACGTGAGACACTGTTTGGGGTTTTTTAGCAGAAAAGCAAAGAAAGAAAGACCACAACTTTATAAAAAGGGATTTTTATTTACTTAATAAAAACATATCAGTGAATCTAAGAGTAAAACCTATGAGCCAGCCAGCAAATTATGCAACTAATTTGCAATTATTGGAATTTAAATGATGATGATGATGATGATGATGATGATGATGATGATGATGATAAATAAAATAAAGTTTATTATTATAAGACACAACAATGGATCTAAGAGATGGCAGGAGAAAATGTGTGCATCACTATGTAGCCTGCAAGCTAACACTTCCTAGCATTCCTAATCATCAGGAAGAGGAAGAGGGAAGAGGAGGAGGGCAGGGATGGAATGCAGTTCAGCCATACTGAGTAAGCAGAAGGAAGGAGAGGGAGGCATATGGAGGTGGAGGCTGGGACCCAAAAGAGAAGGAAAGAGGCTTGTCATATTACCCAACTTTGGAGTGGCTGGCAGCAAAACAGACGAATGCTAGAGTTGGATGCTGGAGAGTGTAGTGTAGGCCATGGACATGTAGGCAGTATTAGATCAGGTCCAGAATGCAGGCTGTAAATTCTGGCTCTGCCCCAGCTTCTCCTCCATAGGAGAAACTGCTGACATGACCAAGTTTTGGTGGAGCTTTACCTAGCAGGATTCCTAAGCCAGCTCCGGGAGCAAGTCTGAGAGAGAGGTTCTCAGAGCAAGCTCTAAGCTCAATGAGCAGGTCTGAGAGAGGTTCTCAGAACAAGCTGTCTTCTGTCTCATGGCCAGCCTTTTAATCTAGGTTTCAGTCTTTGAGCAGGCCATAAAGCTCTTTGAGCCAAAGCATGTTTGCTATTGATCAGTCTAAATTGTCCTGAGTGGTTTCAAATATGTCACTAGGTCTGATCATAAAAATATATTTAAAGATGTGACAAGTGCATGTTTTTCTCATCACATAGGCAGTGTGTTCTCTCATCACGTATTACAGAGCTCCTGTTTGTTCCCAAAAACATGTGTTTTCCTAATACTGAACAAACTTGCTCTAGTTGCAATCTCCTGCTAATTGCAGGTTCCCGAATACCAACGTCTTCACAGGATGAAAAGAGGGAGGGAAAGGAGATTGGGAGCCCTTTCTCATGACCACGAAACCTTTCTCATGATCAAGAAAGGGCAATAAAGTTTGTGGGGAGGAAGCCCTGAAGAACTTACCTCCCCTCAGATGAATAGTTCCCCTTTCTTGGGCAGGCAGATCACCCGCCTAGACAAGCGCCAGCTGCTGCCGGTAGCTCCAAGGGTCAGGGTGACGGGACGTGTTGTTCCACATCGATCTGCCTCCCCGGAGATCAAATAATGCACTGTACAAGTGTGTGGGAATCGCCCCTTCATTCTCCAAGAGCGCCGAAGATAGATGGCTAAAAAAAACCAAGGTTAAGGAAGCACTTGCTCCATTAACCTCATTTTAGAGGGAGGCTCCATCAGCAGGTTTGCTGCCACGGTGCCACCAGGATCAGGCCCGATCCTGGCGGCAGTACGCACACACGTGCAAAACTGGGCTGAGCTTCCTTAGCTCAGTTTTGCATGCACAAGTGAATAGCCTCTGGAATCCTTTCTCAAGACAATCTTCTTAATACCAATATTCTCAAGATAATCTAAATATCTAGCCTGACAGCTTATATATAACCTGCCATATAACCTGA
This sequence comes from Hemicordylus capensis, assembly GCF_027244095.1. Taxonomy (NCBI): domain Eukaryota; kingdom Metazoa; phylum Chordata; class Lepidosauria; order Squamata; family Cordylidae; genus Hemicordylus; species Hemicordylus capensis. The sequence goes on along the minus strand of NC_069657.1, from coordinate 155,713,233 downwards.
CAGCTTATATATAACCTGGTAGATATTCTAAACAGGATGTATCTCTAAAGGTACATAGATTCCCTTCTCTGTAATGTTTAGATACAGATTCTGAGAATGCAAGCAATACAACTGTATTCCAAAAACCGCTGTATCAAAAAAGCACAAAGCAATAAAACCATAAACATTGCAGAGTTGCATGTTGCTGGTCAGTTTCCCCAGATGTGCTGGGAAGATGTGCTTTAGCACATTTGGTGTGCTAAACAATCCTCAGGTAGTTCACTGAAGGTTAAACACATCTTTGACCAGGTACTCTCCTGCTGGCAACTTGGCATAGAAGCAGTAATAACAATAACAACTTGATTTGTTAGCCACCCAATAAAAAAATGTCTTCTGGCAAAAAGTGCTATGGCAAAAAGACACTCAGACCTAGCAATACAAAGTATTAATATGCATGCATCAAAAAGAAATACACACATTATTTGGTTACATGTTAAATGATACATGCAGATGTGTCTACAGAAAAAAGTATAGGGAAATAGTGGCCCCATGGCCAGACATTTCAAAAGGCATACATTTCCCAAAGACAGGCAGGCAATTGAAACAGTAACCATTCTGAATGACTACAAACAAATTAAGCAAAGTGGTCTTTCCCCCAAATTGAGTATAGAATGTATGGTTCTTGACCCCCTCCTACTCCTTAATGGATCAGGTTCTATAAGATGCAGATACACCTATGGGAAAACATGTATTAAAATGTATAATTTTCAATCTATTTGAGTAGGAAATATGTAAAGATTTGATTTTAAATATGGATTTTTTTATTTGACAGGAAAATAATCGAGGAGAGCTGGTCTTGTGGTGGCAAGCATGACTTGTCCCCTTAGCTAAGCAGGGTCCTCCCTGGTTGCATATGAAAGGGAGACTAGAAGTGTGAGCACTGTAAGGTATTCCCCTTAGGGGATGGAGCCACCCTGGGAAAAGCATCTAGGTTCCATCCCTGGCATCTTCAAGATAGGGCTGAGAGAGATTCCTGCCTGCAACCTTGGAGAAGCTGCTGCCAGTCTGTGTGGACAATACTAAGTGAGATGGACCAATGGTCTGACTCAGTATAAGGCAGCTTCCTATGTGCCTATGATTCTAATTCAGGCATTTTTATAGGAGGAGAGCAGTACAGAAATCAAAGCAAAATGGATAAAGTTCAGAGAGAACAGAAGAAGACAGATTCATCCGTCCCTCGCAATAGCAGCAGCAGCAGCAGCTAGCGAATAAGTAGTAATAATAGTTCTATATGGTTGCATGGACAAGAAAGCACTCTGTCTCAACAGCTCCGTTGAGTTATTTCTCAAAGAACAGATGCATGTAGAACTGGCACCATGGTGGCAAATCCAACCCGCAAGCAATACAGATTCATTAGAACATTTTGCATGTACAACTGTATGTTTGGGGGCTCCCTGCAAATATTCTGAAAAGCATGCTTACATGGGGGGCAGAGCTTGCTGTCTTTCCATTCTGCATAGCTTGAATGAGTGAACAAAGCTTAGGTGGTGTGCTATTCAGGACGAAGAAGAGAAAAGAAGTGTAAGTATTGGCAAATAATGGCAGTGGCTGATATCCTAACTAAAGCACCAGCAGCATGCTGGGAAGATACACCTGTGCTATGGAAGGCTTCCAAAGCTCTAAAGTGCAGAGTATGTGGGGGCAGTTTGTGATTCTCATAGTCAGATGCTCACCAATCTCTGCTTCCCTTGGAAATGCTCTGCCCTCTGAAAATAGGTCTCTGAGGGCTGCAATGGACATATTTCCAGAAGTCACAGGGCATTTCTGGGGGAAGCAGAGATAGGCAAAGAATCCAGCACCATCACCATGCTGCATGCTCTTCCACAGTGCAGGTGCTTCTTCCCAGTGTACTCCTGCTGCTTGAGTCAGGATGTCAGTCAATCAAGGCCAGTGCCATAGTGGCTGAATTCAGATGTAACACGAAACCTGAGTTAAACGGGAGCAGAGGTTGGGACTCCATTATGTCTGAATTTGTGCAACCACAGTTTTAAGCCAAAAGCAACCTGCAGTTTGCCTCACCAAACTCCATTTTGGACCTTTGGTGTGCTGTAAGGCTCACCACCAAGACCTGAGGTTCGGCTACCAGAGCATTGCATCCCAACCCGGATGCTGCCCAAACCACAGTTTTGTGCTGTTTCTGAACTCAAGCCGCTGCTCCCCAAGAATTGGGGAGGGGGAGAATCTGAGGAAAGCCCCACCCACTCCTCTCTCACCATGTAGGCTTGCCAGTTCATCTCTGAGTATGTGCCCCAGAGCAGGATCTTGCCACATAGCGGGCATAGCTGCACCCTGCCTTGCATGGCCTTGTGTTTAGAAGGCATCCAATAGTAGATATAGACAGACAGACACACACACACCCCACACACATACACAAGTTTGCAAACCCCCAAACCACAGGCTTTTTTGCTTGCACAGAGCTTTTAGAGCAATACCCACTTGTTTAAAATCCCCAAAGTTTGTTTTCCTCTCAAACCCACTTTTTTAAAATCCACAAACTTTAAAATCCACAAAGTTTGTTGTTCTCCTCTCAAAAGTCAGCAAAAATTATGTCATTTGTCTGTGTTTTTTTTTTTTTAAATAAAGCTTGATTTTTGGTTCTTTATGCTGTTGCTCACTTGATCCTTTCAGCCCGTGGACCAGTTGTCTGCAGTCAAATAGGAAGGGGATTCCTTTCCATGCTGGAAGGGGGGGCAGCATTGAGAAAATGGGGGTGGTGGTGCATGCCAACACATGTTGAAATTTTAATGCCCCACCAAGGTCACGATGAGTACTTTGGGTAGAAGCATTACTACACCACAAGCCTGCAAGGTGTGGTGGACTCCATGTGCATGGTAGACTCCAAGGAGTGGTGGACTCCATGGATGTCTATGCTTGGGTGTCAGGCAGAAGCCATGACATGGCAATTTTCTGGACCTCCCCACTCGCCTCCAAACTCTGCAGTGGTACCTGCATGAATTTTGCACCCGTGGAGGTTGGTAGGCAACAGGTGAAGCCAGTGACATTCGGAGTGGATGATCACCCCCTACCGTGCACCCAGAGATCCCCTGGAAATGAACTTCAACTATAGCACAACAGCATGAGGATCGTGGTCAGGCAAGTGTTCAAGAGGCTGAAGGCCTGGTGGAGCAGCCTCTACACCTTGCTGGATGTTGAGGAGGATCTGGTGCTGAAGGTGATCATGGCTTGCTGCATCCTCCACAACACATGCAAATCAAAGGGAGATATCCTGCTGGAGGGCCGCATGGACCCACTCACACATCCAGAGGGTGAGGATGGTGGTGGAAGGGCACTTGGCACAAAGATGGGCTGCTGTGCCTGTGGACCCTGCAGCCACAGTCCTGAGGGAAATTGGCAGCAGCAGAGAGGTGCAGCCAGTGACAGCTGCCTTCACCTCCCTCTAGCCAAAGGTGGGCAAGTTCTTGGGGTTGGAAGGGTGCACCACCCTTTAAACCGTTGATGCTAATATGGAGTCATTGCCCACACTTGTGGCAGGAGCAGGATCAGAGATTGCAAACACCTGTCCCCACCTTCCTAATAGGGATGTGCAAATCAGCTCGACATTCAACAGGTTTGACGTCAAGCCGGTTCGGTTCGGCAGTCCAAGGTCCAACTGAACCACCGCGTTTGGTCCGACTCCAGACCGAACACCCCTCGGCTGTTTTTTTGGGGGGGTTCATGGACTTTTTTTTGTTTTTTGTTTTTTTACCTTTACTCCCTTCAGGGGAGTCCCTTGAGGCAGCGGGGGGGGGGTGTCCGTGGAGGTTCCTCCTTCCCCCGCCAGCCTCCATTCTCACCACCAGTGGCCCATTCGGCTGGTTTTTCAGCCCGTTCGGACCTTTGAACTTGGGTGCAGTGGCCATTGTGGATGCTGCCATGCCTGTGCAATTGGCCTCTGAGAGGCCTGGCATGACCAATGCATGACCGAGGCCTCACAGAGGCCAATTGCACAGGTGCAGCGGTGTCCAAAATGGCCAACACGCCAAAGTTTGGAGGTCTGAACGGGCCAAAAAAAGGCTGAAATGGCCACTGGCAGTGAGAACGGAGGCTGGCAGGGGGAGGGGGAACCTCTGAGGACCCCCCACCCCCACCGCAAGTAACTCCCCCAAAGGGAGTAAAGGTTTAAAAGAAATTTAAATGTTCGTGAATCCCCCCCTGGACTGAACCGAACTGGGGGGGGGGTTCAGGGGGTGCCGGACCAAACTGGCCCGGTCAGTTCCAGTCTGGACTCGAACTGAACCAGGCCAGCTGATTCCATGCACATCCGTACTTCCTAATGAAAGGGCTGCAGTGTATTGATACCAAATGAAGTGAAAACAGTTGTGTTTCTTTCCAAATGCAGTTGCAGAGCTCCCCCTCCTGCACACCTGGACAGTGGCAGGGACAGTGTCAAGTGGATTGTAGGGTTGCATGGGAGCAGGGAAGGATATGGAATCCCACTTGCCAGGGGTGGGGAGGGTGACAAGCAGTTTGCAGGGTTCGATAAGGCCGTGTAGGACCTGGGATTCCCCACCCCACAACAAGACTCACTGTGTACAACACAGACAGCACTGGGGGTACATAGTGCATGGAGTGCTTGCTTTTGTTCTAGCTGGAGGTGTGTTGGCCCATGGGACCAGAGGTTCTGGAGCGGAAATGGCAAGTGGCCCTCCCCCACCCCACACTGTTCAGATCCAGCAAAGTGTGCAGAACTTCAAATAATAAAGTGCTGCCTGCCCGTGCCCACCCACTCCCCATGAGGATGTGGTCCTCTGCTGTCAAGTATTTAGCACACTATCCCATGTGCTGCTACAGTTTTATTGAGGTCACATAGCTGGGTATACAGTGAGGAAGGAATTAAACTGCCAGCCTGAGGAAGCTGGCTGGCAAAGCCAGAGCAAGCTGAGTGCAATTGGTATGCCCCCTTTGGAAACATGGCCAATGGCAGCCTCCCGGATTATGTTCTGACACCCTGCCTTCAGTCTGGGATACGGCCTCGGCAGTCAAGAGCATGGAAGGGCCACCCTGCCCTGAAACTGAAGGCTGCTGAACTGTGTTGTGGACGGTCATAACCCATCATAACCAGAGGTACCAACTCAGTAGTATGTGAAATATAGGCCCGGAATACAGGTCTGTATCTGATTTTGTTTTATATCAAGAAATGAAATCAAACCTGAACTCTGGCATGTTGTTCCCTGCTCTGCGAAGAGAGGAGGAACCTGGCATTGTGTTGTTAAAATGGGATATGCAAGGGAACAATGGAGCCAGGTCTGAATGCTGAATGCTGCAATCCATATGCTAATACCACTGGCTACCAAGGTGGCTGTGGACGGGTTTACCAGACCTGTTGAGTTCCTCCTTCCATTGTCAGTGATGGCCCTGCAAGGCCCAAGTGATTAAGCTCAATTGCTGTCTATAGAAATTCAATATAGTCAAATGTATACAGAGATAATGCTTATAGACTTTAATTCTCACCTCACTAATGCTACAAGTCTCACACACATGTATGTTCCTCTAAATATTCTCTTGTTTTCAATTACAAGCAAAACACTGGATAAAGGTACATAAGAAATAGTGGAATAATTGTCTGACACCAAATGAGACCAATTCCATTACTAAACTCTGAATTTTCACACCTTCTGGGGACCAGACTGCCAAGATGTAATTTGCAGCATCTTAAGATGCAGATTTCCCCACCCCTCCCTTCCTGAGCGCACGCAGTTTACAGAGATGAAATCCAAAGATATCTCTGGACTAGCTGATATCCTGAATAATTAAGATTTTGTTGAGAAGGTGGCTGGAAGTTGACACCTTTTTGGACATACAGGAAAAGAGGAGATTTTTGAATAGATCCTATTCAAGGATCAAAGAGGAAATGACTATAAGAATGAGGCTTTTGAGACAGAGAGTTTAGCATTCTTGTGCTTACAACAAGATCTGCTCACACGCTTTCCCAGAGTTTGCTGCACAGCCGCAGGGGCTAAGCAGGAACTCTGTCCGTGCTCAGAGGCTATGACTCTCACTGCGCAGTGAGAAGTCAAGGCTCCCCAGCCATGGAGCTCTCAGCTATGATCTGAAGCAACTGCACAACTCCTGTATCCGCCAGCGCCTCACTGCTTCAGCTGAAGTGATTCGTCTCTCTCCAGCCTCCAGCCTCGGATCCTGGTAATATGCTACAAGCTTTGGGAACAACCTTCATCTTTTCCCCTTCTCCTGCTCCCTTCCCCTCGTCCCCTTACTAATTTCTGATCCCCCAAAAACCATACCAGCCCTGAGCCTTCCTTCTTCCCTCCCCCTTTTTCCGCCTGTATCTAAACTGTACTAGGCTCTAGGAAGATTTAATTGCACGCACATAAGCTAATTAGGCACACTGGGTGGAAAATACTGGTATTGGCTAGATGTTCTGTTTTAATACTGTTAGCAATTCTGCTTTGCTAGGTTGTTGTTAAGACTTTTATGTTCGATAAAGCCCATTGAACCCTTTCAGGAGTGGTTTGATCTCCTTTCCTCTTGAGCCCAGATCACACATGGGTCACCATATAAAGAACTTGATGACATTGTGGGCCAGACCTAATTTTGTATACTAGCTAATGAGCATATTTGGTGTATAAATCAGGCCTGGTCTGCAACAACTGCGGTTGGAAAAATGTCTGCAATATGATTCATGGTTTTTCAAATTGAAACCGTGGGTTCCTCAACCTCCAGTTTCACGTTACGTCTGGTTTTAGCCATTACATTTTAAAATGTAATCCCAGTAAACTTATTTACAAGGAATTATCTGTTGACAACAGAAATTACTTGAAACTCTATGCCTAACGATTGATAACTCCACATGTAAAACTCATAAGCTGCCTGAGGATGTGGACAAGCTGCTGGGGCGATGAAGCCTACCACTTGTTCTCTTGACCCTTGTCCAAAATGGCTTGTTCTATCTAGCAGGGAGGCTGTTGTAGTTGGCCTGGTGGAAATCATAAATGCTTCTCTGAGGGAGGGCAGGATGCCCCCTTGTCTTAAGGAGGCAATTATTAGACCTCTTCTAAAGAAGCCTGCATTCGATCCATCAGAGCTGAGCAATTATAGGCCTGTTTCCAATCTCCCATGGCTGGGCAAGGTTATTGAGAGGGTGGTGGCCTCTCAGCTCCAGGCGGAGGAAACTGATTATCTAGACCAATTTCAAACTGGTTTTCAGGCTGGATATGGGATGGAGACTGCCTTGGTTGGCCTGATGGATGATCTCCAATTGGGAATCGACAGAGGAAGTGTGACTCTGTTGTTCCTTTTGGATCTCTCTGTAGCTTTCAATACTATCTACCATAGTATCCTTCTGGAACATCTGAGAGTGTTGGGGGTGGGGGGCACTGTTTTACAGTGGTTCAACTCCTACTTCTCGGACAGATTTCAGATGGTGTAGATTGGAGATCGTTGTTCTTCAAAATCTGAGTTTAAGTATGGTGTCCCTCAAGGCTCTGTACTTTCTCCAATGCTTTTTAACATCTACATGAAACTGCTGGGAGAGATCATCAGGGGATTTGGAGCTGGGTGTTGCCAGTATACTGATGACAACCAGATTTACTTCTCCATGTCAACTTCTTCAGGAACTGGCATATCCTCCTTAAATGCCTGCTTGGAAGCAGTAATGGGCTGGATGAGGGAGAATAAACTGAAGCTGAATCCAGATAAGACGGAGGTACTTATTGTGTGGGGTCAGAACTCTAGAGACGGTTTTGATCTACCTGTTCTAGATGGGGTCACACTTCCCCAAAAGGAACAGGTTCATAATCTGGGAGTACTTCTGGATCAACACCTCACCCTGGTTTCTCAGGTTGAGGCAGTGGTCGGGGTGCTTTCTATCAGCTTCAACTGATACGCCAGCTACACCCATTTCTTGAGATGAACGACCTCAAAACAGTGGTACATTTGTTGGTAACCTCTAGACGTGAACTCTGTAATGTGCTCTACGTGGGTCTGCCTTTGTATGTAGTCCAGAAACTTCAGTTGTTTCAGAATGCGGCAGCAGGACGGTATCTGGGTCATCTCATAGAGACCACATTACTCCTGTGTTGATGGAGTTACACTGGCTGCCAATAGGTTTCCAGGCAAAATACAAAGTGCTAGTTATAACTTTTAAAGCCCTATATGGCTTAGGCCCTGAGTATTTAAGGGAGAGCCTTCTTTGTTATGAGCTCCACTGCCCAATGAGGTCACTTGAGGAGGTCCATTTCCAGTTACCGCCAACTGGTTTGGTGGCTACACAGAGATGGGCCTTCTTGGTTGCTGCCCCAAGATTGTGGAATGCGCTCCCTACTAAGATACGAGACTCCCCATCTCTAGCAATTTTTACTTCTGAAAACACATCTCTTCAACCAAGCTTTCTCAGCTTTAAAAACCTTGTTTTTTTAAATTGTTCTGGCTATTTAATTATTGTTTTATACTGTTTTATTATCTCTTTTTTAATGGTTAATTGATTTTAATGGTGTTGTTTTAATGTAAACCGCCCTGAGCCTTTTGGAAAGGCAGTATAAAATTTTCAATAATAAATAAATAAATAATAGTTTTAAAACAGACATAAGGCTAATCAGATGTAAAGGGGATCAGGGTATATGGATACTTAAGAGTTGTGAAGGGGGTAATTTCAAAAGGTACTGCCTTTCTCACCCATTGTGTGGTGCTCCTGCCAAAATTCTCCCTTTCGTATAGCTCTTAGAGGTCCTTTTTATCTGATACTCCTAAAAATAATGCATGATCTGCACCACACAGTCCAACTTTAAAATATCTGAGAATGAGACAATTATGTTGTTTAAAAGGTGATGTAGGGTTAGTAGACCTAAATCTAATAATGAAGAGCACAAATCTACTGCTGTGAACTGGAAAGAAATTTTATGCACTCTATCATACACTTGTTGTTTATTATTTTCTATTATAAAAGAAATTGAAAATATCAGGAAGTACAAAATAAATATCTGAATTTCTCCAACAGATTTTTATGTTTATATTTTTTCTATCACAGGCTTGTATGTCAGTTTAGGCTTATGGTCTCTCGAACCAATTTCTTGGCCTTAGAATCTGTTTATTTCCCAGCAGTATTTAAGTAGCAATTGATGACCTTTAAGCTGGCTATTTTTAAATTTCAGCAGATCGCTTTTATGGGAACTGTTACTGTTCATTAACGTTCTTGCATAGTTTGATTTCTTCTGGTCCTTATTTAAAATTTTGTTTTCTTTTTCCATTGTTTCTAAGTGGCCCAGAAGCTGGAAGCAAACACACCGGGGTGGAAAAAATATAACTCCATTATCACCATCTCCATTGGAGATAGAGACAGAAAAAGAAATTAACAATAATGACAGTTCAGAAATAGCAGTAAGATAATAGCACTCGTGCTGCAGCTGATATTTTCTCTGCACTCTCTGCAAGAAGTTACTTACACTGGCTCTTCCAGATAGGAAAATGAATAACTTCTACACTTTCAAATTGTGTCTTGGTTTCTCTTTTCTATCAAGTTTTAGTGTGCCAATTTCATTTCCAGTCATCATGAAAATGTAGCATTTCAATCAGAGGACAACTGGCCCCATCCACCCCCATCACAGTACCTCCAGTGACTATTGCTAGTGTCTATCTTATGTTTCTTTTTAGATTGTGAGCCCTTTAGGGACAGGGATCCATCTTATTTATTTATTATTTATCTGTGTAAACCGCCCTGAGCCATTTTTGAAAGGGCGGTATAGAAATCGAATGAATGAATGAGTGAGAGGGGTGTGTGTGTGTGTGTGTGATCTGAATGGTTGAAGGGCCAGTAGAGCAAGTGAGCCATTCAAGGCTGTGTTTGCGCCTCCCCTCACAAGTGGCATCCCTCCTCTGTGTGGGGTTTTGCCCCTTTTGGAGGCCAGGTAGGAATTTTATGAACTCTAAAAATTGGTGGGAGGTTCCTCCCTCACATCTCACACTGTTTTGGTTTCCCATCACAACAGGTACACGTCTGTGGATGCCTAGATAGCTTAATCATGAGTATCCTAAGGCTCATGATTGGCATGAGGAGGCATTCTAGTCATTCCCTAGAGGCTTCACAGCTCAGAGAATGAAGGCTGGGGCTCCTCTACATGTGTGTGGGGGGGGGGGGGGGGCAGGGGGCAGGGGCACCAGTACTCTTGTTTAATTGTAAAATATGCTCAGCATACATGGTTTGAGAACTTCTGAAGAAGACAAGTTTTGTAAAGTCTGCTGTTTATTGCTTGACATCTTTACCCTCCTGAAACAAACTTAGCTACTGTATAGGATGTGAGTTTATTTTTGGCTTTTTAATTCATCATATTATAGGGGTGAAAGACTAATCAAACCATCTGATCCTCAGGCACGATGCCCTCCAAGGACTCAACATGTAGTCTAATAATAGTGTACTCTTGGAGACCATCATAGGCAGTGTATAACTAGGTGGAAACATACAGAAATCAGCACAATTGTGCTTTTTTATCTTTATCAAATACTTTGTTTCCTGCCACCCACCTTTTTTTTAATACTAGATGCTTGTCATAATACTGAGCTACATGCTTGCTTATATAGAAAAAAACAATGAAAACAGATGGCTCTTGTGTCATCAACAAAACAGAAGGAAAAATATTTTTCACATTTTAAAAGACCAATTTGTGTGACTCAGCCATTGCAGCCATGGTTTTGAAGCCATCCAGGTGGACTTTTATCTGCTCTGCCATAGGTTGATACAAGCTGCATGAAAGTCACTGAGACTATTCTAATGCATAGAAGAAACTGGGCTAAGGAGCCCAGCCCGGTTTCTACCGTGCCAGCAGCAAGCCTTCTTAATCCCCCCTAAACACGTTGAGCGCAGCGAGCGCTCCACTAACCCCATTGTTTTTATCGTGGGCTGCTGCAGCAACTCACAGAATGCCTCGCGCACTCACATGGGGCATGCTGGGACTTATGGGGGCTGGGAAACCCCCTATTCCCACCATCCCTACCAGCTCTGTGATGGAGCCGGTAATCTTGTGGGCAGCCAGTCAGGCCACCCAGGCCGCGAGCTGCGTGCTCGTGTGCAGTGAGAGCTGATCAAGCCCGCTCTCCCTGCAAACCCCCTTCAGGCTCTCCATACTGCTCGAGTGAAGACCCTTAGTTCAGCCTAGGACCATTTTTGGTACAAAGTCCAAGTTGACATAAAGTAGGGGTTCCACTGCATCAGCTCTTCCTTTTTCAATTTTGGGATAGTTTTAGAATCTGCCTCTTTGACATTCCACCTCAGATTCTGAGGGTCCCTTTTGCTGATCATGTTTAGGATACGACATCTCAAAATGCCAGAATCCATGCTTCTTCCAGAGGCATGTTTTGAGAATTTTACAAGACATTCAAACTAGGGGTGTGTGAATCAATTCATGGCCGAAATGATTCAACTCAAGTCTGGTCAGTTCAAGTGATTTGACCTCAAATCAAATCACCCTAGAAAACATTGACCAGATTTGAGGTCTAATTAAATCACCCTAGATTCGGCTTAAATCGATTCAGCAATTCAAGCCTCCATTTTGTACCCACAATGCTAGCCCTCCAAGCTTCTCTGCCATTTCTGGTTGGTGATGTGTAAGGAATTTTAATATATTGTGGATTCTTAGTTTGTAATGACTTATCCATAGAACTGCCCTCTATGAAGAAGTAATTACAAACCAAAATCCACGCAGTGGATTCCTTAATATTCCTTAAAATTCACCCCTTTGCCCGATTGCTTTTTGCACCCATGGAGTCCTATGACCCAACATGTTTTGGTGTTCCTAGGCACTACCTGTGGGGAATTATGGGCTTCAGCACGTCCTCCTCCCTGCAACAGTTTGAAATATTTGCATGCTGTAGGCTTGCCAATTGACTGAGGGAGTGGAACAAACAATGGGATATCCAGGTTTTTGCCTCTTGGCTAGTGGTGGTGGTAGTGATGGTGGTGGTGTGTGTGTGTAAACCATAATTCCGAACAGGTTGACATAGTAAAGCTAGATACTTTTGAGTAAAGCTAGCATCACCATTTTCACTGACTAGGTCATCTTAAACTAACTGCTACTGCTGCTACTACTACTACTATTACTAGTTTATATACCACTCTTCAATCAAAGTTCTCAAAGCAATTTACATAGAAAAATAAATAATACATAAATAAGATGGTCCCCTGTCCCCAATGGGCTCACAATCTAAAACAAAACACCATAGGGCAGGGTTTCTTAACCTCGGGCCCCCAGGTGTTGTTGGACTACAACTCCCATCATCTTCAGCCACAAAGGCCATGTCTGGGGATGATGGGAGTTGAAGTCCTACAACATCTGGGGGGCCAAGGTTAAGAAACCCTGCCATAGGGCATATACCAGCAACAGCCACTGGAGGGATGCTGTGGTGGGGTTGGATAGGATCAGTTGCTCTTCCCCTGCTCACTGCAAAACCTATACAAATACTCCAAGATGCTAGATTGTTGGAGAAATCCCTACATGCTGTTGTGTGACAGACACCAGGATGGTGCTTCTTATTTAGAGAGTCCTCATCACTTCTGGTGAGCTGATACTGATAGAGAGTCAAAGCAATATGGCAACATGTGGGATTGTTCTTACATCATATCCTCACATCCCCCCCCCCCGCAAATAATTTCACCTCATATAGAACCCATGTATAAGCTCAACCCACCATATCTACGAGCAGCAGCGGGAGCAAAGAAACAGCTTTTACAAACAGCCCTGCTCTTCTTGGCCCTTTCATGAGGCAAAGTGAGGCACTCACTTCAGGCAGCAGATCATTGGGACACCAGAAGCACAGCAAGATGCTGGAGCAACTCTTTTTGACAGATCTGACCCTTGCAAGCTTGGTGAGGAGCACCTCTTCTCGCACTCCTTGAAAAGCTTTCAAGAAACATTAGGAAAGAAGAGGAAGCTGCTAGAAACCTCCCTTCCTCCCTTCCTGGATGTAATTTCAAAGCTCAGAAGGTCAGTTTTGAAAGGGGGCTGGATCCTATGGGGTTTGGGGGAAAGATTAAATATTTGTTAAAAATTGCCCACTTGTCAATAGCCTGCACTGCAGGAACATCGTTGGCACAAGTTGCTCTCTCACACACAACTATGACTCCTTACTTCCTAGCATTGTAACAGCTGCCATAGCAGTACCCTTAGCAGCAAGCACAGCCATAAGCTCACCTAGAGCAACTTCAGCCACATTTTGACTGAGTACAGCTTGCAAAGCAGATTGCAGAGCAGACCAGAGCAGTGGGTGACGCACAAGTTAATTTCAAGTCCAGACACAGAGCTCATCAAAACAATCACCAAGAAATATTACACACATGCACACCTGCCCCTGGCCATTTCTTGCCACAACACTATCTTACAAACAAAACAAACCTCAACTCAAGAAAAGCAGGCACCCAAGTTCTGCCCTTGTTAATCTGAGATCCAGCAAAACCAAATGTTCATAGAAGTAATAACAGAGCATAAAATACTCAGTGCTGAGAAAGGAAAACCACAAATTAAAACTTTCCTTCCTCCTCTCCTGATGCATCCTCTTCAAGAGAGGCACACTATAATGACTCTCTCTGCCTCCCAGTCACTCTGAATATATTTTGAAATTACCTCCTTTTGGGGTCCCCACTCCCTCCCCCCTCCCCCTAGCCAATGGGGGCACAGTTGCCCATGACCACACTGGATTAGTATGATAACACAACAACCAAGAAGCAAGGAGATTGCAAGCCAGTTTGAAGCCAGTGCCAGAAAACTTATCAGCAAGGGGAAAACAAGCCTCAAAAATGGTGCTCAAAATGTTTCAAATCGAAACGGAGATATTTTGTTCTGAGTTCAAAACAGGCCCTTTATTTAAAGGGCATTTTGTTTCAAGCTTGAAACACTTGAAATGGCCTGTTTGAGTCCAAACGTTTCAATTTCAAAACGTTTTGCACATCCCTACAGGAAATACATTAAATTTATAATATTAATAGCACCGTATAAAAAGCAAAACACAGTTTGCAGAAAGCAATCATTTTTCTTGCAGCTGATTTTGAAGAATAGGCACCTGCCACTTGACAAGATTCCACAGATAAAGGATAACATCGTGAGAAAGAAGAGAACAATTGGAGGTGGGGGTGAAGGGGTGGACCTTGCATGCATGGAAACACATTTATTCTTTTACTGTTCTCTGCTATGTGGGTGTAAAAGTAGAATGGGAGGTATCAAGGGTCACATAGGGATAAAAGTAGCAGGTAAAAGTAGCAGCAGACTCTATCACAGTGGGTAGAATATATTCTAAATTACTACACGATAGGAATTATTCTCTCAGTGCAGTATGGGACTTGAACCACTCAGAAAAGGCCAAGGTTATGAATTCTACAAGACAATGTGACACAATCAGAAAATTAGAGAGAAAGATAAGAATAATGACTAGCTTGGAAAGATAATTAGGGACTGCCGATAGCGTTTTTGTGAACCTGAAATATATAGCTTTACTTGTCTGCAATTTCATAAACAATGACCTTGATTCTAGCAATACATAATGCTTTGACAGAGATTAGTATAGTTTAACTTGACACAGCTTTTGATGTTTTTTATTTTTAAATTTATGAACCAAGTAATTTCTATCAAATAGAATTTAATTCCCAACTGAATGAGGGAAATAAAAGAATCCCTGGAAGTTACAGCATAGTAACAGGCATTCTGTTCTCACTCCAACTGCCATTTCAGTTGTTTTTATTAATATTGTCTTGTCTCCCATCCTCTGGGGCTTGTGTTGTTTCTCCCAAGTTAATAATTTTACTACCTTTCTTTGGAAGTCAGGGTGATCCCTGGGAACATGATCTGGTGATTAAACTGAAAAACAGCTTGTCGCTTCAGCTGTGAAAATGGCTATGAGGGAAACTCTGGCTAACTGTGGACTCCTTTGTATTTGCACATGGTTTTACAGAATTTCATGTACTCTTTGGTGTGTTTTGGCATGAATAATTCTGTTTCGGAGTTTTGTGGAGAATTCTCAAACCGTTGACACTAATATCTGCACACATGTTAACATTCTTGTAGGGATGTGCACAAACTGTGGTTCAAGGACTCTTTGAGCAGGGAGGACCAGGAACTTTAAGAAAAAAGAGGGAAGATCCTTATGTGCTTTCCGACACCCCATGCAGCTTCCTGCTGGGGCAGCGTACATCCCTAGAAGCCTTGTGTGGCATCAGGATGCACATGGCACCACACAAGAATGGGTGCCGTTTGTGTGGTCAGTTGCGGTGTGTGGTTCGAGTCAAACCAGGTTTGACTTGAACCAGCCTGGTTCAACTGGTTTGCGTTTGAATCGGACCTGCCTCTGTAAAGCAGGGGCCCGTCTGAGTTTGAAACAGGTTGCGCCCAGTTTGAATAAAACCAGTTCAAACAGGTTTGATGGTTAGAATGTGGCAGCCGCCATTAGCTGTACTGTTTACAATTTTTCTGCCCTCATTGATTTTTGGCTACTGCCTTCTGATTGGCAAGTGATCTCCTTTGCTCTGGTTTGCTTGTTGTCATTCAAATCAGGGTGTTCTCAAGGCAACTCTGCTCCCATTTGTTGCGGGGGGGGGGAGGGAGAGAGAGAAGCAAAAAGAAGGGAGTTGCAAAGTGGATTTAAAGCCAGGCAGTGCCTGCTTGGTTCCTGAGGAAGAGCTCTGGCTGTGCTCCAGCTGCTTTGGCCTTCCTTGGCCCCCCACCTGCTGCTGTCGGAACCCCCCTGCCTGCCACCATTGGATCTCCGTCACCTGCAACCCCCGCTAGTAGTGGCAGGTAGTGGACCCCCACTACCTGCCACCACTGGACATCCACCACCTGCCACTGTTGGACCCATGCTGCCTGAACCCGTTGAGTGCCGCTGCCTGCTACCATTGACCCCCACCCTCCACCTGCTGCCATTGACCCCAGCCTGCCAGCTGCTGCCATTGACCCCCATCACCTCTACCCACCACCATCTCTCCCCCACTGACACCTGCCACCCCCAAAATTAGACCCCCTGCCTGCTGCCAATGGAACCCTCTGCTGCCGTTGGACTCTCCACCTGCTGCTGTTGGGCCTCTGACCCCTAGATTATCATTTTGTTTGGGTTAATTTTGATTACCCTTTCCCAAATTCCATTGCTCCCCTTACCCTTAGAGTGAAAGACACAGATTTGGGATTGAACTGAAGTGGGTATGCATGAGGATGAATGAAGGACCACTATCTCCCATAGATTCTTCCTCCACCCTAGAGCTGGAAAAACAATACAAGACAGATTTACAGGCAAGTGGGGAGTGAAGTAGACCATATCTGCACCAAATGTAACATATGATATTTTAACTTTCAGAGAACAACTTTGTTTTCACTCTGACATCTAAAGCCAATCCATAGGACTTGGCTGTGACCTGAAGTTATTTGCTCAGGGTGGTACATTCACAGAGTTAAGATTATAAGCTTGCTTTGTGGAGTTTTTTTTTTAAAATGATTGCTGACATCTGTGCTCACATCTGCCTTGTTTCATGTACACTGTGGTTTTTTCCCTTAACTTTAAGAAGAACTACACATCAGGATCACAACATTCTTGCTTGTGATGGCTTTCAACCAGAATGAAATATTTATAAAGCTGTTAAAACAAATGTATCTGCATGGAAACCAAAATAAGGAATGTTACATGGCTGCCATGCAGACAAAAGATATGTTCAAGTTATACATAACCAGATGCTCCCTGTTGACTGCTAGAGACTGGCTGACAGTTTGGCAAAAGGAAAAGACATCCACCTCTGCACGTGCCTCTCCAGCAATCACTCTTCATATGTATGTAAGTTGACATATGCACTCTCTACAGATATTGCTGGAAAATGAAAAAGGGGGGAGTGGGTATTCTTCTCTTTTTATACCTCCCTATGGTATTTTTCTAGTTTTTAAAAGAATAAGGAGTAGCAATGTTTGCGCTAATTTTTTTGACTCCATGAATATGGATACGAATATGACAAATATTTATATACCACTTTTCAACAGAACTTCCCAAAGCGGTTTACATAGATATAAATAATCATAATCAATCAATCAAACATGCATACATACATACAATGGCTGCCTGTCCCAAAAGGCTCACAATCTAAAAAACAATCTCGATGATTCATACATATGCAGAATTTGGAAAGACCAGACTTTTGCAGTTGCTTTGACTCCATAGCTTGGAATGGGGGATGCAATCACAACTTATTCTGCTAGGCCTAACTCTGAATTTCCTTTTCTAAAACATAAAATAAAATTGGTCCTACATCACTAAAGCACAGCTCCCCTGACTTTGAATTCTTTTTCTTAATTAACGATTTTCTGACAATATGTATTTTACAAACATCTTTCCCAGTTCCCCTCCCCTCCCCCACCCCCGAGCCTGACCTTTCCTCCCCAAGACAGCCTTTGCATGCTGCACTGGTTGGGGGGAGGGGGGAGAAAAGAAGGAGAGAGAGAGAGGGAAAGAGAAAGAGGGAGAAGAAGACAGAAGAAAAATAGAAGGGGGGAAGGAGAGAGGAGAAGGAACACACACCTTTGCATTGCAACAAGCAATGAGGGTAACTCAAAAGGATTCTTATTCTAAGAATAAGTCAAGGAAGCTGTCCCAGATTTCTGACCATTTATCTCGCTCATTTACTCTTACGAAGGCCCATTTTTCATGTGCCACCAACTCAGGTAAGTCATGTACCCATTCCTCAATCCTAGGGGGAGTGGGAGATTCCCATTGCCACAGTATTACTCTCTTGACCACCAGTAAGCCTCTCCATACCCATTGTTTAGAACTTGATTTTTGTCCCCAATCTGCTGGGATAAATCCCAGTACTGCGTTCAGGTCCCTCAGTTCAAGAGATGAATCCATCACCAAATTAATATGCGTAATAATTCTTGACTCTATTAAGTATGCTACAGGAAATTGTTGACCTGGAGGAACTACTAAACAGTGATTACTGTCCTAGACATTAACAATGAATGTCCTTTCAGGTATTATGATGGCGCCCACATTACTCCCTTTAGCTCATGAACTGAGCCTGCTGGATAGATCTGTATGTATATCCCCACCTATAGGAGCTGTGCTGAAATTAAGCCACATAGATCAGTCACAGCATAGGAATGGGGTTCTTGTTTATGTCAGCAGGATGTGTGATTTGCAAAATTTCCCTTTAAAAATTCTTCCATATTTCTTTAAATTCATGCATGTTTGCCTAACAAAAGTTGTTTTGCCTGTGCAGGAGTCTTCCCAAATTTGCTTCAGTTTACTTTTACAGCAACACTTGGTGGCACCTTACTGAATGAACATTTTACTGCCAAGAAATGTTGCTAAAATAATTTAGATTATTTTTGCTTCCTTGTGACAGCTCTGCAGATATACTTTGCCCTAACAAAACCCTGGTGATGATGCTCATCACAATCTCGCCTTCAGGGAAATTTGATCATAACTCTATATAAACAAAGATATGGCCCAGAAGAGTGAGGAGGGGAAATAAAGTGGGACATGGGTCATATGGAGTGGGAAAGAAAAGAAAAAGAGCTAAAGTAAAGACTACAGAGAGGCCTATAGTCGTGCTGAAAGAGACTCAGGACATGCACGTGATAAAAAATGCTGGCCAGACTCCTGCCTGTCTCCCCACACATGATAGATTCTTGTGTACAGGCTCTGCCGCACACAAGCCATACCACAGTGAGTGGCAGAGCAGGGAGCTGGAGGAGGAAGTCATCCCTCAATGCTCCACCCTAGAAGAGAAGTGCATTGAGGGATCTTCCCTGAGCTAGGTGCTCTTGCAGCCTGGCTCTGTGTGTGCATGGGCTGCCTACAGCCCAAGCACAGACATGACCCTGGGACCAGGGTTAAAGGCAGATCGCATCCTTAATCCTGGCTAAAGGCTGGGGTAAAAAGTTGGGTTAGGTGGGGCAGTTAAACAGTCTCACTGATGTAGTATAGCCTCACTATCTAGTGTAGGGTACAGAGACAAAAGGGGAGACTAAACGACAAACGGTTGAAAAGGTTAAGATTGGATTTAAAAGGTAATAAAATTAAAAATGCATATCTGCAGTTAACATCACAATTTAGACTTGACTTAGTAAAAATATAAAAGTGGCACTATTTGTATTCCTGCCACAGAGTCGTATTTGTGAAATGGCTGTTTCTGCACATGGAAGGGAAGTCCTGAGGGAACACAGGCAATGGAGAGGAGGTGTTGGAGAGTTCTGAATCCTGAAGAGAGGTAGGGGTGTGTGTGTGTGTGTGTGTGTGTGTGTGTGTGTGTGTGTGTGTGTGTGCCATCTTCTGATGTCATCTCTGGTGAAATTACCTGTCTTCCTATGCTGCTGATGTAGGCTACCAGTGTACATTATTTATTTGTTTGTTTGTTTATTATTTATTTATTGAATTTATGTACCACCTAGTATAAAAATCTCTAGGCAGTGTACAGAATTAAAACATAAAATATAACACATTTAAAATCCATAAGATAAAAATTAGATAAAAGCATGTTAAAAAAACATTAAAATTTAAAAATCGAATCTCAGTTGAAGGCCTGGGAAAACAAGTAGGTCTTCAGGGTCCTCCTAAAAGCAAACAGAGAAGGAGATGCTCTTATTTCAGCAGGGAGCATATTCCAAATCCCTGGGGCAACCACAGAAAAGACCCGGTCCCAGGTTGCCACCAAACGAGTTTGCCTCAACGGTAACCAGACCTCTCCAGATGTTCTTAATAGGCGACAGGGTTCACGACAGAGAAGGCGCTCTCTTGAATACCCTGGACCTAAGCCATTAAGGGCCTTATAGGTAATAACTAGCACTTTGTATTTCGTTCAGAAACCTATCGGCAGCCAGTGCAGTTCTTTTAGAATCGGTGTAATATGGTCCCTTCAGGTAAACTCAGAGACCAGTCTGGCTGCCGCATTCTGAACCAATTGTAGTTTCTGAACTACGTACAAAGGCAGCCCCACATAGAGTGCATTACAATAGTCAAGCCTAGAGGTTACCAGCATATGTACCACCATTTTAAGGTCACTACTCTCCAAGAACGGATGTATCTGGTGTATCAACCAAAGCTGATAAAAAGCACTCCTGGCCACAGCCTCAACCTGAGAAACCAGAGAGAGTTTGGGATCCAGGAGCACTCCCAGACTACGAACCTGATCTCTTAGGGGGAGTGTAACACCATCCAGAACAGGCAGATCTATACCATCTCTTGGATCTCGACCCCCTACAGACAGTACCTACATCTTGTTTGGATTCAACTTTGGTCTGTTATCCCTCATCCAGCCAAATATCGCCTCCAGGCAGGCACTTAGGAGGGTCATGCCATTTCCTGATGAAGTTGGTATAGAGAAATAGATCTGGGTGTCATCAGCATATTGATAGCACCCCAGACCAAACTTCCTGACGATCTCTCCCAGCGGTTTCATGTCGATGTTAAAAAGCATTGGAGACAGTATGGATCCTTGTGGAACCCCCCACTTCAGCTCTCGCTTTTCAGAGCAATAGTCTCCAAGCAACACCATCTGGAATCTGTCAGAGAGGTAGGAGCGGAATGACTGTAAATCAGTGCCACCCAAGCCCACCTCCTTCAAGCGACTCAGCAGGATACCGTGGTCAATGGTATCAAAAGCCACCAAGAGACCCCAAAAGATCAGCAAAGACACACTCCCTCTGTCGATCATCAATTGTAGATCATCCATCAAGCCGATGGAGGACATAACAATATAAGCAAAAGTAATTTTATTAACAATGGCTGAGGAAAATTAGTCACGGTAGTCTTGACGCAAATGCAAAGACATCCTTACATTCACATAACTAGCCAGCCAGCATGGGGAAGTGGCAAGGCTATGTGTGCCAGCGAAGGAGGCACCTGATTGGCTGAGCTCTGGTTGGCTGGCGGAGGTGCCTGATTGGCCAGGTGCTGGTTGGCCCGGCCGATGTGAGGAGGTGGCGGCAGGCTTAGCCCGGCCACGATTGCAGCATAAAGCCCAGTTTACAGTCAAATCCCCAACTTGAAATGGCTGTAGTCACCAGCTATTGCAGACTCCAAGATATAAAGTCCCAGAAACCAAGCCATGCAACAGACTTCAGTACTACCTCTGTCTAGGGATGTGTGAGCCAGTTTCAGGGCTCACTCTGGAGCTGGACCTGGCCTGGTTAGGCTCAAGCTGAACCCCAAGGGCCAGTTCAGGGGTGTTATCAGGCATTTTTTTTAAAGTCACACTCACTGGGTTCACACTCGCTGGGTTCAGCCGCTGGGTTCAGGGGGTGCTGCTACGGACACGGGGGGGTTTCTGGCTTCCCCTCTCCCTGCCAGCCTCCCACATCTCCAAAGAGCTGGTTCGGACTGTTTTGTGGCTGTTTCAGCTCTTTGAGAATATGCAGTGGCCATTCTTTAGGCTGCTGTGCATGCGGCCTAGCCATTTGTGTGGTCGAGGCATGACCCAGCCATGTAAATGGTCAGCACGCATGTGTGGCAGCCTCAGAAATTTGTGGCAGCCTCACAATCTCAAAGGGCTGAAATGGCCCTGAAACATGCCAAACCAGCCCTTTAGAGACTGGGAGGAGGCTGGAGGGAAGAGAGGAAGCCGCCGGAGACCCCCCTGCATCTGCAGCAGCACCCCCTGGGGTCACCAAATCCAGTGGTGGTGGTGAATATGACTTAAAAAAATATGCCCACTAACACCCCCGAACTGGCTCCAAACCAGTTCTAGTTTGAGCCAAGTTAGGCCCTCATCTGGGGGTGCCAGAACCGAACATGCCAGCTCCAGTTCGAACTGGGCAAACAAGTTCTGTACACATCTCTACCCGTGTCTCCTTATCTTCTCCATATCTAAAGTTCTGGTGATATCGCTTTAAGAGATATATTACTTCACAACATTATCTATAGCTTTAAGTGATTTATTACATCACAACATTATCTGATATTTTGGAAGAAACCAATACATGATATATAAGGGACTGTGAGGAAGTGGGAGTTAATATTAGAGCTGGTTAGTAGTTTATGACAGTACTGTTATGCACTGAAATAACATCAGCCACATCAGCCAAAGACTTATTCACTTGCATATCTTCATTGTGAGACTATTAACAACAACAACAACATAATAATAATAATAATAATAATAATATATCATATCATATCATATCATATCAAGAGTCAGCACTATTTTATTTCAGTGGTAAATTTTACAACAGTTCTAGAGGGGAAAATGAGATTAGGACATATATGTCTACTGATATTATTTTAAGCTTTTTATCTGCTCAAGTTTATTTTATAATAGTTTCTAAAAAACCTTCAGGGTTTCCATTCCAGGCAGCTCATCTGTATTTTCTCCCTCTTGACCATTTTGAACTACAGTGAAAAATTTAACAGGATCTCTTGAGGACTAGAAGAACATGTAAAGTTCACTCTTCACCCATGGGGCCAATTCCAGGATCCCCAGAAGGATGTTGTTAGGTAGGCAACCCAGTCATTTTGAGTCCCTAATCATCCTTGTTCCTC
Source organism: Hemicordylus capensis (assembly GCF_027244095.1). Taxonomy (NCBI): domain Eukaryota; kingdom Metazoa; phylum Chordata; class Lepidosauria; order Squamata; family Cordylidae; genus Hemicordylus; species Hemicordylus capensis. Next base: position 155,690,751 of record NC_069657.1, on the reverse strand, counting down.
CTTCATAGGTCTTTAGGGGAAAATAATTCTCAACGAGTGATAAATTTCCTTTCATGGAGCTTTACTGCAGGGTTTAAGGTCCCTTTCGGTGCACCAGTTAATTATAAATCACATGCAATTTCTGGCAAAATTTAGGGCACTTGGGTTCTTTCTTCTAATGAACAAGGACTTTGGTTTTTACTCATCAAGCAAATAGTTATCATTGTGACTGAAAGGAAAGGTAAACATCTCTTAATGATCAAGTCATTATCTGTCTTTGGGTGAGAACACTTTCCTTTGTCTGATAACAATTGGGATGGGCCTGCAGTTTCATTAATTTTTCCTTCTGTTTTGTCTGCCAAGCCCATGACAACCATCACTTATTTTATTTGTTATTGACAGATGCAGTGTAGCGTTGTCATACAAAACTATGGGATAGAGCTGGGCTGGCGAGGTGATTCATGGTGCTTGCAGATTTCACCTAAAGAAATTTCTAGCGGTGAGTTGAATGTTCTTTCGCTTCCATTGCTGTGTCTGAATCGATAAGGGAGAACTTTTAACCAAACTAAGCAAATTGCAAGAACAGTGACAGTGTTGCTCTGCTTTTTTTCCTCCTCGAGTCCGGGACACTAAGCACAGGTATCCATCAAAGAAATCTGATGTTTAAGGTTCCCTAGAGCACAGCTCAGGGAAGCACCTGGACGTTGGGAGCAAGGGAGCTCAAAGCTATGCAATCTCTATGCTTGTCTAGACAGCTCTGAGAAGCTCCCCATTCCAACTGAATGAAAGCTGTTCAACTGAACTTATTATATTTAAAACTTCCCCACTCCCCGCTGCCCATGTGAGAATCCCAGCCCATGTATAGCCAGGGCTGGTGGCTGGGCTAGGGCAGGACGGTTACTAGCCACATGGACTGAGGGGAATGCTTATATGGAAATGGTCAAGAGTGTAGAAGAGGATTCCACCTAAGCTTAGGTCAGTCATGGTGTGGAGTTGTGCTCTGTAGGGATTCACAAGCATCCCTCCTGCCCACTTACCTCCCAATGTGGGGCTGCCTTTGCATGGAGTCTGAAAACTGCAATTGGTCCAGAATATGGCGGCCGGGTAGGTTTCTGGGTCATCCTGGAGAGATTGCATCACTCCTGTCTTGAAAGAGCAACATGGGCTGCTGATAGGTTTCCACGCAAAATACAAGGTGCTTGTTACACAGCATCACTCCTCCACTGTTGCACCAGCAACAGATGGCTGAAACAGAGGTGGTTAAACAGGAACCAGGAAGCTTCCACCCACCTCCGGATATCAGCCTCACTCCTCACAGCTGTTTACTCGTGTTTCCTCCCAACACAATCCCGTCCAGAATAAGTCTACATGCCGCTAGTCAAATGCTTTGTTTGGCCGTGGCACTCCTGGGGCTCTGGTAGTGTCACTGTTGTTTCTCCAGCAGGACAGGGCCCTGAGTCTCTGAATATTGTCCTCCCTGGAAGTAATCTTGTGCAGGTGCTTCATCAAGCCATGAGGGTAGAGCAGTGCAGTGGATAAATTTCTGGCTCTGAATCAAGGGAATGGCTGGTCATAGGCTCTTGCTCTGAGGACTCTCCAGGGTCCTTGTTGAGGGTATCCCTGACAATGATTCACTGGTGGCCTCTCTTACCCCCAGCTCCAGGGGCGTAACAAGGCTGGAGTGGGCCCAGAGACAAAATTTTAAAATGGGCCCGTCACTGATACACACACACACACACACACACACACACACACACACACACACACACTTCACAATATATAGCCATGTGACTTTCCTCTGGGGGGCCCCTTGAGGCATGGGGGCCCCCAGGCAGCTGCCTCCCTTTGCCTAATAGTAGTTATGCTCCTGCCCAGCTCCAAAGTAAGTTTGTAAGGACCTTGAGGGAAAGTGCCAGAGGTGGACAAGGTCTTCAATCCAATCCTGTTCACAAGCATTCCTTCTCACAACCACTCAGGGTTTGGTATTCTGATCACCCTTAACCAAATGCTCATGACACCTCCAATGCACTATAGCTCAGTATATAGCAAGTTAAGAAGAAAACCTGGGTAGAAGTGATTGTTTGGAAGCAAGGTAAGAAGAAAAACTGGGTATCTTTTCCTCCTACTTTGCTTCCACACAATCAAAATGTGGGAGCACACACAGCTCCCAAACCTGGGTAGAACACAGGATTTGATTGTGTGAATGACCTCACTGAGAGCCTACCAGTTTCAGAGTATTTATTTGCTTATCCTTGTAAGAAGAAAACATTCACATCATCCATGATTGGGTAGTCACCTAGGAAATCCTGCTGCTCGATGACTTCTCTTTGCCCGTATGTGGATAATGACAACATGGGCTGAAAGAGATTGATGGTGCACTGGGATTCACCCAAAGCTGAAACCTGGAAATTCTCAGTTCATCACCCCCAACATCTCATTCACAGGAGAGACTGTGGCTCTTTTCTCAGCTATCAACCGGCTCCCTGTTATTTGTGTTCTGCTACATTTCCTCTCATCTTCATGTAGCACTCAGACACTTACATAAAGCATACTCTTTCCTAAGGGGTGATATAGACAGCCTGAAGGCTTACAACCCAACACTCTGTAACTCTGGTACGTGTGGTCGTTTATTCACTCGTCTTGTCCTTGGTGATATTCCACACATATGTCCCTGTAGGATTGTTTCAAAATGATTAAGCAGTATCTCCAGCACTACAGTCAGACTTTCACCCTCTTTCTGCTCTGCTAAATTAGCTGTAACTCTCATCAGCAAGTCGCTCCAGGACAAGATCACACAAGCATTTATGCACAGAAATACCTTGAATCAAAAGAAGTTAGTTGGAGTACTCAGGGGGTTATATTCGGCCTTCAACTGTATGTTTCAGCAATGGCCTACTTCTGTTAGTGATCTCCATATTTGGATCATGAAGGAATTAGTCCCCACTACATTGGTGATGACTCTGGAATATGCAACTTCTTGTTCTTGTGACTTCAAGCACTTATTTAAGTCATCTAGACAAGTGTTGGGGAAATTATGTCTATAAGGATGCAATTTAAAGGATCAGTTATACCTTTTCAGCACATCTAATCCCCACAGAACTAACGAACTTGAAGGGATGTCTCAAGGGTTTAAGTCACAGTGGGCTCTATTGCTGTTATGCTTTGAGAAGCTGTATTTTTTTGAACTCCAAATGTGAGGAAGGATCTCATTGAATCTTGCTTCAGGAGCACAAGCTATATATCCAATCAATGAGACAAGGGGGAAATAACAGCATTTTATAGAAGTTGGTTCTTGAGAGACATTTGTTTTGGGAAAGTTGCAGAGATATAAACCACAGTGGATGTGAGAAGACTGAGGCAATCCTTGATGGCTGTGCTTTAAAGAGAAATGGAGGAGAAGTATATTTCCTGTAGGTCAGTACTAAATTTGATCAGCCAATAACTCCAAGGCAAGATGCAAAAAACCATATTTTATGGTGCCGTGAATATTGTAATAATCCTTATCGTTAGAGGACAGACCTTAAAACTCAATGAGCCTGCTATGTCTTGCATGCTTGTCAGCATAGATGGTTCATCATTCATCTTTCATATACAGAAGTGGAGTAGGTAGAGTGCTTATGAATTATCTGAAAGGTGCAGAATTAGGGCAGGAGATAGATGAAAGGAAACAAAACTCAATCCATTGATTAGGTCTCTGCTAACTGAGCAGAGAGACACCTTTTAAAGTAGTGATTCTCTTATATTTAGCAGGGGGAGAGCAATTGGCCCTATCCAACCCCATGGCTGTTGCTAGCATCTGTTTATGTTTCCTTTTAGATCAGGCCTGCTCAATTTAGGCCCCCCCCCATCTGTTTTTGGACTACAGGTCCTATAATCCCGAGCCACAGTGGCCAGTAGCCAGGGATTATGGGAGTTGTAGGCTAACATCTGCAGAAGGACCAAAGTTGAACAGCCCTGATTTTGATTGTGAGCCCTTCGGGAACACGAGATCATCTTATGTATTTATTTTTCTGTGTAAACCACTTTGGGAACATTGGTTGAAGAGCAGTATATAAATATTCATAGTAGCAGTGGGCAGAGGAACAGCCTTTGGAACGCACATGGTTCAGGTCACAGCAGGCCTGGAAGCTGCCCTAATAGCTGGCTACCTAAGGAGCTTCTCATTAAAACACACTGGGGCTGGCCTTCGCTAGCCCCATTTTCTACAATCATGATAACCACCGGGTTCGGCTGCGACTGCGGTGGTTCCCGCTCAAGTAGATCGCCCCTTAAACTGGGTTTGTGGAGCAAGCGCGCTGCAAACCTGTTTTTTTAAATCATGAGTAGCCGCGGTGCAGCTCTATGCTGTGTTTACTCATGAGTAGACCCCCGTTGGGAGGCTGAAAAGCAGCCTCCCAGCTCGGGGGTCTCCCCAATATGCCCTGCACGCTCGCGCAGGGCATACTGGTGATTCCGGGGGCCATGTGGCCCCAAACTCCCCAGCCCGCGCCGGTTCCATCACAGAGCCAGAAATCATGTGGGCGGCCAATCCGGCTGCCCAGGGCTCCTGCCCTGATCGTCTACAAGGAGAGCGGGCTTAGCCTGCTCTCTCCGCTGAGCTTCCCAATCCGGGTCTCACTGATCATGATCACTGGGTAATGAAGCAAAGTGGCACCTCTGAAAGTGGTGACTCCTTTATGTTTAGCAGAGGCAGTCCTTCTCCAGCCCCAGCACTGAATATTTCCAGTGGCTGTTGCTGGCATCTACTTTGTGTTTCTTTTCAGACTGTGAGCCCATTGAGGGCAGGGGATCATCTTTTCCCCACTATGTAAACCACTTTGTGGACTTTTTTGATTGAAAAGCAGTGTATACATATTTATCCCAATACAAATACAATATGCTAACTATATTATTATATTATGCAATAACTGTTTGATAGTTATTGTTCTAATTTGCCTAATAGAAAACAAAGCTCTGGACAGTATAATACACAGAATTAATGCCTAACATGATGTGCAGCATTATGGCTCCGCAGTGCTGTGCCCCGGGACTTCTGTAGACTTCTAAGGTAGCCCCGACACTGTTCAGAAGCACTGGTTGCAAAAGCAGTGTTTTTGCAGGTTTCCTAATTCCTGTGAAACCTGTGAAAATGCTGCTTCCACAACTGCTGCTTCTGAACAGTGTCGGGGCTGCCTTAGAAGTTCACAACAGCCCCAGGGCACAGCACTGTGGAGCCATAATGCTGCACATCATGTTAGCCAGTGATGACAAGCCCTGCCTACCAGCTTGCAGACTAAATATCAGGAATGTGAGGGGAAGCAGAGAGAGGAGTAAGGAAAGACAAAAGGAAGGGAGGGATGGAGGGAAGGAGAGAAGAACAGAAGAAGGGAGGAAGACACTAAGCTATCCATGATTTACCTCTGATGAAGGATCCCAGAGAATGTGATGTCAAGATTATACTATTTCGAATATGAGCTTAGCCGGGAGTGGGAAAGACAGTTGTTATATCCCATCTTCCTCTGCCTTTCTTATTGATGGATAGCAAACCTTGGTTGTCTCTAGAGATGTGCAAATCGTTTTGAGGTTGAATCGATTCTAGTCAAATCTGGTTGACTCAACCAGTGATTCAGCCTCTAAACCCAGGGATGACTGGGCCAAGATTTGGCCCAGTCACCCCTGGCCAAATCTGAGCTGGAGCTGAATCCCTTAGTCACTGCCATTGCGTCATGTCCCTTTGAGCTTCTCTGCCACTCTGGTTGGTTCCTTACAGTGTGTAATGATTGGCTGGCGACCCGCCCCCCCTTGCTTCTAGGTTGGCTTGTTCTCCTGCAAATCTTGTGTTGCCAGGGGCAAGTGTGCCAGCATTGACTGTGGGGAGGGATAAGGGAATGTTGGAGGCAGATGGAGGGACTCTCAAATGTACTTAAGGGAAGTCCCTGAGGCAACCATTTCCTTCTGCCTCACCGCTAGAGAAGAGAGAACTGCTGCTGTAATGTCTGTGTCTGCTGCTGCTGAAGGAGTGGACTGGAGGAGGACTCAGGACTGTGCTGAGAAGAAGAGATTCTTTATTTGATCTGTGCTGGATAAGTTCAGCACTTAGGAACATAGGAAACTGCCATATACTGAGTCAGACCATTGGTCTGTCCAGCTCAGTACTGTCTACACAGACTGGCAGCAGCTTCTCCAAGGTTGCAGGCAGGGGTCTCTCTCAGCCCTATCTTGGAGAAGCCAGGGAGGGAACTTGAAACCTTCTGCTCTTCCCAGAGCGGCTTCATCCCCTGAGGGGAATATCTTGCAGTGCTCACACTTCTAGTCTCCCATTCAGATGCAACCAGGGCAGACCCTGCTTAGCTATGGGGACAAGTCATGCTTGCTACCACAAGACCAGCTTGTTGCTTCCATTTTTATTGATTTAGGGTTGTTTGGGTGGCTGGGTGCCTTCCCTGTGTGCCCAGCAGCTACCCTCCAGCTACCCTCCACCTGGCTCTTGAGTGGTGTCAGGGGCTCCCTGGCACAGGCCACAGCTCCCTGGGCTCCAGCTGAATTGAAGATAGAAGAGGGGGAGGGCTGAGACTGAGAATCACTGCGGGAGAAGACTGACTGACTGACTTATTCATTCATTATAATATTTCCATACCACCCAAAACTTGTGTCTCTGGGCGGTTTACCATTAAAATAATTTAAAAGATTAACAACCTTTAAAAACCAGTGTTAAAATTATTTAAAACTATAAATCTAATTAAAAGCCTGGGTGAATAAATGTGTCTTCAGTGTCTTTTTTAAAATTTGCCAGAGATGGGGAGGCTCTTATTTCAACAGGGGCTCCAGAAGAGAAGGCCCATTCCTGAGCAGCCACCACCAGACGAGTTGGTGGCAACTGCAGATGAACCTCTCCAGATGATCTTAGCAGGTGGTGGGGCTCAGGGCGAAGAAGATTTTCTCTTAAATACCTAAGCTGTTTAGGGCTTTATAGGTAATGACCAGCACCTTGTATTTTGCCCAGAAACGTCTCGGTAGCCAGTGCAATTCCTTCAAGACAGTAGTAATATGGTCACTCCTAGATGAGCCAGGGACTAACCTGGCTGCCGCGTTCTGAACCAACTGCAGTTTCTGGACTACTTACAAAGGCAGCCCCACATCGAGCACATTGCAGTAATCCAGCCTAGAGGTTACCAGCAGAAGACTTTAGGATGAGTTCCCCATTTTATTTACACACAGAGTTTGTTGCAATACGTGTGGTGGTTATCCTGCGTGGGGAGGTGGGATAATACTTATGGATGCAGTGGACCCTGGATTTCATATTGATTTTCTTCATGTTGCTATTCCTGTTGGATTTCATTCTGGATGCTGTGGATTATTTCATGTTAGATTTGATGTTATTCCTGTGGATTTCATGCTGCAGTGCTTGTAGTTAAACATGTGTGGGGAGGGGAGCATTAACACTCTTGCATGCAGTGGATTTCATTGTTTAATGCATGCTGTGCTGTTGTTGTTGTTGTTGTTGTTGTTGTTATTATTATTATTAATTTGATTTCTTTATCAATAATTTGATTTGTTTGTTAATTTGAAATTAAAACAAACCACTAAAACAGTAAAGAGCTAAAACAAATTAAAAATAATATAACAATTAATAATTTAAAAACATTTAAAAACAATAATTAAACAATTACAGTGATTAAAATCTCAAAATCGGGTTTTTAATTTTAAAATAAACCAGATATTAAAACCCGCAAAATTTAGGAAGCTGAGAAAGCTTGGGTGAAAAGATGGGTTTTAAGGTGTTTTTTGAAAATTGCCAGAGATGGGGAGGATTGTATCTCAGGATAGAGCGCATTCCACAATCTCGGGGCAGCAACCAAGAAGGCCCTTCTCTGTGTAGCCACCAAACAAGTTGGCGGTAACTGGAAATGGACCTCCTCAGATGACCTCAATGGGCTGTGAGGTTAATAATGAAGAAGACGCTCTCTTAGATACCCAGGGCCTAAGCCATTTAGGGCTTTTAAAGTTATAACTAGCACTTCGTATTTTGTCCAGGAACCTATTGGCAGCCAGTGTAACTCCATCAGTAAAGGAGTAACATGGTCTCTCCAAGATGACCCAGAGACCAGCCTGGCTGCCGCATTCTGAACCAACTGAAGTTTCCGGACTATGTACAAAGGCAGCCCCACATAGAGCTCATTACAAAAGTCAAGTCTGGTGGTCACCAACAGATGTACCACTGTTTTGAGGTCATTGATCTTGAGAAACGGGTGCAGCTGGCATATCAGCCGAAGCTGATAGAAAGCACCCCTGGCCACCGGCTCAACCTGAGAAACCAGGGAGAGGTGTGAATCCAGAAGTACTCCCAGACTGCGAACCTGTTCCTTTTGGGGAAGTGTGACCCCATCTAGAACAGGCAGATCACAATCATCTCTAGAGTTTTGACCCCACACAATAAGTACCTCCGTCTTATCTGGATTCAGCTTCAGTTTATTCTCCCTCATCCAGCCCATTACTGCTTCCAGGCAGGCATTTAGGGAGGATATGTCAGCTCCTGAAGAAGTTGACATGGAGAAGTAGATCTGGGTGTCATCAGCATACTGTTAACACCCAGCTCCAAATCCCCTGATGATCTCTCCCAGCGGTTTCATGTAGATGTTAAAAAGCATTGGAGAGAGTACGGAGTCTTGAGGGACACCATACTTAAGCTCAGATTTTGAAGAGCAACAGTCTCCAATTGACACCATCTGGAATCTATCCGAGAGGTAGGAGCGGAACCACTGAAAAACAATGCCTCCCACCCCCAACACACTCAGACCTTCCAGAAGGATACTATGGTCGATAGTATCGAAAGCTGCCAAGAGATCCAAAAGGACCAACAGAGTCACACTTCCTCTATCAATTCCCAATGGGAGATCATCCATTAGGCCAACCAAAGCAGTCTCCACCCCATAGCCCACCCAAAAACCAGTTTGAAATGGGTCTAGATAATCGGTTTCCTCCAAGACCTCCTGGAGCTGAGAGGCTACCACCCTCTCAATTAACTTGCCCAGCCATGGGAGGTTGGAAACAGGCCTATAATTGCTCAACTCTGAGGGATCTAATGCAGGCTTCTTTGGAAGAGGTCTAATTATTGCCTCCTTAAGACAAGGAGGCATCCTGCCCTCCCTCAGAGAAGCATTTCTTATTTCCACCAGGCCGGACAAGGGTCAAGAGAACAAGTGGTAGGCCTCACCATTCCAAGCAGCTTGTCCACATCCTCAGGAGTCACAAACTTAAACTGATCCAGTTGAATCACATAAGAGGAGTCGTTGGGGACCTCCAGATCAGACATCAAATTAACTGTGGAGTCTCCATCTAGGTCAGCCCGAATCCAAGAGATTTTATCTGCGAAAAACTCTTTAAACACACCACAGTGGGTAACTGATGATTCCAAATTCTGGTTCGAGGGAGGGGGAGCAGATACTAGTCTCCTCACAACCCTAAACAACTCTGCTGGACATGAACTCACAGAGGCAATACGGACAGAAAAGAACCACCTCTTTGCCCCATGTATTGCCTGAGCATAGATCTTTAAATGTGCTCTATGTCGCAATCTGTCAGATTCGAGTCGAGTCTTCCTCCACTTGCGCTCCAGATGCCTACCTTGCTGCTTCAGCCCCCGTAGATCTTCCATATACCAAGGGGCCAAATTTGAAATGGGTCAGAGGGGACGCTTGTGAGCAATTATGTCTACTTCCCTAGTGAGCAAGCTGTTCCAATTCTCAACCAGGGCATCAACAGGATCACCAGCAAAGCCAACATTAAATCCCTCCAAGGCTTCTTGGAATTTTAGTGGATCCAATAACCTTTTCAGGTGGACCATTATAATGGGCCCCTCACCCCTGAGGAGTTGGGAAGTGGTCGTAAGTCCAACCTTAACCAGATGGTGGTCCGTCCATGACAATGGGGAAATCACAGGAGTCCCCAGCCATGGAACACCACCCTGATCAGAGTAAAAGACCAAATCAAGCGTGTGACCTGCAATATGCGTCGGTCCAGAGACCACTTGGAATAGGCCCATAGTTGTCATGGCTGCTATGAACTCCTGAGCTACCCCGGACAGATTGGTCCCAAAATGAACATTGAAGTCCCCCAGCACCAAGAGTCTGGGAGACTCCAACGTGAGTTCCGCGACCAAGTCCATGAGCTCAATAAGGGATTCTGCTGAGCAGCGGGGCAATTGGTACACCAACAGAAGTCCCAATCTATCCCTGGTCCCCAAACTCAAGTACACACATTCAATATGGTCTGATACCCTGACAGGGACCCTGGTAAGGAAGATGTTATCCTTATAGACCACAGCCACCCCACTTCCCCGCCCACGTCCCCTCACCCGCTCCTCTACAGAATATCCTGGAGGAAGAAGCTGGGACCAAACTGGACCACTAGCCTCCCCCAAGTCTCCGTAATACATTCCAGGTCAGCCCCTTCATCCATGATCAAATCATGGATGAGTTCAGATTTATTTTGGACTGACCTGGCTTTACAGAGGAGCAGGGAAAAGCTATGTGGGTTGTTCGCAGTGCTCCCTGAGGTCAAAGAGCTGTCAGGACAGCCAGAAGGGGAGACAGCTTTTAAATTTCTGACTACCTTTCCCCTGGAAGGGCTGCTGACCTGCCGTTTCTTCTTCTATTCTCCACCACCACCGGGATAGCTGCCACATAGTCAATGAAGGCGCCCCTGTTGATATTCTGTGGAGAGGGGGGAGGGACACAGTGAGTGGGTGTGAGGTGTGCAGCAGCTTGCTACATCCATAGGGGACAATGGGGACACAAAACACCAAACTGTCACCTGTGGGTGGTTCCTAGGGGTGCCACAGTGGGTTGGGTGGTAGGGCCCCATGACTGACCACTGCCACCCAACCCACAAGGTGGTATTGTGGGTGATTTTAAAGGAATGTTTTAGTTTTAATTGGTTGTAAAGGAATGTTTTAGTTTTAAGTGGTTTTATTTTTCTACTATAGAGTATAATAGGGATTTAAAGTGGCCCCATTACTGCCCATGGGTAGTGCTTAGGTACTCCAAAGTGGGTTGAAAGCTAGGGCCCCATAGGTGCCACCTACCACCCAAGCTGCAAGGCAGTGGTGTGCCTGGGTGATTTTTAGAGGTTGTGTTGTTGTTTTTAGTTTTGAGTGATTTTGTATTTCTTTGCCATAGGGAATAATGGAGATTCACAGCAGCCCCAATATTGTCCATGGGTAGAGCCTAGGTACTCCAGGGTGGGTTGAGGGGCAAGGCAGCATGGGTGCCAACTACCACCCAAGCTGCAAGGAAGTGGGGCACTCACTATGAGAAAAAGTTATGATACATCAGAGATTCTAAACAATGTTTAGAAGAGATTCTAAACCCATGCTGCCCTACCCCTCCAACCCACTCTAGAGTCCAGCAGGTTCTAAATGCTTCATTGAGAGAGGGAGTGGTCCCAGCTTCATTGAAAGAAGCTATTATTCGACCACTCCGAAAGCAACCCAGTCTGGATCCAGAGGATGTAAACAACTACAGGCCTGTGGCCAATATTCCCTCCCTGGATAAAGTGCTTGAGCATATAGTGGCTGACCAGCTCCAGACAACCTTGGAGGAAATGGACTATCTAGATCCTTTTCCATCAGGCTGCAGGCCCTGCTTGGGAACAGAAACTTTGGTCACCCTGTGGGATGATCTATGCAGAGAGAGAGAGATGGAGGAATGCAACCTTATTGATTCTCTTGGATTTCTCAGTGGCTTTTGATACCATTGACCATGGTAGCCATTCCAAAAGGAATGATGCTGGCAGATTACTGCTCAATCCCTTGGCAGTAGGGATGTGCATGGAACTAGTTCGGAAGCCCTTTATGGGCACATGCACGTGGTGGGCGCAATGTGTGTGTGCCTGCACCGGTGAGCGCAGACGCATCAGATACTTCTGGTTAGTTCTGTTAAAGGGGGCAAGTGAGGCGGCAGGGAGGTATGCTGCTGCCCTGATGGACTTCCTAAAAACTGAGCACCAGCAGGGGAAGAGCAGCGAGAGGGGTAAGTGCACCCTCTCCAGCCCTTAAGGCAGCAAAAAAACCAAAAAACAAGACCCGCCTTTGAGCCTCCCCCACCCGGTTACGTGTATATCCCTATTTGGCAGTCGTATGGGCTTCCACAGGGTTACATTCTTTCCCTTACGTTGTTTAATATCTACATGAAATTGCTGGGAGACGTCATCCAGAGATTTAGCTTGAGGTGTCATCAATATGCATATGACACTCAGGTGTATCTCTCTTTGTCATCAGATGCAGGGGAGGCTGCATCTGTCCTGAATCAGTGCTTGGATGGAGTGATGGGCTAGATGAGGGTGAATACGCTGACACTCAGTCCAGACAAGACAGAAGTACTATTGGTCAGTGGCTCCTCTGCCCAAGTGAATGATGTTCAGCATGTTCTGGAATGGACGGGGTTGCACTCCCCCAAAGGACTAGGTTCGCAGTCTGGGGTGCTCATCGATCCAGCACTGTCACAAGAGGCTCAAGTGGCCTCTGTGGCTTGGGGCACCTTTTAGGAGCTTTGGTAGATATACCAACTGCAACCTTACCTTGGTAGAGATGGCTTGGTTACAGTTACTTGTGCTCTGGTAATCTCTCACTTAGATTACTGCAATGCATTGTACGTAGGCCTGCCTTTGAAAATGGTCTGGAAACTGCAGCTGGTAAACTGCAAGATTATTAACTGGGACTGGATGTTTTGAGCATATTATGCCAGTACTTTGTCAGCTGCACTGGCTTCCAGACCATTTCTCGGCGCAATTCAAAATGCTGGTTTTAATATTTAAAAGCCGAAATGGCTTGGGACCGGGTTAGCTGAGAGAGTACCTTGTCCCATATGTCCCAACCCAGACATTAAGCTCTTCTTTGGAGGCCATCTTCCAGGTGCCCCTGCCAGACAAGGTGAAGTGGGTGGCTACTAGGGACAGGGCCTTTTTGGTGGTTGCACCCTATTTATGGAATAGCCTCCCCAGTGAAATTCACCTGGATTCATCACTTTGTTCTTTTAGACACCAGGTAAATAACTTTTTGTTCACTCAGACCCTTTACATTTTAAATTTTGACCTGATTTTAACTGATTTTTTTAAAAATGTCTTTTAAATGGTTTTGTATTGTATTTTGTACCCCCCCCCCTTTTTGGCCTGTTATGATTGAATATGTTGTGTGTTTTTATCTCATGTTTTAATACTGTGTTATAAGCCACCAAGAGAAAAGTTTGTTATGGGGAGGCCAACAAATAAAGTTGTTTATTTATTTATTATTGTTGTTGTTGTTGTTGTTGTTTACACAGTCAGAAAGGTGTTATTGACTGGTTTGTTTTATCCAGACATTGAGTCCTTCCCAAGGACCTGGGATGGCTGAATTTTATCATCAATACTGTAGGTTATTATAGATATCGTCACAAAATATAGGCTGTTCCCAGTAAAGTTGCTTTTTGTAATTGGCTGGTGGTGATTTCTGTGGCCCCTATGGTGTTGAGGTGCTCTTCAAGGTCTTTTGGAACTGCACCCAGGGCGCCAATTACCACTGGGATTATTTTGGTCTTCTTCTGCCACAGCCTTTCCATTTCAATTTGTAGATCTTTGTATTTTGTGATTTTTTTCTATTTCTTTTTCTTCTGTTCTGCTATCCCCTGGTATTGCTATGTCGATTATTTTAACTTGTTTTTCTTTCTTCTCGACTATAGTTATATCTGGTGTATTGTGTGGCAGATATTTGTCTGTTTGTAGTCGGAAGTCCCATAATATTTTTGCATCTACATTTTCTACAACTTTTTCAATTTTATGGTCCCACCATTATTATTATTATTATTATTATTATTATTATTATTAATTGCCTAGGTGCTACCAATGGACAATATTGGGGCTGCCTCAAAACCCCATTATTCCCTATAGCAGAGAAATTAAAAAAACCCCACTCATAACTTAAAAAAAAATCCCCTAAATATCACCTGGGTGTTCCACTGCCTTGCAGCTTGGGTGGTGGGTGGCTCCCATGGGGTCCTACCAACCACCCAACCCACTCTTGAGTACCTAGGCACTACCCATAGGGACTAATGGGGCCGCTTTGAATCCCAATTATTCCCTATCGTAGAAAAATACAAAATCACTAAAAACTAAAATAATCATTAAAAAATCAACCAAGTGCCCCACCACCGTGCAGTTTGGGTGGAAGGGGGCACCCATGGGCCCCTACCCAGCAACCCACTTTGGTGACTCCTGGACCTTTAAAAGTGGGCTGAATCGATTTGAATTTGAATAAAAACTAGAATAAAAACTTGAATTTGAATAAAAACTATCCAACTTGAGTCAAATGTGATCAGATGTGAGTTTGCTGATTTGAGCTCGAATTGAATCTGACTGATTCAATTCGACCTTGAAACAATTAGCAAAAATAGTTCTGCACACATCTCTAGTTGTATCTTAGGGTTTCTAATAAAGGAGGCATTGGGGTTGCATAAATACATCAGTGCAGCTCCAGCCGAGGAGGGCTGAAGGGGAAAGCAGTTCTCCAGGAAAGTGGCTCACCCGCATCTGACCCTGATTATTGAATCCTAAACATGATGTTAATGTAATGGCTGATACCTTAAGCATGCTTACTTGGAAGTGATCTCCATCAAAACCCATAGGGAATTCTTCAGAGAGAATATGTTTAGGATTGGAGCAACAATGTGACTTATGTTGGAAAGACCCACCCAACCAAAGAATTATATCAGTGGGCATAATCCTGCTCTTGCAGGATTATAATCCATGTGTTTTGTTTTTTAAAAAACAACTAAAAACACATCTTTTAAAAGAGGCTTTTAAATGTTCCATCTTTGTTTATACCTGGTAGGTTCTTTAGTTTTTAGTTTTTAGCATTCTTAATTTTTAGCTTTTAAAATAACATTTAATATGAAATTTAATTCTGATTGTGGTTTTAGCCTAGACTTTTAATTTGTTTACTTAATTTGGTTAATTTTATTGGTTTTATTTTATAGTGTATCTATTTTATTTTTGTGAGCTGCCCCGAACAGTAGTGTACTGGAGTTATGGGATATAAATATTTTAAATAAAAATAAATAAAATTAATCTCTGAACTTCATCAGGTTTGCTCAGGGCTCCAGCATATGTTAAATGGGCCAATTTTCTCCTTTTTACACACACATCTGCTGGGGTTCCTAATTAAAAAAAGTAGAGAAAATATACATTCAATATTCCACCAAGACACACAAGCATTAAAAGAAAATCTGTTCCAATGTAGTACATTTGAAATATTATTATTATTGGCTTTAATTCTTCAAATGTATTGTTTTCATACTCACTGTGTTTTATTTTCATTTCAAGAAGAGCTGTAACTGAAGAATCTTTTCCTTGCCTGTCTACTAGTTATTAAGCCTAGCAAAAACTATGATATAGATGTCTAAAGGGAGATATTTTTTAAAGACAAAAACATCATTCACACGACCGGGTGGTTGGGGCAGCAGGCAAGTGGTGGGCAGGAGTGTGCATGGAACTGGTTTTGCCAGTTTGGTTTGAATAGAACTGGATTCAAACCAACCCGGCCCAGTCTAGTTCAACCGCCAGAGTGGTTCAGGGGTCTACTGGCAAAGAGGAATCTGATAAGGATTCCCCTTTACCAGTAAAAGGGCAGGGGGGCTTCCCTAGAGCCAGAGAGGGGGCGAGAGGGAAGTCATGGGTACTTAACTCAATTTTCAATGGGGGGGAGCAGCAGCAGCTCCCCATACCCCCACTGGCCTCCCCCAGAGTAGCCCGGGCCAGCAGCGGCCCTGTTCAGGCCTTCTCTGACCCATACTAGTGGCCTCCGTGCATGCAAAGGATGGTAGAATGGGCTGGAGAAGGCCCAGAACGTGCCAGAGAGGAGATGGGTGCTCTAGGCTGAAAGCAGCCTGGCTTGCACACGAGCAGCAAGCCAAGGTTAAGGGAGCACTCACTCCCTTAACCTCAGCTAAAAACTGGGCTGAAAAGCTGGGCTAGGCGGCACTGGACCACCAGCCTAACCCAGGCTGGGCATCCCTAGCCTGGTTTAGGCTGTGCATGAGAACAGCCTCAAACAATTGCACTTTTGTTTCCCTTGTTAAAAGTCACAACTGTCAAAGTTTTAGTTCATTGCACCAGCTAAAGGAGGATTCGGAATGTTTCTATGTTTTACTAACACATCGATATTCCTTCTCCTAAAAGTACATCTGTATCATCTTGAAGAAATATTACTTAGCATTACATGTCACTACGCATCACAATTATGTGGGGGAAATGCTCACAGAGATTCAAATGGGGGATAGGTGAAGAAGCTATAGTATATCTAGCTTATTTGAAAGATCAAAACACAAGCAACTTTGTACTGATTTTATGAGTTTGTATGCATAATTACTAAATGACACCCAAACCAAAACAACTGCATATCATTACTGTAGCAATAATATAGATTGGTTTGGAAATGCAAATTCTGGATGGCTGCTGCTACTTCAGGGTCACATTAAATGATACCCCATCACTGTTGTACCATTGTGAAATGGCCCGAGGCAACTGAGAGCAAATGCAATTTACCAAGTGGTAACTTAACAAAGTGTGAATATAATTATTTGTTAAACCAGTTGTGTGATACACACACACACACCCGCCACACACACACCCCTCTGTGACAGCTGTGCCACGTGGCTGCAGAATGTATGTGTCTACCACATCCACAAGGGTAGGGCTAAAAGCTTGAATCTATCTCAACCTGATGCCTCTACCTACCTACCTACCTACTTACCTACCTACACACACACACACACACACACACACACACACACACACACACACACACACCATAAATGTCTGAATAGGGATATTGTTGATAAGTGTTGATCTGCCTGGTGGTGCTTGATTGCATTTCTGTTGCTGTGCTACATACAGAACAGGCTCTGGGCATTAGCGCGGTCCTCTCCTACCTAGGTGGGCCCTGATACAGTCACCAGCAACACATGAAAGCTATGGGGAAAGAGGCGGATTCAGGGATTAGCACTGGGCTCTTCTGAGGGATCCTCGGCAGTTGCCCAACTCTGCCAGTCCTTGACCAGACTATACATGCATTGTAAAGACCCTTGGAGTTTTCAAGAACTGACATCAATCTCCAGGTGACTATTAAAAGCAATCCTGGGGATTTTAATGGCTGGATATTGTGAACAATATTGCATGGGGGTGGTCGGAATCTCCAGGCAAAGCTTCCCTCAGAGTTGGCAACCCCAGCGTGGATGCAAGAATTATTACATGTTTTCACCTGAACCAGATTTTTTGTAGGAGGGCTTCCTGTGCTCAACCCTCTAGTGTCCTTTTTAAAAAGGAAAGAGGAGGAGGATTAAATAACAGTTGGGGGTGTTTGAAAGAGTATTTGAAAGATAAAAGTCATAGAAAAGCTTGGGTACATTTGTGGATTCTACCCCAAATCCAGCTCATGCCATTTTTCTTAAACCTACTGTGCACAAAGGACATCTAACATATTCAATATTTGTTTACCAGTTAACCTAAGGAGAGCCCTGCTGGATCAGACTGAAAAAGACCAGCAATCTAATGATAACCAGAAGTCTCAAGGAAGCCTACAAGCATGGGATAATAGCCTTTTCCAACATATTTGTCCTTAGAATATTATATCCAGAGGCTTTTTGAGCACTTAAAGGTTTGTCCTGTGGGACAAATAGCAGCTTTGGGAAATGCTTTCAACTCCTCCAATAAAGTCCCAGTTTGCCCTTCATGGCTACTCTTAACATTTTGCTATTAGCACTCCTTAAACCTCTCGGATATTCCGTAGGACTGTGCACGTCAGAAAAAAAGGATTTCTCATGTAAGAAATCCCCACCCCCACCACCAGGAGGCAGTTGAATGCGGGGCATGTGTTCTGGGCAATGCAGTGGTGGTGGCCCTTTAACAGCATGTCCAATGCACAGGTGTTTGGGCAGTGCAAATTTTGGGGAGCAGTGGGGTGGTGGTGGGTAGGAGTGATGCAAGGCAGCCTGGGAAACTGCTGGGAGGAATTGTGGGCTTTTGGATCTGGTAGTTCCTCTCAGAGCTCCCTCCTGGAAGAGGCTCTGAGCAGAACTGCAAGACCCAGAAGCCTTTGTATCATCCCAGCAGGCTTTTGTCCAGAAATCATCTGGAAATTATCTGGGTTTCCCAGACTGCCCAGCATTGCTCCCTGTCCACCCCTCCCCCACTGCTCCCCAAAATTGCTACAATGCCCAGCTGTCCCCACAACAGTGGTGGACTTACAGTTAAAGGCCCCAGCACCACCACTGGGGCACATGGCCCTCATTCAGCTGCCTTCTGGTGGTGGGGTAGGGATTTCCAGCGTTGGAAATCCCTGTTTCCCAATGTATACAGTCCTAATATCCTGCACAGATCTCTTGTAGAACATCTAAGGCTTTATCACATAACCATGAAAATTGAGGTAGGAAGTGGGCAGGATCCTGATTTGCCCTGATTTGCATGATAATCAGAAGCTACGCAATTCCCTCCAGCCCAGATGCTCCCAGTAGGGCTACTCAGCTTTTGTACCATTTTTCTGACAGTGATGGAGTGGAGAAGAGGCTGTTTTCCCACTTATGAGAAATCTCATTCCTCTTCAGCCCAACTACCAGCACTCAGCATGCCCTTCCCCACACAGAAACAATAGAAAGCTGTACAGACAGTGGCTGCCATCAATTGGCACACTATTCTGCAAAGCACACTCTATGATCCTGAAGTTGGAGCAGCTTTGGCAAGGCTGCGTCTGTCTCCTGCTCCTTTGCGGCCAGTGGGAGGGCAGCCACTGATGTCATGAGGTATTTCCAGTCTTCTGGCAGTGCAAAGAATGCTGGAAATATACATGAGCCCATGGAGAACCTTCCATGGAAGGGCGGAGCTCATAGCTGCCAATTTCACTGCCCAAGCCCTCGGCAGCTATGCTCATGTGTTTGCTGGGTTTGCCAAGCCAAGCTGGGGTGCTGCTTGTGTGTTATTGATGGGGTAGCAGCTCACCTGGGCTCCTACCTGACCCTAAATGGTCATGTGAAGGAGCCTTTGGTCTGGCCCTCAAAAGCATTGCTCATTATTGCAGCCAAATTCTGTCCTTGAAGCTCACATTACAGTGGTGAGCATAATTCACTTTCTCACACTGTGATAAACTGTAAGGAATGGCTGGCATTTGGAGACATGGGCTGACAAGTTGAGCATTGTAATGTGGGTGGTGGAGATCCACTGCGTTGTTTCGGGTATGCAGTGGATTCACCAGTATTCTTGTAGGGTTACAGTGAAGGCCCAGCAGTCTTGGGCTTTTCAAATAGCGCCCTCATGCCCCAGAAGTACTACAAACACGTTGTTGACAGTCAAGCAACAGGTTTGTGATATAATAGTGTTTCTAGAGCCCAGGCATGCTACTTGAAGTATTTGCACTCTTGCACAAAAGCCCAAGGTGTTCACGGTGTGCTCACAGCAGTGTGGGTGGCTTGCCACTTCCTGTGTTATGTTCAATACGTCAGCCACGGAATGGCATGTCCTGCTGTTGTATGTGTACCATATTATTATATGCGTTGGACTGTGCATGCACCAACTGCAAAATGATGTTCTAGAATTTTCTGTGGAAAAGAGGGAGGTGGCAGAGCAAAACACTGGATGCAGTCTATCCTGGAAAGCTTGTAGGGACAAGCCATCACCCTAAACGTCTTAGCATTACTTCTGATTGTGTGTTCAGCCCTTTGAACTGGTTTTAGCCTGGTGTACCCTTGCAGTATAATGTGGTGGGAGAGTCCTAAGGTGGTAGAATTGATTACATCATTTCAAACTGCAGGGGTTAGGAACAACATAAAACTAGCATGGCAGGGGGTGGGCAGGGCTACAATAGAGCCTTTTCTCCTGGGCAATTTCCAGATTAGCTGCTCATCAGCAGCAAAATGCTTCCGTTCAGGCAAATCGCATTTGAAACGTAAACAGCAGGGGGAGCAGTCTGGCGGAAACTAACAACCTGAACAAACAGCAACCTTTTAACACTGGATACACAATGTCACAGCACTATATCGTAGTGATTACATTTGAAACAAGGCATCGGAAATGTGAATAGCACCCTGCTGTCAGTGTAGGGACTGCGGTGTCACAAGCACACTTCCAAAATCGGCCATGACCCCGTTGTAGGATGTAATCTGGAAAGCACCCTGGTGTCCCAATTTTGTTATTTGCAGAACCCTGGTACATGAGAGAGGAATTCAAACCAGCATCCAGCACCTACAGTCTGAAGTGATGCAGTCCATTCTGTCGGCAGGCTTCTACTACCCCACTCTGCTGTGTGCATGGACCAGGCCTTAGAATTGTATGAAGAACTGCTTTTGAAGGAATACAATTCTGCCACTGTGTCCTAAATTTACAGCTAACCTACCAGGACCTCTAAATCTGCAAGGAATTAAATATACAGTTAGTTTTTAACACTTAGCTTAAACTTTACCCTTCCTTCTTAAGGATGTTATCCTTGATTTAGCTTCAGTATAAGAGGATTTTAAATGGGTAAGTAAATAGCATTTAGCTTCCTTCCAAGGCTCAAACCCTCATGTTCTCTTATTAGCACCCTTTGTCATTATGGTTCTCACTCTGTTATTGGGAAGCTGCTCAAAATTGTTACTGTACTGTAACACAAAATTGTGAATAGTTGTAAAAATAACAACAATCCAAGCTGTCCAATTATACAAAGTTCATTCCGAATCTGTTTTGCTTTTAACCCTTTGAGGGTTTACAATCAATGGGGCTATTCTCACGATCAACAAAAATTGGGCTAGGAGAGCCTAGCCCGATTTTTGCTGATCGTGAGAACCACCAGGCTCAGCTGCGAGCCCGGTGATTCCAGAGCGGTTAACCCACTCAAGTACCTCTCCCCTTAGCCCGGGTTTGCGGAGCAAGCACTCCGCAAACTCGGGCTATCTGATCGTGAGTAGCCACACCATGGCTACCCGTGAGTAGACCCCTGGAGGGGATGCAAAAGCCACCTTCCAGCTCCGGGGTTTCACCAGTATGCCCTGTGCGCTCATGCAGAGCATACTGGAACTTCCGGGGGCCGCGCGGCACCCGAGCTCCCCAGCCCCTGCCAGCTCCATGACAGAGCTGGCACATCCATGACAGAGCTGGCAATCATGTGGGCGGCCAATCCAGCCGCCCAGAGCTCCCTCCCCACTCGTGTGTGGGGAGAGCGGGCTTAGCCCGCTCTCTCCGCACACTCTCAAGAACCGGGTCTCACTGATCGTGAGACCTGGCTCAATGTGTAGAGTCTCATGGGGTTGTGCAGGGAGAGCAGAGTTAGCTTACTCTCATGACACACAGGCAGTCTCTCATTGCTGTATGGCCAGATCAGCTGCCCAGACAAGCGGCTGCTTCGGTCAGGTGCTCCTGCACCCAGCCACAGCTTGCTTAGGAGCTCCTGGGGGTTGGGGGAAGGGGAGCGCCACCGTGTGGTGCCTCGGTCCCCGGAAGGCAGCACACAAGTGTGTGGTGCCTTTCTGGGGTCCCTCTCCCCCCACCCCGAGTGTGTCAGCCATGGCTGCAAGCAGCCAAGGCTGACACCTGTTCAAGCAAACAAGGTTAACAGAGTGCTCCCTCCATTAGGAGAGGGGTTTTTAGGTGGTCTAGCCACCATGCAACCATCAGGCTCACCTGCGGTGGTTCTCATGATGGGGGAAATCCAGGCTGGGCTCCCTTAGCCCAGTTTTCCCCCATCGTGAGAATAGCCTTTTTAACTTTAAGTACATCTGCTCATTAGCAGACCCTCAATTAGTTCTTTTTGAGATGTCAAAAAATGAAGAGAAATGCAGCCATTTACATTTTTCTAATTTGATTGCCTGAACTGGGTGGGAGGGGGAACCTGATGTTAAAATTAAACAGATTTTCTTTTTCAACCTGACTACTGAAGTTACTCTAGCAAGGGTGTTTTCTTTCAAAGTACTGATTTCAGTAAAACCTGCCTGTTTGCTTTAGAGCAGGGGTTTTCAAACTTGGGTCCCCAGTTGTCATTACCATTACCAGAGGCAGTGCTAACTAAGCAAAGAAGCACCTTTTAAAAGTGATGCCTCTCTTATATTTAGCAAGGGGAAGAAACTGTCCCTATCCAACTCCAGCATAGCATCTTTACAATGGCCCAGTTCAGGCGTAATAGGAATCATGGATCCAATGGACACACGGTTCTGTCCCCCCTCCCCTTGCACTTCCATCCATGTTCGGATGATAGGGTGTGACTGCAAAGAGGTGGGGAAACTGGCTGTGTGGGCTTCCTTCTTAACAGAAGGACAGCCCGTACAGCCACTCAGACCAGAGCGAGGGAGGAGCTTCCTCCCTCAACTTCGGCTCCTTGGGACCCAAAATGCAATGCCAGCATTCAGATGTAATGTTAAGAGCAGTGAAATTCCACTCTGACCAAAGGTTCAGAATGGAGTCTGATGAGGAAAACTACAGGCTCCTTTTCACCCTTAACTCCAGTTTGCCGAATTCAGACGTGTGGCTTCAAAAACCATACTCCTCTAAAATGAGGAGTATGGCGAAAAGGAAGCTGAAAGGGAAAATCACTTCGCTCCAGAATGCATGGAGTTTACTCAAAACCACAGTACTAGAAGCCCAGTTAGATTGTATACCCAAAAAGAAGAAAGGTACCACTAAGTCCAGGAAGATGCCAGCATGGCTAACAGGTACTGTCAAGGAAGCCATAAAAGGGAAGAAGACTTCCTTCCAAAACCGGAAGGCCTGTCCAAATGAAGAGAACAGAAAGGAACACAAACTCTGGCAAAAGAAATGCAAGGCAACAATAAGAGAGGCGAAAAGAGAGTTTGAAGAACATTTAGCTAAAAGCATCAAAGGGAATAACAAAAACTTCTTTAAATACAACAGAAGTAGGAAACCTGCCAGGGAGGCAGTTGTACCATTAGACAATGAGGGAGTGAAAGGGATTATTAAGGAGGATATGGAGGTTGCAGAAAAGTTAAATGAGTTCTTTGCATCTGTCTTCACAGCAGAGGATACTGAGCATATACCTGTTCCTGAACCAGGCTTTTCGGGGATGGCGGCTAAAGAACTGAGCCAGATAGAAGTGACAAGAGATGATGTTCTAAACTGTCTGGAAAAACTGAAAACTTACAAATCACCAGGGCCGGATGGCATCCACCCAAGAGTCTTCAAAGAACTCAGATGTGAAATTGTTGACCTCCTTGCTAAAATATATAACTTATCCCTGCAATCAGGTTCTGTACCAGAGGACTGGAGAGTAGCAAATGTAGCACCGATTTTCAAGAAGGGATCCAGGGGTGATCCAGGAAATTACAGGCCGGTTAGCTTAACATCCGTTCCAGGCAAATTGACAGAAAGCATCCTCAAGGATAAAATTGTAAAGCACATAGAAGAACAGGCCCTGCTGGGAGTGAATCAGCATGGGTTCCGCAAAGGGAAATCTTGCCTGACCAACCTTTTGGAGTTCTTTGAGAGTGTCAACAAGTCTGTGGATCAAGGTGATTCAGTTGACATAGTATACCTGGACTTCAAAAAAGCTATTGACAAAGTTCCTCATCAACAACTCCTGAGGAAACTTAGCAGTCATGGGATAAGGAGGCAAGTACATGTGTGGATTGCTAACTGGTTGAAAGACAGGAAACAGAGGGTAGGTATAAATGGAGAGTTTTCACAATGGAGGGAAGTAAGAAGTGGGGTCCTCCAGGGATCTGTACTGGGACCGGTGCTTTTTCATTTATTCATAATTGATCTAGAAGTAGGGGTAAGCAGCCAGGAGGCCAAATTTGCAGATGATACCAAACTCTTTCGGGTAGTGAAATCCATAGCTGATTATGAAGAGCTCCAAAAGGATCTCTCCAAACTGGGGGAGTGGGCGACAAAATGGCAAATGCAGTTCAGTGTTGGCAAGTGTAAAGTGATGCACATTGGGACGAAGAACCTCAACCAAGTATATGATGATGGGATTTGAGCTGTCAGTGACTGACCAGGAGAGGGATCTTGGGGTTGTGGTGGACAGCTCGTTGAAAGTGTCAACTCAATGTGCGGCAGCTGTAAAAAATGCCAATTCCATGCTAGGGATCATTAGGAAGGGGATTGAAAATAAAACTGCTAATATGATAATGCCCTTATACAAAACTATGGTGCGGCCACACCTGGAGTACTGTGTACAATTCTGGTCACCACAGCTAAAAAAGGACATTGTAGAACTGGAAAAGGTGCAGAAGAGGGCAACCAAGATGATCAAGGGCCTAGAGCACCTTTCTTATGAGGCTAGGCTACAACACCTGGGGCTATTTAGTTTAGAAAAAAGACGACCTTGGGGAAACATGATAGAGGTCTATAAAATCATGCATGGTGTGGAGAAAGTGGATAGAGAGAAAATCTTCTCCCTCTCACATAACACTAGAACCAGGAGTCATCACCAGCAAATGGAGGTACTTTTTCACACAACACATAATCCACTTGTGGAATTCTCTGCCATGAGAAGTGGTGACAGCCAACAACCTGGATGGATTTAAGAGGGGTTTGGATAGCTTCATGGAGGAGAGGTCTGTTGACGGTTACTAGTTGGAGGGCTGTAGGTCACCTCCAGCCTCTGGGTCGGGGTGCCTCTGGGTACCAGTTGAGGGGGAGTAACAGCAGGAGAGAGGGCAGCCCCTCAACTCCTGCCTGTGGCTTCCAGTGGCATCTGGTGGGCCACTGTGCAAAATGGGTTGCTGGACTAGATGGGCCTTGGGCCTGATCCAGCAGGGCTGTTCTTATGTAACCAGATGTGAAGGGACCTCCGGTTCCCTATTTTGTCTGAATTTGGGCAATGGCTTTTTCTGGTTTCTGCTGGAGTCTCCTGTTATCAGTTTTATGTTTCATTTTGGATTTTGAGAACTATGGGGACTGGAAAATACTTTATTTCTTTTGTTGAAAAGCTGTTGAAAAGCAGTATCATAGCCAGAGGCCATTGTGGCTGGAGATGTTGGGAGCTGTATTCCAACAACATCTGGGGATCCAACTTTGAAATCTTCTGGTTAGAAAGTTTGTTTTATCCTTTTGATACCTCTTTCTTTCAGGTTACAGACTGAGAAACAAACAAAAGCAGCCAGGTGCATTCACTTCTGAGCTTGAATCCATTGTTTTATAATGGACATCCTCAGAAAATGTTGCTGGTAGAGGCTATTAGCCACTGAGCACAGGTGCCGCAGGAGATGGCTGTCTCCTCTCTGAACAGCCCCTTTCCCTCCCCCTTCCCTTGCATTTCTGTTCCCCTTGATGGCACATTTACTTTCAGTTAAGGAAATCATTTACATCTATCTCCCTCTGCTCTCAGGATACCTTTCCTTCTTCTTCCTTATCTCTCACCTTCAAGGGCTCTGCATCCATCTGTGTGTGGCAGATATAGTCATTTGGATAAGCAAGGGATGTGGTCTAGCATTTAGAAGGGGACAAACTCAGAGCAACGCTTCCCTGATACATGCTTCGCTTTCCTACCGACTGGAGTCAATCATGCAAGGTCAACTTCTGTCTGCAAATACTTGGCAAGGGAAGCCTACTGTTCATCCCCCCCCCCAATTTTTTAAGTGTATTAAGAATTGTAAGAGCTGAAGCTAAAAGCACTTTAAGACAATATCCCCCCGCCCCAATTCCTGTAGAAATATGCTGAGGCTTTCACATGCACATGCAAAACCAGGCTAAGAAAACCCAGCTCAGTTTTGCACGCCTGTATGTATTGCCAAGATCAGGCCTGATCCTGGCGTTACTGTGGTGGCAAACCTGCTTGTGGAGCCTCCCTCCAAAATGTGAGTGCTCTCCTAACCTCATTTTTTTATCGACTGTCAGCCTGGCTCCTTGCAGCTGTGGTTGACAGACTGCGGCACTCTGGGAGAGGGGAGGGGGTATCCCCATAATGCATTGCACACTCACATGGATTGGGCAGGTGACATGGGGCAACACGAGGCAATGTGTCCCACCACCCCACCCTCTGAGCTGCTGGCAGCAGCCGGTGCTCATCTGAGTGGGCGATCTGCCCACCCAAGGGAGGAAAACAGATTGTCTACAGGGAGGTAAGCTCTTCAGGGCTTCCTCCCCACAAAACCTATTGCCATTTTTCACTGCTCATGAGAAACGGCTCAATGTGTAAATATCACAGATACAATTTTGTGGCAATAGGAAAGAATGGGAAGTTCTAGTTCTAAAGATTGCAGTGTATGAATCTATCCTGTTGTTCTGTTGGTTTAAATGTTTGTCCTGGCCTACCTGAAAGGTTCAGATTAGTTAATGTTGTTGTTGCTATACAGTACTTGCCATTTCCCACCTTGTGGCCCTGAAGTTGCTTAGTGCAGTGGCTGCAATGATGAAGAAACGTATTCAAAGTAGTCCCACTGAAATTATAAGAACAAGTTAGTCAGCTTCACAGATGTGAAGCAGAAGGAGGCACTTCACATGACACGTGTGGAAGACCAGGAGGGTTTGTGTGGGGAGAGTGGGCTTAGCCTGCTCTCCCTGCACACAAACAGCCTCCAAGCCCTGGGTGGCCAGATTGGCCACCCACATGACTGCCGGCTCCATCACGGGGCCTGTGGGGGCTCCAAGGATCGGGGGCCACCCAGCCCCCAGAAGTTCCAGGATGTCCCGCACAAGCGCACAGGGCATTCTGGAGAGACCCCTGAGGCCAGGAGGCTGGCTGCAACCTCCCAGTCGGGGGCCTACTCATGTGTCGCCATGTGCCGCAGTGGCACACAAGCAAACAAACAAGGTTAACTGAGTGCTCACTCCCGTTAACGTCACTTAAGGGGAGGGGGAATTAGGCAGGCTAGCTGCCATGGAATTAAGAAGCTCACCCGCGAGCCCGGTGATTCCCACAATCAATAAAAAGTGCGCTAGGCTCCCTTAGCCCGCTTTCTACTGATTGTGGGAATAGCTTCAGATTCTTTCTTCATAACATTGTTTAAACCATTGACCTCTGGGAAAGGCAATCATCCTTGAGGTGGCTCATAATCCTAAGGACTGTTCATACATTTACCAGGCTAGTGATCCTCATATGTGTGATGGAAAAGCACGTATACCCTAATGAAATACATGCAGTCAGTGTTCAACATGGAGGACCAGTTCAACCAGTTCTGAATGGGGAAGGTTTAAGGGAGTCCCATGGGCCCAGACAACCATAAAAAGCTGGGTTTCCTCTCTACAACCCAGTTTTTCTGGTCATGAGAACACTCATGACCAGAAATTATTGTGGAGGACTGTGTGACAACTATTGTACCAGGCACAGTCAGATCGCTAGCCTAGTCTGGTGCCATATCTCTCGGAGTCAATGAATCAATAGTGGCCTGCAGAGGTGGAGTAAGGGGGCCAGCAAATGAGCCATAGTGCAGCTCTTTGCCACTCATCTCTCCCTGCCCCTGCTGCCCCACCTCCTTTGCCACCATGTTAACCTCAGACACATGGGCTGCTCATTTTCCCTATTCCCCAGCCTGGGGAATGAACAGCCTACATGCCTGGGGTTAATACAGAAGCAAGGGAAGTGAGGCAGCCAAGGTGGGGAGAGATAAGTAGGAACAAACCACACCGGCAGCTCATTTACCACCCACTGTTCCAGCTGGTCAGGCTGCTGCTGCAATAAAATGGTGACACAGCTGTTCCTAGTAATGGAGCTTGTACTTCACTCTTTACTCTACTGGTTCTCTTTATTCTTGTACTTAACAGAAATGCCTTCAATGTAGTCAATCATATATGATCAACCTTAAAGACGCAGAAGACCATTCTGTTTGTTATTTGTTTTAATGATGATTTGCATTTGTTTTAATGAAATGCAGCATGATGAAATAAATAAAGTCCCTGTCTGGGGGGACATCATGAATACAGCTCCTTCAAAATGTTATCTATATTGGACCTCAATGTACTCAAAATGGACCTTGACTATAACATTAACCACAGATTTATTACAAGATCAGTATTAGGGCTGGCCAGGTACAATAAACCTCAATAGAACCATTCATGTTGCTAGAATTAAATGCATGTTCAGTTACCACTAATTGAGCTGTAATTCTTATTTTTGCTCATCCTTAATCTAAGAACAATAATTCAAACAATACTTAGAGCTTGCCATGCTGTAAACACTGTTGAAATGTTAATTAATTATTATTTCACTCTACCCTTGCATTTTTCATTTTTATGTCATATCAGGTTTTGATTGCAAATTAAAATTCATTCATACATCACTGGCTATTGATATCACAAATTTAGCAATTAAAGAGATCTATCTGTATTTGGATGTCTAGAAACAAGTATGACAAGATGTCTGCAAGCAACAGAGAAAGTAACAAGACGTTATGATTATGGATTTTAATATTCTTCAAGACCTTGCCAGAGTCCAAATATCCAGCCCCATCCATAGTAAAATCCATTTTCATAAGACTTTGCTTAAGGAAAGCCACAAACAGTAACACACTCTATTAGAATCTATGTGCTGTATCATTGCACATTATGGATAAACTTTACACGATTTTTCACCTAATGTTTGAGGGAGGGGAGGTGTCATAAAGTAGGAATGGAAATACTGAAATAGCTATAATCTCTTTAGCTCCTTTATGCATTTCATTTACAAAAAATAATAAAAACGATAATAAAATATTTACCAGAGCTTTGCCAGTCTCAAACAGCCCAAATTGAATTGCAGCGTGTCTTGCTTCAGCAATAAGCTGGTTTGATTTCACTACAAGGTATAGGCGGGAAAGTAACACCAGCTTTCTTAATACATGTATGGGTTTCTGAACATGGTGTGCAACTTCCAAACCAAGACTTCCGCAGGTGCAAGACATTCTGTTTGCACAAGGAGAGGCATTTTTTGTGCATCCTCCTTTTCACTATAGTCCTTTATGCCCCTTGAAAATATGTACCTGAGGAATAGGAATGGGGATAATCTTCACACACACACACACACACACACACTACTATTCACCTAGTAATGAGATCATGAACATGCCTCAAGAGAAAGAAGTCCATTCTGTCCTTCTAAAGCCCCAATTCCCACAAATCTTACTTACACAAGAACACATATTTTTACCTGAGATTGATTACAGTGGACTAACTACTATCCCCTTAAATTCAAAGTTACAGTACATGAGGTCTGTTAAATCTACATCTGTACATTGAAAGAACTGAAAAATCCCCTTTAATTTCTGAGCACTTGTGAATGTGAAAAGGCCTTTAATATTTTCTAATATGGATTAATTGTGAGTAACTGAAATTCAAAGAACTTTTTCAGATATGTACATGGTTCAATAAATGCACAGGGTCTACCTTGGTTTTCTTTCTGACCACACAGACTTAAAGGAAGAGGGTCCAGTGTTAGGGAATGGCTAGATTTCTATATGCTCCATAACATGGAGACATCAGTGACATTTGGTGGAGAGGAACAGACACCCAGGTGCTTTCCCTAAAAATCAATTGTGACCCTCAAATGTTGCTGTCAAATGCTTGGAAATCCTCAAGAAGGTTTTCCAAGGATCCAGCTATCATGCTCAAATGTTGCAATGTTGGGTCAGCCCTTCCTGTCTGTTCCCCCCTCCCTTCATCCTCAAGGGGAAAAAGAAAGTCTGAGGAAGATTGATGAAGTAATAGGCAGAACAAGGCTCCAACATTGGGGCTATTCACATGATTAGCAAAAATCGGGCTAGGAGAGCCTAACCCGATTTTTGGCTAATCATAAGAACCACCAGGTTTGGCTGCGAGCCCAGTGGTTCTTGAGCGGCTAACCTGCTCAAGTAGCCCGCCCCTTAGCCCAGGTTTGCGGAGCGAGCACTCTGCAAACCCAGGCTATTGGATCGTGAGTAGCTGTGGCTACTCATGAGGAGACCCCCAGAGGGGAGGGGAAAAGCCGCCTCCCGGCTCCAAGGGTCTTGCCAGCATGCCCTGCGTGCTCGTGCAGGGCATGCTGGAGCTTGTGGGGGCCAATCGGCCCCCGCTCGCCCAAGCCCCCGCCGGCTCCGTCACGGAGCCGGCAATCATGTGGGTGGCCGATCCAGCTGCCCAGGGCTCCCTGCCTAGTCATCTGCGGGGAGAGCAGGCTTAGCCTGCTCTCCCCGCAGCTTTGGAAAAAGCAGGTCTCACGGATCATGAGAGACCTGCCTCAATGTTTTCTTCATTGGGGAGGAAGTAGCAGGTGATAGAGGTAAGAACAGCATTAAGGTAGGAATCTGCTCAAAGTGGATTATATCTACTCGATTCCGTTCACTGTAATTCAAGCACCTGTGCTTTAAATTCTCATCCCATCCTTAACACGAAGCAGACCAAGCAATTTCTATTTGTAACCAAGCAATACTTCCCATTTCTTTCACTCCATAACTGCACCATAGTGCAAGAGGTGTTAACTTGCAAAAAACTTTAAATATGGTGACCATAAGTTAAGACAAATGTGCGGTTCCACAAAAAGCAAGCTTATCATAACAGTCATCCAAAGGAAAAGAAAGCTTAACAACTGCCAGTTTAAATCAGAGTGGAGTGTGTGAGTGGTCATCACCAGAGGATAAAAATAAAGTCTGAAAAGCTGTAATTCTAAGGATACTGAATGAGAAGTAAATTCAGTTGAAAGCAATGGAACTTCTATCTAAACAGATTAAAGTACAGATGTTTGTGCATCTGAACTAATTTGTCCATCCCTAAGCAGTTAATACAACTGGCTGGAAAATAACTCTACCCTTCCAGATCTCCTTAATGCGTTGGAAAGTCCAGAATAGCAATCAATGTATAATCCTCTTTCAACTGCAAAGCATAGGCTGAACATGGTTAACGGGTACAAACTGTGTGGATTTACAGCTTGCTTAGTCCATTTGATGTGACTTTTCTAGGACTCAATACAGACCAAACCCAAACTACATCCAGTTGTTATCGCAAGTTATACAACAAATTACTTTCTGTGTTGGTTTGTTTTCAAGGAGGTTCATAAAGAACTTCCTGCTGATATTCTAAGCTTGCTTTTATAAGTACAATTTTAAAGGTATTACATTATATTATGATTGTGCCTGGCATACTTTGTCTTTATTACCATTGCCATGGTAATACTACTAATATAAAGACGTGACCTTGATACATTTACGTGGTGGTAATTCTGTTGATTTCAAAGTTACTTGCTTCCAGATAAGCAACCAGATAGGGAGTTTGATTGGAACTGCCTCGGGTATGATCGGTCGACACCCCCAGTTCAATTTTTGAATTTAGCTCAAAATGTGAGAGAGTTCTAATCAGCCTTAATTTGTGAAAGCATATGAACTCAAGAAAATCAGCTTGAGAGAGAGGTTCTAATTAACAAAAGGAGTTTATTGTAAGAAAAACAAATAAAAGCAATAAGACTAAGCCACTAGGTGGTCCTAGCATAAAAGTACTACAAATATGTTTAAAAATAGACTATTGTAAGGCATGTACAGCTTAAAGTTCTAAATTGTGTGTAAATTCCCAGGCGGGCTAGAGAGAGTTACTTTAAGATAGCGGGGTAAGGTTTCAGAACTAAGAGAAAGGGATAGATTCAGCCCTGAAGGAGCCAGGCAAGAGGCTATATCACCTGTCCTCACGAATATCCGACTCAGGCAGCTGGAGACTAGTGTCCATCTGGGGAAGCAAAGTGGGAAGGAGGAGAGTTGAAGGAGTTAGTGGGTTTCCTCACGAGGAAAGTTCTAGCATGAGGCCAGCTGGATAGATCAGCAAGGGGACCGATCTAAGACCAGGCACAATAAGCTGAGCTTCAGCATGAGGGCAGCAAATTGGCCAGGCAGATAGTGATTTCAGCTCAGGCGGCCCCAATGGAGAGGGGAACACCAAGGCGGTCTGCTGGAGTTCTTGTTGCAATGCAGTCCCCAGTATATAATACACAAGGAAGTACACTGACTCATGGGGTTAGGGATACTTATATCTGAAAATGTGCCTTGAGGGCACTTGGCTGTTGTCATGCTCTGCTGAATAGGGGAGTCCAGACAGGCTTTTTCAGAATGCATTGTGTCTGATTGCCCTTCCTGGGTGGGAAGGTGTGTGAATCACCTATTGTATTCAAGGCTGGTTGTGAGGACAATTGGAGTGTGCAGGTGCGTCCAAGAGTATCCTGTGCTGGGAAAGGCTTCCCAATAGTTCTATCAAAACAAAACTTTCAATGTGCACCTTTCCAAAGTTACATCACTGACTCATCCCTATTGTGGGGGAGTCTGCTGCTGCATTTGTCTTTATTACTTTTATTGTATATTGTATCTGTTTTATTGTTATGAGCCACCCTGAGCAGCAGTGTACTGGAGCAGCGGGGTATACATATTTTAAGTAAATAAATAAATAAAATCTGCTTTCCCTTCCTGGCCTAATTGCTTCATTTGCAAAGCAATTTATTACCTTTCTTGCAAGAGGATGAGTGGAGTTTTAGAGTTCATCCTAAGTCTGAAATGACCTCAGATGCCAGATAAATTGCAATAGATTGTTCTGGAGTCTGCTTGGCCGGTCCTCACATAAGGAGAGGGTGTGTGAAGCTAATCCTCCTGTGCAATTTGTGTTACTTGCAGCCCAAATCTAGGGGCGATCAGTCCACTGCCAACTAAGTGACTTGTCCCCATGTATAACATAAACTGTGAGCTCACATTGTGGTGCAGCTCCTGAGCATAGCAAAAGTGAAATCTCCAAGCCTGGAGATGCAGTTGCAACCAGGGAGACTTCTGGGAGTGGGCAGAATAAGCTTAGTTGGTAACAGCAGTTCCCTAGAACCTTAAACATCATCTTCAAACTTGTGTAGAGTTTTGTCTGAAACACACTTTTGTGTCCAGGACTTGGATCTGAAAAGCATAGAAAAAACTTTTAATGCTCATATGGTTGGCTGAGCACTTCATGAAAGGTTCATGAGTGCAAAATTTGGCTCAGTTCTAGTGCAAAATATTAGGGATTTGCACAGACTGGTTCAGAGGGCCTTATTATCATCATCATCATTATTATTATTATTATTATTATTATTATTATTATTTTATTTCTTGTTTACACAGTCAGACAGGTGTTATTGACTGGTTTGTTTTATCCAGACATCGAGTCCTTCCCAAGGACCTGGGATGGCTGAATTTTATTGTCAGTTGTTATAGATATCGTCACAGAATATAGGCTGTTCCCAGTAAAGCTGCTTTTTGTAATTGGCTGATGGTGATTTCTGTGGCCCCTATGGTGTTGAGGTGCTCTTCAAGGTCTTTTGGAACTGCACCCAGGGCGCCAATTACCACTGGGATTATTTTGGTCTTTTTCTGCCACAGCCTTTCCATTTCAATTTGTAGATCTTTGTGTTAGGTGATTTTTTCTATTTATTTTTCTTCTATTCTGCTATCCCCTGGTATTGCTATGTCGATTATTTTGACTTGTTTCTCTTTCTTCTCGACTACAGTTATATCTGGTGTATTGTGTGGCAGATGTTTGTCTGTTTGTAGTCGGAAGTCCCATAATATTTTTACATCTTCATTTTCTACCACTTTTTCAATTTTATGGTCCCACCAATGTTTGGCTACAGGTAGCTTGTATTTTTTGCAGATGTTCCAGTGTATTATCCCTGCTACCTTGTCATGCCTTTGTTTGTAGTCAGTCTGTGCGATCTGATGATTAGGTGGTCCACTGTTTCATCTGCTTCTTTACAAAGGCGGCACTTGCTGTTTGTTGTTGGTTTTTCTACTTTTGCTCTTATTGCATTTGTTCTTAGTGCCTGTTCTTGCGCAGCCAGTATTAAACCCTCTGTTTCTTTTGCCACTCTTAAGCCATTGCCAGGTCTTGGTGATGTCTGATTTTCCACTTATATTGTGCAAATATTGACCATGCAGGGGCTTATTTCTCCATTTTTCTGCTCGGTTCTTGACTTTTTCTTTCTTGTAGGCCTGCTTTCTTTCATTGGTGTTGAATAGTTTCATGTTATTGACCATTTGAAGTGCTTCTTCTTCACTGTACTTTATATTATTTCCTTGTTGGCATTTTTTGTATTTTTTTCCCCGGTTAAGCGACGTTTCTTCCAGTAACTTTGCTGTCTTCAGCCCTGGTTGCTCAACTGAAGATCCTGAATCCTGTTGCCCACTTGCCACCAGATGTCCAGGGACTATAGCACCTGGTGCGGTCCTTGTTGACCCGGGCGACAACCGATCCGGTATAGATTTATTAAAGTTATGTCTCACCATATTGTTGATGGGAGAGGCACTCTTTGTCTGGCTCCTCTGGTGAGACCTGTCCAGTATGGTTGGACCTCTGGCATAGCTCTCACCTTCCTCAGAGCACACAAGCCCCACAACCATGCCAAGGTAGTGCCTCACTGGGGCGTTATTTTATTATTATTATTATTATTATTATTATTATTATTATTATTATTAATTCAATTTCTATACCCCCCTTCCAAAAATGGCTCAGGGCGGTTTACAAAAAGAGATAACAAACAAATAAGATGGCTCCCTGTCCCCAAAGGGCTCACATTCTAAAATGTTTATGGACCTCTGAACCAGTTCAAAAGTCTTACGGTTCAGCTGGTTCGAAGGGGGTGGTAAGTTTAAGGACGGGGGAGGGTGTTCTTCTCCCCCCACTATGTTCCCCCCACTGGCACTGTTTCTAAAAACTGTCCGGCGGGGTGACAGCTTACCTCCCTGACACCCCGGTGTAAGCTATCCCCCACTTCGAACCGGCAGTCGCACACCACTACAAAATATATGCGTGATAAATCAATTGTTAAAAGATGTGTGCATATTTAAATGGCTGCTTTTTTGAAGGAGTGATCAGAAAAGATTGTATCTATGTTCCTATGAGCACAGTACAGAAATGCTGTCAAGTGGGCACATTGTTCATAATTGACATCAGTAAAGTGTGAATCAGCCCTAGGAAAAAGCAGCAAACAGATGTTTATGCCCTGCAAAGTTTCACACAATTCAGATCATAGCTGAAAACGAATTCATTTTCAGAAAGTTTGAAGCAGCTTAAGTCCATGTAGTGTTGCTTCCGAAATGTACAAAGAACCTCAATCACTTCAGCTCATTACAAAAATTGTCAGAACTCTTCATCCTTCTTTCAACTGTCAATCTAATCTCTGATTTCCACTGATCATATTTC
Source organism: Hemicordylus capensis (assembly GCF_027244095.1). Lineage (NCBI taxonomy): Eukaryota > Metazoa > Chordata > Lepidosauria > Squamata > Cordylidae > Hemicordylus > Hemicordylus capensis. The sequence goes on along the minus strand of NC_069657.1, from coordinate 155,655,705 downwards.
TATTGCTAGCTCCTCACAGATTTTCTTTTGATTGATTGCACTCTGAATCTTCCTATTGTTTATGAATCTAAACCAGCCATATACTAGTCTGAACGATTACTAAGCGGGGTGGGTGGGGGGTGAGAATCAACCTGACAACTCTTCAGAGAATGCTCTTGTTATGCTTGGAAGAGTTATTAATTTCCCACTGTCATCTGACTCTATATTTCCAGCTTTCATATCTGATGCTTTTGGATGAGAGGGGATGGAAGAGGAAAGGAGAATGATAACAACAATAACATGCATTCAGAAATATTAAAATTTATTCTGGCTATTTCAGCTGTGATAAAATAGCCAATAATCATTTTAATTTTTTTAAAACAACAACAACAACCCTGTAATATCTTCAGTCCAAAATTTATCATGCCCATAAATTGTGATTCTCATTTTATAGATACAGTAAGAGAGGCAGAGAAAGTCAAGGTTAGCTTGATGAGCAGAGCAGAACAAAAGGATGTAAAAGTTATTTTCTCATCAAAAGGATCAGGATATTAGCCATTATTATGTTCCCAACTTGCACATAATGGCTAATATCCTGATTAATGCTGGACATGTGGAGCCCCCTCCCCCAAAGCAGACATGCAGTGAGTTCATGCCCACTTCTGAAGTGTGAATGCTCAAGGAAGGCTATTTTTGCTGATCTCCCCTTCCCCGGTAGTGCTCTGTGCAACACACAAATATGTATCTGATCCTCATGTTGGCCGATGTCTGCATGTTTTGTGTAAAGTGACATCTTACAAAGTTCTTCATCCTAACCAGTTTCCTTTCCTCCTTCTCTGTTATTGGACCTCCTCAATTGTTGCCATTATTGACAATAATGGAATGTGAATATTTCTGCCTATTCACACATCACCACCAAGAAATGCCACATTTTTTTTTATTTTTGACATTACAAAACCCCATTTACTTAGCAGTCCCACAAAAACAGAGATTCCTCCTCCTAACTTGTAGTCCAGCAAAGTTATTGGGATATGTGTAAAGGCATATTTAGGCCCTTAATACATTTATTAGGTGGGGTCACACAATTGCAGGAATCAAGCAGGAACCAAGATCCACACTGAACATGTGAACCCATGCCTCTCATCAATCCTAGATACCTGCACGTGACACATCCTCACTTGTGCATCCACCATAGATATGCTCAGATAGAGTGGATGCCACCCACAGGCACATTAGCATCTTGACCCTACTCCATGGCTCCCAGGCCAAAACACTTTGGGCTACACTGGTCTTGTGGTAGCAGGCATGACTTGTCCCCTTAGCTAAGCAGGGTCCACCCTGGTTGCATATGAATGGGAGACTTGATGCGTGAGCACTGTAAGATATTACCCTCAAGGGATGGAGCCGCTCTGGGAAGAGCAGAAGGAAGGTTCCAAATTCCCTCCCTGGATTCTCCATGATAGGGCTGAAAGAGATTCCTGCCTGCAACCTTAGAGAAGCTGCTGCCAGTCTGTGAAGACTATACTGAGCAAGATGGACCAATGGTCTGACTCAGTATATGGCAGCTTCCTATGTTCCTACACTTTTCCTGAAAGCATACCTTGTCACACTCACCTGCAGTACCCACCTACACCTGCCTCATGCCCCACACTCCTCTCTCTAAAAGCTACAACATCACATGCCATAGCAAGCAGCACATGGACAGCAGCCACACACTCTCCTTCCACATATTCTGATACATGCCTGGCCGCCCATGCCACAGTGGCCAGGTCTGCTGGCTCTGGGACTAGTGTCATAGAATGCTACTTGTCCAGGGGGCAGGGGGATGTGCATATGTTTGTGTGACATGACTAGAAGGCATAAGGGCCAGGATGCATTGGATAAATGGCTCCTGCCCCCTTCCCCAAAGATGCCCTTAGTCCAACCCACCCCCCACTTGTTGCTATTGTTTAACCATACAAGTTGGGACCTGCAGTCTCCTCCAAAAAATTGAGTTCAGATAGGAAACTATGGGTGGGTGACAAATTCATGTAGTCCCTTTGTGCTGGTCTACCTCTTTTCCCTCTAGGGGTGTGCAGAACTGGTTTGAATTGAACACAGTCCAATTTGAACCAGAACGGTCTGACCAGTTCTAGCTGGAACTGGACCAGCCCCCCACCCAAAAGGGGACTGGTCTGAGTTGGAACTGAACCAAGCCAGATTTGGATAGAACCTGTTTGGCCTGATTTGTGTGTCTATGTTTGTGAGAAATGTGGTATGGATTCCCCTTTACAAGGAAAGGGGATTCCTAACTCTACAATGCTCCCAATGGGAGTGGGGCTGGTAATGCAATGACACTTTGTCCATCAGAGGGCAGGGCAGATGCTTCTGGGTTGCCCACTGAGTGTAAGAGAGTGCAGGCAGAGCCTGTGGCCATGAGGAGCCACAAGAAAGTCAAAAAAACTGGATGGTGTGGGTGAAACCGCTAAGTGTACCAGTAGAGATGCCGATTGTCTACTTTGCCTCACTCCCTATCTTGACTGAAGTCCCACTACCATCTGAATGATTGTAAAAATCTGCCTATAGAAAGAAACTAATCAAACATGAAGATCTAGTTAGCCCTGCTGTGGATCCAAAGGCACATTGGTGACCACCAGGTACAGGGCCTTTTCAGCTATGGCTCCCTTCTTCTGGAACCAAGTCCCTCAGGATTTCTTCAGGGCAACTCCTATGATATTTCCAAGGAAACATGTAGATGTATTTCTATTATGCCAGGCCACTGAAGGTAGGTAGAGCTAAAGTGGGAAAGAAGGGCTGGAAAGAGTTGCCGAGAATAAGGGCTGGGGAGGGGAATCACTACAAGAGCCAATCTCTCTGAAGAGCTGATCACTCACTCACCAGTAGGAGGGAACAGTGTGGGTGGGATTGAAACCCACCCTTAGACTATCACCTCCCCACTTCAGCTTGATTTAAAAAAAAGCTTTTATAGAGTGATGTTATCTAACTGTTTTTATAAGGTCCTGACATGTCCCAGCACTGGCCAGCACCATGAGGAGGAGCGGAGAGGAGAGGAGAGGAACAAAAACCACTTTTTAAAACTCCTTCCTACCTATGACCTCTACTGCTACCACCAGGTGGAATTTTGGGGGATGGGGGGCGGGGTATGCCTTCACCAAACCTCCCCAAAAACCTTTTAACAGTCTCATCATACTGGGGATGGCCCTTAGAGGTGGTGTGGGAAGCAAACAAAAAAGCACAGAGACCAGTGTGTATCAACAACAAGAAGTTAATTTTTTTTAAACCAAAATAACACCTAGTTACTGTATTAGAGAAAGTAGGAACACCCGATGGATGTCCCTGGCTGGTGAATTCACACAGGGGCTGCTCCTCCCTAGGCTACTCTTAGCTTCAGTGATGAACACTGTTTTCTTCCTGGACTTTTAAACATGGGCAAATCAGTTTGGACACTTCTGTAGGGGCACCAAGCGGGTGTCCAAAGGGGCCCATATTGGACCTCCTTACACTCTGAGTTGATGTTTCCTTGGCTGATGTCATGGATCTCACCATGCTGCCACTATGTGTCATGGATCTCACTGTACTGCTACTACACGTCATGGCCCAGACTATACCAGTCCCATGATTTTAAGTTTTAACTGCTGGCACCAAGTAGACTTTTTGGCTTTATATGGCCGAGTCTACCAAAAACAGCCTTCCAACTTCTGTTGCATTAAAAATTAGGTAGGTGATAAGGGCTTTAAGTGGGGTGGAGAAAACAATCAGATGCTTATAGATTTCTTAAAAATATAAAGAGGTTTTACTTGGAACACAGTTCAATTTATACCAATGGTTCCTTTGAAAAATACCAAAGCAGCAACCAAATAAGCATAAGGAAGAAATAAAATGTGATCCAAACACATCCAGACTGACCTAACACTGGGCTCTAACTTGAGAGTCTTTACCCAGAGTCATCTGCAGTCACCTGAGATTCTCCAGAAAACTTGGCTTGTCCCCTGTTCAGCCTTAGATCCTGCTCACACTTTTGGGGTTTAAATCCCACCCACACTGTTCCCTCCTACTGGTGAGTGAGTGATCAGCTCTTCAGAGAGATTGGCTCTTGTAGTGATTCCCCTCCCCAGCCCTTATTCTCGGCAACTCTTTCCAGCCCTTCTTTCCCACTTTAGCTCTGCAATTCTTTCCAGCTCTGATGTTCACTTGATCTTCATGCTGATTTGTGCTGCATTGTTCCTTCTTGAACTGCAATCTTTGAACTCCTTTACTAGCACTAAAACTCTGCTGAAGACAGCCTCCTTATATTATCTGATTTCCCCTTCCCCCCCACCAAGCTATCCAATCAACATAACGTAAGTTCCCTCCATTTTTTAAAACATACCCAGTAAAATCAACCTCTACTTCCCTCCAAAATTTTAAGAGTCAGACTCTCCTCCCTCCTAAACCAAACTGAAGAACAGGAGTCATGAACTTTTGACTGCTGCAGTGCTTTCTTAACATAGTGAATAAACAAGGCAACTGAAACATAAATAGGTCATTCACACAATCAAAAACTGTGTTCTACCCAAGTTTGGGAGCTGTGGGTGATCCCAATTGTCAGTTGTGTGGAAACAAGGTAGGAGGAAAACCTGGGTAGTTTTCCTCCTACCTTGTTTCCACACAATCATGTCTACCTATATTTTCCCCAAACCCGGGTAGAACACAGTTTTTATTGTGTGAATCACCTCAAAATCCTATATACAAAAAGAAGAGGTTCAGGCCTCATTCCTTCACTGCTGATTTTTTTTAACCTTTGGCTGAAACTGACAGGCAAATATTTCTTTTAAAAATACTCAACCATTTTACTACGAAATACAAATGCAACCACATACAAAATGGAGGGACCTGTCCATCCCTTCAAAGATGGTTTTGGTGACTGTACCATTGTTCCATAGTGGACCGTGTCTCATGATCAGTGAGACCTGGTTCCTAGCGGTGAGCGGGAAGAGTGGGCTAAGCCCACTCTCCCTGCTCACGAGCAGGCAAGGAGCCCTGGGCGGCCGGATCGGCCGCCCACACGATGACCGGCTCCAAGACGGAGCTGGCGGGGGCTGGGGAGCTCTGGGGCCATGCGGCCCCCAGAAGCCCCAGTATGCCCTGCGTGAGTGCGCAGGGCATACTAGGGAGACCCCCAAGCCCGGAGGCTGCTTTTAAGCCTCCCGGCCGGGGGTCTACTCACAAGTAGCCACGGCGCGGAGCCGCACCACAGCTACTCACGAGCAGATAGCCCGGATTTGCAGAGCGCTTGCTCCACAAACCCGGGCTAAGGGGCAGGCTACAGGAGCGGGTTAGCCGCTCCAGAACCACCGGCCTCGGCTGCGAGCCCGATGGTTCTGACGATCACAAAAATTGGGATAGGATTTTCCTAGCCCGATTTTTGTGATCATAAGAATTGCCCCATAGTGTAGTTTCCCACTGTCTTTATTGTAAACTGTTTTGGGAAGTATGTTGACCAAAAGATGAAGTAGAAATATAACAGATTAAAAAAAATACATGACATAAATGAATGCATATATCTTTAGATGAGTGGGTATTTTAATACTGAGGCTAGATGCTCCAACAACCCATCAGCTTGAGTAAACATCAGCTGCTGTTTCAGAGAGGATTCTATGACTTGCCAGGGAACAAAAGTCTTTGTCAGAAGTTGTAATGTCCAGAGTCATAAATGTCCAGCTTTTATGAACTTCTCACCAGAGCTACCAAAATGGAATCTCAGTGAGCACCATAGTAACAAATGAGCTTGGGACAAATGTTTGGGCCGATAGAAAATACAATCTCCTATAAGTGAGATTGGCAATAACTGGTAGTTTATATTATTCGACATGCCATTACTCTTTAGAGAAGTCCCCTAAATGCTTCCATTTCCAAACTCATCTCAGTTGAAAACAGGGTGGGAGGGTAAATGAGAGTCATCTACAGTTCATCTCCAAAGCTGCCGCACTTGTAATGAAATTTTCTCCTTCTCCATTCCATTTCCTGATGAAATGATAGGATGGGTTCACAACAACAGAGAGAGAGAGAGAGAGAGAGAGAGAGAGAGAGAGAGAGAGAGAGAGAGAGAGAGAGAGATGTTTACGAGGAGCAAACATAATACAAATATAAGTCATGAATGCTGAGTGCAGCTAATATCCACATGAGGGATGGGGGACAGAATGTTAAGCCTGTGATATTTACAATCTCAGGCAGTTAATTTACAGAGTCATTTTCGCTACAGTTCTGACTCAGAACGAACCAGCACATACACAGAATTAATTTATATCAATATTTCTTATAAGCTTTCAACATTCATTCCTCTCTGGGGCTTGATTTCTTAAATCTTACTCCTTCCTTCTAGCTACCTAGGTGACACACAACACATTTGCTAAACACTCACATTGTTGGCTTTATCTCCCCAGAACTACAACTGGATGTTTATCTTCTGAGAAAGAAGCCTGCCTCTCATTTATTTTTGCCAAAATATTGGGGCTTCCTTTCCAGCAACTGTCACCGCAATTATCATCACAGGCGTCCAAAGATAGCGATTTTCCTATTTACACTTCCTAGCTGGTCCTTGTGAAGTTTAATAAATGAAGTCAATGGTTACATTATTATTTGATAGACTCATCACCAGCTTCCCAATTCTAGCCACCAAAATATGCAATAAATATATTTCCTAGGGGGACAGAATGAGGCGATTGAGAGTAATGACATTGTGTTACTTTTGATAGTTCCATTTTCATTTCCTTAAATAGGGAGAAACAAATACAAGATCATTATGAGGGTCGCCCCCCCCACACACACACACCCCGCCATCTTCTGTTTTGCTGCTGGAAATAAGGTGGCCTCTAAAGCAGTCAACAGTATAGAGGGAATATATTCAAGGCATAAGCAGGCATGCTAGATTGCACAGTCCATCCCATAAAATGGAAACAATTCAGTGGAAAGATTCCATTCATCACATCTTAGACTGCACACTTCATTTCTCCAGTGAGTGCTACACTAGAGGACCGTAGCCTAAAATTTGGCTAGTTATTTCAAACCATGTGGATTCCAGCCTCCCTCAGCTCTGCAACTTCTGGCCATGCACACCTCCTTTCTCTGGGCCATTCTTTCAACCAGTTTTCCATTTTGTTGCCAACTGCAAATGTTTGCTTTCTCCTCCTGTCCCCTTAGTTTCCAGGAGTACCCTTTCCCCCCTTCTTTCTGTTCTCCAGATTTCCTAGTTTCTTAACTCTGCCTAAGATCAAAGTGGCTGAGCCAATGATTACCAGAGACCCAACTGATTGCCATAACCTGGTCAGAAGCTGAGCCAATTATTGTCATTGGCAATAATTATCCCCACCATCAGTGTCAAAACCACCACCACCCAAATTGGGTGCACTACAAGCATTTGTTCAGTTTTTGCAGTGGCCATTTGGTAAAATATAATAAGGTTATTCTCACAACCAAGGCGGGGTGGTCTGGGGGGGAGGCAGGAGCCTGCCTACCTTCCCCCAGACAACAGGATTTTCTTCTTGGCTTCACCCGACTGGCACAGCAGTAGACTTCCAAAGTGGGATTGGAAGGAAGAAGTCCTCTTGTGTCCCACTATGCACCACATGAGCAGTAGAGAGGCAGCCATCACCAGTGCAGCAGCCCTCCTCTCCCTAGCAGTGCTTTCCACCAGGCTCTCTGGCCACCAGTCCCGGCAGCCATTTAAACAGCTGTGGTGCTCCAAACAAGCACAAAGTGAGGAAGGACAGGCTCCATTTTTCCTCTTACCTCACTTTGTGCCCAGATCGCAGATCCAGGCCTCCTGGGTATGGAACAGCTGTTTCGGGAGGCCTCCCAGTGGCTCAGATGACATGGGCTGCTTGTGTTAAATCTCTCCTGTCCAAGCAACTTGTGTTGTGAAAACAGCCTCAGTGGCTGGCATTCTGACTATTAAAGCACACATGGAAGGAGGCTCTACGGGCACATTTCAGGAGCCCTTACACAACTACCCCAGTCCTCTTACACACACATGTTGCCTCAGAGGGCTAACATGTTATAAGATCAGCCCTGCTGGTTCAGGCCAAAGGCCTATCTAGTCCAGCTTCCTGTTTCACAAAGTGGCCCACCAGATGCCTCTGAGAAGCCCACAGGCAAGAGCTGGGGTGTGCACTTTCTCCTGCTGTTGCTCCCCTGCAATTGGCATTTAGAGGCATCTTGCCTCTGAGACTAGAGGTGGCCTATAGCCACCAGACTAGTAGCCTTTGATAGACCTGTCCTCCATGAATTTGTCTAAGCCCCTTTTAAAGCCATCCAAACTAGTGGCCATCACCACATCCCATGGCAGAGAATTCGATAGATTAATTATGTGCTGTGTAAAAAATTGCTTCCTTTTGTTGGTCCTAAATTTCCTGGCCTTCAGTTTCAGGGGATGGCCTGTGGTTCTAGTGTTGTGAGAGAGGGAGAAAAAATTCTCTCTGTCCACTCTCTCTACTCCAAGTGTAATGGAGTGCTGCTTGTTCTCTGGAAGTGCTCTGCAAAATTGGAAACAGTGCTTGGAAACATTAGCCCCCTTGTGCAACAGTGTGTACATAGGAGGGCTGGGTGGGCGGGCGGGGGTTGCACAAGGGCCTTCAACGCGTCCCAGCAGATCCTCCTAATATGCACATTTCACTAGTCAGGAGGTCAGCCATAGATTGCATTTTCTTTTATTATCCAATGAAACAGGCCAAATTCCTTTGTTGCAAACCACCTGTTGTGAACAAGGAATCTCAAAAGTGTACTTTAAGAATATAGTTTACGGCTTGCAGTACAACTTAGAAATACTTTGCTGTGTGTTTCAGGGTATCTGGAGCTTTCCGCCCCATTACAGCATCTCCTTCTCTTTTTTCAACCATTTGCTCATCTATTTTGCCTCTTTTGGTGTAACTCTTTGTGCTGGAAGTACTGGAGTGGTTGCTTTGAAGTTGTGGCATTTGTTTTTCTACCTTTGCTTGAAATGTGGGTTTTTTTCCTCTCTCTCAGAGCAAAGGCTTGTCGATGGCCCCCTGGCAAGGCTTTCATTCGAGGAGGAAGGTATTTTGATGAATGGCCTCTTTTTTCTTTGTTTGAACCTTGTAGGTAAAAGTTCTTAGCATGTCTTATTTTTTAAAAAATCCCAATTTCTTTATTTCATGTTTGCTTTTTCTCCTGCTGCAACATCCTCTATTTTAAGATATATTTTGTTGAATGTTTTTACCTTTCCTAACTGCATTGTATTTTTGAGTGCAAAGCAAACATAATCGGTGTAGAGCAAGAAAAAAATACTTGACATTGTGTCCTTTAAAAGCAATTCAAATCCCTATTTCATCAGCACAAGTCTGTCTATCTGTTCCAAAGACATGTGAGTCAGAGATGCTTCTCCTGAAACACCAGCCTATTTTTATTGTTGTTCATTGAAATCCCATAAACATATAATTAAAGATGTCTAGTGATAATGGAACAGAAGTAGTTATAGTGACTGGCATTATGAGGAAAATTACTCAGAGTAGTCCCATTGAAACTAAAAAGGACAAATTAGGCAATGCTTGCCTATGCGATCACCTTCTTCAGTACTATCCCTGCTGCTTGTTAAAGTCATCAGCAGAAGTCCATCTTCAGCTGCTGCCAGTTTCTCTGATGGCGACTTAGAGTCATACCTTCTCTGCAGCCACTCTTGAACTGTGGAACATGCTCAAAATCTGAGGCCTAGCAGCGTTAATGGCCTTTAAAATAGGGGTGTACAATTCGTATTTTCTGTGTTTCGATTTGTAACCGAATCAAAACAGCCCTGATTTGATCTGGATCCGAATCTGACCCATCCGAATCACCCCAAATTCAATTCGGATCAGAATCGCGGCTGATTTGAATCGAATTGATTCAGGTTTTGGATCTGTCCTATAAATTTCCCCAGATTCCCAGCTTTCATTTTTTAAAAAAGCTAAGCTCTAGCCCTTATAGAAGTGGAGTTATGGAGCAAAATGTGTGGTCACTATTTTTCAAGTGTTCGGATTCTTTGGTGTATAATAACTTTCACTCAATGAATCCTTATGAGGATTCATTACACACCTTCATTTCTTCTATTCATTTTGACTGTCTTTTAGACAGTGCCAATTGTCAACTGCCATGTGCCAACTACACCCCACTCCCACCCACAAGGCAGTGAGGTACTACTCAGTTTAAGTTAAGTGCCTAATGGGTGGAGGCTACCACCCAAATTGTGAGATAGTGTTGTGGCAAGAAATGGACAGTGGCAGCTGTGTGTTTGTGTGTGTGAAATATTTCTTGTTGATTGCTGTGATCAGCTCCATGTATGGCCTTGAAACTAACTTGTGCTTCACTCTCTGCTCTGGTCTTCTCTGCAATCTGCACTGAAAGGTGTACTCAGTCACATTGTGGCTAAAGTTGCTCTAGGTGAGCTTATGGCTATGCTTGCTGCTAAGAGTGCTGCTGTGGCAGCTGTTGCAATGCTTGGAAGTAAGGAGTCATAACTGTGTGTGAGAGAGTAACCCATGCCAACGATGTTACTGCAGTGCAGACACTATGGTTGGCAGTGGATTCTGGGTCAGTGATTCTTTTTTGGACATATTTGGACTGTGTTTGGAATGTGTGTTCTGTGTTGGGAGGCACAGATTCTATTTTACTGTGTGCTTCTGCAATGTTTTTCAAGGCAGTGTTGCAAAACGCATTGCAAAATGAAATGCAAAAGAAGTCTGTGCACTCTGTGAGTACAGCTTGTTCTGGCCATTGAGAACCATGGGGAACTTGAAACAACCCATTGTTCCTCATGGGTAACTCCTAGGGGCACCAAAGTGGGTTGTGTGGTAGGGCATGATGGGTGCTACCTACCACCCAACCCACTAAAGTAATGAACAAGTGGGCGGTTCTTAACAAATGTTTAACCTTTCACCAAAACCCCATAGGATACAGGCCCCTTTCAAAACTGACATTCTACAAATCTTTCCTAGTTTTTAAACTTGTTCTTACTGAAATAAGTATTGAGTCTAGAGAATCTATTGTTAATGTTATTTTGATGTTGTGTGTGTTTTTTTAAGAGGGGCTGTAGACTTGTTACAATGTAAAATATTTTAACTATGAAATTGTTTGAAGTGGTTGTATTTTTGAGTTGTCTTAGATACACTTTTGGGTAGAAAAGAAGCTGGAACTTGCTAGCATCAAACAAATCAAGGAACCAATAACATTAGCTTCATTGGCACGTTAACATTAACATTAGCTTCATTCTAGGCTGAGCTTAGAGAACAGCCCTAATTTCACTGACTTGTTTGGGGCTGTGAAAATGAACCCTTTGGGTAGAGTTTCAGAAGGGGGTGAAAATGAGAACCCATTGTTAAGGCAATTGGGTGACACTTCACTGGTCTGCTAACGGATTTGTTAGAACTGTTAGTGGTATGGTTTGTGCTGTCGAAGCAGATCGAACTGGTTTGACGTGGTTTGAGTGCTTTGCTTGTAAAAGGGAATCTGGTAAAACATGCATGGAGGCCAGAACCAGACCACCTGCTGGCCCATGGTGCTGCTGGCCTACATTGCAGGGGGGAAGCACTGGTGGGACCAAGAGGTGCCATAACCGCTGCTGTGGAGTCACCACTTCTGCGGAGTCACTGCCACAGTGGGTAGTGCCCTCTCATCTGCTCCCGAACCCTTTTTTAGGGAGGGAATTCCCATTTGCTTGTAAAGGAGAATCCTTACTGGATTCCCTCTTACAAGTAAAGCACTCAAACTAGTCCCGGTTTGGTTCAAACTTGTACCAGCCCCCTCTTTCTGGGGGTTCGTCCAGTTCGAGTTCAAACCAGTTGAACCGGTTCTGCTCAGCCCTAGTAGACCAGCCCTCAACTCTGGACATAGGGCTTCAAGAAGGACTGGAAGAGTGGTCTACCCAGTAAACCAGTCCTCCAAGGCAGGCCGATGTGCCAAGTCCAGGGCAGAGCACCGGTCTACCTATTGTGTGAAGTGGGTAGACCAGGCCTCTGCCCCAGACATAGCACATCGGCCCATCTGGGAACACTGGTCTACCCACCGACCCCAATTGGTAGACCTGATCTCCCTGGGAAAACAGTCCTCAAAATGGCGCTCAAAAAAACAAAACATTTTGAGTTTTTCAAAACTGATTCATCAAAATACCCAGCTTTGACCGTTGTTTTGACAAATCAATTTGAGGAGTTTGTGATTCATTTTAAGTTTGGATTTAATCACAAAATCCATTTTGTGCACATCTCTAAATATTGGTCCAGACCTATATAAACCATATTGGGTACAGTTGTAGGGACACATAGGGACACATCAATGGCATAGCTTGTGATGATGTCATCCACTCTAATTCGGGATGGTAGAGGCATGAACATGGCACAAGTGGGCTAACTTGTGAACCGTCTAACTGAGTTGAACCAAATTTGGTATAGTTGTAGTAAGAGACACATAGGGACACCTCAATGACATAGTTAGTGATGATGTCATCCACTCCAGTTCAAGAAGGCAGATGTGTATATGTTTGAGGCACAAGTGGGCTAACTTGTGAACCACCTAACCGATTTGAACCACATTTGCTACAACTGTAGGGACACCTCAGTGGCCTAGTTTATGATGATGTCATCCACCCTGATTCAAGATGGCAGATACGTGAACATTTGAGATGCAAGTGGGAACTGATTTGGACTAAATATGGCAAAGATGTAGGGATACATGGGGACATCTCAAAGGCAGAGTTTTTGATGAGATCACCCACCCCAATTCAAGATGGTGGATGCATGAATGTTTGAGGCACAAGTGGGCTAACTTGTGAACTATCTAACCAATTACGACCAAATTTAGTCCAGTAGTAGGGACAGCGAAAGGAAAGTAGGCAGATTAGTTCTTACCAGAAGAACTAATGAAGAACTTCTTCAAATTTGTAAACGGTTCCCTTCAACTCCCACATGTTCACACATATTGAAACACAGATATTGCTTGTGTTTCCACTGCATCATGGCTTTTGAGGTTTTAAGCACGCTTAAAGCATTAATGTCCAAGGTCCGTGTTTTGCATGCTTGTGTGAGCAAAGTTGGTTTGTCATGATTAGATTAAAATGTTAAAATAATATAGAAAACTGGTTTGGTTCATGCACACTTGTGTGAAGAAATAGAATGTGGCATAAAGAGCTTAAAATATGGGAATAATAAGGGATTGGATGTGGGTTTGCATGACCAAAACGACGCTTTCACTCATGCAAGGGGGTGCAAATTCTGCCCAGCTCCCCGTCTACATCAGCAGCCTCCCCTATATCACATACTAGGGGCCCCAATCTTCAGGACCAGCTTTTCATTTGGCACTGGGTTCTGCAGCATGGAGGAAAAGATGGGACAACTTGGTTTTATGAACAGGGTTCTATTCATGGTACTCTAAAGCCAACCCATGATCTGGGGCAAAAACATCATAACATCATGAGAGCACAAGTAGTCTGGCATAAACTGCTCAAACTGTGTAAAACCCATTTGCAAAAATTTGATTTGTAAGTGATTCATCAAAATCATAGCAGATTTCAAAATGATTGATCACAGTTTGGGCTTAGGACTCTGAAGTGACTGAGCCAGCATACTGAATCCTGATTTCCACTTCGGAAAAAATCACTGGCCATTCTAGGTAGCCTTGAGTCCTAGCATTCCTCATCTTAGAAGCCAAGCTCTGGAAAGAATGCTGGCTGACACGATCAGGAAAATGACTCAAAGTAGCCCCATTGAAATTAAAAGGACAAGCATTTCCTTACTTTTCCTTTAAATTCCAATGGGACTACTTTGAGTCATTTTCCTCATCATGTCAGCATAACTTATTTGTAGGTTGCTTAAAATGTATCAAAGTCACAGGAAAAGACATCCAGGACAGGTACATTTCCCTTCCCAGCACATTTTCTCTGTTCTTAAGGCTGCTGCTTAGAAAATGGCAGATGCACCAGTGCCTCTGGAAAGTCAAGATGTTTGTTTGGGGACGGATTATATTTTTTTTACACCACCGATTTTAATTGTTTGTTTCCTTGACTGTAATGAAATAAGAAGATAATGAGTTCTTCATTGTTCACTAATTGTCTGCAAAAGATGAGACACAGTCAGCCAACTGTAAATTGCTGCTTTACTGTAATGTGTGGATATTTCAGTGCAAATAGTCACAAATACATCTGTTCCCACATCAAGTCAAATGTTTTGTTATGAAAATAAGCTGATGTAGGGAGCCATTAAAAAAATAACCATGATGACTTTTGTTGATTAGAATTTGGGAGATTGTCAGAACAGCCTTCCACATCTCCAAAACACTCTGCATCTCACAAGCTAAGCAAAAGCCAGGCGAAATTACAGGTGTTTCTCTTGTGATATTGTATTTAGAACTGTTGACTTGAATATAAAAGCCAGCTATAATATAAGCCTAAAAATTTAAGTAACGATAAGATGCAAAATGACAGTCTCCTTAAGTTCTACCCAGGGGCGTAGCTAGGAGAGAGGGGGCTCATGTTCGCCCCTCTCCCTGGTGGCCCCTTGGAGTGAGGGAGATAATGAAGAACATAGGGAGGGGTAGAATTGGGGGGCTCTCAGGAGCTGGGGGACCCAGGTTCTTTGAACCCATCCTTGCAATTATAGCTATACCCCTGGCTGTACTTCATCCCCACCCTGCTTATCTCAAGCAGTTGCTAAAAACAGAGTAGGCCAAGAATTAGATGCTAAGCTATCGTGCAATGTCGAGGTGTATGCACCAGAAGTGGCTAGGGCTGGATTAAGCTCGTGTGGGGCCTGTAGCATATGTTATGAAGGGGCCCCAAATTTTAAAAATGCACATAAATATTAAAACATAAATTATTTACTTGCATAGTAAAGTGATTCAATTTTTTTTTAATTTGCTATACAGCCAGATAATACGACAAATGTCTGACTCTTCAGTAATACTATTATTACATGTAGGTATCAATTTCAAATGTCAAAAGTAAGAAAACTACATTTTAAATGTTACATTTTCTAGATTTAGCATGAGCAAATTTCTTGATGATACTGGAAATGTCCATTTCATGCAGAAGTTCATGTTCAATGCTCTTTAGAGTGAGATTGTTCAATCTGTTTTGACCCAACATCTGGGAATCCCTGTTAGAGGGAACACTGGGGGTGGCTCTGTAGTCATAGGTTGTTAATTATTAGGCCAAGTTTACTGTTTATTGGCAGCAATTTAACCAATTAAGCAACCACCACAACAGTTTACAGCAAAGGTTTTTATCCTAACCCACCTCACAGGATTGTAGTCAGAATAAAAGTAGGAAGAAAGAATCATACACACTGAACCTCTAAGAGGAAGGGCAGAATACAAGTGTCATAACAAAACACATATATGCATACAAGATATTCATATTTATGCTGACGTTTAGTCACATGTCTCCAATAAATGCATCCCATACAATGCCATTTATGCAAAACAGAAAGAGAAGTTGCCTACTAGCCTTAGCCTACACACACACACACACACACACACACACACAACCACTAATGCCATTTCAAACTAGACAACAGGGCAGTATATATGTAGTCATCCAAACTTCTTATTTGGATTTAATAATATAAGCAAAGCAAACATCAGTCACAGCCACCAGCAGAATCACAGACACACAGAGGCTATTCCCACGATCAGCCAAAATTGGGCTACCGGAGCCTAGCTCGATTTTGGCTGATCGTGGGAGCCACCAGGCTCGCAGGAGTGCCCGGTTGCCTCCTGGCAGTTAACCCGCCTAAGTACCCCTCCCTTTAAACCGGGTTTGCGGAGCGAGCGCTCTGCAAACCCGGGTTTTTTAAATCGTGAGTAGCCGCAGTGCGGTTCCGTGCCTCGGCTACTCATGAGTAGACCCCCGGAGGGGAGGCGAAAAGCAGCCTCCCGGCTCGGGGGTCTCTCCAGCATGCTCTGCATGCTCGCGCAGGGCATGCTGGAGCTTCTGGAGGCCAATCGGCCCCCGCTCTCCCCAGCATCTGCCGGCTCTGTTACGTTCAGCCGCCCAGAGCAGACTGTCTGCTCATGTTCAATGAGAGCAGGCTAAGCCTGCTCTCCCTGCTCACCCTTAGAAACTGGGTCTCACGGATCATGAGACCTGGCTCACAGAGTGACTTTAGCCAGATATCGCTCTATTTCACAAAACATCCCCCATATGCATCCCCCTCCATTTTTGCTTACTTTTTGAAATATGAATGAATGGTTGAAAAATGATGCTTAGTTCTCTTTGAAATGAGACTCTTTGCTCAGCAGACTGAGCAGAGCAGCAGCGTCCACAGCAGACAGAGAGCAGGGAGAAGGGAAACCGGAAAGGGAAGAGTGCCTCCTGCATAAACTTACTGATTTTCAGCTTCTGCAAAGTATCATTGTTTCAATGCCTGCTCAGGAAGCCCAGCATCCCTGCCCCCTCCGCTAATGATTAGCTCGATCAACGAGCTCTTTCAGAGCCAGATAAGATAACAGCAGCAGCCTGCAGACAGTGCCTGGCTGCAGAGATTCCTCCAGGTTGCTCTGCAAGAGAGAGAGGCAGGCACCAAGCCTTGGGGGCCCCTCGAAAACAGGGGCACGTAGCATTTGCTACCATTGCTAATGGGTTAATCCAGCATAGGAAGTGGCTCATCCTAACTGGGTGGTGAAGAGGGGCACTAAATAAGTGCTCCCTCCTCCACCACCAAACTCCACCACCAACCCTAATAACCCATATATTCAATACCTCAAACATATTTTTCTTTCCTCCTGAAAAACCTGACTTTCTTTCCTGTCACCCAACATAAATTTAAGTTAGAAAGTGTTCCTCAAGCTTTCCCTCTATCTGCACCCCTGCAAGCAGATCACTATAGGTATAATCTGTGCCTGCTTAGAACTGATCCACACTGAAATATTTCCCTGAGTTTGAATCAGATCAGCAAATCAGGCTGCCAGCGGTGCATTACATAGGAAGAACTCTCATCAATCTGAGTGGCTATAGAACAGAGATGCACAGGTCAAATCACTCCCAGGCCCACACATATATTTTTAGTAACCCAAGAGTGCCAAATCACTACATCAGAGTGCAAGAAACAATTTTTTTTGTAGTGATCAGCCCCTCTTTTCCCCTAAAGAGTGAGCTAGAAGTGAACACTGTTCTGACTGACATGCGGTGACCTCTAGGAATCAGCCACTGAGCACATGGTGGGTGGGACCTTGAGGGCCATGTGGCAGAAAGAGAACTTCCCTTGGCTCAGTTGAATCCAGGCTGGGCTTGCAACAGGATGGGTAGCCATGGAGCTGGCTACTAAAAATGTCTGCAGATGCTTGAGAGACAGGGAGCCAGGTCTCACGATCAGTGAGACGCGGTTTGGAAGGGTGAGCGGGGAGGGAGCCCTGGACAGCTGGATCAGCTGCCCAAACGATTGCCAGCTCTGTGATGGAGCCAGCAGGGCCTGGGGAGCCTGGGTGCCGCATGGCCCCCGGAAGCTCCAGCATGCGAAGCTCCATACTGCGAAGACCCCCGGTGCCGGGAGGTGGCTTTTCGCCTCCCTCCGGGGGTCTACTCATAAGTAACCACACCATGGAGCCGTGCCGCAGCTACTCACGATCTTTAAAACCAGGTTTTAGGGCAGGGGTAGTTAGGCGGGTTACCCGCCTAGGAACCACCGGACTCGCAGCCGAGCCCAGTGGTTCACAAGATGAGGCAAAATCGAGCTAGCCTCCGCTAGCCTGACTTCTCCCCAGCGTGTAAATAGCCTCAAGGAAGCTATTCCCACAACCAGGAGAAATTAGGCTAAGGGAGCCTAGCCTGATCTCTCCTGGTCATCTGCTGCCACAGGAGCCGCATGGCTCCCAGCAGCAAACTGCCAAAACTACCCCTCCCCTTAAATGAGGTTAGCGGAGCGAGTGCTCCGCTAACCCCATTTAGTTGATCATGTGCTCCCGCGGCACAGTTCTGTGCCATGGCAACACATGAGGAGTCCCCACTAGGAGACTAAAACAAGCCTCCCTGCTCTGGGGATCTCTCCAGAATGAGGATCCACACTCACGCAGGGCATCTGGAACTTCCAGGGGCTGGGTGCTCCCCAATCCCCACAGCCCCCATCGGCTCTGTGACAGAGCCGGTAGGCGCATTGCAGGGCTCTGGGCAGGATCTTCTGTAGGGAGAGTGGGCTAAGCCCGCTCTCCCCACAGAGCCCAGTAAGGTGCTTTGCCTGGGTCATGTCAGTGCCTCAGGATTGCAGAATACTTGAAGCTCATCAGATGAAGGATGAGTTTAGAAGGAAAAGGGGATTTGGTCTAAGGAACATTTTGCTAGTCAGTGGACCAGGTCTCATGATCAGTGAGACCCGGTTTCAAGCTGTGAGCGGGAATTGCAGGTTAAGCCCGCTCTCCCCGCTCACGATCGGGCAGGGAGCCCTGGGTGGCCGAATCGGCCACCCACACGATGGCTGGCCCTGAGACAGAGCCGGCGGGGGCTGGGGAGCTCGGGGGCCATGCCCCCTGGAAGCCCCAGTATGCCCTGCGCGAGCGCTCAGGGCATACTAGGGAGACCCCTGAGCCGGGAGGCACCTATTCACCTCCCGGCCGGGGGTATACTCACGAGTAGCCACAGTGCCGCGGCTACTCATGAGCAAATAGCCCGGGTTTGCGGAGCGCTCAGGTTTGCGGTTAGCTGCTCCTGAACCATCGGGCTCGGCTGCGAGCCCGGTGGTTCTTAAGCTCACAAAAACCAGGCTAGGATTTTCCTAGCCCGATTTTTGTGATCGTAAGAATAGCCCCAGTTTGTGTCAGAAACTTATGTTTTTTGTGTGTGCCTTGCATAACTTCACAACTGTTCTATGGTGTTTTATCTGTAATGCAAGTAAGGTAAGAAATGGTGAGCCTGCACCATTCCAACAGGGCGTTGCAAAAGTCTTTGTAAACTCTTAAAGGTGCTCTTTGTATTTTCTTACATTTATGTACTTTGCAACTGGTTAACCACAATTTTTAAAGTGTGCTGCTCCAATTTAATCTGAGGGTGCTTTTTGAAGGTATTCTTGCAGCTACTGAGTGTTTCTTTTGTTTGTTTGTTTGTTTAACATATTTTATACTACCCAAACTTACGTCTCTGGCGGTTTACAACAAGATTAAAAAGCAAAACATTAATTAAAAACAAAAACAAAAATTTAAAAGCAAGAAATTTAAAACACAATTTAAAATTTTAAAACAATATTCTAAAAACAACATTAAAACAATCAAAACAATATCAGTTAAAAGCCTGGGTGAACAGAAGTCTCTTTAAAGGCTTTTTTAAAGTTGTCAGAGATGGGGAGGCTCTTATTTCACTAGGGAGCTCATTCCAAAGCCTCCCTGGGTAGCCACCAGACGATCCGGTGGCAAATGCAGATGGACCTCTCCTGATGATCTCAATGCGCGATGGCGTTCATGACGAAGAAGACATTCTCTTAAATACCCAGGGCCCAAGCTGTTTAGGACTTTATAGGTTATGACCAGCACCTTGTATTTTGCCCGGAAACATATGGGCAGCCAGTGTAACTCCTTCAATATGGGAGTAATATGGTCTCTCCTAGATGACCCAGAGACGAGCCTGGCTGCTGCATTCTGGACCAACTGTAGTTTCCGGACTACGTACAAGGGCAGCTCCACATAAGCACATTGCAGTAATCCAGTCTGGAGGTTACCAGCATATGTACCACTGTTTTGAGGTTGTCTATCTCAAGAAATGGTCGACTATCCCAAGAGCTGGCGTATCAGCCGGAGCTGATAGAAGGCACTTCTGCCACTGCCTCAACCTGGGATACCAAGGAGAGACTTGGATCTAGAAGCACCCCTAGACTGAGTACCTGTTCCTTCTGGGGAAGTGTGACCCCATCCAGAACAGGCAGATCAAAATTGTCTCTCGAGTTCCAACTCCGCACAATGAGTATCTCCGTCTTATCTGGATTCCGTCTCAGTTTGTTTTCCCTCATCAAGCCCATTACTGTCTCCAGGCAGGCATTTAAGGAGGTTATGCCCTCTCCCGATGATGCTGACATGGAGAAATAGATTTGGGTGTCATCAGCATACTGACAGCACCCTGCACCAAATCTCCTGATAATCTCTCCCAGCAGTTTCATATAGATCAGGGGTGGGGAACCTTGGCCCTCCAGCTGTTTTTGAACTACAACTCCCACCATCCCCATGGGAGTTGTAGTTCAAAAACAGCTGGAGGGCCAAGGTTCCCCACCCCTGATGTAGATGTTAAACAACATTGGAGACAATATGGAGCCTTGAGGGACACAATACAAAAGTTCAGATTTTGAAGAACAACAGTCTCCAAGGGACACCATCTGGAACCTGCCCGAGAGGTAGGAGTGGAACCACTGCAAAGCAGTGCCTCCCACCCCCAACCCCCTCAGACACTCTAGAAGGATACTATGGGCGATAGTTTCGAAAGCCGCTGAGAGGTCCAAAAGGACCAACAGAGTCACACTTCCTCTGTCAATTCCCAGTTGGAGATCATCCATCAGGCCAACCCAGGCTATCTTGGCCGACCAAGGCAGTCCTGTAACTAAAAGAAAGAAAGCCTCAGATGGAAAGCGTCTGTAGTATTTTGAATAAAGTTTATTTTTCTTTTTTCTTTTTGTTCTTTGAAATTATAACCAGACTCTTTGAGTCAATTTTTAACTCAGGAAACGGGGGCTGGAAAGGGGCTTACTCTGGTGCAAAAACACCTCAATTTGATTGTTCAGCAACTCTACCAAGTTTTCTCACCATGTGTAAGCCTGCATGTGGAGGTTTTTGTTTACCTTTGCATAATGTAAAGAGAAGGAGGGTTTCACTGTAAATTCACCCAGCAGGGAATAAGCTCTTGATAAGTGGGTGTGGTGGCAGTGTATTATCTACCAGGAATGTTTTGGGGAGCAGATTTTGTGGGTGAAAGCAAGAGAGAGGATGATTTGGCATTTTTCTTCCCCTCACGTGGGCTTGCTTTGAGACAAAGGCTGGGTTAGATTCACTACATCTTGTTGCAATTCATCAATGTTTTCTTTTTAACCAAATACTGTTAACACCCTGAAAGGCTGTTATCACAAGCAGCCTAACCCAGGCTAGGGCAGCCCAGCTGAGGTTAGGCTGCTCATATGCAGTTCCAGGATGCACAGAGATCCAAGCATTGCCCACCCACCTAACCCCACCTTGGAGCCTGGCCTTTAACCAAGGTTAAGGACATGAGCATGCCTGAGTGCCCACAGAGACAGGTGCCAAGGCCTTCTGATGGGGGTATCCTCCAATGCACTGCACTCATCACATGGTGCATTGAGGCATATCTGGAGGATGGGGAAATGAGTCCTGGCCTCAAGCAATCTGGGCATGTGGTAGTGCCCTGAAAACTTGGCAAAGGATCGTCTGGGGCAAAGGCAGGTGACACCCTGCCTTCTTCCCCACCTACCACCTGCGTGGTCATGTGAATGGCCTCGTATTCTTTTTATAACCTATATTATACTTTCTCTACTCTCTCTGCACCACTACAGGCATCTCAAGAGTTCTTTTTTTCTCTGTTAATCCTCTCCATTTCTTTCTATATTGCTCTCTTGTCTTTCTGCACCCCATAGTATTCTTTTCTTCTGTCTTCTGAAAACACTACAGTCCTGCACCCCATCTCTCATTTACCTCCTCTTTTTTCAGTTTCCCTCTACCCATAGAATTCTCTCTGAAATCCTTCAGTCATTCCTTATTTTTCTCTATGCACTCCATTATCAGCATATTATTATTATTTCTTGTTCACACAGTCAGACAGGTGTTATTGACTGGTTTGTTTTATACAGACATCGAGTCCTTACCAAGGACTTGGGATGGCTGAATTTTATCATCAATACTGTTGGTTATTATAGATATTGTCACAAAATATAGGCTGTTCCCAGTAAAGTTGCTTTTTGTAACTGGCTGATGGTGATTTCTATGGCCCCTATGGTGTTGAGGTGCTCTTCAAGTTGTTTTGGAATTGCACCCAGGGCGCCAATTACCACTGGGATTATTTGGGTTGATGACTGATCTGGTATAGATTTATTAAAGTTACGTCTCACCATATTGTTGATGGGAGAGGCACTCTTTGTCTGGCTCCTCTGGTGAGACCTGTCCAGTATGGTTGGACCTCTGGCATAGCTCTCACGTGCCTCAGAGCACACAAGCCCCACAACCACGCCAAGGTAGTGCCTCACTGGAGGTTGTTGTTGTTGTTGTTACTGTTTTCACAGTCAGACAGGTGTTTTTGACTGGTTTGTTTTATCCAGACATCGAGTTCTTCCCAAGGACCTGAGATGGCTGAATTTTATTGTCAGTGTTGTTGCTAGTGTTATAGATGTCATCGCAGAATATAGGCTGTTCCCAGTAAAGTTGCTTTTTGTAATTGGCTGGTGGTGATTTCTGTGGCCCCTATGGTGTTGAGGTGCTCTTCAAGGTCTTTTGGAACTGCACCTAGGGTGTCAATTACCACTGGGATTATTTTGGTCTTTTTCTGTCACAGACATTCAATTTCAATTTGTAGATCTTAGTATTTTGTGATTTTTTCTATTCCCCCCCCCCTTCTATTCTGCTATCCCCTGGTAATGCTATGTCGATTATTTTAACTTGTTTTTCTTTCTTCTCGACTACAGTTATATCTGGTGTATTGTGTGGCAGATGTTTGTCTGTTTGTAGTCAGAAGTCCCATAATATTTTTGCATCTTCATTTTCTTCAACTTTTTTGATTTTATGGTCCCACCAATTTTTGGCTACAAGCAGCTTGTATTTTTTGCTGATGTTCCAGTGTATCATCTCTGCTACCTTGCCATGCCTTTGTTTGTAGTCAGTCTGTACAATCTTTTTACAACAGCTGATTAGGTGGTCCACTATTTCATCTGCTTCTTTACAAAGGCGGCACTTGCTGTTTGTGGTGGATTTTTCGACTTTTGCTCTTATTGCATTTGTTCTTAGTGCCTGTTCTTCTGCAGCCAATATTAGACCCTCTGTTTCTTTCTTCAAGTTGCCATTCTTTAGCCATTGCTAGGTCTTGATGATATCTGATTTTCCACTTATATTGTGCAAATATTGACCATGCAAGGGCTTCTTTTTCCATTTTTCTGCTCGGTTCTTGACTTGTTCTTTCTTGTGGGCCTGCTTTGTTTCATTGGTGCTGAATAGTTTCTCGTTCCTGACCATTTAAAGTGCATCTTCTTCACTGTCCTTGATATATTCTGCAAGGCCTATTTTCTCCTCCTCTACTGTTTGATGGACTTGCAGCATTCCTCTTCCACCTGAGCTGCAAGGGAGGTAGAGCCTATCTACATCACTGTGGGGGTTGCAGAGCATGATTGATGGTCATGATTTTCCTGGTCTTACGATCTAGCGTCTCTAGCTCTGCCTGGGTCCAGTCTATTATTCCTGCAGTGTAACTGATAACAGGTATAGCCCAGGTATTTATGGCTTGTATGGTGTTCCCGCCATTGAGTTTGGACTTTAGGATTTTTCTAACTCTCCTGATGTATCCACTTCCAATTTTTCTTTTAACTTCAGTGTGTGCGATGTTATCAGCCTAGAGAATGCCCAAGTATTTGTAATGCTCTTTCTCTTCCAGGTTCTTGATCTTGCTTCCATTGGGCAGTTCTATTCCTTCTCTTTTTCTTATTTTCCCTCTGTTCATTATTAATGCAGCACACTTGTCTAGTCCAAACTCCATTGCTATATCGCTACTGAATATATGGACAGTGTTTAGCAGTGATTCAATTTCTGACTGGGACTTTCCATACAACTTCAGATCGTCCATGTACAGCAGATGGTTTCTTTTACTTGATGTTTTAGATGATTGGTATCCGAGGCCTGTTTTGTTTAGTATTTGTGAGAGCAGAGTCATGGCGATTACAAACAACAGAGGGGATAGTGAGTCCCCTTGGAAAATGTCTCTTCTAATGCTAACCTGTCCAAATGTCTCACCATTAACTGTTAACTGTGTACTCCACATGCTCATTTCTTTTTAAATAAATATCTGAATGTTTTTGCTGACACCAGTTGTTTCTAAACATTTTAGTATCCATGTGTGAGGCAATGAGTTGAAGGCCTTCTTGTAGTCAATCCATGCAACACTTAGATTTGTTTTTCTTCTCTTGCAATTTTCTAAAATCATTTTGTCAATCAGCAGCTGGTCTTTTGTGCCTCTGGTGTTCGGGCAATTTCCTTTCTGTTCAACTGGAAGCTGTTTGTTAATTAATAAGTGTTGCATCACTTCATCTGCTATTATTCCAGTTAATAATTTGAACATGGTTGGCAGGCAAGTTAACAGTCTATAATTACTTGGAACTGCACCTTTTGCTGGTTCTTTCATGATGAGATGAGTTTTCCCAGTTGTTAGTCATTGTTCAATATCACCTCCTTGCAAAATGTGATTGAACTGTTTTGATAGTTGTTTGTGAAGGCTTGTTAGGTGTTTAAGCCAAAAGCCATGCAGTTCATCGTCGCCTGGAGCTGTCCAATTTTTAATTTTCTTTGCTCTTTCACTTATTAATTCTGGTGTTATTATTAGATCTTGCATTTGTTGGTTACATTTTTCGACCTCTTTCACCCAGCCTGCTTTTTTATTATAATCTATTGGATTGTCTCATAATTTCCCCCGGAATTGTACTGTTTCTTCTTTATTTGGTGTTTCTATGTTTCTTGCAGTTTCTCCTTCTATGCTTTGGTAGAAACGTCTCTGATTCGACTGGAATTGGAGATTCTGCCTGTGTTGTGTAATTCTGGCATTTTATCTGCTAATCTTCTTTGACACTGCTGTTATTCACTGTTTTATTATTTCCAGGACTTCTCTAATTTTCCGTGAATTGAGTTGGTATTTTTGGATCAGATACTGTTTGGTGTTTTCATTCTTCAGCTTCTTGTCTTGCATATCTTTCAATTTACTAGCATCTGATCTAAGCCTGGCGATTTTTTTTCTAAGTTAATCTTCCATTTAGGTGATGTACTACTTTCTTTTTTTACAGGTCCACTGATCTTATATCCGAGCTCTTGTGTTGTTATTGTTGCTGCACTGTACATTAGTTGGTTTGTTTCTTGCAAATTCTTGGTTGTTATTTCTGCAAGTGCAGCATTGACATCTTTTAATGCCTGAGCAAGTTGTTTTTTGGCAACTGTTTTTAGAGCTGGAAGTCGAACCCTGGTGGTTGTTTGGTTCATGTGCTCAGTTATTTTTTGCTTTAGTTATTGTTGCTTTTCTGTTAAATGGCATTCAGTTTTTTGAAGTGAAGGCAAAGGGGAGGTAGCCTGGTTTTGATTATGAAACAGTTCAGCAGCAGTGGCATCCTCGATTTCCAACACCTCCTCCACCTGCGCCTGAGCAACTTCTTCAGTTGGTGGCAGAGGCGTAACTAGGGAAAACGGTGCCCGGGGCAAGCACTGAAATGGCGCCCCCCCCCACCCCGCCCCCCAACGTACTACATTATACTTAGGTTTTTCCTCACAAGTGCCCGCCGCCGCCGCCAAGCCAGGCCACTGACAGGCCGCCAGGCGCCAGCAAAGCAATGGGGGGGGGGCGAGCAGCGCGGAAGGGACCGCTCGTGGGGGAGGGGGCACCAATGCACTCCCTTGACTGCTGCAGTGCTGCTGCACTGAGCAGGAAACATTTGTATTAACAAAAAATTAAAAAAAAAATTAAAAAAATTTGTCATAGCGGCGCCCCCCACGTGACCAGAAAAGATGGCACCCGGGGCACGTGCCCCCCCTGCCCCCCCTATAGTTACGCCTCTGGTTGGTGGTAATTCTTCTTCCATATCTTGAGCCTGTGTTGCTCTTTGCAGTTCTTCCAGCTCAACTCCTTTGAATACTTTATTTCTTATTATGAATCTTCTCTGGTCTGCTAGCCTTTGTTCTGTTATTTCTGTATTTGGATGCTTCTCTTTCCAAATTTGGTACATTCTTTTTAAATAACCTCATCTAGTTGGACTAGACTTGTAATAGCAGATCACTATTTCCTTATTGGCATTTTTCGTATATTTTTCCCGGGTAAGCGATGTTTCTTCCAGTAACCTTGCAGTCTCCAGCCCTGGTTGCTCAACTGAAGATCCTGAGTCCTGTTGCCCACTTGCCACCAGATGTCCAGGGACTCCAGCACCTATTGCAGTGCTTGTTGACCTGGGTGATGACCGATCCGGTATAGATTTATTAAAGTTACATCTCACCATATTGTTGATGGGAGAGGCACTCTTCGTCTGGCTTCTCTGGTGAGACCTATCCAGTATGGTTGGACCTGTGGCATAGCTCTCACCTTCCTCGGAGCACGCAAGACCAACACCCACACCAAGGTAGTGCCTCACTGGGGGATTATTATTATTGTTGTTGTTGTTGTTATTTATTTAATTTATATACTGCCCTTCAAAAATGGCTCAGGGCAGTTTACAATTAACATAGACAATCCTGATCTGGATGGTCTGAATCAGTAAGAGGTAGCTTCATATGTTTCTCTCCCTACATCAACACATGCCTTTCTTCACCCCAGTGTCTGAAATCCTGACTAATGAACCACTGATGGAATGGGAGAAGCATCTGTGCTTTGGGAAAGCTGAACTAACTCAGCTCCACTGCTGGCTCAGTGGTGCAAGCAAATTTCAATGACCTCCCCCTTCTCCAGGAAGCACTTTTTCTAGGAAAAAATACGGGCCTCTGAACCGGTTCAAACTCTGGCCAGCTCGAAGGTTCGACAGTGGGGGAGGATGCACTTACCCCCACCATATTTCCCCCACCAGCGTGCGATTCCCTAAAAGCCCGTCAGGGCGGCAGCATGCCTCCCTGCCACCCCATTTCAACATTTACCGGATGTAACCAGAATTAGTAGCTGCAACTGCGCGTGCACACATCATGCTCACGCTTGTCAGGTGTGTGCACGCAACATGTGCAACATGTGCACACATGATAGTCACAGCTACTACTTCCAGTTACATCCAGTAAATGTTGGAACGAGGCAGAAGGGAGGTACACTGCTGCCTCAAAGGGCTTTTAGGGAATTGCATGCCGGTGAGAGAAATGTGTCAGGGTGGTGTTAAGTGCATCTTCCCCCATCCCTAAAGCCACCCCCTCCCATTGGTTCCATGCACATCCCTACTCTGTGCCACGCAACAATATGTCCCTGAGAGTTGTGCAGCCCTCAGGGACATTCAGAATTGTGAGGAGATTGACTCAAATCCCCTCCTCTCTGAACTTGAATTTGGAGTCTTTATCCACTGTAATACATTTTTTTGCTTATAAAGTATCTCAGATTCAGGATGACTTGGACTCTACTGTTATTGCAGAGTCAATGGTAGGGGTGTCCAGTAATTTGTCTTGTTTGATTGGGATGGATAGTTTCCATTTGTGACTCCCTAGGATGTGGACCAGTTTCTTGGAGGTGTCTGGTCTACCACCTGCCCTCTGGATCCATGCCCAACATGGCTTATATCATCTAGGAGGAAGGCTGTTAGAGATGGTCTTTTGACATCATAATTGCCTCGCTGAGGGAGGGCAGGATGCCTCCATGTTTGAAGGAGGCAACTGTGAGACCTTTACTTAAGACACTTGCCTTAGAGACTTCAGTGATAGATTATCATAGGCCAGTCTCCAACCTCCCTTGGTTGGGCAAGGTGATTGAGAGGGTGGTGGCTGATCAACTCCAGGTAGTTTTGGTGGATACTGATTATCTAGACCCATTTCAAGCTGGCTTTATTGCGGGTTGTGGAGTTGACAGCTTTGGTCAGCATGCTGGATAATCTATACCAAGGAATCAACAAAGGAAGTGCTCGTTCTTTTGAATCTTTCTGTGACTTTTGATACTATGGACCATAGTATCCTTCTGAATTGTCTGATGGATTTGGAAATAGGGGGTACTGCTTTGCAGTAGTTCCCATCCTATCTCTCAGGCAGATTTCAGATGGTGTTACTCAGGGTTAGTGGCTGTGAAATGAGAGCTATTGTATGGTGTGCCTCAGGGCTCTATCCTATCCCTGATGCTTTTTAACATCTACATGAAACTACTGGGAGAGATCATCAGGGAATTTTGAGCAGGGCGTTATCAATATGCTGATGACACGCATATCTATTTCTTCATGACATCATCATCATCATCATCATCATCATCATCATCATCATCAGGAAATTGCATAGCTCCCCTAATGCCTGCCTTTAGGCAGTAATGGGATGGATGAGGGATAATAAATTGAAGTTAAATCCAAACAAAATGGAGGTGCTGATAGTGAGGGGTCATAATTTGAGGAATTTGATAGAACTTCCTGTTCAGGATGGGGTTGCACTCCACCTAAAGGAACAGGTATGTAGCTTTGGAATGCTTCTGGACCCAGGCCTCACCCTGGTATTTCTGGTGGAGGCTAATGCCAGGAACACTTTCTATCAACTTCAGTTGATATGACAGCTGTGTCCATTCCTTGCAGATAATTATTTATTATTATTTATTATTTATTCGATTTCGATACCACCCTAATGATTTAAATGATCTAAAAATGATAATGCTCTAAAAATGTGGTGCACTCACTGGTAACTTCTCAGTTTGACTACTGCAATGTGCTTTTAATGGGGCTGCCTTTGTATGTCATTCAGAAACATCATTTAGTTCAAAATGCAGCAGCCAGGGGTTTCTTGGAGAGACCATATTATGCCATTTTTAAAATAGCTGCACTGGATGCTGATATGTTTCAGGGCAAAATACAAAGTGCTGACAATTTCCTTTAAAGCCCTAAATGACTTAGAACTGGGTTACTTGAGAGAGCACCTTCTTCAGTATGATCCCCACTGCACTTTAAATTCAGCAGGAGAGGTCTGTCTCCGGATGCCACCAGCTTGCCTGGCAGCGACTCAGGATCAGGCCTTCTCTATAGCTGCTCCTGGGCTCTGGAATGTGTTCCCTATGGATTTTATTTATTTATTTATTTATTTAACATATTTTTATGCCACCCAAAACTTGCGTCTCTGGGCTGTTTACAAGAAAATAAAAACGGGAAAAGTAAAATATTAGTTAAAACAAAACAAAAAGTTTAAAACATTACAACAATTTAAATTTTTTTAAACAATATTTTAAAACAGCATCAAAACCATTAAAAAATATTAATTAAAAGCCTGAGTGAACATAGTAGAAGCTTAAGAGTTTTGTAAGCCTTTAAAAGAGTCTTTAAAACATATCTTTTTAGCCTGACCTTTAGTAAGTACTGAAATGATTTTAAACTGGGTTTAAATTTGTTTTAATTAGTTATTTGTTTTTTAATCTGTTTTTATGTTTTAATCTGTTTTTATGTTAGAGCCATCTGGGTGAGGCAGTATAAAAAAAACTAACATAACATAACATAACATAACATAACATAACATAACATAACATAAATAAAATGTTTGGATGACAGAGAGGGCTTCCAGGGGAAGGGGAAGTCATGGAAATTTGCCTATACACACACTAGCAGTGCTAGTCTGGAACTTTTCAGAAGCATGGGTTAGGCTTGTGCATTTCGATTTGGGTACAAAATGTTTTGTGCCCGAAAATGGCAATTTCGGAGGCTTTGTAACCAAAACAAAATCAAGAATTAAAAAACAGAGATTTTTGTTTCCAAATCAAAATGACTGTGTTTCAGACAGAATGCTTTGTTCTTGGGAAAAGCATTGCAATTGAAATTGACTTCTCTGACTCTCCACTCCAGCTGAGGCACTGAGTGATTAGCAGAAGATCAGATATGCAAAAAGCTGTTGAGCTTGAATGGTTTAGTTAAGTATGTCTTGTATTCTGTGTGATTGAAATGCAAACTGACCTTGCAAAGGGATTTGGAAGACAGCATTTTGAGACAGAAATACCCAAATATTTTTGGGAGCTCAATGCAATTCCAAAGCTCTTGCTAAAAGCCATGGTATAAATTGTGTGGAGAAGCTTTTCGAGAAGCTGGCTAGGAAAGTTCTGAAATTACACAGATGTTTCTTTCCAAAGGTTTAGAAAGAATCTCTTGACTTATTCAGGGCTCTTTTGAAGAGCTATTTTGTTTTTCTTCTGATTTTTATGAGTTATAGTGGTGTCTAAGTTTTGTTGCCCAAGTTGAGCAGTCTAATGTAATTTAGGTCACAATGTAATTTGGTGGGACATGGTGTCTAAGCCAGTGGTTCACAACTTTTGCCATTGCAGGGACAGGTCATCCACATGGGACTACAGGAGACAAAAGGATGGGGGTGGGGAATACCCCTGTCAATCTGTTGACATCCCCAGGAATCTTAGTTGCTTCTCTCTTTCTTGTAACCATGATCCATGGTTTTGCACTTTCTTAAATGCAGTGATGATAAACCCCAACAATTCTGAACAGTAGGCTGATTTCTTTGGGCTTCGGCTCACTCCAGTTCAGTTAAAAGAACATTTGAAGCTGTTCCATAGTACCAAGGCAGTTTTATTTTATTTTTTTACATTTTATATCCTGCTCTTCCTCCAAGGAGCCCAGAGCAGTGAACTACATACTTAGGTTTCTCCTCACAACAACCCTGTGAAGTAGGTTAGGCTGAGAGAAGTAACTGGCCCAGAGTCACCCAGCTAGTATCATGGCTGAATAAAGATTTGAATTCGGGTCTCCCCGGTCCTAGTCCAGCACTCTAACCACTACATCATGCTGGCTCATTGGTCTATCTTGCTCTCTCAAATGACCTGTGGTCACTGTTCCATGGGGAGGGAGTGTTTTTATTGAAAGATTGCTTGAATCCACAAATGGGTTGTGCTGCTGTGCTAGTGCCACAGGGACAGGCTCACACCCACTGCAAAATTCTCAAATAACTATGCCAAAAAATTAAGTGTCGTTGTTGTTCATCATTCTTTTCACTCTTTCAACCTGTTTATGTGGGGCTTCAGGGGCAAAACAGTGGGTTGGGTGGCAGTGCCCCAAGGGTGGTGCACCCAGATTACAAATAGGGCAAAGGACTGGTTTCTTAGGAATTTTTGAGGTTTACGCGTCTTTAAGGTTTTCCCCCATAGGGAATGATGGAGGTTTCAGCAGCCCCATAACTCCACCTGGGGGGCACTGGGATGGCCTGAAGCAAGTGGTGGTGTAGTGCACAGAGGGTGCCAACCACGCCCCTGGATTGCTAACCCATTGGGGTACTGGGCTTTGTTGTTTCTGAGGTGCTGAGTTTGGATTCTCTGGTAGCAAATGAGATTTTTAATGAAAAACCATGAATCCACTCTCATATGCTACTAGACACTCTACTCTCAGAACACCTCTAGAACAGCAAAACCCTGTACTTCATGGGTTGGCAACCCATGTGGGTGGTTGGCACCCTACGTGCTCTATACTGCCACTTGTTCTGGGCCACCCCAGTGCCCCTCAAGTTTAGTTATGGGACTGCAGAAACCTCCATTATACCCTACGAGGAAATTCTGAAATACGCATAACTTCATTAATTCTTTAAAAATCAGCCCTTTGCCAAATTCCTCTGAAAAATTTGTGGTAGCTTCCTTGTATCAACTGGACTCTACCACCAACCACACTCCACTCTGTGCCACCCCTCCCCTCCACGTGAAGCTATACTTTTCCTCAAACCTTCATCATCCCCTATGGGGGAAAATCTGAAAGATGTGCAAACTTCAAAAATTCACCAAAAACCAGCAGTTTGCCCAATTCCTTTGAAATTGTTGTGGTAGCTTCCACTCATTGGGCACTATAAACCCCACCCTCTCTTTTGACCATGTGACCCATTTTTTAATCTGAATTAATTTGGATTCAGATTCAGATTAATTTGGATACAAAACAAAACTGGGGTAATACGGAAGGCTTAATTTCAGACAAAATACAAAATGGGGTTGATTTGGATTTGGTACAAATTGAAACAGAAAAAATACAAAACACGCAACCCTAGCATGGGTACCTCCCCAGATGTATCAGTATGTCATCAGTCAACCAGCAATAGGTGCTTTTAGAATCTTGCTTAAGCAGCTTAAACAAGGCTCCTAAAAGGAAACTTCCTAGCTTCAAAAAGATTGAGGAAATACATTCCGCTTCTGCAAGAGGTGTGATCAAAATAATATGACTTCTTTACCAATTATTGCTTGCTTTGATGCCTTTGGAGATGAAGTGAGATAGAAAAGTAGCAACATCCTTTTTATTGCTATCTGAAATGGCTACACCGACACACAAATCATGCTTTGATTCTAAATGAATTGGCACTTTTAACAAAGCCTCCAATCTGACTTCCATTAAAAATAATGTCTGATTCTTACAATTGACCTCTACCAGACTTATTCAGGCTTGGTAATAACAATGTGAACAAATTGATCCCAATTGGAGTGGTGGTCTTGTAATCGGAGGGAAAAACCAACAACGTTTTGGCAGGAGAACTCAGGTGGAAATACCACAGATGTATTGGTCCCAGTTTCCCTTTAATCAGCTCTTGAGCACAGCCAAGTCCAGCTGAGCTTTTTTTCTTTCCTCCTGGGGTGGTATAACAGCTGTTTTAGCCCAGCTCTTGTTCACCTACATCATTACTAGCTTGCTATGGCAGCTTTGTGGAGTTCTTTGCGGAAAAATTGCTCAGATCCATTCTACTATGGATGGAACAGAGTTTTTATCAGAAGTGTTCAGAGCCTTCCCTTAACCTGTTGTGTCCTATATTGGATGAGTTTTGGTTATTTACCTGAACTATGGACAAGGTGCTAGGTGTCGTCTTACTTGTGTATTCAACCAGTGTCCAACTTGGCTGGAGTAAGTCTCCTAGAAGAGGCTTCTAAAATCGATTGTGGTGGTCTAATGTCTCGCTGCATGACGGACAAATCTGAGTGGTCCTCAAGTGAGGCAACCAAATGGCGCAACTTACAGGGCTAGTTCAGATGTCACATGGAACCTCTGTTAGAGCTGGGCTCTGTGCAATGTCCCTGAGTCTCGGGAACACACCCTCCCCTTCCCATTCCTGTGCAAGCCCGCCCATATTAAAGAAGTCCTTTCTCTGTCCTCTGGTAATGCAGAACAGTAAGCAGCTGTCAAATTTGCCAGTGCTATTAACAAGGGTTAACATCCAGAGCAGCCTCCTATTAGTACAAAAGGAAGAGGCACTGGTTGTGAGCTTCCCCACAGCCACTCTGGAGGCAGAGCCTCAGGTACACAGCAGGGAGAAGGAATGGATTTGGACCGTTTGTTCCATCTCTGGGAGTGTTCTGTGTAACTTGAAAATGCACAATTCCCAGGAACACATTTTAGGTGACACAAGGCACTCCCAGAGACAAAGTGAATTGGCAAATCCCACCCCCTCCGGGTGCACCAAAGCTGTGTGGCCCTAATTTAGCTAGGAAAGCTCTCCCTTGCACGGCACATCTTTCTATCACACTGCTGTATTTTTATCCTGCCCTTCATCCAAGGAGGCCAGAAAAGGTTACATAGTTCTCCCTCCCATCCATCTTATCTCTCTTGCCTTTAACATCCACATGAAATTACGTGAGGTCATTAGGTGCCATGTCATCAATATGCTGAGGACACCCAGGAATAGACTGGATGAGGTGAATGGACTGAAAATCAATTGAGACAAGACAAGGTGCTGCTGAGGGGTTGGGTCCATCAGTCTTGGCATGAGGAATATGCCTGTTATGGATGGGATGATAGTCTTTCTTAATGAGCAGGCAAACAGCTTGGGAGGTGCTTCTAAACTCTTCATTGTCATTAGACACCCAGGTGATGGCTGTGGTGAGGAGCACTCTGGCTGAGTGATCTGTAAGAAAAGTGGAGTGGGGTAAGTGCTGAAGTAAACAATGGGCTGCAGATATTCTGCAGAAGTACAGCTGTGCAACTAAATATGAAGCAAAAAGAGCGAATAAGCTTTATATTCATTTTCATTTGCTCAGCTATAAATCCAAATACAAATTACCTCTATCTGCCGCAATTATTGTTTCCTTTCCTATACATTTGACTTCTTATCTTATTGTATCTTTGATATTCAAAATGTGGTGGCTACATCTGGGTAAAGCAAAAAATTGGTGTCACTGTCATTCAGATATCAGATGAGGCTCTTATGTATGGTCCAGACAAAAAAATGTATGTAGTTTGCTCTTTCTCTCATATCTCATTCCTAACTAGTTTCATAACTAAACTCAATATCTTTTATCTCCAGTGCAAAACATTTGTCTTTACAAGCTTTTCTGAAGACTTATTTGCTATGCTGAATTTCCATTTAACATCTGAATTTGTCACTAAAATGTATCACTGGTACATCTTAAGAGATCCATCTAAACTAGCTTCACATTATTTCTTGTTTACACAGTCAGACAGGTGTTATTGACTGGTTTGTTTTATCCAGACATCGAGTCCTTCCCAAGGACCTGGGATGGCTGAATTTTATTGTCAATTGTTATAGATATCGTCGCAGAATATATGCTGTCCCAGTAAATAATAATAATAATAATAATAATAATAATAATAATAATAATAATAATAATAAATTATATAATAATAATAATAATTATTATTATAATAATAATAATTATTATTATTATTAATAATTTGATTTCTATACTCAGGAAGTTATTTACTTTTACCTCACAATTAAATAAGAAACAAGTGTGATTACATCCAAAGGAAGTGAATACATCCCTGCTGGGCCCTGTGATGTCATTGCTAGGTTTTTGAAGTGGTATGTTAGAGAGCCTGAATTTGCAGTCAATTAATATTACAGCTAAAGAGCATCAGTAAAAGGGGTCCTCCCACCAAACAACAAAATTATGTCCAAGGGGCAACAATATAAAGATGAAAACTCAACACTGGCTTACTGATCTTACGAAATAGCTTCCTCCTCCATTCTGGGGATTGTATCATGCTTGCACAGAGAAGACACTAAATGATGATTAGAAATGACCAAGGATAAGGGTCAGAAGTTCTGACTGAATAAACCTGGAACCTGTGTTATGTGGAAACTAATGCTGGCTGTCCCTCAACTAATGCTAGTTAGTTAGTTAACCTAGTCAGCCAGGTTCTTCCACAGTGGGAAGAGGAAGAATTTTCGGCAATCTCCTCCTCCTTCTGCAGCCAGTTATACCTCCTGAAACTATGTTCCTGAAAGTTGGCAAACCAGAAGCACACTGAGATGGCAAGCCTCGGTTTTCAAGGACAGTGCTATTCCATCCAACACCAACTGAAATCCTAGCCCCAGATCTGCAGTTTTATTGACCAGGAGCACCTCTGTCTTGTCCAGGCTAGGCTTCTGGAAAAAACCTATTCTAGTTAAACCAGAATTCAGGAGGGATGGAATGCAAAATAGAGTAAACCCATGGAATAATGGCAAAAGCGATGGTCATCCCTAGTAGTAGTAGCTCATCCCTAGTAGTATTCCCTGATAGTATGGGGACCATTGAGTGAGAGGGAAAGACAAGCTCTATTCAGTCATTTGATCAATTGATCTGTTCCCCATATGAACAATATTAACCTAGAGTCATAGTTTTATTTCCATGTGAAGGTCATAAGAACAGTGATAAGAAATCAGAGTATTTTAGTATACACTTCTACACTTAATCTTTCATTTCTTGCATTTTTTCCTGCTTTCCACTGATTACTCTCTATATCCATTATTTTCCCCTTCTCTGCCTCCCATGCATTTTATTGTCAGCTAGATCACACACAAAGGCCTCTGGGCATACATTAATTTATCTGGGAATGCTTTCCATTTTGCCTCACTGCTCTATACCCCCTTTCTTTCATTCCATTGATTCGGTGACTCCTCTTGCAGATTGTCACACATGTTCTTTGCTAAAATTAATTGTTCTTATTTCTCTAACCCTTTATGGGCACTTAGTATCACCTCCACTATACTGGCGGACATTCCAGCTCATAAAGCACTGGAGCTATGGGTGTGGCACTGGCATAGCACTAGGGGCTTACATTCCACACAGCAAGTCACGTATCAAAGAGGGATGCAGACTTACTGCTTCTGCAGCATTCACCAACCCATCGGTGATGGTAGGAGAGGCTCTATGTCCCTGATGCTGTGGATCATCATTGCAGTGACCAACTCCCATTGTTCCCAATGGGTGTAGGTCACTGCAGTGATGATGCACAGTGTTGTCACATGGAGCCTCTCCCACCATCACTAGCAGTGCCAATGGACTGGTGAGTGCCACAGACCCAATGAGCCGACACCTCTCTTGGATACATGGCTCACTGCATGGTACATAAACCAGCGCTTCTGAAGAGTTCCAGGCTAATGCTTCACCAGTGCTTGCACTACAGGGAGCACATTTCAGCAATTTCCACTATCCTTGGAAGTACTCTGCACCACCTAGAAATACATCCTCGAGGACCAAAAACCCTCTGGGACTCATTTTTGGGTGGCACAGTGTGCTTTGGAGGGAAGGAGAGTTTGTCAAAATTTGCCTGCTTGCCCCCACTACATGAGTGTTGGAGCTGAGTTAGTTTAACTCTAGGGTTGTGTCCCCCCCCACCCCCGGTTTTCTTTTTGGCCCGAATCCGAAACACCCCCATTTTGTTCTTTGTTCAAAATCAGCCAATCCAAACCACCCCAATTTTGTTCTTTGTTCAAAATGGCAAAATCCAAATCTGAAATGTTTTGGGTTTTTGTTTAAAAACAAACAAACAAACAAACAAAAAAAAAGAGCAGCAGCAGGGCAAAACTAGTGGGAGGGGGTGGTAGCGCCCAATGGGTGAAAGCTACCACCCAGATTTCAGAGGCATTGGGCAAAGGGCTGATATATGGTAAATTTTTGAAGTTTAAGATTTTCCCCATAGGAAATAATGGCACATTTTTTTGCATTTCTGCAACAAATTGGAACCTGTGGCACCACACAACCTATTCAAGCAATCTAGTTTGAATAAAAATGATTATGTTGATGCTAAAAGTCACAATATGACCCAATCTTTATTGCAAAGAAGAAGTCCAGAGAGAGAGAGAGAGAGAACACCAGGATGCCCATCCATGAGGTCCCCAAAATACAGCACAACAACAACCATCCAAGGCATTTGAATTGCATTATACACACACACACACACACACACACACACACACACATTGCATTATATATATATATTTACACACACACACACACACACACATTGTAACTAGGAAACAGATACAAGGGAACAGATAGGAAACAGTAAGGGAACAGAGACACAAGCAGATACAAACAATATAACTAGTTCTCAGAATAGATATAATTAACTAATACAACAATAGTGACTAGGGAAGATCATACAATAGGTTGCTGAGCAGAGAATATCAGTTATGGGGCAGAGGGCAGGCTTCGGTATTTTTTTAAGTGCCCCCCTAATCTTTGGAATGGGGAAAAAGACAGAATTGGGTTTTTAAAACCACAAGGCTACACTGCTTTTAACCACCTACTAGTATGGGGATCCCTCCCACACAAAACTCCTGTTTAAACTTCTAAACTAAACTAAACACACAACTTTTTAAATTCACTTGCAACCCCAAACTTCCCTCCAAACAGGAAAAAACACCAAGAATACAGAATTCCAGAGGGAGATGTGTGTGTGTGTGTGTGTGTGTGTGTGTGTGTGTGTGTGTAAGAGAGAGAGAGAGAGAGAGAATGGGGGTACACTCATTCTAGGTGTGTCCAGTTGACTGTGGTCTGGTTTCCGAGTCTACTGTTCTTCAATCTTCATTTCAGTCTTCAGATTTGTGAGTGCTGGTGCAAAAGACTTGAAAATTGGGGGGGGGGGCTGATGCCACTGGTGGCTGGCACAGACAGACCCAGCAGGCAAAGGCAGGCAGCAATTCTCTCAAGGGGGTGGGAAAAAATCTTCTAGAGCAAAAAGCAATGCAGCAGATAAATCCATTCCAAGGCTGGCGTGCGGTACCCATGGCAGACTGCGTTCAGGCTGGCAACAAGGCAGGCATAGGCAATGGCATGGCATCTTTCAAGGGGGTGAAAAAATTCTTCTGGAACAAAAAAGAAATACAGCAGATAAACCCATTCCCAGGCTGGCATGCAGTAGCCATAGCAGGCTGGCAGGCTGGGCTCAGGCTGGCAACAAGGCAGGCAGACATAGGCAATGGCATGGCATCATCATGGCAACTTGAGGCATGCCATGCAATGCAAACTACTTCTCTCTCTCTCTATTCAATGAGGCAGAAAGGCAGAATGGCGAATGAGTAACTACAGTAACTTGTTGAATGAATTGAAAACCCCTCCATGAACTCCCCCCCACCCTTGCCCCTTCTTCGACTCTTCCCTTGGCCAATGTGGGGTCTGTAAAGAGTGGCAAGAGGCAAAAGAGCCAATGGGGAACAAGGAGGGAATTGTCAGCAGGTCAGCCCATGCTTTAGATCACCGATCAGAAGGCTGGAAGGGTGGGAAATTCAAAGAGATGTCAAACACAGAATGGAGACTGACTCAGAGATCGCCACAAAATGGAGGTCCGAAACAACAAAACGTTTTGTAGCCAAAACAGGGATGTTTTGTTTTGTGTACAAAACTTTCGGATTTGGAAAATGGGAATTTGTTTTGTTAACTTGAGGCAGAAAGTGGGAAGAAGACCAGTATAGCTTTAAATGGATTTTAAAAGGCCACACATTTTCTTAAGGACTTCAAAACCAACTGGGTCAATTGACTGACACAAACACAGATTGCAGTCAGAACATAGCATCATAATGTCCCATATAAAATGGTGGCATCAACAGTAGAAGCTTCATCCAAAGACAAAACTCAATACTTACTCAAATACATCAGCCAACATCCTGATTAATAGTGCATGCAAACATCTAACAAAACTATGTGTGCAGTACTAGCCTCCCTGATTCTGATACATTGGCACTCATGAGCAAGAATACAACTATTTCTGCCATTGTCCCTTCCCTCTGGAAACACCATTTGGCATAGAAACATGTCCCTGCGGGTCACAAAGTCAATGGCCCTGTTCAGATGCAACGTGGAACCATGGGTCCAATGGACCCACGGTTCTGCACCCCTCCCCCCGCTCTCCTGTCCACATTCGGACATTAGGGAGAGCTGCCTCTCTGCATTTAGTGTGGGCTGTGCTGACTTCCTTATTGACAGGACAACCTGCACAGCCAATCAGGCTGGATGAGGGAAGAGCTTCCTCCCTCAACTCTGGTTCCATGGGGTTTTCAGATGTAATGCTCGTGCCACAGAAATGGACTTTGCGGCGAGTTCAGGGAAGGAAAGTGTGGGTCCCTTTCCCTCACAAACTCAATTTCCCTGAATTCAGATGTGCAGGTGAGGAAACCAGAGGTAAAGGGACCTCCAGTTTCCTCTGAATTCGACCTGTGTTTTTGAAGGTCAAAGAGAGCTTCAAAGCAAGGAGAGAGTGGTGAAACTAGTGTTCTTCTGCAAGAGTGCTTTGGAAGCAGGGAGGCTAGTGCTGCCCTCATGCTTTTTAAGAAGGACACAAGCAGCATTAGTCAGGAAGTTGGTTTCAGTTCAATAAAAAGTGAGAACATGTACATTTTTTCCAATTAGATCTTAAGGTTACTGATAGCTTACAAGAGGCAGATAACAATAAAATGCAGTCAGTCAAGGCAGTATAATTAAAAACATACCACCTGAGATTGGTGGATCAAAATCCCTTACAGCTATTTGTAAATCCATCTGGGATCCTGATCCAATCCTGATCCATCCCTCAGTTTACAAGTATGGTTGCCCCTCAGGTACACTCCCGTTAAATCATCATGTTGAAGCTGACTTGCATTCAAGTCTCACCCTTACTGTACCCAGGCCCTAAGCTGTGACAAGCAACACTTATAGAATAGAAAGAAACAACAACATCAGGAGAGTATAGTATCAAACCCCCTCACATCTGAGAAATATAGGGAGACAAAGGGAGATGTGATAAGGAAAGTGAAAACTCTCAGCAAAAAAAGAGGTACCAGTTAGTGCCAGAGGAAAATTCCTTCGGATCTCTGCAAGAAAACAGCAGCTACCAGCAGCTTATCAGGACAGGCTTAAGAGTGGGAGAGGTGAGCTGCCAGAATCCTGCTGAAAAAGGAGAGAGGAATATGCAAGGTCTTCTGAACCCCAGCAGAACCTGCCAGAGTGACACACTGAGGTCATTCACACAATCAAAGACTCTGTTTAAAATTTTTGATCTGCTTTTAACTGATTTTAAAAAAATGTCTTTTACATTGCTTTGTATTGTATTTTGTATTTCTCCCCCCTCTCCTTCTTGGCCTGTTATGATTTAATGTGTCATGAGTTTTTATTGTATGTTTTAACATTGTGCTGTAAGCTGCCCAGAGAACAATTTGTTATGGGGTGGCTAACAAATGAAGTTTATCATTGTTATTATACTAGCTGATCCGGCGCAGACCATTGACCTAGTTCTCCCTGTCATTTCCCCCCTCCCTTCAGCCCCACTCTATTCTCTGTCCTCTCCCCTTCAGCTCCAGTCCATCCTCCATCCTTTCCCCCCTTCTTTAGCTCCAGTCTGTTCTGTGCTTGGCTTTCCTTTCCCTCCCTCCCTGCCTGCCGGCGGCAGTTTCCCTCGCCGGCCAGCATGGCCCACGCTTTCCTTCCCCGCTGGCTGGGCTGGGTTGTGGGAGCTTTCCCTCGCCACCGGCCGGCTGCTGCTGCCATTTTTCCCCTGTCCCCATCCCCGTCGCTGTCCCCCAGGCAGCTGCTTGCAAACTCTCGTGAGAGCAGCCACACATGGGATTAGTGACGGGTACGTTTAGGAGAATTATATAGAGAGATTCTTCCTGGGTTTGGCTGCTTTGTGTGCTCCCAATTTTCAGTTGTGTGGAAGTAAGGTATGAGGAAAACCTGGGTCCATTTTACATTTTTACAAAAGAAATTCAACTTGTGGTGGGGGGGGGACAGTTTGTGTGACTTGACAGACATCTCATTCCATGAATATTGATACTAATCTTTTGGACCACATTTTGTGCAGTTCGAACTGGTAACTCTGATATCCAGTATACAGAACAACGCATATCTTAGAAAGCTTTGAGACTCAGTCTTCCCACCACTGTGATTTTAGTAATTTCTATGGCTCCAGGCCCCACATTTCTTATATTAATGTTTATCTCTGGTGTTCTGGCTGTCCATCAACTGACTTTATTGCATTTCTGTGTGTTGCCTTCTGCATAAAATCTTATGACTGCTATATATTCTGCTTTCCTAACCTATGTGCACAGCATCTTCATAGGGATGCTCCATCTTCATTATGGTCCAGTGCTGTCCTTATTATAGTTTTCAGCCCTCCAAAGTCCAAATGTGTGACTCGGGCTTCTAAACTATGTATAAGAAATACAGAGCAACAAGACAAAAGGAGCAGTAGAAATGGGGCATGGGATTTTATGAAGACTGCAGAAGCATCCTTAATTCCCAACACACTTGTTTTAGGAAAGTTGCAGATGTAAATTTTCAAGGGTTTACCCAAATCTTCTAGTTCCAAGTCCAGTTCCAAGCATCTGACAGCAGCCCTCTGGCTTCACACTTCACGACAGAGACTTGTGTGTGCTGTGAGTCTGTGGAAATGCAGAAGGCCTGCGGAATGTGTGATTGCATATGGAATTCAGATCCCTGAGATACCTACTTTAATTCTGAAAGAAGATGAGGTCTCTAGCCCTTATGGTAGTGATAAAATGCTCGCGAGTTCATGAGTAATGCCTACTGAAATTTCAGAAATGAGAGGCTGCATGAAGTTTGTCAGTGAACAAGGAAAGGGCTATAGTGCCCTGAATAACTTCTTGCTTCTCTCCATGACCTGAAAAGCCTGAATAAATTCTGCAAACTCTTAAAAATGGCAGAATAAATTACACAAGTAAAAGATGCGCATTGGCTTAATTAGAATATCATTGCATATTGCACAATTGAGCATTTGTTGGTGCAGAATTTGGATTACCTTAGTGCAAGATTTTATTTGAAGAACATAAGAAAGGCTCGGCTGGGTCAGTCCGTGGCATCCTGTTCCCCACAAGAGCCCACTAGGCGTGGATTCTCATACTCAGAACGGAGCAGTACCAGATATTGAGGGGCAACTATGGGAAAGGACTGTTTTCTTCTGTTCAATATCTGGTGCTGCTCAGTTCTGAGTATGAATGTTTCACATTTCATCACAACAAATAGTTACCAAAGTACTTCTCCTCCATTAAATTGTCTAATTCCCTTTTGTGGCAGTGAATTCATACATTCGTTACACATTCAGCCTATTCTCATAATTAGAGAATGGGCTTTAAGGGGCAAGGGGAGGAAGCCACAAAATGCTTACATCCCCTTCACACGAGCTGTCCTTCCACCCAGATGAGCACCAGCTCCTACCGGTAGCTCTGAGAGTTGGGGATGTATCGCCCCGCATCGCCCCACCCCCAGAGCTCCAATAACATGGTACTTTATGGGCACCCCCCACTTTCCCAAGTCTGGCAGCCATGGCTGCTGATGCACGATCAAATAAACAGAGTTAGGAGAGTGCTTGCTCTCCTAACCCCATTTAGAAGGGTGGCTCCACAAGTGGGTTTGCCACTGTGGTGCCGCTGGAATCAGGTGCATTCCCGGTGGTTCACATGTGCATGCAAAACCGGGCTGGGCTCCTTTAGCCTGGTTTTGTACGTGCATATGAACAGCCTCGTTGTGTGTCACATTGTATGATGTATTGCATTCTGTCTGTCTACTACTGGGCAATTGCACCGGCTGACCTAACATTCTCTGTTTCACTTCTTCCTCCATTGTACAAACTTCTATATGCCCCCAACTTAAGTCACCTTTCCCCCATAAACGAAAGAGTCCCACGTGATTTGTTATTTCTCTATGCAAATCGCTTTGGAAACATTTGTTGAAAAGTGGTATATAAATATTTGTTGTTGCTGTTGTTGATTTAGTTTTTCCTGACAGGGAATTTTTCCTAACAGGGAAGCTGCTTGAACACTTTGGAGCACATTTCCTATGCTTTTATTGAGGACCTAGTACATCCTGCCTTGCCAGTACACCAGCACTCCTGCTTTGGTATAGCACTTTTTTGTCAGTTGAATTTGGGATGCGGCAGCCTGCCTGCTTGTGTAAATGAATGGCAAGCAGTGACTGAATGGGAAATGGATGTGGTGTGTATGTGAGAGCTGGTCTTGTGGTAAGCAAGCATGGATTGCCCCCTTTGCTAAGCAGTATCTGCCCTGGTTTGCATTTGAATGGGAGACTACATGTGTGAACACTGTAAGATATTCCCCTTATGGGATGTGGCCCCTCTGGGGAGAGAGCCTGCATGTTTGTATACAGAAGGTTCCATGTTCCCTCCCTGGCAGCATCTCCAAGATAGGGCTGAGAGACTCCTGCCAGCAATCTTGGAGAAGCTGCTTCCAGTCTGTGTAGACAACACTGACTTAGGAACATAGGAAGCTGCCATATACTGACTCAGACTATTGGTCCATCTAGCTCAGTATTGTCTTCACAGACTGGCAGTGGCTTCTCCAAGGTTGTTGCAGGCAGGAATCTTTCTCAGCCCTATCTTGCAGATGCCAGGGAGGGAATTTGGAACCTAGATGCTCTTCCCAGAGCAACTCCATCCCCTAAGGGGAATATCTTACAGTGCTCACACTTCTAGTCTCCCATTCAAATGCAACTGGGGCAGACCCTGCTTAGCTAAAGCGAAAAGTCATGCTTGCTACCACAAGACCAGCTCTCCACTTAGGTGGACTAATGGTCTGACTGGGAAGAAGGCAGCTTCCTATGTTCCTATCCATTTTAAAAAAACTTGCTGTATGTTTGTGTATACATGTGCACATGCCCCAAATATCAGTGTTGCCCATGTGAAAGGACTCAAAGTTTCCAAATGAATCCAGTGCTTTAGTCTGATGTCATTTCATGGGACATTATTGCTTGATTCCTGGTTTTTAAATTTGTTTTGATACAAGCATGCTTTTCTGTGTGTTTGCATGAGTGTGTGGCAAAGACAGAATGGAGGCATATACAGTAGATTAAGCAAAATATGGTACTTTAGAAAGTATTTCTTCACTTCATTGACTCTCTATTTCTTTCAAACTCTATCTTTAAAAAATCCCTTGTGAATGCTTTTTTAATTTATTGCTATCTCCATTAATAGCTTCAAACGGCTGCGTGTTTGTGTGTGTGTGTTTCTTGCTTCTTCTACCACATCATCCTGGGAGACTTATGGACAGTGTTTGTCATGAATATTTGCATGGTACACTAGCCCCACTTCTAATAACATTAGTCTTTCTCTCCTCATGCACATTAGTGTCAGTCATAAGATCACTAAAACAGCAGAAAGGGCATTAAAACATAATAATATGACATGGAAGCAAGCAACAAAATTGCTGTTCTGTTTTCAAATCAGCTTTGGGAAACACTTGAGTACAAAGCACACTGAAGACTGAAATTCATACCTGCCACCCATACTTTTTGTGGCATTACTATTTTGCAGAATTGTGGAAATAGACCTTCACTCCCTCATTTAAACATGTAGACACATTTTCCCACTACTAGGGATATGCATGCCATTTCACACACACAACAGTCACACCACAGAGCCCTTTCACACACATGGGGTTGGCTTGGGGGGTAAA
Source organism: Hemicordylus capensis (assembly GCF_027244095.1). NCBI lineage: Eukaryota > Metazoa > Chordata > Lepidosauria > Squamata > Cordylidae > Hemicordylus > Hemicordylus capensis. Next base: position 155,611,278 of record NC_069657.1, on the reverse strand, counting down.
AAGCTTCTATCCTAGTAGCCATAGATAAGCAAAACCTCTGTTTGGGTGACAAGCCAAGCTCACAGATTATTAAGACAGCAGACGACCTCAGGGTTAGTATTTTTTTGTAACTGTGTTTAATTTGGAAAGTAGAACCACTTTTTAAAAAGATCTGCACTTTATGCAGTGAATTTGAGACTTAATCCCCGCTCTCCCCCTCTCCCTCCCTCCCTCTCCACTTACAGGATTACCTAAAACTAGCTTCAATAAATAGATACAAAAATCAGAGAATGGGACAATAGCTCAGTGGTAGAGCATCTGCTTTGTATGATGAAAGTCCCAGGTTCAATCCCCAGCACCTCCAAGCAGAGTTAGGAAAGACCCACTTGACATCATGGAACCATGGAGATCCATTGCTGGTCAGTATGGACAATACTGAGCTTAGATGGACCAATGATCTGACTCGGTATAAGGCAGCTTCCTGTGCTCCTATAACTCATGAGGGTTTAGCACTGACGCTTGGAAAATATTCACTAGGGCTCAGGCTTGGAACATCTGAAGTAACAGTAAGCAGAGACTGACATCCAGACTAATGTTGTGCTAGCAGAATGAACCAAGTTGTGCACATGCAAGCAAGTTGTGTAGTTGCATGAGCGCTCTAAGTTGCACAGCCCTTTGTGCTCCTGGTCTATTTGTACAAGCACTGCATTTGTGCAACTAGAATAGTGGAATAGGATATGGGCATTTCACAGCAAAAGGTATGTAAGCGCACAGGGCATGCTGGAGAGACCCCCGGAGCCGGGAGGCGGCTTTTCACCTCCCCTCCGGGGGTCTACTAGTGAGTAGCCTCAGCGCAGAGCCACACCGTGGCTACTCACGATTAAAAAAACGGGTTTGCGGCACACTCACAAACCCGATTTTAGGGGGGGTACTTAGGCGGGTTAACCGCCAGGAGGCAACCAGGCTCACCTGTGAGCCCGGTGGCTCCCAAGATCAGCCAAAATCAGGCTAGGCTCCCCTAGCCCGATTTCAGCTGATTGTGGGAATAGCCTCATAGTAGTGTAAGAAATAACAATTTCGAACTTAAAAGACTACTGATTCTCTCCCAGGCATGGCTACAATCTGTTCTACTAATTAACCCACATGAAAAATGGTTAGACACACTGGTTAGACACAAAATGGTTAGACAGTTAACACTATGCAAACAGTTTGTTGTGATCACCACAATCTCAGAAGAAGCCAGAGATGGCACAATTGCTTATTTCATCCAATTGAAGGTGACCAGCCTTCAGAATGGCATGCGAGCTTGCTCCAAAGCAATGGGAACCCTTACCATTATTGTCTTTAAACATTTATGCCCTTGCCCTCAGTGGAACCCCAGTCCATACACATCACAGAGGCCAAGTTCAGATGTAGCACGGAATCACGATTCCAATGGACCCATGGTTCCACAGCTTTCCCCCACACTCTCCCATCCACATTTGGACATTTGGGTGAGTGGCCTCTCTCTAGTCAGTGGGACTGCAGAGAGGCGGGGGAGCTGGTTGTGTGGGCTTCCTTCTTGACAGAAGGACAGCATGCACAGCCAATTGGGCCAGAGTGAGGGAGGTGCTTCCTCCCTCAACTCCAGTCCCATTAGATCTAACCTGTACTGCCAGTGCTCAAATGTAGAGTTGACACCGCTAAAACGGAGTTAAGAGTGGCAAAATTCCACTCTGACTGAAAGTACAGATTGGAGTTGGGCGAGGGAAACCGCAGGTCCCTTTTAGCCTTTAACTCGGGTTTGCTGAGTTTGGATGTGCGGCTTTGGAAACCGGAGGTGAACAGACCCCGGTTTACCAGTACATTATTTATTTATTATTTCTCTGTGTAAACTGCCCTGAGCCATTTTTGGAAGTGCGGTATAGAAATCAAATTAATAATAATAATAATAATAATAAAAAATGGACCCAGGCAGAGCTAGAGATGCTAGATCATAAGACCAGGAAAATCATGACCATCAATCATGCTCTGCACCCCCGCAGTGATGTAGATAGGCTCTACCTCCCTCGCAGCTCAGGTGGAAGAGGAATGCTGCAAGTCCATCAAACAGTGGAGGAGGAGAAAAGAGGCCTTGAAGAATATATAAAGGACAGTGAAGAAGATGCACTTAAAATGGTCAAGAACGAGAAACTATTCAACACCAATGAAACAAAGCAGGCCTACAAGTCAAGAACCGAGCAGAAAAATGGAAAAATAAGCCACTGCATGGTCAATATTTGCACAATATAAGTGGAAAATCAGACATCACCAAGATCTGGCAATGGCTTAAGAATGGCAACTTGAAGAAAGAAACAGAGGGTTTAATACTGGCTGCACAAGAACAGGCACTAAGAACAAATGCAATAAGAGCAAAAGTCAAAAAATCCACCACAAACAGCAAGTGCTGCCTTTGTAAAGAAGCAGATGAAACAGTGGACCATCTGATCAGCTGTTGTAAGAAGATCACACAGACTGACTACAAACAAAGGCATGACAAGGTAGCAGGGATGATACACTGGAACATCTGCAAAAAATACAAGCTACCTGTAGCCAAGAATTGGTGGGACCATAAAATTGAAAAAGTTGAAGAAAATGAAGATGTAAAAATATTATGGGACTTCCGACTACAAACAGACAAACATCTGCCACACAATACACCAGATATAACTGTAGTCGAGAAGAAAGAGAAACAAGTCAAAATAATCGACATAGCAATACCAGGGGATAGCAGAATAGAAGAAAAAGAAATAGAAAAAATCACAAAATACAAAGATCTACAAATTGAAATCGAAAGGCTGTGGCAGAAAAAGACCAAAATAACCCCAGTGGTAATTGGCGCCCTGGGTGCAGTTCCAAAAGACCTTGAAGAGCACCTCAACACCATAGGGGCCACAGAAATCACCATCAGCCAATTACAAAAAGCAGCTTTACTGGGAAGCCTATATTTTGCGACGATATCTATAATAACCAACAGTACTGATGATAAAATCCAGCCATCCCAGATCCTTGGGAAGGACTCGATGTCTGGATAAAACAAATCAGTCAATAACACCTGTCTGACTGTGTAAACAAGAAATAATAATGTTTATTAGTACATCGATTGGTAAAGCCGCAGTTCCTCATTTTATGCATACCCCAATTGGCTATTCCCCTTTTGCTTATGAGCCCAGTTCATGACACATCTTGTGCTTTCCCAAAATTTATCTTATTTTCCTTTATGTCAGGTTGTGACACCTCTTGTTTTTGTTTTTCCATGTGGGAATCCCTCTTAGTTTCAGCAATGCTGTGGCTATGGAGCAAGGCTTAGCTTCCTGAGCATAACTACCTGCCTTCCAGAGTTAGCACATCTTAAGCTAGGAAATGCCTGTGATGAATACTGACAGTAAGAGGGCAAGAAGACCGAGTTAGGCCTATCATCTCCTTTGCATCCTAAAACCTTGTCCAAACTTTGGTAAAACTAAGCCAATTTCTCACCAATACTTATCAATACTATTATTAATTTATTTATTTGAAATCTTTATACCCCGCCCCTCCAGTACACTACTACTTGGGGTGGCTCACAACAATAAAATAGATACAATATACAATAAAAGCTAAAAAAAACTAAACTAAAAACTATAACTATTACTGATTCCCCCACCCCATATCCCTAAGTTGTACAGGAGGAACAAAGCATGCTCCCTCCACTGCAGCAAGGATGTGCATTGTATCTATCTATCTATTTATTTATTTGAAATATTTATACCCCGCCCCTCCAGCATGCTACTGTTCAGGGTGGCTCACAACAATAAAATAGATACAATGTAAAATAAAAGTAATAAAACTAATCAAATTAAGTAAAGTCTGGCTAAAAATCTCAATCAGTATTAAGTTTCAAATTAAAACTTATTTTAAAAGCTAAAAATTGAGAGTTATACAAATCTAAAAATGAAAGAACTTACCAGATTCAAAGATGGAACATTAAAAAGCCTCTTTTAAAAAACATGTGTAGTGACTAGATTCCTCTCCCCCTAAAGAGTTAACCGGAAGTGAACCCTGTCTTGACTGACAGGGTATTTCTAGTGAAATGTTCATATTGACCAGGCATCCCCAAACTGCAGCCCTCCAGATGTTGCTGAACTACAACTTCCAGCATACCCAGCCACAAAAAATTGTGTCTAGGGATGCTGGGAGTTGTAGTTCAGCAACATCTGGAGGGCCGCAGTTTGGGGATGCCTGCTATTGACAGTCAAATATGCTTCAGATAAGAGCATAAATCAATCATTCCTCTTGGCAGATGTTATGCATTGTGAGAGTGGAGCTGCCATATGGTAAAGCAATTCTTTAAGGGTTTATTCATCTTCTGCTTTTCTCCACATGCATTTTCCATGGAATTCCTGCATGTTTTCTTGGGATCTACTGCATGGTTCTCATGGTGGCTGCCTAGATGAGGGTACAATTTTGGGGGGAAAATATTGATGCTCTTTTTCATCAAGTTGATTTTGCCTTTTTTGGCGGGGGGTGGGGGTGAAATTTCCAGTAAACAGTTTTGCTTCCTATCCTTCCTACTGCAGGAGGGGTGGAGCTTACCCATGCTGCTCAGAAAATGGGGGCAAGTGTAGTAGCAATAATTTAAGGGGACTATATCTTCCCTATGGTACAGTTCCCAGTGTGGTAACAACTAGGCAACCCACCTGACTCTTGACAGTGCATGATTAGCTAGATGCTAGCAGGACCAAGAAAGAATTTTCAGAGTTCTGACCAAACTGAACCAAACAAAATGATGAGTATGTGTAATCTCTTGATGACATCCTGAATAATGGTGCACTTGCACAACAAAGCTGCTTTTGTGCAAGCTGGTTGCAGAGCAGTGTGAAGTTGCTGTGCCTAATGGTGGCAGCAGAAAAGGGGGTGGGGGTGATGACTCCCATGGGGGTCATGGAGGAAGACAGGCCTGCAGGCCCCTCTGCATCATTCCCTCCCTCCTCCTGATGAAGCCTCAGAGGCTGCTGAGGTCAAGGTGCCTGCCCCAGATCCCTGACAGTGACATTTGGCCAGAGTACAGGCTCAGAAGGAGGAACGACATTGGTTGGAGATGCTGGCCAGAAGGAACAAGTGTTCCAGCTCTGACCTGGCTGCATCTCCCTGACAAGGCCCAGCCACAGTGATGGACGGGGCTCTCAGCATACTGCCTATTTAGAGCAACCTGAAAGCTGGGTGTGTGCTGGAAACAGTGTCCATGTGACCAGCCCTACTATGAGCAACCTTGACCTAGAATTCTGGACGAGTTTGTTGTTGTCTGACCACGATTTGTGTTTACCCCTGATCTTGTGGAATCCCTGGTGTTGACTTCTGGCAACGTTTGTGACTGCTCTCCATCTCCGTTCCTGTCTGCCAGCTCTCCCTTCCCCTCTGAAAAGAGTGGTTTTTGCAGCTGCTGGCCAGTCAGCCAAGGCAGACCATTACAGGGAGACACAAAAGGTGCGAAGTGTATTTAGGAGTGGGCAAGCTGTGTCCCACATATTCAATTGAATCTGAAACAGAGATGTGGGAGCGGTGGAGGGGCAAGCCAATTATCGGGGGTGAGGAGGGGTGCTTAACCCTTTGCCTTCCCTTTGAAGCAGCCCTTAGTTGTGCCTCAGTAGAGTCTGGGGGAACAAAGATTTGATTAGGACTAAATGTCAAAATGGATTGCTGGTCCCTTGGGATTGGTTTGTGGCCAGTTACGCTTGGCTGAGGAAGATACAAAATAGAATGAAGTGAGTCTACTTCATTATATTTTATGATACAAATGCATAATATTTATCTATATATAAAGCTGCTTGGGCTTCACTCACTCACTCACATGAAACTCTGAGACCAAGATAAAAATATGCCATTTTCACAGGTAGGTTCCAAACCTCACCCACACTACCCGGCGGGGGGCAAAGAAAAAAATAATTAATTTCCTTGAAAATGCATGGAAAGTCTTCCATTGGAAAAGCATGAGAAATGATTATTTCCAACAAACTTTGGCAGTTTTCTTGGAGACAGAAATTCTGGACTTTCACAGAAAGATGAAGAAACCAACAAATTATATTGTTTCAGTTCACTGCATTTCAATCTGTGTTAGATTTCCTCAAAACTCACTTAAGATATTGGAAAAACTTGGAAAATTCTGCACCAGATATCTTTGTTCATCTATCTCATTCAGTCTCCTAGAATTTGTATTTTTAAGGGTTCTTGGTAGCAACACTATTACATGCTCAAAACAAAGCACTTCTTCCAGTCATCAACTAGCAAGGAGTCAAAGGAGTGTGCATGGTCATTTTGTGGTACGTGAGGAATGCTGGCAAACTGACAACCAAATATGCTTAAGATACACGTGACATTCCTGTTAACAGACTTGATGCATTGTGGGAGAGGAGCTGCCATATGGGAAAGTTAAATTACTTTTACTAGTACTTGCTGGTCAATGGACTGAATAAAGATGATTGATTGATTTACTAGTAATATAAGAAAGTTGTGGTCCATAGTTACTCTGAGTCTATTCCCATGATCACTTGAAAATGGGCTAAGGGAGCCTAACCCACTTTCAAGTGATCGTCAGAACCACTGGGCTCATGGGTGAGCCTGGTGATTCCATGGAGGCTAGCCCACCTAATTCCCCTTAAACGAGGTTAACAGCAGCAACGGCTCTGTTCACTTTGGGTTTTTTCCCCATCGCGTGCCACCACACTGTGTGGTGACACATGAGTAGACCCCTGACTGGGAGGCTACAAACCTTGGGGGGTCTCCCCAGAATGTCCCACACACTCGCGTGGGGTGTCCTGGGACTTCCAGGCATTAGGTGGCCCCCAATCCCCGCAGCCCCCACTGGCTTCGTGACAGAGCTGGTAGTCATGTGGGTGGCCAATCCAGCTGCCTAGGGCTTCCCGACTGCTCATCTGCAGGGAGAGTGGGCTAAGCCCGCTCTCCCCACCAAACCCCGTCTGGTGCTTCACACAAATTGTGTGAAGCTCCTCTCTGTCTTGTGTCTTCATTCCAGGCTGTGTTTACAATTAACATTTCCAGTTATCAGAATTTCTCAAGAGAGAATACTTACAGTTAAGGGGTTTGCAAAGTGCTAGCCTGATAAAGATGTACACAAATAGCCAATCGATTGATTTCAACAGGAAATGCTTGTATGTTAAATTAGGCACATAATCTTCTGGATCTACATAGTTTCTGTCATTAATAACGACATGTTTACTTTCTGTCCAGTATTATTCAAGATATCTTGTTCAATATGCAGGTTCAGGGAAGAACTGGACTGTGCAAAAAGAAATCAGGCACTCATGCAATTTGAAAACTTGATTATCGAATGTCGAATGGTGGATATAGAAACATTTGTGGCAGGTCACCCACAAATCAATTAGCTATGTGTAAATGTTATGAATATGAACAGGGTGATTTATAAAATGTGCTCTGATTGTGCAACTATCAAAAACCTTTCTGTGTAGCATAAAATCCAGTAGTATGTGCAATATCAGGCCAATCTCAATTTTATCTTTTAAATCTGAGTTCCCAGTTTGTGTAGTTCTGAGAGAAAGGAAAACATGGGTAATGTCCTATTAAAATTTCAAAAACTAGGAGGAGTCTATGGTATAAACATTAAACAGCATTATATCAAGTTCACTTATGGCCAAATGGCTACTAATTATTGACTCACTGTAAATATGTGTAGGATTGAAACATCAAGCTTGCTAGTTCATGGGACAATCCCATATGAACATACAACCCTGAAAGTACATCCAAATCTTATGGTGATAAGTCTGCTGTGATGACAGGAAGAAAGACCAATTGTTCTTCCAAAGTAAAAAACTGGATACATTTTTAACTTAAAAAAAGGAAAACACTCTTCAAAAACTGATGTACTACTGCATCCACCTTGAATATTGTAGAGAATGTGAAATAAAGGTGGCCTTAATTATTCACAGGGGCTCCGTTCCAGCCTACAACTGCAGATAACGAAACAGTGAATAACAGGACCTTGAGTCTATGGGAATTGGAGGGTTAGGTTCCGGAGCCCTGGAAAATGACTGAAAAATCAGACACACACAAACCAAAGAGAAAAAAGGAGAATGAGGATGAAGGAGAGCATTGTACCTTGGCCACCTCAGCTCTTCCTTCAGTCCACTGCTGGAGTTTGCAGCACTCCATTTCAAGTATTCTGTTTGGAACACAGATCAAGTAAAACAAACCCTGAAGCTGGTGATGGTCATCTTCTTCCCCTTGCTTTGCAGAACCCAGTAGGTGTCTTTATAGGGTTGCAAAGCAGCCTTCAGCTGCCTCTTGAACTTAATGCTGTACTCCAGCAGGGGATCAACCTTGAATACTTTGTCCACCGAGGCAGTCCCCACAGCTGCAGAACCTCAGACAGCTCCTTTGTGGTGAGGGGCTTGTAGAGCATCTCTTCCTCTTTCTCCGCTTCTCCTTCACTCTCAGGCGCTGCCTGATTATGCCCTCCAATTCTTCCTCCATCAACTCCTCCTGCTGGAATTGGAGGAGTTCCTCCACCTCATGTGATTCGCTCAATGTCTTGCAGGCCTTCTCCACCAGGTGGGTGCAAAGTTGGTGATCTGCTCCACTATATCAGCTACTGAGGGAACGGCTGCAGCAGAAGAGGTGACTGCCCCAGGCTACAACTTCTTCCAAACTGCATTCTATGTCTGCGATTTGATTTCTGCAAGGGATACTGCAGTATTCTCAGTGCAGTCTGAGATGCTCTAGCTCCTCCAGCAATCACTGACTGACAGAGAGGGATCAGCTTCCATGAGATCCAGCATCCTCCTGAAGGTATAGCAAGTTTTTGAAGAGTGAAGTTTTGAAGAGGTGCTGCAGTGTCAAACATCTGCTTCATCCATTACACTCAAATACTCCAAAAATCAAATAGCAGCAGTGACTATACAGTAGGGCGAGAACCATCAATAAATTAAAATTCTTTTGTGGCCATGGTTTCCCAGTTCACTTGAGCAGCCTGGTTCTTGTGCCAATTCTTGCTAGGAAATAGAGATACTAAATAAGAAAATGGAATTTTTACTCTGTCTAGAAAGTGCTTTCGTGTTTTTAGCAGAGGTGTCTTTTCATTCTGTGGCACTTTGTCTTTGTTTAATTCAGAAGAATTTGAGGTTGTTGTAGAATGATGCTGTAAGTAGATTGATCTGCATCTCATGGGCTGTTTGGAGTGCTCTAGTGATTATTTCAGAATCTTTCTTCAGTTAATATGCTTTGTCACTGTTTACTAGTTGTGCAATTAAATGTCAATGCATTCCTACAGGTAGTGTGAGAGAAGATATTGCCTCACTTACCTGCTGCCCATGCTGCCCTGCAACTAGACTTTAGATGTGGTTCTATCATGATGTGGTTGATTTCAGCGTGGCAATGGTAACCCCTCCTGCCCACTGCCATTTCCTTCACCATCCTCCTCTCTGGTTTCTGGTGAAACTGACAACATTGGGCAAAGTCCTTGTCAGCTTTTCAAAATAAAGGATTACTATGTGCACAAGCACATTCACATGCCCTAGTGAAGAAAAAAAAATCAAAACAAGTATGGGGAGTGTAGAAAGTTGCGATCAGACCTTGGTCCATTGGCTTGATCAAGGAGGTGGTGTTGGCTGGCAAGAAGGCATTCTCCAGGTTGGGGTGTGCAAACTGCAGGGTCTCAGGATGGCCGGGGCATTGCTGAGCACCAGGTGGACTCTAAAGGACAGGTTCTTGGAGGCCAGATATCTCTGCACCTCATGCAAAAAGCAGTTGCTCACCCAGTCAGAAAAAAACACTGCAGTAACCCATGCTCTCCAGTTGGCTCTCCAGAAGACAAAAAGCTGGATTTTATTCTTCCCTTTCAGGGCACAAGGGTTCTATCTTAGGTATAGGAGCATTGCTTGATCATGCAGATCCTTGCAGCATTGCCGCACACTAGCAGAGAGGTGGTCCTTGACTGCCTTGAAGTAGTTCTTTATTCTTTGCTGATATAGGAACGGGATGGCATCTGCTTCCATTCCAATATCTCATCAGCACTGAAGACCTGCTTGGGCCTGTACCCTCTGGACTCAATCAGCCGCTGGAACTGTACCTTGGTCACCTCAGCTCTTCCTTCATTCCACTGCTGGAGTGGATACCGGGACTAGGTCTATATGTCCTGACTGCAGGTACATGTGCTGGGACTGTGATCAACAAAGGCCACGTGGGGTTCTTAAACTTGGGGCCTTGGATGTAGTTGGCCTACAACTTTCATCATTCCCAGCCCCAATGGCCAAAGCCTGGGAATGATGGAAGTTTTAGTTCAACATCTGGGGCCTCAGGTTTGTGAATCTCTACTATAGCCATGACATAATATTTCTTCTTTCATTTGAGAGAGCAAGCCATGAAAAGATGGTTCTGGGAAGCTTTTCTTCATCCTTATCTTTCCGCTTCACTAAACATGCTAGCTGTGACCTTATTATATCCTAATCTGAAATACTCAGGTGAAATACAGAGTAGGTGTTTTGTTTTTTAACCCTCTAAGAGTCAATTTTGGAGGAATCAAAACATTTCTATGCTAACCTGAAATTATATCCTATCTTAATTCTTCCCAATCTTAACCAGGTAGGTTGGTGAGTAGGTTTTGGTAGGCTTGTGCATTTCGATTTGGGTACAAAATGTTTTGTGCCTGAAAACAGCAATTTTGGAGGTTTTGTAACCAAAACAAAATCAAGAATTAAAAAACAGAGATTTTTGTTTCCAAATCAAAATGACTGTGTTTCAGACAGAATGCTTTGTTCTTGGGAAAAGCATTGCAATTGAAATTGACTTCTCTGAGTCTCCACCCCAGCTGAGGCACTGAGTGATTAGCAGAAGATCAGATATGCAAAAAGCTGTTGAGCATGAATGGTTTAGTCCAGTATGTGTTGTATTCTGTGTGATTGAAATGCAAACTGACCTTGTAAAGGGATTTGGAAGACAGCGTTTTGAGACAGAAATACCCAAATATCTTTGGGAGCTCAATGCAATTCCAAAGCTCTTGCTAAAAGCCATGGTATGAATTGTGTGGAGAAGCTTTTCGAGAAGCTGGTTAGGAAAGTTCTGAAATTACACAAGTTTTTCTTTCCAAAGGTTTAGAAAGAATCTCTTGACTTATTCAGGGCTCTTTTGAAGAGCTATTTTGTTTTTCTTCTGATTTTTATGAGTTATAGTGGTGTCTAAGTTTTGTTGCCCAAGTTGAGCAGTCTAATGTAATTTAGGCCAAAATGTAATTTGGTGGGACATGTTGTCTAAGCCAGTGGTTCACAACATTTGCCATTGCAGGAACAGGTCATCCACATGGGACTACAGGAGACAAAAAGAGGGGGATGGGGAATATCCCTGTCAATCTGTTGACATCCCCAGGAAATGCAGTGATGATCAATCTCAACAATTCTGAACAGTAGGCTGATTTCTTTGGGCTTCAGCTCACTCCAGTTCAGTTAAAAGAACATTTGAAGCTGTTCCATAGTACCAAGGCAGTTTTATTTTATTTTATTACATTTTATATCCCGCTCAATGCAGAAGAGGCCCTCTTTTAAATACTTTGGAACCAAGCCTTTGAGAGCTTTATAGTAGGGATGTGCATGGACCTCGGAGGTGTGGTCCGACGCTGGGTGTGTGTGTGTTGCTTTAAGGGGGGGTTGTACATACCCCTCCCACCACTTTCCCCCCTCTGGCGCTTCAGTTTTAAGCAAAATCTTCGGGGCAGCAGTGGTCCTCCCTGTCGCCCCTGCCCGCTTGTTGTCAGCTAAAAGCGGAAGTAATTCCTGCGCACGTCACAGTGATGTGCATGCAGCAGTGGGCACACGCGTGGGAGTTACTTCTGCATTTTGCAAACAACAAGGGGGCAGGGGCGGCAGGGAGGACCGCTGCTGCCCCAAAGATTTTGCTTAAAACTGGAGCACCAGAGAGGGAAAAGCGGCGGGAGGGGTAAGTACAACCCCCCTCTCCCTTAAAGCAACACACACACCCTCAGCGACGGTCCGTCCGACCGCTGAAACAGCAAACCGGTTCGCAGGCCTCCAACATGGCCTGAGAACCGGTTCGTGCACATCCCTACTTTATAGGCAGGAAGCAGCAATTTGCTCAGCATTTTGTATTTTGCTCAGAAACATATTTGCAGCCAGTGCAGTTCTTTTAAAATTGGTGTTATATGATCTCTTCAGGTTGTCCCAGAGACCAGTCTAGCTGCCACATTCTGCACAAATTATAGTTTCTGGACTACATGCAAAGGCAACCCCACAAAGAATGCATTACAGTAATGAAGTCTGGTGGTTACCAGCACATGCATCACTGTTTTAAGGCCATGCACATCCAGAAATGCGCATAGCTGACATATGAGCCGAAGTGGATAAAAAGCACTCCTGGCCATTGCCTCAACCTGAGAAAGCAGAGAGAGTTTGGGATCCAGGAACACTCCCAAGCAGCATACCTGTTCTTTCTGGGGGAGTGTAACCATATCCTAGCTGAACACATAGAAAGGTCTTTACACTTTCTACCATTTGTATACAGTATGCAAGAGGTCATTTATAGAGCTACTGAGGGGGAAAATATCACTGTTTCCCTAAGCCTTATGCACATCTTCTTCAGTGACCATTCAGTAGCTTCCAGTGCCATGGCTTTCCCCATGAAATCATAGTCTTCCTCTATAACCGCCCTGAGCCATTTTGGAAGGGCGGTATATAAATCAAATAAATAAATAAATAATACATATATTTATCCTTAGGTAACAGTTGAGTGAAGCTCCTGAGTGAGAGTAGGAGAGAAAGCCCACCACATGTGAAATGATCATTAATACAAATCCCTTCCAAATGTACTGAGAAACATTTAAGCTTCAGTACGTGGATCTTGTATTTTTTTTACCCCAGGCTAGCACACAGCTGTACACCTCATCAGAGAAGACAAACACTGTGACTGTTTGTGCATTAATGGGCTCATTATTCACAGAGTTCAGGATCATTATGTATCCATGGACAATTTTTTGAGACATCGATTTGAGTGCTCTCAGAAACAGAACTGCAAAGGCAAACCAGCTGGTAAACAATGAAACAAACTTATGTAGGATTGATAGTATCCCATGAGACAGAGAATTTGCATGTTCAGAGATATACCAAGAAAGCAATGAAAGTTCCAGCATTTCATGATTTTCCTTATGCTGCAGGAAAACAGAACAAGCAAACATCTGCAAATAACCTGCTTTGCTAAATTATAGGTTTAATGCTGTACACTTCTGTGCACCCTCTAGTCATGCAGAAGTCATTGCAGACACTCAGTTCTTGTAGCATCAAGCACCAGGTGTATGGAGCCACAATCATTTAACTAGGCCTCTTTAATCCAGATCATTACATTATTCTACACATGTGTTCTGTGACCCTATGCCATATGTTGGTGTTTTTCAACTAACTGCACAAATTACCATTCACCGTGCATGATTCCTGGTAGGAGAAAGCAAGGGAGAGAGCTCCCTTGTTCTTCTGTTCCTATCTCTCGCTCCCCCTCCTAACTGAGCAAAGAGACACCTTTTAAAGTGGCAATTCTCTTATATTTAGCAGGGGTGGGGGAAGCAATTGGCACCATCCAACCTCAGCACAGCATCCCTCCAATGCCTTTTGCTGGTATCTGCCTTATGTTTCTTTTTAGATAGTGAGACCTTCGGGGAGAGGGGACCATCTGCTGCTGCGGTTTCTTCTTCTTCTTCTTCTTCTTCTTCTTCTTCTTCTTCTTCTTGTAAAATGCTTTGAGAACTTTGTTTGAAGAATGGTATATAAATATTCATAGCAGTAGTAGTAGTAGTAGTAGTAGCAGCAGCAGCAGCAGATAAAGAGCAGGGCTGCCCTTGCAGAGTTGATTACTGGGGAGTCTCTCGTTGAAAAAAAGAAGTGAAAATGAATGGGCATAATGAAAATGACTGGAATAATGCCTGAAATGAATCCAATTTTAATAAGTGCCTTTTTTTTAATAAAATGAAAACAAATTGAAAAACTGCTCCAAAGTTCCATGTATTAAGAGGAGAGAGAGCAACAGCAACAGTTACTTATTTAGAAGGGGTGAAGCAACTATTCCTATGTATTCGAGCATATGTATTCGAGCATCTTTTCATGTGGCTATTGCTGGTTTTTCACTTAAATCCTTTTTTTTTAAGGATTGTGAACTCTTTGGGATCAATAACCCCACCCCCCCACTTTCCCCCCCTCTGCTATGAAACTGCTGGGTAAACATGTAGCTGAAAAGTGGTTATAAATATTCTAAATACATTACAAATAAGTAATAACAAAAATGAAAATATCTTGCACACTCCAGCATGCTCAACAGAACAGTAACTTGTGGTTCTAGTCCTTGATCAGCTCCAGCCTCCAACTTCAGTCCCAAGTTCTAACTTAAGCACTGGCTCCAACAAAGTATTGTGGGAACCCTGGCAAAGAGGATAGGCTCTATACATACAAGATCTGAATTTGGTTCTGACTAGCGCAGCCTAGTTAAAAAAAAAAAAAGTTGAGCTTTTAGATGAGCCAGATCATAGCTAAAGGACACCAAGGCAAGGTAGTAGTCAGGCATGGTGATGAAGACAGCAAGCCAGAGCTCAGGGGCAGAGCCACCATTGAGCGGACAGGTTCAAAGAACCCGGGATGCTGCCACTCAGGGGCCACATCTTGCACCTGAGCCATGCCCACGTCTGATTCAGATGTGGGGGGGGGGGGTGATTTAGCTCACAAATGGGGCCACACGGCCCCATTTTTAAGCTAAGCCACTGTATTTGCAGCACAGCTGGAGCAACTCTCCCTGCCTTTTAAAGGCAGGGAGAGCCGCACCTGGCCATGCTACAAACACAGCACTGGCCAATTTAGCTCCCAAACGGGGCTGCGGGGGTGCTGGCTAAATGTCAGGTGGGGGGGGGATAAATACACCCTCCCTCTGATGTCAGATGTAGGGGGCAGAGCTAGGGGGACCACAGCAGTGGCAGAACCCAGGCCACCGCTGACCTCCCTCCACTCCTGCCTGAGCTACAATGACCAGATAGTTGCTCATATGCTTGAGTGCTTCTAGGGAAAATGTCTGCCAGGACCTCTTCAGAAGATATAGCCACCTTGTGGTGGCTTCCTAGAATTGCCTCTACACAGACTATTCCAGACTTACCAACTGCCCTAATTTACACAAGACAGTCACAATTTGCTGTTTTATTTCCCAGCTCACGACCATGCAATAGACATTCACGATTCCCACCACCTCTCTCCTCCCTTTCAGAGAGATATTGTTCACTCACTCTCCGCCCTCTTCAGCTTTGAGGGATGAGAGACACAAAGACATCATCTCTCTGAAGGGGGCCTCCCTCAGATGACATCTCTCTGCATCTCTCCTATTCATCAAAGGGGGTGGGGGAGTAAGTGTGGTTGCCAGGAGTATATAAACCTCTGGCCACGAGGTCTCACTGTCTGTCTCAGGGCACATGGATTTCCCTGTAGAAAAGGGTCTGATTCATTTGAGAGAACACCTGCTCCAGAACTGTTTATATTATATAATCCTATTATATTATTTGATAGAGCCCACTGCTTTTCAGATTAATTTCTTCAGTTTAGAGTATATATCCCTGCAGAAAGGAGGATATCCCATTTGGGAGCCATATCCACCTTGCTTGTTCACACATGCTTTAGTTTATTTTCCTAATATCCATGCAGAAAGGAAGATACTATATTTGTGAGCATTATCCACCAGCTTGTTCATAACTCCTTCAATTTAATTTCCCATATCTCTGCAATAGGGGAGGTATTTTATTTGGGAGCTTAATCCACATTGCTTGGAAAAACACTCTTTCAGTTTATTTTGAAGACCCTCCAAACACCAGTATGCCTAAGGAGAAATCAAAGCAAAAATGTTGTGAAGCCACATTCAATTCATCAGATTCTTCAGATGGCAAGGGATTCATAAAGCCATTAGGAAAGGGAACAGCTTTCTGCTCAACATGTGCCTGTGACTTCTCGGTATCCCACAATGGGATTCATGATGAAAAACTGCACATAGTGATTGCGAAGCAGAGGACAAACACAGAAAGTCAAAAGAGCTTAATGTCCTCCCAAGCACTGATGAGCACTTGGTCCAATCCACACAACCCAGTGATAGACAAGGCAGTGAAGGCAAGGATTGCTGTGAATGACACTTCTAGTAAACTGGTAGGCAGAATGTTTCCAGACAGTGAAATAGCTAAATATGCATGTGGATGCGCAAAAGCCAGGCACCTTATACACTACATTGGAAAAGAGAGCATAGGTGCCACCCAAAAGCAAATATTATCAAGTTCTGGTGAATTAAAGAAATACTTTCCCCTGAGAACAGATGGCAGTTCTGACAAGGATGACGAATTCTATCTAGTACTTGTCACCTTTGAGGCTTCAGAAAGACTCACTTTCTGTATATGCCCACAGTAAACCATGCAGATCCTGAAAACATTGCAGCAGCTATTAAAACTGTCTCTCTGATTCAGGACTCAGTCTAGAGAACTGTGCTAATTTTGCCTCAGACAACTCCTCTGTAATGATTGGGAAGCACAATTGAATCCTGAGGCTTCCACAGAAGAAATTAACAGATGGAAAGATTTATGGTGTAGGCTGTCCATGCCATTTAGCACATCTAGCATCAGTCTTATTTGAGCACAAATATAAGAACATAATAACAGCCCTGCTGGATTAGGCCCAAGGCCCATCCAGTCCAGGATCCTGTTTCACACAGTGGCCCACCAGATGCCTCTGCCAACAGGCAAGAGCTGAGGGCATGCCCTCTCTCTTGCTGTTGATCCCTGCAACTTATATTAAGAGGCATTTTGCCTCTGAGGCTGGAGATGGCCTATAGCCAACAGACAAGTAGCCATTGATAGACCTGTCCTCCAAGAACATGTTTATGCCCCCTTTTAAAGCCATCCAAACTAGTGGCCATCACTATATCCCATGGCAGAGAATTCCATAGATTAATTATGTGCTGTGTGAAAAAGTAATTCTTTTTGTTGGTCCTAAGAATCCCAGCCTTCAGTTTAATGGGATGACCCCTGGTTCTAGTGTTGTGAGAGAAAGATAAAAATTTCTCTTGGTCCACTCTCTCTACCCCATGCCTAATTTTATTAAGCTCTATCATGTCTTCCCATAGTCATTGCCTCTTTTCCAAACTAGCTGCAGTAGCCTTGCCTTAAAAAAAATGCTCCAGGCCACTGATCATCTTGGGTGCCCTCTTCTGCACCTTTTCCAGTTCTACAATGTCCTTCTTAAAATACAGTGGCCAGAAATAAACACAGTACTCCAGATGTGGCCGCACCATAGATTTGTATAATGGTGTTATGGTATTAGCAGTTTTATTTTCAATCCCCTTCCTAATGATTCCTATCATGGAATTTGCCTTTTTCACAGATGCTGTGCACTTTCACAGATGCTGTGACACTTTCAATGAACTATCCACCACAACCCCAAGATCTGTTCAGTCACTGACAGCTCAGAACCCATCAGTGTATATGTGAAGTTGTGGTGGGTTTTTTTTACCCCAGTATGCATCACTTTACACTTGCTTACATTGAACCACATATGCAATTTTGTCACTCACCCAGTTTGGAGAGGTCCTTTTGGAGCTCCTCACAATCTGTTGTAGATTTCACTACTCTAAATAGTCTAGTATCATCTGCAAATTTGGCCACTTCTCTACTTACCCCAACTTCTAGATCATTTATGAACATGTTAAAGAGCACTGGTTCCAGTACAGATCCTTGGGAGAGCCCACTTCATACTTCCCTCCTTTGTGAAAACTGTCCTTCAACCACTTACCAATCCACACATGAACCTGTCCCCTTATCTCATGACTGCTAAGTTTACTCAAGAACCTTTGGTGAGGCACTTTGTCAAAAGCTTTTTGAAAGTCCAAGTATACTGTGTCAACTGGATCACCTTTATTCACATGCTTGCTGACACTCTCAAAGAACTCCAAAAGGTTGGTGAAGCAAGACTTGCCCTTGCAGAAGCCATGCTGGTTCTCATTCAGCAAGGCCTGTCCTTCTATATGTTTAACAGTTTTATCAATTCCTTCAGAACTCTTGAGTGGATGCCATCTGTCATTGACAATCTGTTAATTTTTTTGTTTTTCAAGACAATTTAGAACATCCTCTCTTGTCGCCTCAAATTGGCCCAGTTCTTCAGCCTTCAAGTCTGAGAAGCTCAATTCTGGAGCAGGTATATGGTCAGTATCCTCCGCCATGAAGACACAGGCAAATAACTCATTCATCTGATCCGCAATCTCCTTATCCTCCTTAATAATCCCTTTCATGCCCACAACATCTGAGGAAACCACCTGCCTCCCCAGCAGGTTTTCTACATCTGATATATTTAAAGAAGTTTTTGTTATTCCCCTTGACACTTCTAGTTTTATGCTCCTCAAACTCTCTTTTTGCATCCCTTATTGTCTCTTTGCATTTCCTTTGGCAGAGTTTATGTTCATTTCTGTTTTCTTCATTTGGGCAAGACTTTCATTTTCTGAAGGACGTCTTCTTCCCTTTTATAGCTTCCCTGATTCTGCTTATAAGCCATGCTGGCATTCTCCTGAACCTTTACTCCTTCTTGGTATACATTCCAAATGAACTTCTATTATTGTGATTTTGAATAAGTTTCATGCTTTCTGGAGTGATTTGACCCTCCTTGCATCATTCCCTTTCAGCTTCCTTTTTACCACTCCCCTCATTTTTGATAAGTTTCCTTTTCTGAAGTCCAATGCATCTGTGTTGGACTTCTGTGGCTGTGCTCCACTAGCATATAAGCTGGATTGGATCACACTTTGGTCACTATTCCCCAATGATTCTGCAACTCTGACATCTCACACCAGATCCTGAGCACCACACAGAATTAAATCAAAGGTCAGCTTCTCTTTGGTTGGTTCTGTGACCAACTGTTCTAAGGCACAGTCATTAAGCATGAGAGTCCAGGAATTGGGACTCTCTGTCCATACCCAAAGGTGCATATGCCCAGTCTATGTGAGACTTATTGAAGTCATCCATTATTACTGCTCTCTTTCTCTTTGATGCCTCTCTGATTTGCTTCTCCAACTCCAGGTCAATCTCAGTTTTATGATCCAGAGGGTGATAGCACATCCCTAATAACACATTTCCTTTCAGTCCTTGTATTGTCACCCATAATGACTCTGTGTAGGATTCTGAATCTCCCAAGTTCTCTAGCATGTTGGATTCTATCTCTTCTTGTATAGGTGCAACTCCACCCCAAATCATCCCCTTCCTACCCCTTCTGTAGAGTCTGTATCCATGAATAATGGTGTCCCACTGGTTCTCACCATTCTACCAGGTTTCAGTTATACCCACTATATCAATGTTTTCATTAGCAACCATCTTAGCTCAGAGGCTTCTGGCATTGGTATATAAACACCTATACACTGAGTCTCTTCTCTGGCGTTGGTGTGTGCTAACTCCCTTACTATCACTTGACCTTTTTGACCAGCTGTTGTGTTTCTGTCTTCTCTGCTCCTGGTTCTACCATGTCCCCTTCTGGTTTGTCTGAAACATTTCGCACCTTCACACCTTAGGGGATTTTGCTGGCCAAACCAGATACCACTCAGTTCCTGTCAGCAATCTCCCAGGCATCATTTTAAAAGCTGCTTTGTGACCTTTTTGATTTTCAGCACCAGCAGTTTGGTTCCATCTTGGTTCAAGTGAAGCCCGTCCCTTTTGTACAGGCTTCATTCGAACCAAAAGTGATTTTTGGCCTGTTTGGGGCTGCTTTCTCTCCCTGAGAACCTAACCCCCACTATTCCATAGTGCCAATAACCCAGTATTCATGTTTTCCATATCTGTGGTAGTAGCGGAGAACGGAACCCCCACAAGTACTGAGGTTCTCCTGTATACTGCAACTGATATCCTGACTAAATTACCCAGGAATTAA
Source organism: Hemicordylus capensis (assembly GCF_027244095.1). Taxonomy (NCBI): domain Eukaryota; kingdom Metazoa; phylum Chordata; class Lepidosauria; order Squamata; family Cordylidae; genus Hemicordylus; species Hemicordylus capensis. The sequence goes on along the minus strand of NC_069657.1, from coordinate 155,591,362 downwards.
GGACTACATTTCAATAGGGCTTCCTCTAGTACATTTAGTCACTTATCCATATGTTGTAGGGTACATTATTCTTGCATGAATTTAGCTTCAGGTCATCAGCATTAATAAACTTGAGTGCATCCTCAAAAGCAAAAAGGTCTTGCCTTGGTTGCTGCTTTTTGTTTGAATTTTTGCCTGTGCCTCTGCTCATGCTTCCTTATCTTTGGAATGCAAGTGGTTTGCATCTCAACCTCAGACCTCAACTTCTGATGTTGACAATTTCTTTTTCATCATCAAGTTATTACACAGTGGGAAAATGCTGTAAATATTTTTGTAGGTAACTCACAATCACCTGCCTGTTTAACTAATGACTGAATCACAGTGGGAGCGCAGGAAGTTGTTGCAAATAATAACTGCACGACTTGAGTGAATATGAAACCAAATGAGAAATTCTTCAAGATTATTACAGAATCTAAGCCAATTTGCCATCTGGAGTAAATCAGCATTCCGTCTGGAAAGCAATTAGAGATAGGCTGACTAACACCAGCTGAGAATATAGCCCAAGAAATGTATTTAAACTTTGCAACGAAGAAACAAATATAGTGGAATCAGGGAGTGCGAAGACTACTAAGGCCTAGTTAATGCTGGCAGAGCACACCACACAGTAGCCAGTGGCTCACATCCTCACTAACGGTGTGCACATGCAGACAAAAAAAAGCATATGTGCAGTGCTAGCATCTGTGCCTCTGAAGCATGGATGCTTGCTTGGGTGAGGGGAATTTTTCACCGATTCCTTCTCCCCCCTAAGTGTTCTATGCAACCCAGAAGTAGGTCCCTGAGGGCTGCACAGGTGTACTGCTAGGACCCTCAGAGAACGATTCCCTTTGGCACTCATTATGAGCTTGTCCCATCAGTGAAGATGTCATCCAGTGTCTCCATGGATGCAAGCACGTGGAAGATTTTGAATAATTATTCATGTGAACGTAGCCTCTGAACATCACACAAGCGACACAGAAGCACAAAAACAAGGTCAATGGAGCAATTGCTCCGTTAACCTCATTTAAAGGGAGGGGGATTTATCGTGGCTAGCTGCTGGGAGCCATGCGGTTCCCGTTGCAGCACACCATCACCCCAAAGCAGGCTGGGCTCCCTTTGTCCGCTTTTGGGCAATTGTGGGAAGAGCCTCATGGTCTCTTTTGGTTTTTCATGGTTTTAATGAAAGGCTGTACAAAAATCTAACAATACATAAACATAAATTAACAACACACTGGCAGGTCAACGATTGAGAGTGGAGGATAAGAGATTCCCTATGCATGATTGAATTTTGATGCATATTGGAATTTGGGAAAGGGGCAGAAGATGGTAGTCTCTAAAACTGTGAAATCTGCTTGTCCCCCAGCTAGCTGAAGAACTTCTGCTCTAACCAAACTCACCATCCCCAACAGTACAATTAGAAACATAAAATGTCTGTCTAGTTGCTGATTATTGCATGATACTTTGGTCTTTGCTTGGCTCTTTGCCTTGCTTGAAGTACGACTCTGCACAAACAGAGCAGCAATACAGTAAGGAAAGCAACAGCTGAACCATAGAGAATTGGTTTCAAGGTAGAAACAACTTAACAACATAATCATCTGTCTTTTTACAATGCCAGAGGTTTGTTGATTTGTCTCGGCACTTATTTTTGCGATATTAAATTTGATTAGAATGAACTTTCCCTCCGGGTGCATTGGCAAACCATAAAGACAGATACACTGAAACTTATTATAAAATCAAAATCTATAAACAAATGTAGAGTTACACAACAATGCTGTGCTAGGCACAGTGAGTATTTTATTATTCAATATGTCTTTTTGCTAGTGGCATATCTATTTAATTTTGAGAGATCCACCCAGCAAGCATTTAATAACTTGTACTTTGCAACAACTTTTGCATAAACAAACATGCTGAGGTGCTGTGAAATGAGTCCAGGTCTTACTCGGGAATGGTACAAAAAGAAAGAAAATAATCTAAAAATCTGAGAGATTTCATAATCCTTTACTGGTTTAAAAGAAAACATAGTTTTCAAAAAGGATCACAGAAATTTGCCTGGAGAAGCCATCAAGTTTAGAGTCATATTTCTAAACACCTGGGCAAAGGTTCTGACACACACTTGGTGCCCATTGACATAATCAGAGACTCAGAAGGGCAAAATGTTGAGAAATTTATCCAAAGTGAATATTATATCTGGATTTCAGAGTTTTGAGAGTTCCCCATAAGGAGATGAAATTCTCACCAAATTCCAAGGTTCCTCTCAAGGAGGAATTTTGGAGAATTTTCTCAGATGGTGGCTTACATACTGCCAACATTGTGTCTGCTTTGTAACTGAACATGTGTGCAGTTGTGTAAGGGCACTCTGCACAGCACACAAAATTGTGCAAATTCAGTTGCATGATGGACAGCCATTAATTTCCAATGGCCATCCCTTGCACAACTGTGTTTGTGTAATTATTTAGGGATGTGCATGGATCACCCCCGATTGGTTTTGGGTCCAAATCTGGCCAGCTAGCACAGGGGCAATTTGTTTTGTCCACAAATCACCCAATAGGTAGATTTGGGTACAAATAGTTTTGTCTCCAAATTGATTTGCACATCCCTACTATAATTATTGCATTTTGTACAAAAGCACTCTTGTGCAAGTGCACACATGTTTCATGTCAGTCAGATTCTCCACATCCCTGACCCTGATTCAGTTGTTCTACAAATGAACTTGAATATTTTCCACATTGTCCGTAAAAAACAGGAAATGTTCTATGTTCTCACAAAGCTACCATTATCTGGTTTCTTGACTGGGGAATGAGATAAAATAATCTGAAGGCATGTGGCTTCTCCAAGGTCTTGCAGTCAGCTTCATGGATGAGCAAGAACTTGAACATAGGCCTCTATGATTCAAGTCTCAAACTGTAACCACTACATTATATATACAGCAGATATACAGTATTCTCAAAGGGGTTAATAGTAAGCAGTACACTTAGAGGTGGCTTCAGATGTGCCTTTACTGAACTGGAATCCCTTTTTAATGCACTTGCAAATGGATGTCTGAAGTACACACATCTAATCACTTCTGTAACTATGCTTGTACTTAACATGCCACCTGAAAGGAACCAATTGAGCACCACACAGACTAAAACCTGACATCTGGCAAATGAAATATCCAGAGTCTACTACATCATGAAGGTACTCACACATGCACCGAAAAGTGGGCTGAGGAAGCCCAGCCTAGTTTTCAGTGCACATGTGTACCGCTGGGATAGGACCCAATCCTGGCAGTGCCTCAGTGGCAAATAAGGCTAGGCAGCCACCCTCCAAGTGAGTGCTCTCTTAACCCTGTTTTTGTGATTGTCTGCCGGCTGGCGGACTGAGGAGATCCCGGGCAGCTTGGGGGAAGGGAGGTGGATCCCCAGAATGCACTACGCACTCACACAGTGCATTATTGGAACTCCCAGGGCCAGGCAACGCATGGCAGCACATCCTGGCACCCTGGCCCTCTGAGCTACTGGCAGCAGCCAGTAGTCGTCTTAGCGGGTGACACCGCAGATCATCCGCAGGGAGGTAAGGTCTTTAGGGCTTCCTCACTGCTAACTTTCTTGCCCCTTCTCACAGCTTGTGAGAAAGGGCTCATAATCGGTTTCAGATAATTAACCGGCTTCTGATTTGAATAAAGAATAAAATATATGTTGACTTGAATATAGTCAGCTAGACTTCCTGGGGAACAGAGTTCCATAGGAGGGGGCCACCACAAAGAAATTCCTGCCCCACATGGTTTCGTCTGAATAGAAGAAGCACACATAGGAGACCTTCCTTGCCTGTTTTTATAGGTCAGGTAGATTCATGTGGGAGACTAGGGTGGCACAAAACAGGTGCACATAAAGAAAGAATCAAGGTTTTTATCTACTACACCAAGTGGTCTGCACTTTAGGAGCGGATCACTCCTAAAAATGGATGCAAATGAGCTGAGCAATATGCATTAAGTGACAGTGCATCTTATTCCTCATAGTGTTTTAGATAAACAAGGGAGATAGACTCCAGTCAAAGCTACTGAATGCAAGCATGTACTGATTCCTAGAATACTCTTTACTTCACCTTGTGATTCTCTTTTTTTGCTCAACCTGCTGAGCTATAACACTAAAAACAAAGTTGATATGCTCAGCACTAAATTTGTAATTCCTAATTAACTCATTTTGATAACCCAGAACAAGTAGGTCTATCAGCAGCTCATCATCCTCCATGGAGAGTTTTAAATATCAAGCTTTTGGATTATCGCCACTTGACAAATTAAAATTTAGATTGCTCCCATCTTTTCCTTGCTTAATCACTCCATTGATTGTGCTTCTTTTTCTTAAGCTGATTAAACGCCAGTATCTCCCTCCCCCACCAACTCCAACACACTGATTATTACAGGTTGATGTTTCTTTAGATAACAAAACGTTTTCAACTTGTAAATAAATCTCTGGTTCTCTAACATTGACTTATTTCCCTAATGGTGAAACTAAGCAGGATTTTCTGTTCACAGTAATTTATTTCTAAACTGATGGTCAGGCTTATAACCTAGGGGAAGTAAAAGTAAGACTCCCTTTGTATTTCAGTTCCTTAAAAGCAGTTGTAGTCCTAAAAACCAAAGTAGTCCACACAATTGCAAGGAATTCAGAAAGCTGGAAGAAGCTCTTCTAGCCATCAGCCGAATGAAAAGGACCTACGGTGCAGGCCACCACTACATCCCTAAACTAGTTTAATCTGCTTTCACCATCCTGCATTTGGCAAACTTGCATGAAACATGATCAGCTGTGGCCATGCGCAAGACACTGAATTGCCTGCTTGCCTGAGGAGAATGCCGCAAGAGAATGGTGCCTGAGAGAGAAGGGCTGGGTTTGCATGTTTATAACCCCCAGAGAGTTATGCCCAAGGAAAGATCTGCAGCAGTCTGCATAAACTTAAATCTCTTTGACACAGCAACAATACAAAAGATGCCATTGGATGATACTTTTCCAGCTACCCAGTTAGCAAGGGAATGTCCCTCCCTCCCGCCCGGCTTAGTGCATGGGGGTGGGGTTGTCATTTGAATGGCCTTTCTTCACACACTCCATATTTGGAGCACATATAGAGGGACCATCAGGATGAACAATCCCATCATTCAATGAAGGAACATGGTAGGAGGGCACTGGGATACTTGCAGGTGATGTCACAATGGGTACACTCTCCGTAAGTCTCCTTCATAATTGTGTGGGCCAAAAAGGTATCATGTGAACCAGTGCTGTAATGGATCATACTATGAAACACTTTTCCTGGTCAAGTACTTGAATAAATTTACTACTGCTACTATTATGAAACTTTTGATTACCCATTGAATGTTACAATAATCTCCATAGCAGACGGATGAGAACAGAGTTCTCTATTACTTCAAGTAAGTATCTCCCCAACCCTTCCAGAAAGTGAGCCTCTTCTCACAAGCTGTGAGAAGGGCTCCAGAGTGGGCTGTGGGGAAGGTGGGTAACTTCACTGCAGATGAGCAGCTCTTCCTCCTTGGGTGGGCAAGACAAGCACCATCTCCTACCAATAGCTCCGAGGGTTAAGGTGCCGGGATGCGACCTCCGCACCCTCCCCTGGGGATCCAATGATGCACTGCACATTGTGCGGGATCCCCCCTGAAGATTATTGGGATCCCGCCGCCTTCCCTCCGACTCTGCCAGCCATGGATGCAGGCAGCCACAGCTGACACATGATCAGGAAAATGGGGTTAGGAGAGTGCTTGTTCTCCTAATCCCATTTTGAGGAGAGGCTTCACAAGTGGGTTTGCTGCTGGGATGCCGCCAGGCTCAGATGTGATCCCGTCGGTTCGCACAAGTGTGAAAAACCAGGCTGGCCTCCCTTAGACAAGTTTTGCACGTGTGTGTGAATAGCTTCAGTAAATCCAGTAGGACATAAATGGGAATATGTATCAGATGGAAAAGAATGTCATTGATTTCCTCCCATCCCTTGCAGGGGAAGAATGGCAGTTCAGTCCCCAAACAGCAAAGCAAAACCAGTTTGGAGAGAAAGCAACAAAGCAAGAGGTCTTGAGACAGTTCTGTAGTACCTTAGAACTACAAGGATTTGTTTAAAGTAAAGCTTACAAACAAATGTGAACAAGTCTGCAGCTTAATTCCAGCTGTAGCTCATAGCTGAAGAGAGAGACTAAAACAAACAGCCATCTCTAGAGAGAGAAAATGGAGATTAACACTGGGAGAACAAAGAGGGGAGGAGTCCAGCACTTCTATCCATGACCCTAACCCACACTCACAGTGGTCACTATGAGACATTGCAACTGAGCTGATGCTGCCAGGGTCCTAGCTCCAACATCTCTGTGATAGACTCTTATTCCTTTTGAGAATGAATGTGTCCAACTTGCCTTTATTCGACAGGCCACTACTGAAGTGGAGAACAAAAGGAGAGACCTCTGATGTCTGCATGGTGCAACTAAGCAATCAACAAAGCCACTTTTTCCAGAAATGGCAGGCCAACACAAACACCATCCTCCAAAAGGCTGTTTCTACCATTGCTCATGTATGAATATAATGTCAAGCATTGTTCAAAAGCCCCGTTATCTTTGCTGCCTTCTTTTGCAAGGGCAAAGAGTGATAAGCAGCAATATGTGAAAGGTGGATTTCATGAGGCTGAGATTCTCATAGTGGTGTGCACGGAACCATCTGGCCCAGTTCGGTTTGAGGCCGGACCAGCCTCGAACAGAACCGGGCCAGTTCGGTCCAGCCCCCCATTGACCCCCCCCCATGGTCCAATCCGGTCCTGGACCGGTCCGTAAATTTTTAAAAATTCTTTTAAAGTTAATGAAGTACCTGTAGCCCCTCGGGGGGGGGGGCTTGCTGAGGCCACGGGGGGGGGGGTTGTCCACGCAGGTTCCCTCTCCCCCCACCGGCCTTCCTCATCACCACCGCGGCTGGGTAGGTAAAGCTTTTTTGGCCCTTTCAGGCCGCCGTAAAAGCGAATGACCACCAAAATGGGAGCCCGTTTGGACCCCCACCCCCACCACCCTGTGACCTCAGCAAGCCCCCCCGAGGGGCTACAGGTACTTCATTAATTTTAAGAAAAAAATTGCAGACCTGTCGGACCAGACCCGGTGGTCGGGTTCTGGTCCGACGGAACCGGGGTGGGTGGGGTGGTTCAGTTTGACCACGAACCCACGAACCCCTGGACCGAACCACCAGACCAGTCCGCACATCCCTAATTCTCATTCCTCCCCTCCAGGAAGCAATTAAACTGCCCTACGATAAAACGGAATAATTTTGTCTGGGCCACCTTGTCCCCAATTCTTGGGGGGCACCAAGCTGATCCCTCAAATGACTGCCATGCATGTGCCCCCAGTCCCCTGTCTCAGCTAGTGCCAGCATATTTGTTTCAGATGATAGAAACTATCTTATTTACTGTTGCCAAAATTTTGACATTTCAAAAAATCTTAGAGCAAAACAGGAACTTTCTTCTTCCCAGCTCAAAATCTGCCACTCCCCCAAATTCACCAGTTAAAGTGACTTGATTTATGTTGCTGTATGGTAAGACTGGCATTGTTGGTCCTTCAGCTGCTGCTGTAGCTGAATTTTAAGAGCTCAGAAGGAAGCAGGGAGACAAGTGGTGGCTGCCACAGCTGCATGCAGGTCAATGAGTGGTATGGAGGGGGATAGGGGAGTTTGTTTGGGATTGCAATCTTAATTAGAAAAGCACTAGAAGAGGGGTGGCAAGATTTTGAATACCAGCCACTTGATTCATATTCTGAACCAGATCATTAGCACTACAAAGTCTGGCAACATTACAACTCATTCCCTCACAAAAATGGCTATGTTGGCTGTTAGGAAAGTGTGCTGCTCTTCTTATTAATTCTGCATCCACTTAGATTTGATTTTTTTTTAAATGGTTAATAACATGCTAGCAGTGGCAGGGGCAAGCTATTCACTTCCCTGATAAAAGCCAGAAAATAGTGTTTTCTTTCATGCAAACAGTTTGGTTTTACTTGCTTATTGGTGGACGTGTTAATAGGCACCTTCCCCTGTGTAGTGGAGTATGGCTTGTTTTGTGCTTGAACAGATTGTTTAAATCTCTATGTGGTAATGGAGGTTTTTTGAAGTTATCAGCCTTATACCAACTTAATTACACCTGGAGAGACTGGATAGAAGTCTGCAGAACCATTCCTAACAGAATTATCTTATGTCACTTGGGGACTGTGTGAGACTGAGAAAGAGTTGGAGGTTGGGGGGAAAGTTTGTTCAGGAGTGAACCTAATATAAGGAGCGATTTTGTAGTCAATTGAAGAAATAGCAAACCTGGTCCATTACTGTTAACTTGACTGACTGTGGCTCAAGCCAGTCGTGAATGGATGGTGTGGTCACAGGAGTGATACATTTCACAGGGCCAGCAGAATGGGTGAAAAGAGGTGAATAGGGCCTTAAGTTACAGAGGGGCTATTCTCACAATCGGGGAAAATTGGGCTAGGAAAGCCTAGCCCAATTTTCCCTGATCGTGGGAACTCCGTTGGTTCCTAGGTGGGTAACCCACCTAAGTGCCCCAGCCCTTAGCCCGGGTTTGCGGAGCGAGGGCTCCGCAAAACCGGGCTCCCTGATCGTGAGTGGCCGTGGCGCGGCTTCGCACCATGGCTACTCATGAGTAGACCCCTGACTGGGAGGCAAAAAGCTGCCTCCCAGCTCCAGGGGTCTCCCCAGTATGCCCTGAGTGCCCGCGCAGGGCACAATGGGGCTTCCAGGGGCCGCACGGCCCACGAGCTCCCCAGCACCTGGGGAGCCGGCAATCATGTGGCCGGCCGGCAATCATGTGGGCGGCCGATCCGGCCACCCAGTGCTCCCTCCCCACTCGTGAGCGGGGAGAGCAGGCTTAGCCCACTCTTCCCACTCACCACCCCAAACCGGGTCTCACAGATTGTGAGACCCAGTCCAGAAACCGGCTTGAAGAACAGGGGAATCATTGCACAATTGCCTGGTGTAGGAAATAAATCTATTGCCATAGTATCCAGGCATGGCAGTTCAAAGATACTTTGTGAAGAGAGGTTTGTCTTTTTCTGACATTATAATTGAATTATGGTAATCCTTTTAATCTTCATTTTAACAAGGCTCAGCAATTTTTGCAAGCCCAGTTAAATTAAGTACATTTTTTATTAATACAGCATTAGATTAATTCTGCCTGCACTTCGTTATTAAGCAGGAACAACAGAATTCCATCTTTGCAGAATATGAACAGGTTACGAAATCAAGCATTTCTAATTCATATAAATAACAGTAAGGTCTAATGGCTGACCACTTGTACAATTATGTTAATTGATGTTTAAAAAGCAATTTTGTTGAATACTCAGTTGTAGAGCAACTATAAAATGAAATCCCTCGAGATAGAATTTGTCTTTTCTTTTTCTTTTTGCATAACTTTTCTGGTACTTTATTCTGAATGTAAACATGCAAACACTCGTATATAACTGTTTTTAAGGCCAAAAATACAATCCTTCTCAGTTATGGGAAAGGAAACTAACCACTGATTCCCATCAGAACCTAATAATTATGATGGATACTAGGTGTGTGCACGGAACCAAATGGTCTGGTTCGGTTTGAGTCCGAACTGGACCCAGACCAGACTGGGCCAGTTCGGTCTGGCACCCCCTCGAAACCACCCGACCCACCCCCGTTTGGTCAGGGGGCAGCGGTTTCGTGGATTTTTATTTTTATTTTTTTATAAAAATTACACTTACCCCCTCCGGGGGACTTGTCTGAGGCTGTGGTGGTGGTGGTGGGGTGTCTGCAGAGGTTTCCCCTCACCCTTCAGCCAGTTTTTGGCCTGGAATGTGTGGGCTAGTGCATATGTTGGACTTGGAATTGTCTGTTCTATGCCCTTCGCAGCCTCTGGCTAGCATTGAACAAGTGTTTATCTCTCACTCTCAGGCAATGAGCACCCCACACATGATTTGGTGGTACCATGTCGTATAGAATTTTTCACATCTTTCTGCCCTATGGGCTGTACTATTTTCTAGTTCACCCGTCATCCATACAGGCTACCAAGGAATCAAAACAGGATCCATCTATGGCTTGCCATGATCAGCTGTGCTTTATCAGTGAAAAAAATGCATGTGATATACTAGCTCTGAGCATGGAAACCCTGCTGCCAAGACATATACATATAGCTCTAGTCAGATAACTGGCAGATCAGCTCTTTTTGGCAGAGAGAGCAAGGGGAATCAAATGAATGATTTGAATCTTCCCTTCTTGAAATGCTGGTTAGCAAAATGGAAGGTTATTTGCACATGCACACAGCCCTGGAATTACATGTGCCACACTCATTTCTGCACTCACCCAGGTAGGAAGCTTAGCTGGATTAGAGTGACTCTGTATCTGTACAGATCCATAATATCTGCTAATATTACTGTGCACTGTTGTGGTTCATGATGTAGATGCCTTTTGTCACCTCCTCCTTTGCATTTTTGATACTGCCTGTACTTTAATTTTATTTTTCCATCATAAGTATGCACAGGGCAACTGGATTATTCCTTCCTGTGCATGGATGATTTTGTCTGTCTTTAATTCTCCAAGATAGAATTAGACAGTCAGACACACAGACAGACATATGGTTTCAACATTTGCACAATACTTTGCTTAATAATGAAACATATTTGAGAAAAGGTATGAATGTGTACAACTGTAATGAAAAGGAAGAGATTTTTAAAAATCAACAAAAGCACCATCCAGATGTAAAACATGAGGGATAAAGCAGAAAACTTACCCAGAGGCATGTACTGCCTCCCAAAAGCTTCCACGAGGTATTTCTTATCACTACTATGAAGATGTAGGAGAACTCCCAGTGGAATTTATGAGGTCCCAAGGACCACATACCAACTTCTTTAATATTATTATTTCTTGTTTACACAGTCAGACAGGTGTTATTGACTGGTTTGTTTTATACAGACATCGAGTCCTTCCCAAGGACCTGGGATGGTTGAATTTTATTATCAATGTTGTTGCTGTTATTATAGATATAGTCGCAGAATATAGGCTGTTCCCAGTAAAGTTGCTTTTTGTAACTGGCTTATGGTGATTTCTGTGGCCCCTATGGTGTTGAGGTGCTCTTCATGGTGTTTTGGAATTACACCTAGGGCACCAATTACCACTGGGATTACAGGTGAAACTCGGAAAATTAGAATATTGTGCAAAAGTCCATTAATTTCAGTAATGCAAATTAAAAGGTGAAACTGATATATGAGACAGACGCATTACATACAAAGCGAGATAAGTAAAGCCTTAATTTGTTATAATTGTGATGATCATGGCGTATAGCTCATGAAAACCCCAAATCCACAATCTCAGAAAATTAGAATATTAAATGGAACCAAGAAGGCAAGGATTGAAGAATAGAATAATATCGGACCTCTGAAAAGTATACAGTGTACTGTGCTTGATTGGCCAGCAAACTCGCCTGACCTGACCCCATAGAGAATCTATGGGGCATTGCCGAGAGAAGGATGAGAGACATGAGACCAAACAATGCAGAATTGCTGAAGGCCACTAAGGAAGCATCCTGGTCTTCCATAATACCTCATCAGTGCCACAGGCTGATAGCATCCATGCCACGCCGCATTGAGGCAGTAATTGCTGCAAAAGGGGCCCAAACCAAGTACTGAATACATATGCATGCTTATACTTTTCAGAGGTCCGATATTGTTCTTCAATCCTTGTCTTCTTGGCTCCATGTAGTATTCTAATTTTCTGAGATTGTGGATTTGGGGTTTTCATGAGCTGTACGCCATGATCATCACAATTATAACAAATTAAGGCTTGACTTATCTCGCTTTGCATGTAATGCGTCTGTCTCATATATCAGTTTCACCTTTTAATTTGCATTACTGAAATTAATGGACTTTTGCACAATATTCTAATTTTCCGAGTTTCACCTGTATTTGGGTCTTTTTCTGTCACAGCCTTTCAATTTCAATTTGTAGATCTTTGTATTTGGTGATATTTTTCTATTTCTTTTTCTTCTATTCTGCTATCCCCTGGTATTGCTGTGTCAATTATTTTAACTTGTTTTTCTTTCTTCTCAACGACAGTTATATCTGTGTATTGTGTGGCAGATGTTTGTCTGTTTCTAGCCGGAAGTCCCATAATATTTTTGCATCTTCATTTTTTAGAAATTTTTCAATTTTATGGTCCCACCACTTTTTGGCTACAGGTAGCTTGTATTTTTCACAGATGTTCCAGTGTATAATCCCTTGTCATGCCTTTGTTTGTAGTCAGTCTGTACAATCTTTTTACAACAGCTGATTAGGTGGTCCACGGTTTCATCTGCTTCTTTACAAAGGCGCCACATTATTATCATTATAATTTCTTGTTTACACAGTCAGAGAGGTGTTATTGACTGGTTTTTTTTATACAGACATCGAGTCCTTCCCAAGGACCTACAATGGCTGAATTTTATTGTCACTGTTTTTGTTGTTAGTATAGATATCGTTGCAGAATCTAGGCTGTTCCCAGTAAAGCTGCTTTTTGTAATTGGCTGATGATGATTTCTGTGGCCCATATGGTGTTGAGGTGCTCCTCAAGGTCTTTTGGAACTGCACCCAGGGCGCCAATTACCACTGGGATTATTTTGGTCTTTTTCTGCCACAGCCTTTCAATTTCAATTTGTAGATCTTTGTATTTGGTGATTTTTTCTATTTCTTTTTCTTCTATTCTGCTATCCCCTGGTATTGCTATGTCGATTATTTTAACTTGTTTTTCTTTCATCTCGACTATAGTTATATCTGGTGTATTGTATTATTATTATTATTATTATTATTATTATTATTATTATTATTATTATGAACCGTAGAAACAAACTACAAAGAAAGACATAGAAAGAATAATAATGCCATCTTTATCTTAATCATATTCTACCATTTCTACATATCAAACATACTTACCACCACTAGAAAGATGTAAAATTCCCAGTGGAATTCATGAGATCCCAAGGACCAAATATCTAACTTGTTTAAAATTAACATTAATAAGTAATAATTATTAGTAATAAAATATTAAATATTAATATTAAATAATTGCATAATATTTAATAATGTATAAATAGCTATTAATAACAATAATAAAAATAAAATAGCTATTAATAACAATAATTTAACTATTTTAAAATAATTGTAGGAACATACTATAAAGAAAGGAATAGAAAAAATCTTTAAGAAAGAATAGTAAAGCCATCTTTATCTTAATCATATTCTATCATTTCTACATATCAAACTATATAAATACCTCCTTTTAAAAATAATAATTCAATCCAAACTTCATAAGCATAACCAAATCTCTAGCCCCAAATCTTTGGGATATTTATTATTCCAGAAGGTCACACATTTCTCCCACTGTGACCCAAACAAACACATTGCTTCATCCTGACCCATTCACACACACTCTTTTGGTACCTAATAATTTTTCATCATTACAATAAAGTGCCATATCTCTTTGCACCATTTCTTAGTAGTGAAATTACTTGATATTAAGGCCAAATATCAAATTCTTCAGACTTCCATATTATTTTCCTCTTCCTCTGCTTGCAAAATATAAAAAATTGGCAGAGGAGAATGTAATGCTCTTAAGCATTCCCTAATGCCCATAATCTAACCAGGGATATCAGCTATATGCTCATTTCAGTGAAAGACTTCAACAATACTTTGAATAATGGAGGGAAAGTACATGAGGGTATTCTCTGGCTAAAGACAATTTCAAATTGAAACTAATTACAGTAAATAATGAAATAGCCGTCAGATCTGAGATGTGCCAGCTCTCATTTTGTAATAGCCTTTATGATTTCCCCTATTATTAACAAAAAAGCAAAAATCCTTGTTTCATCTTAGACACTCCAAAGATCCCCTCTGCATTTCTTCTTGGCAGGGACTTGGCCCTTGCCCATAATGCTTGGACTTTCCTATAATATTTGATTATCACATTTCACAAGACACCTCATTGTTGGCAATGATTCATGATTCATTCTAATCTAATGAAGGGTTTGGTATGCCAAGAGAATGATCCTTACTCTGGATAGAAGAACAGCAGCCCCATCAGGTTATCTTTGTCTCCAAGCAACAATAAACCTATGATTATCCAAAGGCCATCGTGGCAGCTGTTGAGACTGCTAAAAAGCCAGTATTATTGCTGCTGGTTTGGGTGTGGTTTTTTTTTTTTTACAAGCCCATGTTAATTCTATATTATTACTTATTCCTTATTCTATATTATATACTATTCCTTATTCTATATTATTCATTTTTACAAGCCCATATTAATTCTACAATATTCCTTATAAGCAAATGGAATGTGATTCAGTACATTGGGTGGGTAATTGGGCAGGGGATAGACATGGGGAATGCCCATAATCCTCTAACCTTTCTACTGTGAAATTTAGTGACATGTGCAGGCTTGTCACGATTTAATTCTGAAAAAAGTAGTGTTCATGTGTTCATTTTGGGATGGTGCCAGCTCCTAGGGGGCTGTAGCTCACTTGCATGGTAAATAACTCTTTTGTTGATTCTAATATTCAAGGCAGTTGCAGCACCGAGGGAGGCTCTACACACAGTCAGGGGTTCCACGGGAAGAGCGGGCCTGAACCGCTCTCCCTGCCGCGAACAGTAGTTCATTGCTGGGCAGCCGACTCGGCCGCCCAGATGACCAGCAGCTTTGGTTGGGTGCTCCTGCACCTGGCTGTGGCTCACTCAGGAGCTCCGGGAGTTGGGGGAAGGGGAGTGCTGCTGCATAGTGCCCCAGCCCCTGGAATGTACCACCTGAATACACCACATGAATGTACAGTGCAATCCTGGGGTCCCCTCTTCCCCCACCTCGAGTATGTCTGCCAAGGCTGCATGAAGCCGCAGCTGGCACACGATTCCAAAAACAAGATTAACGGAGCGCTCGCTTTAGGGGGAGTTTACCAGTTGCAGGGGAGTAACAGCAAGAGAGAGGGCATGCCCTCAACTCCTGCTGTAGGCTTCCAGTGGCATCTGGTGGGCCACTGTGTGAAACAGGATGCTGGACTAGATGGGCCTTGGGCCTGATCCAGCGGGGCTGTTCTTATGGGGAGGGCTTTAGGGGTTTTAACCTCATTTAGTGGGAGGGGTATTTAGGTGGGCTAGCTGCCATTGAACCACTGGGCTCACCCGCAAGCCTGGTGGCTCTCATGATCAATGGAAACCGGACTGGGCTCCCTTAGCACAGAGGGAGAAATAAACCCCACCCCTCTATTCCAAGGCACTTGTGAAGAGGAAAATAGGAGCCCCAAGACTGAGGGCTTCAATTTCTTAATTTTTCATGGGTATCTGCAGGTAGAATAGTTTGTTCACTGTGTGCAAAATATCCCACAATCCCATGTGACAGTTAAGTGGCATTTCTATTAAAAGTTCTGAAACAAGCGGAGGCCTTCAGCTATTATCCAGAAATATGCAGTACTCCAGAAAGGAAACCTCATTTCACAGAGGTATCGGTACAACATAAACCCCCTAGCTCTGCAGTTTCATCACCATTTTTTACTTTTTGTGAATCTTGTCAGGTGGGGGCAGGGGCAAAAGGTGATGCCTTCTTTCTAACTCTTCCACATTTGAACTGAATTAACCGCAGAGGCCATGTGCCAGAATGACAGCTGTCTCAGCAGAAAGGTGCAAAAACTGGACAAGTGTGGAAATTAAATTACTCTTTTACCCTCTGAGGCAATAAAAAAAAAAGGACCAGAGGATTAACCCTCATTGGCAAGGTTTTGCAGGGAATGAAGGTGTTGAAAGAAGTACAAATTGGATTTGCAAATTCTGAACATAGCACGCTGAAAATGATGGCCTTTGCACCATTTCCCCATGTCACAATTTGGAAGCAAAGGCGAGTAGGCAAAAGTAGAAGCAGAGGTGCGACAGGAAAAGAGCAAGAGAAGGGATAGATAGGAATATGGCAAGCTGTAGATAGACAAACTATTCCTGTGGCATGTGATGACGGATCAGACACTCAGATGGAAAGATGCAGGCCCTGGCAGATGTAGCAAGCACTTTGTGATATTCCAACCACACCTAGGTAATTGCATCCGATCAGGGGCTCCAGCATGGTTGGTTGGTTGTGTTAGTGTACACAATCTGATGGCTGACTCAGTCTTGGCAGAAAATCGTTCCCACCTAGGTTACTTTGTTACATCTCGGAGGTTTCACTTTTTTCTATAACAAATGGCACAACTCACTTGCTTCACTCATTTGAGAAATACATCTGGAATCACAGGCTTTTTTCTCAGTGACTGGTGCAAATAATTGGTGTGGCATATATGTTATGAGCAGAGCTGGACTGAAACCAATCCTACATTTTACATGGATATTTCTGGTACAGAAGAAAAAATCCCCACTCACATAAAAATCTCTTCTTCCCTCTTTGGTGATCTGTAATGCTTCTTGAGTCAGTTCAGATGATATTAGCAGCAGTACCCATGAAGAGGGAGGGGCATGCCAAAAGTGCACCCTCCGGGATGTCCTTCACAGGCCATTGATCACATGAGGGGGATGTTCATCCAAATGTATTAAAAATACACTCCAAATACCTGGTTAAACAAGTCCATGGAGCATGTCCTGACAGGCACACTCTTGGCATGCCTGCTCCTTCTTCATGTGTGCTACCACCTGTATTGGTTGAACAGGGCCTTTATGAAAATGTTTATCTATTTACATTGCTCAGCTCTCACTTGCCCTCACTGACATCATCATATAACCAAACCTGGCTGACAGTGCAGTGTTGTGTTGCCATCACTATGTGATTCCTGATTGAGTATGGTCATACATGTAACTAATCCAGGAAGGAGGAAGAAACAACAATCAGAGGAGAAAATAGCTCCAGAGAAGCAGCTGGGAAGAAACTATGACACCAAAGAAGATAAAATAAAACAATCAAAAAAGGTCTAATTTGATAAAACAGTCTTTATCTTCTGAAGGTGAATGTTCACATAATCTAATCTTTAAAAAAAAAAAATCTACCCCATTGAAATGTATCTACTTGAATGTTCAATCTGGAGAACATTTGGCACTGTTTTAGTTAGGAGATGTGAGTAGGGGTGTGCATGAATGGTTAGTGCTGAACTGGTTCTCCTTGATCCAGGGCCAGTTCAGAGATTCAATCGTGGACCGAACTGGGGGCGGTTCGGTCCATGATCAAACCAAACCAGACCCAGTTCAAGAAAACTGGTTAGGCACGGTAAGGGGCAGCTGGGCAGGGGTGGTGAGAGAGGTAATAAGCTGCTTACCTAGCCAGCACGGCTGCCAGTGCTGCCGCATAGCACTGCTCACTTGCCCTGGTGTGGCCCCAAGCACACTCCTCCCTCCTTTACCAAGCCGCTGCCGAGCCAGTGCCTTGGTAAAAGAGGGCAGAGCATGTTTGGGGCCATGCCAGGAGGGTGAGCAGTGGCATCAGACAGCTAAGCAGCTTTTAGCCTCTCTCGCTGCCCCCACCCAGCTGCCCCTTACCCTTGGAAGGGTCCCACACCCCCTGTACTTGTAAAGTGTAATCCTCACCAGATTCCCCTTTACGTGTATATTGGTCACACCAACTGCATGAACCAATTCAATCTAATGGACCAGACCAGATGGTTGGTTCAACCAAACCGGTTTGGAGCATCTGGTTCGGTATGAATTAGCTCGAATTTGAACTGAACCATGTTTTTTGGTTCGAACACACCCCTAGTGGTGACATAGGAGAAGGGTACAGATCCCTTCCCCATACATATAAGGAATCCCCACCTCCTTTTATTGAATTCCTTCCATAACATCTTTTTCTCTTTCTCAAAAGTGTTTCTGGTCCCCACCCCCATAAAAAAAGTTAGGAGTTGCTCCTCAAGCTTTTCCTCTCTGCATCCTTGAATTAGAATATAGGGGCAGGATAAAATGACCTTCAGGACTTTTCTAGACTTATTTATTTTAAATGAGATAGACTCAGCCTATCTCAGACTAGCATTGTGTACTATAGCAGTAATTACGAAAGCATCAAAAACCCTTTGGGCCTAAACAGCATTAATCAACTGAGTATACACAAAGGAGATTATTTAGTACATGCATACACTCACCATGACACAAATCTAGAAGAAATGAGGATAAAGGAGCCAGCTATAATGAATACCACTCACAATGTATCTGAGATTAGCCGTTAGATATTTTACTCTAATGGTGTTCCTAACATGGTGTTTCTTTTCAATTCTCCATGCTAGTACCACATAATGCATTGCAGGAATGAAAATTCCTTGTTTTCAGAAAGCAGCCTCAAACAACTGTAACAGCAGCAGTTTTCTTTCACTGCAGCTCAGCTGTAGCCCTTCAATAAAAAAATAGCTATATTTTTCTCATTTGTTCATTTGTAAAGTAATACCAAATGTATCCCATCTTTGGGTGATTATTTCTCTAAATGGTCCCTGAACACTATAGGCTGTGATGAAACTATGAACAAGAGTCTCTTGTTCCAAGGGACATAAAGTGGTTGTAACATATTTTTACTACAACTATAATGCAATTTGAATAATAGCACTTTGTAAATTATGCAAAGTATTGAAATATATTTTTCCTTTTCTCTGAGAGTTGGTGCCTATAAATATATGAAACTGCCTTAAACTGAGACATATCATTGGTCCATCTAACTCAGTAGACAAGTGTCTCACCCTGGTTGGAGAGCTGTGCATTCTCTGATTTTGTGATCATGTGCAAGGGAAACAGCAAGATTAGAGTGGGAGGAAATGATCATCTGGGAGACAGGAACCAGGCCAGATGGCATTGTCCCACTTAGCTATTATACTCAGCACTTTACTGAGGTAGGAGGAATCACTACTCTAGTTCCTCTCTCTCAGACAATCACTTCCTCCTGCTTCAACTTTACTGTTTTCCTTGCACACTATCACAAAATGTGCACAGTTCCCGAACTAGGGTAGGACACTTGGCCTACTCTGATTATGATCAAGTGAACTGCCTTAGTATTGTCTACACTGACTAGCCATGGCTCCTCAGAGTCTCAGGTAGAACTCTTTCCCAGACCTTCCTGAACATGCAAGGGATTGATCCTGAGACTTTCCACTGAGCTACTGCCCCTTCCAGAAAGCCCCTTCCACTTTGAAATTGTTGCAGACCAGACAACCTCCCCTCCTTTGGAAATTCTGGTTTCTGATAGAAGTAAGGCTGAGTGAGACAGAGGCTTTTCTCACGACCAGAAACAATTGGGCTAGAAGAGCCTAGCCCAATTTTTTCTGCTCGTGTAAACCACCGCAGGTGAGCCCGGTGGTTTACAAGCGGCTAAACTGCTTGAGAAGCCCTCCCCTTAGCCCAGGTTAGTGGAGTGAGTGCTCTGCTAACTGGGGTTAATGCATCGTGTGCTGCTCGAGTTGCATGCCATGGCAACTTACGATGAGATCCCCAATTGGGAGGCTAAAGAGCAGACTCCTGGCTCAGGGGTCTCTCCAGCATGCTCTGCACCCTCGCGCAAGGCATGCTGGAACTTCCGGGGGCCACACGGCCCCCGAACTCCCAAGCCCCTGCCAGCTCCATGACAGAGCCAGCAGTCATGTGGGCGGCCAATTCAGCCACCCAGGCAGGGCTTGCTGATCATCTGCGGGGAGAGTGGGCTTAGCCGGTTCTTCCCGCTAACCTTTTCAAAGTGGGTCTCACTGATCACGAGACCCACCTTTTAGACAAGCACATGGTGCCAGGAAGGAAGCTGGTCTCTGTTTGGAGTAAGAACTTATTTGTGCAAATCCTGCACTTGTGCAAATGCTATTTAGGAAAAGGAGACACACCCATCCTGAATGCATAGAATTCAGGGTGTGTGTGTCTCCTTTTCCTAGATAGCATTTGCACAAGTGTAGTGCACAACATTGGTAAAAATAGGTAAAATCTGAATCTGATTTTGTTTTGAAAATAAGAATGGTAAAGTTGTAATTAATTCTGAAATATCAAAATTAATTTCAGAAATACTTTGGAATTTCAGGATTTAAAGAGAATTGGTAAATTCCCTATTTTTTAGTGATTTTTGGGGGGGGGGGAAATTGTAAAAGTGGCTAAAAATTGTGAAATCTGGCTCGTTTCAAGCCAGAACGTTATAGAACTGGAGCCACTCCTTGAACCATCATACTACCCTTATGTGGAGGAAAAGGGGAAATAGCATGTCCCTTATTATATCTCCTGAATGTTTGGGCATAGAGTTATGAAATCCAGCACACATGAAGTTCACATTGGCAAGATTCTGTTATTTTTTCAAGGCTATGAGTAATTCCTCTGATATGGGGGGAAATGGGGGGGGATAAAAATAGGAAAACATGCTAAAACTGGCTTGTTTCAAGCTAGAGCTTTATAAAACATTCTGGCTCTGAAGCACCATCACTCCACCACCATGTGGAGGAACACGGATATTCCTTTGGTTTAATATTAATTTTTGTCTTCCCCATTGCATAAGCAAACCGTCATTAAAAGTGAAAGTACTTTGAATTAGGAGTGTGCACGGACTGTGATTTGTGCACCAGTTGAAATTTGGTCCTGTCTGCAGTATGGTGGACCAGTTTGGTGTGGTTTGGTCAAAGCTAAAATTGGACCAGCGGTTCAAGGAACTGGGGTGGTGGTGAGCAGCACCTTTAACAATACAGACGGAGGGCCTCACCACCTGGACCACCACTCCAAGCAGCTTCCTACTGCAGTGGTGCTCCCCGTGACAGTTTGCATGCTGCAGTGGTATGGGCTGATGGAGGAAGTGCCACCACAATAGGAAGCTGCTTGGAGTGGTGGTCTGGCTGGTAGGACCCTCTATCTGTCCTGTTAAAGGTGCAATTCACTGCCCACCTGGCACTGCCTCAATCCACCAGACTGGTTTGAGCTTCAGTCAAAATGCACTGAACTGATCCGCCATCCAAATTCAGACTGGTGCACAAGCCATCTTCCATGCACACCCTGACATTGAAATTTTCTGGTTTCATGTTTAGAAAGAATTCCTCACTTTCCCGGCCACTAAGGGATTAGAAGTTGTAAAGTCCTTTTAATCCCTTTCAAAAGGTCTGCCTGTTTCTGCAATGGGGAAGGAAAAAAAAGAAAGAAAACCAAAGAAATGTTCTTTTTCCTCCACATGGAAATGGAATGATGATGCTTCAGATCCAGAACACTTTTTAAAGTTCTGGCTTGAAACAAGCCAGTTTTCACCATTTTTAGTCTTTACATTATTTTTCAAAAAGTCTCCAGAAATCAGAGGAGTTACCCATAGCTTGGGGGTAGGGGGAAGAGTCTTGCCAATGTGGAATTCAGGTGTTCACGATTTCATAACTATATGCCCATCCATTCCAGAAATATAAAAGGGGGAGCAAAAGGGGCATGCTGTTACCCTGGCATGCTGCTAGGAAAGGGGAAAATTCCTTCACATGCTGGTGGAATGATGATCCAAGGAGGGTCTTCAGTTTCAGAGGTTTGTTTTTTAAAAAAATTCTGGCTTGAAACAATTTTTAAAATATATATATTCAAAAAATCAGGAAATTAGCCAATTCTCTTCACATTCATTACAGGGGGGCCTGACCTCATTCCGCACCTGTATGGATTGCTTCAGGATTCTAGGACCAACCAGTGATTTTTGGTGTGTGTGTGTGTGTTTCATTTCCCCCATTGACTGCTATGGCTAAAAATCTGAATTTATGTTGGAATTTGGATTCAAATTCTGAATCTGAGCTGACATTGTCAGAGACCATAGAATCCAAATCCAACATTGTTGGGGTTGGATTGGGTCATATCTGAATCCGAATCTTCTGAACGTGCAAGACCTACAAAATGCTACCCCAGCAAAGAAGGCGCAGCCTGGAATGCAATTGATGTCAAGCCCCAAATAGGTTATGTAGATTCAAAACAATAGAGCCCCTTTGTCCTGTGATCTATCTAAATAGCAACTGCCATACCCACACCTTATCAAAGTTGGGTACCTGGAATCTTTCCCTTTATCTCTTTGTATTTTTAAGTTTTCCTTCCTTTGGAACTTTGCAGTGCAGAAATCCCCCACCCCCAAAAAAGTCTGTGCTCTCAAGTCCCAGCATGAAATTTTGTGTTGTGGGAGAATGATGGCACAAGCTTCCTTCAACTGCCCAGAAGGCTGCCCAGCTCTGTATATGTGGTCTGTTCTCTCTCCCTCTAAACTGAATCACTGGACTGCTGTATCTGTAAACTGGGGCACTGGACTGTGGGTTCCGGAATTGCTGAGCTAAGCTGAAACTACTATCCTTGAGTTGTCCTTGCATGGGCTTGCTGTTGGGCTACTGACAATACTGCCATGGAAACTTTTGCCATTAAAGGTCCCTGGAGTATTACCTGTGTGGACCTGTTATGGGCTAATCTCTGTTCTCAACTACCTGAGATTTCCCTGGACTTCAGAGCAAAATCCTTGAGCTGTAAAGGTTGGACCATTCCCTACATGGACTTGTCACAGGACAACCCCTATGCATGACTGCTTGGGAAATCTAGTGCTGCCCTTGCTAATTATGGGCACACAGTTTATCACAGATGTTGCAACTTGGTGCCAAGCCAGAACCTTAGGAACATAGGAAGCTACCATATACTGAGTAAGACCACAGATCTAGCACAGTATTGTCTTCACAGACTGGCAGTGGCTTCTCCAAAGTTGCAGGCAGGAATCTCTCTCAGCCCTATCTTGGAGAAGCCAGGGAGGGAACTTGGAATTTCCTGCTCTTCCCAGAGCGGCTCCATCCCCTGAGGATAATATCCTACAGTGCTCACACTTCTAGTCTCCCATTCATATGTAACCAGGGCAGACCCTGCTTAGCTAACGGAACAAGTCATGCTTGCTACTACAAGACCAGCTCTACCCTCTTGATGCCCCCTTGGCAAAATCTTGCAGCCAGGCCTCCCAAATTTCCCCCAGTGGGAGTCATACCTTTTGGTACCTTGAATCACTCCCAGAAACCTTGGTAACCAATGCAGCAGAAAAGGCATTAGTGTAAAATGTTCTGATGGCTTCATAACATCAAAATTCTCTCAGCTGCAATCTGGACAAGTTGAAATTTATGAAGACTGTTCAGGGTATCCCAGTCCCTATGTAGAGTGCATTACGTATAGAGTGATCAAATTGAGAAGTAACAAGTACACAGCAGCTTCATATAGATAATTTTTTGTTATTTTGAAGGAGAAACATTGAGGAGAGTCTCACAATCAGTGAGACTCACTTCTAGGGGGGTTGCGGGGAGAGCGGGCTTACCCTGGGCAGCCAGATCAGCCGCCCACATGACTGCCGGCTCCGTCACGGAGCCAGCGGGGGCTGTGGGGATCGGGGGCCATGCACCCCCCAGAAGTTCCAGTATGCCCCATGTGAGTGTGTGGGCATCCTGGAGAGACCCCCCAGGGCCGGGAGGCTTGTTTCAGCCTCCCGGAGGGGGTCTCCTCATGTGCTGCCATGGTGCAGAGCTGCAGCATGGCAACACACAATCAAATAGACAGGGTTAGCAGAGCACTAGCTCTGCTAACCTCATCTAAGAGGAGGGGGAATTAAGAGGGTTTGCTGCCAGGAGCCACACAGCTCCTGTGGCAGCACATGATCCACCAAAAGCGGGCTAGGCTCCCTTAGCCCACTTTTGGTGGATCGTGAGAATCTCATCATTTTCTGCTTAATATGCTCTTGCGCTCTCTCTCTCTCCCTCTCTCTCTCTCTCTCTCTCTCTCACACACACACACACACCTAAAGAATATTTTCTGGCCTTTTAAGCCCATCATATTTCTTAATTCACTTGGCATTTTATCATTTTCCATATAACATGGTATCAGTTTTACAAGTTATTTGGAACATTGTTTTTGAGACAATTGATTTGTGGGTTTACTTCCATGAACAGAATGATAAGAGTCTACGCAGACAAAAAGGTAAGATGTAGAAAACAGTCTGACATTCTGAAACTGATGCAATAAATCAGTATAGAAATCATGGGGATCAAAAACAACACATGGCATGCAGCACTTGCACTAGCATGTCATAACATCGTCATGTAATTGCTTGATTATGACAGTGATAGCTGTACCATTCATCAACACAGATGAATAATGGATGGACTTCTGGAGAATACTTACAAATAAATGCCAAAAAATGGGGAGATGGGTTTGATTCCAGCAAGAACAACAAATAAATTGAACATGGCAAGTAAGTTTGATGTAATCCTTACCTTCAGACAGAGCCAAAGAGGGTCAGAATAATACTGAGGCTCTACACACGATCCCTGTGTAGAGCCTGGGAGGGTTTTTCAGGGAGACACTCATTGCTGGGCAGCCAGATCGGCCACCCAAATGACTACCAGCTCCATCACGGAGCCAGTAGGCGCTGCACAGATCGGGGGCCACCTGGCCCCCAGAAGTCCCAGGATGCCCTGCACGAGTGTGCAGAGCATCCTGGGGAGACCCCTGACACCGAGAGGGTCATTTTAGACTCGTGGTGGGGGTCTCCTCACATGTCGCCGCAGCGTGGAGCTGCGCTGTGGCAACTCACAACTGGGAAAATGTGGTTAGCAGAGCACTCACTCCGCTAACCCCATTTAAGGCAAGGGCTTCTTTGGCAGGCTAGCCACCAGAGAACGGCTGGGCTGGGCTCCGGTTTTCTCCCATTGTGAGAATAGCCTCACTGAAAGCTTAACTAGCTATTATGGGAGACATAATGCAATGCCATTTCCCTTTGGCCTCATGCTCTAGGCAATCAAAATATGTTATGCAATAATATTGCTGCTCCTCTCCTCTACAGTCTACAAAGTGTCTGGGGTATGTGGTGGTGTCTGGCCTAAGAATGGAAGCATTCATGCCGCTGCCAAACAATGAGGTAATTCACACAATCAAAAACTGTGTTCTAACTGGGTTTGGGAGCTGTGTGTCGTCCCAATTTGCATCTGTGTGGAAGCAAGTTAAGAGGAAAACTTGGGTAGAAGTGAATGAGATCATTCACACAATCAATAAGGCTCTACACATTATCTGCGTGAAGAGCCTGAATGGGGTTTGCGGAGAAATTGGGCTTGACCTGCTCTCCCCACATATGATCAGGCAGCCCTCCCCGGGCGGCCAGATCAGCCACCTAGACAATTACCGGCTCCATCACAGAGCCGGTTGGGGTTAGGGTTCAGGGGCCTCTTGGGCCCTGGAAGTCCCATGAGGCACCTCTTGATGCCGGGAGGCTTGTTGTAGCCTCCCAGTCAGCACGGCAGTCGTGTTGTAGCCTCCCAGTTGGCATGGCACAGAGCTGTGCCAACAAACAAGCAGTTCAACCAGGGTTAAGTGGCAGGCTACCCAAGAGGGTCTGCCGCCGTGCTACCGCCGGGAGCCACACAGCTCACTGTAGTTCTCACGTGCAGTGGAAACCCTTAGCCCAGTTTCCACTGCACGTGAGAATAGCCTCAATAAGTGTATTCTACCTGGGTTTGGGAGCTCTGCGTGTTCCCAATTTTCAGTTTTGTGGAAGTTAGGTAAGAAGAAAACCTAGATAGAAGTGACTGAGGAGATTCTTACGATCCACTAAAAGTGGGCTAAGGGAGCCTAGACTGCTTTTAGTGGATCATGTGTTGCCACGGGAGCCACACAGCTCCCTGCAGCAAACTCCACTAATTCCCCCTCCTCTTAGCAGAGGTTAGCAGAGTGAGAGCTCTGCTAACCATGGCTTTTGGATCATGTGCTGCCGCCATGCAGCTCCGCACCACAGGAACTCACGAGTAGACCCCCACACACCAGCAGCCTCCCAGCTCAGGGTCTCTCCAGCATGGCCTGCATGCTCACATAAGGCATGCTGGAACTACCGGGGTCCACGTGGGCCCCGAACCCCCAAGCCCCCGCCGGCTCCGTGACAGAGCTGGCAGTCATGTGGGTGTGGCTGCAGCAGCTGCCCAGGCAGGTCTTGCTGCTCATCTGCGTGGAGAGCAGGCTTAGCCCACTCTCCTCGCAAACCCTCTGGAGGCGGGTCTCCTTGATCGTGAGACCCATCTCATTGTGTGGAAGCAAGGTAGAAGAAAAAGCTACCCAGGTTTTCTTCCTATCTTGCTTCCACACAATCACTTCTACCCAGGTTTTCATCCTACCTTGCTTCCACACAGCCATAAATTTGGAACATACTCAGCTCCCAAACCCAGGTACAGGTGAAACTTGGAAAATTAGAATATCGTGCAAAAGTCCATTAATTTCAGTAATGCAAATTAAAAGGTGAAACTGATATATGAGACAGACGCATTACATGCAAAGCGAGATAAGTCAAGCCTTAATTTGTTATAATTGTGATGATCATTGCGTACAGCTCATGAAAACCCCAAATCCACAATCCCAGAAAATTAGAATATTACATGGAACCAAGAAGACAAGGATTGAAGAATTAGAACAATATCGGACCTCTGAAAAGTATACAGTGTACTGTGCTTGATTGGCCAGCAAACTCGCCTGACCTGACCCCATAGAGAATCTATGGGGCATTGCCAAGAGAAGGATGAGAGACATGAGACCAAACAATGCAGAACTGCTGAAGGCCGCTAATGAAGCATCCTGGTCTTCCATAACACCTCATCAGTGCCACAGACTGATAGCATCCATGCCACGCCGCATTGAGGCAGTAATTGCTGCAAAAGGGGCCCAAACCAAGTACTGAATACATATGCATGCTTATACTTTTCAGAGGTCCGATATTGTTCTATTCTACAATCCTTGTCTTCTTGGTTCCATGTAATATTCTAATTTTCTGAGATTGTGGATTTGGGGTTTTCATGAGCTGTACGCCATGATCATCACAATTATAACAAATTAAGGCTTGACTTATCTCGCTTTGCATGTAATGCGTCTGTCTCATATATCAGTTTCACCTTTTAATTTGCATTACTGAAATTAATGGACTTTTGCACGATATTCTAATTTTCCGAGTTTCACCTGTAGATAGCGTTTTTTGATTGGGTGAATGACCTCATGGAGTGACAGCACCTTTCATAAGATCAAGTTAAATTCTCTGGTGCAGTTTCACATGGAGTGAAGAGGCAATAGCTCAGTAGTAGAGCAGCTAATCTGTATACAGAAGTCCAGCTTCAATGTCTCCATTCTACATATTTCATAACTCCAATTGTTTGCAATTTAAAATACCCCCACCAATGGGGTTTCAGTTAAATTACCCCCCTTTCATGAAGCCTTAACCCTCCTACACTTGGGGCGAGGGAAGCACATTGCTAATCACAAACTGAGGTCAGATAGATCTCAACTGAGTTGCAGCTTTGTGTGTGGGGGGGAAAGGGATGCATTTGACAAAGACGCTAATTAAATGTTTAAATGATCAGTGCTCAGATTACAGGGAGGGCAGAGAAAGACTAGCACCTTCTCTAGCCACAGTTTTCAGAAGGTTACAGAGAGAATCATTTAGCTGAAATTGAGGAAGTCAGTGGATAGAGCTTCTGGAATTCATTAAGGGTCTCACTACCTCCTCCCGCCCCATAATATGAACACTGAAAAAGTTGCCACTTTATTAAAGACTATTATCTACAGCACAGGGGTACAGCTATATACTGTATATACAAAGATGGGTTCCAGGGATAGTAAGGCACCTCATATTATTTTCTACATAGTGAGGACTCAGGACTCATGCCCCCTTGCTCCTCTACTTGTTCATTTTTCTGTACTCAAAATCTTCTGATGAATGAACAAAAAATAAAAATACAGAAAGGTTCTTTTCCTTATCTTAGCTGTTGCATCAGTATAAAGTAGCTTTTGTGCTATGGGTCGAGACTCATTATCACCATGTTTGTCGTCATTAGACTTCCCTGAACTTGAGGCATGCAGTGTTCAATTTGCTCCCATTCACTATGGAGTCTGATTAGAATTCTTAACCTCAAATAGATAATAAGGAAGGAAGGACACACCTCAAGCATTGGTGAGGAGGATGAAGCATCACAGAAGAACTGACTCCCAAAAGGCTGGTTTGGATTATACTTCTATGGGCACTTAGCTGATGGTATGTCAGCTCAGGGCCTCTGAGAGGAATTTTATCAGGGGGTACAAAGTTTCTTTCGGGCCCCCTTCCCTTCTCCATTAGTCATCCTGTTTTTATCCACTACGGTTTTATGCCATGAACTGTAGCCTGTAAGGCCAAAAAGGGTATGGAAGATGAGAGAGGGGTGGAATGGAGCACTCTGTTGATTTTCTGCATTTGAAACCTTATGCTCCTATACTCCCTCCATGATAAATATAAATAAAATAAAATAAAAGAGGATCAGAGAGAAGAAAGCATATTGATCTGAACATCTTCGTTTATGCAACAATACAGATAAGGAGAAAGAATTCACATTGAAACATCCTTTTATATTGCAATGCAGATCAGATCATCAGAAGACATAATTATTAGTAACAAGTTTTTTTAAAAAGTTGATAGGCTTTTACTTTTAAAAAAGAGCTTTCCGGGCCTTTTTGTGTGAAAAATTTCAAATTACATCATGAAAATTAATTGTTCTGGCAATGTTTGATTCAATACTTAGCCTGGCCAAATCCACAAGTTGTTCCTGAGACATTGTAGACCTTAAATAATTCTTAATCAGCTTGAGTTTGCTAAATGACCTCTCTGCAGAAGCTACTGTTGCTGGAATTATTAATAGTATTCTTAAGCTAACACAAACATTTGGAAAGAGGTCTGTACACTGTTAACAAGTTCAACAGTCTAATGGCTTTAACTGTGCATTTACAAAATGTGCTTTATGTACTGAGGGTAAATGTTGCATTTCTTTTCCAAAATCATCACTGTTAAGGTCAGCAGGATATTGCTCTGATAAAGATAAAGCTTTTCTCTCCACATCACTTTCAGACATGGTAAGATATTTCCACAAGAAATCAAATTTTTCTGCCAACTGCTTAACAGCATTGAAGCGGACAGTTAATCCTGCTATAACATTGTCTACCAAAATGTAAAACACACACTTTCTGAAGTAGGCTTCTTCTGGCATATCATCTGTGTCATTCATTTCCTCCAAGTTAGCATCAGTTAGTGCTGTTGTAATGCGGCCTTGCCCTCTTGCGACTAACTCCACCACATCTACGGGAGAGTTTTATTTCTATCTTTAGGTTTGATGCAACCAATTTGGCTTCATTCCACATGCATATCCAGTTGTTTTGAAGTTTTGTCAGATCTGTGAGGAGAGTTTCTATGTTTGCTACTTCAACAACAGTGTGGCATCTCTAGCTTGGATGACCTTGTTGCAAATATCTATGTCAGCTAATATTTCATACCACACAGCTGACATTAACACACAGGCAAAATATGTCACATATAATAAAACTCCATGGACTTCATTTCTTGTTTTGGGCATCAATTTAGTTCTAGGAGATCTTCCAGTACCAATTTAAAGCCAGGCAAGTGAGCTGCAAAAGGCTTTACACATTCAACACGATCTGACCATCTTGTTTCAGACATATGAAGAGAACAACCAATACAGTTTTGTAGTAATTCCCACTGCTTAGGACTGGAACTGAAAAGGTGGCACACAATTTGAATTGTTCCAAAAAGGGTTATTGCTTCAGGTATTCATTCAGCAGCATCATTTCCACATAGGTTGAGTGTGTGACAACCACAAGTTGAAAAAATGGCTGTTGAGCATTGTTCTTGTATTTTTGCTTGTGCGCCATTGTATTTTCGTACCAACTTAGCATAGCACATCTACTTAAGTTTCTTTGTACAAGTTTCTTAGCCAAGCTGGCAATCATAGTTATCATCATTAGGCCACAAAAGTTCTATAGAAAAGCCATGAACTGTTGCAATAATGTGTAACACAGGTTACAGTTAATACTTTGGTTCCTGGGCCCCCTTTTGGACCCCGAAAGTGGGTAAGATGTACTCCCTGCACCCCCTATTGCGTCAGCCTCTTCTGGATGTCATAGCATTCTGCTTGAAAGAGCAAGTTTGCTGCTTGAGAGTCTTCCAGGATCTAGTCTTGATCATGGTTTCCTTGTTGTGCTGGTCATAGACTGTAATAAACCTTGAACTGAACTGATCATGGTTGATCAGGCAATGGTTACTGCCTGGGGGCTTTTGCCAAGTTCCAGCTAGTATGCCAGCTACATTCATTTCCGCCTGTCAAAGCTGACTTTGGTCATCCATGCACTTGATACATCGTGTCTTGACTCCTGTAACACATTCTACATGGGGCCACCCTTGAAGACCATTTGGAAGCTGGAATGGCCCTTTGGGGGCTAGATAGGCTCTTGGCAGTGCACAAGAAGTCTGAAAACCATAAAAACCAAACACCATTTAAAAGACACTGTTTAAAACAATATTAAAGACAATTTTAAAACAGTTCAGAACCATTTAAAACTCATTAAAAATACTTTAAAACAATTAAATACCTTGGAAGGCCAGACCAAACAAGTAAGTTTTTCTGGCTCTCTTAAAGGCCAATCACGAGCCTAAATTATGGATATCTGCTGGGAGTGCATTCCATAGGCCAGGAGCAGCTACAGAGAAGGCCCAGCTCTGAGTCGCCACCAGACATACTGTATTGGTGGTAACTGGAGACGGACCTTTCCAGATGACCTCAACATGAGATGGGGATCATACAGAAGCAGGCACTCTCTAAGGTAGCCCGGACCAAAGCCATTCAGGGCTTTAAAAGTAATAACTAGCACTTTGTAGTTTGCCTGGAAATATATCAGTAGCCAGTGCAACTGTTTGAGAACAGGCATAATATGGTCTCTCCGGGTTATCCCAGAAACCAGCCTGTCTGTCGCATTTTGAACTAACTGATATTTCCGAACTAAGTACAAAGGGAGCCCCATGCAGAGTGCATTGCAATAGTCAAACCTGGAGGTTACCAGCTGCTGCACCACTGTTTTGTTCTCTTCAAGGAATGGATGCAGCAGTAGAATCAGCCAAAGCTGATGGAAAGCACTCCTGGCCATAGCCTCCACTTAATAAATAATTTTAAAAGTAACATTCTTACATACATGTATTCAATTTAATTCAGTACAAATCAATAATTCTATACAAATCAATATAGCCTATTTATGATATAAACCAACAACATAATACTATCTACATAGTATTAGTACTATGTAGTACTATTAGGAGTGGACCCCATCCACTATTCTAAATATATCAAAATAATCATGATTTCCAAACTTCATGAATAGGATCAGAATTACCTCCATTATACTCTGTATAAGAAATATATTTTTTCCAAATGCGACAAAATTGTGATTCTTTTCTCTGATTTTTCATTATCTTTACCCTAACCCTATCTGAAATTTTTTCTAAAATTGCCAATGACCATACCTTGTTATACCATCTCTCCACATTTAAACTATCCAATAGTTTCCATTGCTGTGCCACGATTGCTTTAGCAGCCAGGATTAAAAAGATAAATAATTCTTTGTCTTTAAGTTTAATATTTTTCTCTCTGTAAAAATATGTAATAAACCCAAATCTGGAGAACAATCTACTCTTTTATTCATTATATTGCTAATTTCAACCAAAAATTTATCCCCAAAAGGTTTAATTTTCTCACAGGTCCACCACATATGATAATATGTACCTTTCGGTTTACAACCCCTCCTACATTGTATGGAATTTTGTTGAAAAAATTGAGCTAGTACCAGTGATGTAGTATTTTCCCGTGAAGTTCTTGAATAGAGGCTGAGAGAAAAACCCCTGTCCTCCATAATGATTGCCAGTGTGTCTCTATATTTGTTTACCTAAATCCATTTCTCATGTATTCCTCAAACCTACTGGAGGATCTCCAAACTCTATTTGTATTAAAATTTTATATATATTGGAGCCTATCCCTTTAGGCTGATCAAAATAACTGAGAATTAACTTCTCAAAATTTGTAAGTGAGCGGGTAGCTGAACTATCAACACTACTATCCATCAATATGGCTCTAATCTGAAACCAAACTAACCAAGATATTTGAGATCCCATTTGTTGTTCAGTCTCAACCTTCTTGTATAACCTTTTACTTCTATACAAGTCTCTTATTCTTTAAAAATTCTTTTCCTCCAACATCTTCAAATAAGCCAATCCATATTTATCTACCCCAGTATCCAGATATGTTAATAAAGGTGTTAGTGAAGAAATATCTCCTATCAATGTTGTAAATTTTTCTTTCCTATCTGAAGCATATTTCTAGTGAATACATTTTTAATTTTCTAAACCTCTTTAAATTTACTTGGGTGGAAAATTATTTGTCTTAAGCTTCCTTCTGATTCCTGTATCTCTTCTGTTTGTATCCACTGCTTTGATACATCATCCATTATAAATGCAATTATATGACTTAGTTGGGTGGCTTGATAATAAAGTTTTAGATTTGGAAGTCCCCTTGTTTTTGAGGTCTATATATTATCTTTCTATTTAGTCTCAATTTTTTTTAATTAAAGCAAAACCTCTCAATTTTGTTTTTATCTGGGATTTCCACAGGAAGTGATTGAAATAAAAAAATTAAGTTTAGAAAGAACTTTCATTTTTATTACTGCTATTCTGCCCAATATATTAGGATTTAATCTTTTCCAGTGATTCATATCCTTATTTTTTCCCAAACTGGTCTAAAGTTTCTATTAAATAGTTTATTAATATTTTTAGTTACTTTAATGCCTAAATACTTAATCGATTTATACATTATTGGGAACCCTAGATCACTAGAAACTTTCTTTTGTATAGTGAGGGGTGTATGGAAAAACATCAACTGAGATCTATTAAAATTGACAGTTAACCCTGATACCTCTGCAAACTCATAGAATTCTTTCCTTAAATATTCAATAGACTGACTAGGTTCTGCAAGAGTTAATACCATATCATCAGCAAATAGATTTAATAAATATGTGTTGTTTCCTAATTTAAATCCTTTAATTTGATTATTTGCTCGCAGCACAATTGCTAACATTTCTAATGCCAAATTAAATAAACGAGGTGACAAGGGGCATAGCCTCCACTTGAGATACCAGGATGAGACCTGGATCCATGAGAAGCTGCATACCTGTTTCTTCTGGGGGAGTGTAACCCCATCCAGCACAGCAAGATCTAACTCACCCCTCAAATTCTGATCCCTCACAATGAGCACCTCCGTCTACTCCAGATGTAGCTGAACTACAACTCCTATCACCCCCATCTTCTGTTTATTGTGGTTGTGGATGGTGCGAGTTGTAGTTCAGCAACATCTGGAGTATCACAGGTTGGGAATCCCTGCCCTAGAAGATCTTTTATTGGGAAACACGCCCCCCCACACCTGCCTCCCATTTATCCGGCTACTTTCATTTATCGGCTACTTTACTTACAACCATGCAGGAAGAGAAGATCTAGTGCTGCTACTACAGATGTGCAAAATGTTTTGAGCTCGGAATGTTCTGACTCGAAATGGGCTATTTAAAGTGTTCTGTGCTTGAAACAAAATGCCCTTCAAATGAAGTGCCCATTTTGAGCTCAGAACAGTCTGTTCTAAATCAGAAGGATTTGAGTGTTCTAAGCGCCATTTTGGAGGGCTGTTTTTCTGAGGAGAACTGGTATACCAATTGAGGTCAGTGGGTAGACCTTGGAAGGATGGTCTACCTACCATGTGGGGCGGGTAGATCAGGCCTCCATCCCAGACTTAGCATGTCGGCCTGCCTTGGAGGACTGGTCTATCAGGTAGACCAGTTCTCTGAGGCAGGCCGACATGCTAAGTCTGGGACAGAGGCCTGGTCAAGCCATTTCACGTGGTGGGTAGACCAGCCCTCTGAGGCAGGCAGACATGCTAAGTCTGGAGCAAATTCCTGGTCTACCTGCCAACCCCAATCTCTCCCTGGTCTACCTACCGACTCACTCTCCCCAGAAAAACAGCCCTCCCAAATGGTGTCAGAATGCTCGAAGCACTCAAAACATTCTGATCTTGTTCCTGTGGAACAACGGCTTGATCGGTTGTTTTGACAAAATGTTCTGGGGATTCATGTTTCATTTTGACCTTCAAATGAAATGCAAAATCCGTTTCATGCACATCCCTAGCTACAGCATGAAATTCCCTCTCATGTACTATCTGTAAGTCCCTCCACTTTTCACCTTTCAGCAGACATTGAAGACCTTCCTCTTTCAATTAGTTTTTAGATAATTATTTAATCGTGTGTGTGTGTGTGTGTGTGTGTGTGTGTGTGTGTGATTTGTTCTCTGGTACTCTCTCTACACATTTTAATCTCTTTGCTTTCTTTTGACCCTGTATTTGCCGGCTTCCACTTGATTGATCCTTGGCTTCTGACCTCTGGCTTGTTGTTACTTTGGCTTGGTCTGCTCCTACAGTGTGTTTCCTGCCACACCTGACTTGCCCAGGTACGACAGCAGCTCCCTTACCTTGACAGAGTGCTGACTGTCATACAACCCATGATGTTATGTTCTTTAACTTATTTTAGGCCACCTTGAATCCGAGAAATATTTAGTTATTTAATTTAAATAAATGTCTGTCTCTGACAGCTGTTGGTACTCAATATTGTACCTGTCAATTTTTTAGTTCAGACTAATGTTTTGTTGCACTTGCATCCTTGGCAACAGGGCAGGTATGCTGTCTGTTTCAGTCAATGCCTATTGATCCTTCCTCTCTTTTATGAATTTGTCTAGCCCTTGTTGAAACCCAAATGCACTGTCAGCTGTCACTACCTCCCATGGCAGTGAATTCCAGGTCCAACAGCAGTTGTGCCTGGCTGGAAAAGAATCTATTGCATGTTTTTAAGTCTTGCTAACCAGCTATGGAATGCCTATGATGTGGGGAATGCTTCCTTTCCAGTGGATTATATTCACCAGAATGGCCCCCAAACCAGATGGGCAGTGCAATATTTTCCAGCTTTTATGTTTCATTCACTGCCGGCAAACATTTGCTCACTGTCCTTCCAGCAACTGTTCAGCAAATCTGAACCGATTCTGCCTACAGACTGATGGCCAATGGAAGGATCAAAGCTCACTCACTGGAAGACTGAAATTTTCCCTTTTCCCACATGGTGCTATGTTTCCATAATCTCCAAATTCAATGGGTCATGATGTCACATGGTGGTGATTAAAGTGACAGGAGCAGCTGTTAAATAGCAAACCTCTGTTTCAGTCTCACTGCAGCATTACAATGAATTAGCGCTGCTTATCACCCTTGGCAAGAAAACATATTTCCTTCATAACAATCTATTTATAATAAAGAAGAGAATGAAATAACACAACAAAACCAATCAACATGCAAATTTACACCCATGCTTACAAATGTATGCAAAGTGTTTAAAAATGATTTCCATTCATTTGGAACAATGAAGAAAATGGGAAAGCAAGAAGGGAGGGGTTTGGAGAATCAAATTTCCAACTGAAGAAATGAGTGGGAAAACTCTAGCTCTTGAGGCTATCTCCTGAATCAAAATGCAACTTGGCAACAGCAATAAGACAGGAATGAACTTATAAGGCTCAGAAACCTGTACGTTTTAGCTGCTATGGCTGTGAAGTGAAGCAGCAGAGCAGGTGACCTGACCTGGAACGAAGCCCTCCTGCAGATACTTTGCACTGCTGTCCCAGCCTTTTAAAGGAAAGGCCCATAGCTCAGTGGTCAAACACATGGTTTGTTTTACACAGGAACATAGAAAGCTGCCCTATACAGAGTCAGACCGTTGGTCCATCTAGCTCAGTATCGTCTACACAGACTTCTCCAACATTACAGGCAGCAGTCTCTCTGCTTCAGCCCTATCTGGAGATGCCAGGAAACAGATGCTTTTCCCAGAGTGGCCCCATCTCCTAAGGGGGATATATTTCATCCCCCAATGAGGATATCTTACTGTGCTCACACATGTAGAGCTGGGTCTCACAATCCGTGAGATCTGGTTTTGCAGGGTGAGTGGGGAGAGCGGGCTAAGCCTGCTCTTCCCACTCAGAAGTGGAGAGGGAGCCCTGGGCGGCCGGATCGGCTGCCGACACGATTGCCAGGGCTGTGACAGAGTCGGCAGGGGCTGGGGGGAGCGGGGGCCGTGCAGCCCCTGGAAGCCCCAGTATTCCCTGTGCGAGTGCGCAGGGCATACTGGGGAGACCCCCAGAGCCGGGAGGTGGCTTTTCGCCTCCCCTCAGGGGGTCTACTTGCGAGTAGCCATGCCGCAGAGCCGTGCCGCAGCTACTCATGACCAGATAGCCCAGGGTTGCGGAGCACTTGCTCTGCAAACCCAGGCTATGAGGAGGGCTACAGGAGCGGGTTACCCGCTCTAGAACCACCGGGCTTGCCGCCGAGCCCAGTGGTTTTCAAGATTAGCAAAAATCGGGCTAGGCTCTCCTAGCCCGATTTTTGCTAATCGTGAGAATAGCCCCGTATTCTCCCATTCAAATGCAAACAAAGTTTCCCTTGTTTTGTCCTTGTCTGCAGGATTGTAAAAGTGTTCATTTTCCTGTTAAACCACCAAGAGCAACAACTAAGACCTGGGTTCAAAAGCCCAGATTCTTTTCCTTTGATTATTCAGAGGAACACTGAAGTTCAGCTTTCTCGAGCCAAACCTGGTTTTACATTCTAGTGCACATCAGTGAGCACAGTTGCTCTTTTACAGTTGCCTCATCCCTAGATCTATGTCTACTGGACTCTTACACTTTACATTTAAAAAGCAGTGGCTGATGTACAGAGCAAGGGTGCACCGGTGCGGCCAGCAAGCAGCCTAACAGAACTTCCCAACTTAACAGTACTGATGCAGTGGGGAGGTGGTCATTTTTTTACTCCCTTCCCTTCCCCAGGAAGCCACCTGAAAGTATGTCCCTGAGGGTTGTGCAGCCTGGGGCTGGGGAAGGAGAGGGCATCAAAGATTTCTACTTCCCCACTGCACCAGTACAATTGGTTGGGAAGTTGTATTCAGCTGCTCTCTCACTGCACTGGTACAACCCTGCTCTGACTGTCAGCCAAATTCTATAGTATGACTCTTGCTTTCATATAATGGCATCACTTGATTTTTTCAACTATCCCTTTTCTCTCCATATCATCTAAAGTGACTTTATTGCTCAGCATGAAAATAGGCATTCATAGGAAGATTAGGTTGTTCTTGAGTTTACTGACTCTGTATATAAATATGCATATAAGAAAGTACTATCTGCCACTTAACGCCAATTTTTGCATTTGCATCAGACAGTATCTTACAAAATATACATACTTGAGATCACTGCATAACTCATTCTGGGGATTGTTGGTCTAGCAATAATATGCCTTAAATGGGGTTTATGTCTGAATCTGTGATCTGTTCTCCAGGCAACATAATGGATTCTTGACAGAGGAGGGGGGAAATATAGAATTGCAATATTATTATTTTTTCTTCCTATCTGTATATATGTGTGTGGTGTTGCCTCAATATTTTTTTTCATTCCATGCAAGGCACTCATTTATCAGTGTACAGCTACAATACAACACCAGCCTTAAGCAAGATCATTCCACAGTGCGGAGGGGCAAATGTATTACCGATTGCCGGGAAATCTAGGACCAACAAACGGAAGTACTTTTTCACACAATGCATAATCCACTTGTGGAATTCTCTGCCACAAGATGTGGTGACAGCCAACAACCTGGATGGCTTTAAGAACGGTTTGGATAACTTCATGGAGGATAGGTCTATCAAGGGCTACTAGTCGGAGGGCTGTGGGCCACCTCCAGCCTCAAGGGCAGGATGCCTCTGAGTACCAGTTGCAGGGGAGTAACAGCAGGAGAGAGGGCATGCCCTCAACTCCTGCCTGTGGCTTCCAGTGGCATCTGGTGGGCCACTGTGCAAAACAGGATGCTGGTCTAGATGGGCCTTGGGGCTGATCCAGCAGGGCTGTTCTTATGTCCTTATGTACCATGTTTGTTGCCACTCCTTCAAATTATCTCTCTTAGTTCAGGTGAATTCTAAAGGTTTTTTGAAGCCCTTCCTCAGAAACAAATTTATGGACAGGTATGGCAGTGTTGTGCAGTAACATCAGTATAACTAACCATGAGAGCAGGGGATGGAGGTGGAGGCCACTGTGACAGAAGAAGGGAGGGACTCTCATGACCCAGGCCATTATCACTCCTGCCCACTTGCTGCCCTAGGCAACTGCCTAGTTTACCTAGTGGGTGGACTAGGCCTGCTAACACCATTGCCAGTGCTAACCTCTTCTAATATACATAAGAATATAAGAAAATATCTGATGGATCAGGCCAAGGCCTATCTAATCTAGCCTCCTGCTTCTCACAGTGGCTAACCAGGTGCCTCTGAGAAGCCCAGAAGCAGGAGATGAGGGTTTACCCCTTCTTACTGCTGTTCTTACCCTGGAATTGATATTCAGAAGTATGCCGTCCCTGAACCTGGAGGTAGCATATAGCCACCAAAACTGGTAGCCATTGATAAACTTGCCCTACATGAATTTGTCTAAACCCCTTTTAAAGTAATCTGAGAAAATATCCATCACCATATCTTGTGGCAGAAAATTCCATCGTTTAATGATCTGCTATGTGAAGAATGACTTCCTTTTTGCTTTCTATCTTAAATGTTCTGCTAGCTAGTTTCTTTGGATGGCACCTGGTTCTGAGAGAGGGAGAAAAACTTCTTTCAGTCCACTTTCTCCACACCATGCATCATTTCATAAGGCACAGTCACTTGCTTTTTTTCTAAACTAAAGTAATCTAAGAGTGGGAATAGTTTCCCTAGCCATTTCAAGGTCATGAAAGTCTAGGGATG
The DNA here is from genome assembly GCF_027244095.1 of Hemicordylus capensis. NCBI lineage: Eukaryota > Metazoa > Chordata > Lepidosauria > Squamata > Cordylidae > Hemicordylus > Hemicordylus capensis. The sequence continues at coordinate 155,552,703 of NC_069657.1, read as the reverse complement.
TGCACAAACTGATTATTTTAAATTTGATTTGTGCCCCAAATAAATCACCCCTGATTTGTTTTGTGATGAAATCTACCCCCCATCACCCCAGATTCGATTTGTATTTGTTAGAGTTGATTTGGATTCGGACCAATTCAGACCACTTAACAAGGTCCTAGGGGCACCAAATTTGGGTGGCTGGTGGGTCCCCATGGGTGCCACCTACCACCCAAATTTCAAGGCAGTGGAACACTTGGTGGATATTTAATCATTTTATTTTTTATTTTTTACTGATTTTGAACATTTCCACCATAGGAAACAATGGGGATTTGAAGTTGCCATATACTAAGCCTAACATGGATCCCCAGCTTTCTTTCCTTTTTTAAAGCAAAGCTCTAGCCCTTGTAGAAGTGGAGTTATGGAGCAAAATGTACAGTTATTATTTTTCAAGTGTTTGGATTATTTGGTGTATAATAACGTTTCCTCATGATGAATCCCTATGATGATTCATTGCACACCTTCATTTCTTCTGTACATTTTGACTGTCACTGGACAGTGCCAACTGTCAACTGCCATGTGCCAACTGCACCCCACCCCCCACCAGCAAGGCAGCTGGGTACTCATTTTAATTTTTAGGAATATTGCAATGTTTCCATTCTTTGGTGTCTAATAACCTTTCCTCTAGGGGTGTGCAATTTGGATTTTTGGCGTTTCAATTCGGATCTGAATCAAAACACCCCCAATTCATTTTTTAGTCCAAATCTGAACCATCTGAATCACCCCAGATTCGATTTGGATCCAAATTAATCCAAATCCAAATCAATTCAGATCAAGAAAATGGGTCCCAGTGCCAAAGGATTGGGGTGAGGTGGTAGTGCCTAATTGGTGGAGGCTACCACCCAAATTGTAGAGGAATTGGGCAAAGGGCTGATTTTTGGTTAATTGTTGAAGTTTTAGTGTCTTTGCAGCAGATTTGGGGCATAAAATGGGATCTAGTGCAGAAGAGTGGGGTGGGGTGGTAGTTCCTAATGGGTGGAGGCTACCACCCAAATTGCAGAGATTTTGGGCAAAGGGCTGATTTTCGGTGTATTGTTGAAGTTTACGCATCTTTAAGGGTTTTCCTGATAAGGTATAATGGAGGTGTATTGCTTCACGTCGGGGGGAAAGGGGTGACCTAGAGCAGTGTGGGGTTGGTGGTAGTGTCCAACGGGGCAAGGAAGCTACCAGAATTGCCAATAAAACATCTTAAAAATAACTTGCCAGGTTCAGATGATTATCTTCATTGTACTACAAAACGTTTCAGGACAAATTAGTTGGACCTTTAACAGAGGTGTTAAACACCTTGTTTCTGAGGTGTTCTGAGTGTAGATTATTTGGTAGCAAATGATATTTTTCAATAAAATCCATGAATCCACTCTCATTTGCTAACCCCTGCTAACTGGGCAAAGAGGCACCTTTTAACGTGACAATTCTCTTTATATAGCAGGGGGAGAGTAACTGGCCCTATCCACCCCCAGCACAGTACGTCCAGTGACTGTTGCTGGTGTCTATCTTGTGTTTCTCTTTAGAATGTGAAGACCTAAGGGTTCCATCTCATTTGTTTGTTATTTCTCTGTGTAAACTGCCCTGAGCCATTTTTGGAAGGGCGGTATAGAAATCGAAACAACAACAACAACAACATATTACAATAAACAACAACAACAACAACAACAACATATTACAATAATGAAGTCCTCAACTTAGAAACGCCATCCCTCACATACAAACAAGTCATCCCTCATAGGAACTACAGGAAGCCCACGAATATCCCAGGGGTTACAGTCTGTGATACGGCTATGAATACTGAACTGCAATAATTGAAACCTTGGGTTTACCTGAATGAGGTGGTTAGGTTCCTCGATTGGCGGGGAAAAGCCTTGGAGAGGCAGATGAACTGTGTCTGGCTGCATCTTCATTGCAGATAGTGCTGTCAACTGAATCATCATCATCGTCATCAAAGCCATGAAAAGTTGAAGTATCACTTCCAAATGTTGGGTCTTCAGTAGTGATGTTGCTTTCAACCTTTTTAAAGAAGCTGGTGCTGCTGCATTGCTTTGCTTTCAATGGGTTGCTTTCGGATCGGCCGCCCACACGATTGCCAGCTCTGTGATGGAGCCGGCAGGGGCTGGGGAGCTCGGGGGCCGCGCAGCCCCTGGAAGCTCCAGTATGCCCTGTGCAAGCATGCAGGGCATACTGGGGAGACCCCTGAAGCCAGGAGGCGGCTTTTCACCTCCCCTCTTGGGGTCTACTTGTGAGTAGCTGCAGCACGGAGCTGCGGTGCATCTACTCACTATCGGGAAGCCCAGGTTTGCAGAGCACTCACTCCGCAAACCCGGGCCACAATCCTTGTCACGTTTTCAAGGCTGTTCCCTTGGTAGATGAAGAAGTGACCACCTCAGACCATACCTTTCTCCAGCAGGCATTCCAAGTCTTTGGTTGGATCTTGTCAAGGGATGCCTTTATGTTCCCTGTGCAATCAGCTATGCTGTAACTCTTCCAGCAATCAGTGACTGTCAAAGAGGGGGCACTTTCCATCAGGTCCAGAATCCTCTTAAATGTATTGCATGTGTCATAAAACTTGAATGTAGCTATGAGACTTTGGTCCATTGGCTGAATTAAGGGGGTCATGTTTGGTGGTAAGAAGGCAACTTCCATATTTGAGTGGACAAACTGCAGGCTTTCAGGATGGCCATGGGCATTATCCAGAAGCAGTAGAACTCCAAATGCAAGGTTATTTGATGCCAGATATATTTCAGCCTCGTATATGAAGCAATTGCTGACCCAGCTAATGAACAGGATAGCAGTCACCCATGTTCTCCTGTTGGATCACCAGAATACCAGGAGCTGGTTCTTGTTTTTTTCCTTTTGCGGGCATAAGGGTTGAGTTCTCGGTAAAGCAGCACTGGTTTCACAGCACAGTCTCCAGCAGCACATCCGCATAGTAGAAGAGTTATTTGGTCCTTTGCTGCTTTAATCTCTGGAGCAGTTTTTTCTTGCTTCAAGATGAAGGTATGGGATGGTATCCTCTTCCAAAATAGGCCTGTCGCATAAACCTGCTCGGGCCTGTATCCCTTAGCCTCAATAATCTGCTGAGCTCGTGCGAGGAAACATTCCACTGCTTCATGGTCTGCTGATGTTACTCCCCTTGCTAACTTCACAATATGGAGGCTTTTAACAGTGCTTGAACTTTTTGAACCAGCCGTTGCTTGCCTGAAAACTGCACCCAGGAATGACAGATGTTCTCTCTTGACCTTCTTCACACACATACACAAAATATTGTACAGCTGCAGTGCTTTCTGCCTTATCACCAGTCCTCTCAGTGGCACTTTTTTTTTCTGTGCTTGGTCCTCAGTCCAAACATTAAAGGCCTTCTATGTAGGGATCATGAGAATTGAATGCCACTTTTGCACTCTGTGCTTGCCTCCACAGTAGCATGGATGTTGCTTTCATTTTTGCAGATGTACTGCACAGTGGATTCATTGATGCCATGATGGTGTTCAACAGATGCTGCACAATCCCCGTGAGTCAACATATCCAACTCCACTTTTTCACTCAATCACATTACTTTCCACTGCTTTTTAGTACTCCTCTCATCAGCACTCCCTGTTTTATGCTTTCGCAGCAAGTAGAGAAAAGAAAATTGTGCAATCACTGTACACAACAGTTCTGAGCTCAACAAACAGCAGAACATAATGCACACAACATTACTTCACCATACAGAAAGGAAAAAAGACAGGAGCACACTGTCCTGTCTCCAAAGCGCATCTCTCCAAAAAAGCCTCCACACTACACTCAGTGCCCAGATCCTGCAACACTACAGGTTTATCACTCTACAGTATAAAAAGCAAAGACTACAGAAGAATAGCACATACAGAGCCCTTTCCCTGCAAAGAAAATCCAGACTACAGCACAATATCTTGGCCACTCAGTAGTCCAGCTTCTCCGTCCTGCCTTCTAGAAAATTGGCTCCACATACCCTTCAAGTACAAGAACAGCATTTGAAATAATAAAATAAAATAAAAGAGACAGACTGCAGCACTGTACCTTGGCCACTCCAGGTCACCCACTCCTCAGATTTGCCTCCAAAATGGCTCCAAACTCCTTCTACACCGACTCCATAATATCCTGCCTCCTCCAGAAATGGCTCCGAATAGCTCCACACTCCCCCCAAACTCCTCCCACTCTGCCTCCACAATGTCCTGCCTCTTCCAAAAATGGCTTCAAACTCCTTCCAAACTTCTTCCACAACTTTTTCAGCAGAGGAAATGTATGCTGCAAACTGCAAGTGTAAAATGCACTCGCAACAACCATGAATGACTGAAATTCCATATCATGATAATTGAAACGGGGTACATATAGGCTGACCACAAATAAGCAAAAATGCGAATGCACAATCCACAATATTTGAGGGCCTCCCTATATGTGTTTTGAGTTATGAACATCCAACTTACAAATGAATTTTTGGAACCTGTATATATGATGTATAGCCATTCCTAGTTTATATCACACATGCAGTTTGCAGATATAATTTAATAAGGTTTAAATGTATATTATTTTATGACCACTTGAGTTTTGCCGGATGTACACCTCATAATTGATTAATTATGCATGAATATATTCCTTCTTAAGTACACACACTTGAAGAACTAGGAATTGAGTTGCATGTTGGAAGACTGTTCTACCAAAAATAACACTAAGTGGCTGGATTGGATGTTTCATGTCACATATATTAGGTAAGGTTACCTTTGTAGTCAAAATAGTACTTTAAAAATCATGATGTATTTTAGAAATGTTTTTAAAGTGCTGCTTCATGACAGATGAGCTGGGATTATGGCATGAAATCAATGAAATGGCTTGATCAGCGCCTTCTCCAGGTATGACAGCAAGACTTTTAAATGACTCCTTGATAAATCATTCATATATTTTATAAATGCACTGGCATCTTTTTATTCTGATACATTAATGCATGAGCAATTAATTTAAACTGATGTCAGTCCCACTTGCGCCTGCTAGAGTCCATTTCCATCCCATCACCTTATATTAAACAGTTCCACAACTGCCTACAATGTAGGAAGGAATGGGATATTTATGATGTAGCTATAATCATCATTGTATATATGCCAATTACACTATTTTAAAGGAAAATATCAGCTTTCCCCAAAACAACATATTTATAATTTACAGAATCCTTAGGGCACTTTTCGACACGGAGTGTTGCCGCAGTAAGATAGAGGCATGGAGAAAGCAGACAACCAGTTAAATAGCATTTAATTCTTTATGCATGTTTTATACATAAACAAATTGGTATGTGCAGATCACTGTCCTCCAGCTGTTTTTCAAATCTCATTCTGCCTTCATCAAAGATTTAGGAATGGAAATATTCCAAGCATAGATATTCTGTCTGGAAAGGCAGAACACAATTTTTGTCGAGCAGGGGATGACAAAGAACAGACTATTTAGCCAGGTGCTGCCTGAGTCTTGAATCATATTTAAACCGTAAAGTGTACCTGCTGCTGTAGTCTCTTCTTTTAAATCTTTGATGCACTGCTGTCATTTAACACTGTGGTGCCTTAATTAGCCAAGAGTTATAGCCCAAAATAAGGTGTCCACAGAGAGCAAGAAGAGAATGCCAATTCAGCAACCTCAAGCACATAACGTGTGCTATAAAATAGTAAGCCTGTCTAAACAAGGTGTAATCAAAAGGGCGGAAGAATACAAAAACTCTCCTCTGGCTGTGAGGAGTCCCAGGTAGGCTGCCACCATCCACTTTTCACCCTTACAAGGAAATATTCTGGGAGAGTAAAGTGGAAACCCCCTCCCTACAGTAAAGGCTTGAGCAGCCTTAGGCCTTCAGGAGCAATAATTAATAATGGGATTAAAAGAAAAACTATAGAGACATCAAAAATCACAGCTTCCATTCAAGTACAGTAAACCCCTTCCCCAGGAACTACAAGAACCATGCATTCAGATCCAAGCAAGAACCATGCTGTCAGATCCATATGTTGTTTATTCTTAAACAAGAATAAATTCCCTGGCACATCTAGCTAAACTGGTCCCTAGTCTTCCTATTTATTTCCAGGTAAGGAATGTACAGTTGATTTCCAGACCAAGGCTGTTATTCTCCCTTTCTTGACAGTAGTAGTAGTAGTAGTAGTAGTTATTATTATTAATTCAATTTCTATACCGCCCTTCCAAAAATGGCTCAGGATGGTTTACAAAGAGAAATAACTAACAAATAAGATGGCTCCCTGTCCCCAAAGGGCTCACATTCTAAAAAAAAAACAAAAACATAAGACACACACCAGCAACAGTCACTGGAAGTACTGTGCTGGGGGTGGATAGGGTCAGTTACTCTCCCCCTGCTAAATAAAGAGAATCACCACGGTAAAAGGTGCCTCTTTGCCCAGTTAGCAGGGGATTGCTGATCAGACCTCACTCTGAGGACTCTAACACACCCCTACTTCTCTATAGGCTGTTATCCAGTAAACCTTGCCCCTCACTCTGGATTGGGCCACAAGGATTTGATTCTCACGGGCTGACTTCCTTATTTGGAAAGGCCCACCTTCCAAGCAGTTACTCTAATTGAGGCCTAGTCCAGCCTCAAGTCTGACTATCACTACACAAAGTATATGAAACCAGGTGCTCTGTGACTTTTTGATATTTTCACAGTCAGATTCATTTCTTCAGTGAAAGCAGAGAGATATCATTGTGTTTATTTATTCATTAAAATGCCTATAGCCCTAGTTTTTTGTACAGGCCCTGAATGAACAGGTAACGCCCACTTTCAAGAAGTCTGAACAGTACTGTCATACAACTCAGGGCAAAACTAGATGACATGAAGAATGCATGACTACTGTAGAAACAAATATCCCTCAAGGACATATGTTTGGGTGACATAACCTTTCCCCAATATACTGGTGCAGTTAATCTGGAAGTGCTGTTACTCTGCAGCTCTTGCTGCACCAATGCTTCCTTGCTCTGGATTCAGGCATTGTAAAATAATACTGAAGGTAGCTTTAATTAAAAAAAAAAAAAAAAGTAAATCAAGCCTTGCCCGACCTCCTTGCTAAAATATATAACTTATCCCTACAATCAGGCACTGTACTGGAGGACTGTAAAGTAGCAAATGTAACACCGATTTTCAAAAAGGGATCCAGAGGATATCTGAGAAATAACAGGCTGGTTAGCTTAACGTCCATTCCAGGCAAATTGATGGAAAGTATCCTCAAGGATAAAATTGTAAAGCACATAGAAGAACAGGCCCTGCTGGGAGAGAACAAGCATGGCTTTTGCAAAGGTAAATCTTACCTCACAAAACTGTTGGAGTATAGAAGGAGTAACAACAGGAGAGAGTGCATGCCCTCAACTCCTGCCTGTGGCTTCCAGCGGCATCTGGTGGGCCACTGTGCGAAACAGGATTCTGGACTAGATGGGCCTTGGGCCTGATCCAGCAGGGCTGTTCTTATGTCATCTTAAATTGGCCCAGTTCTATAGCCTCCAAGCCTGAGAAGCTCATTTCCGGAGAAGGTATATGTCTGCTAACCAACATCATGAAGATGGTGAAGATGCAAAGAACTCATTCAGCTTCTCTGCAATCTCCTTATCTTCCTTAATAATTCCTTTCACTCCCTCATCATCTAAGGGTCCAACTGCCTCCCTGGCAGGTTTTGTGCTTCTGATATATTTAAAGAAGTTTTTGTTATCCCCGTGACACTTCTAGCTATATGCTCCTCAAACTGTCTTTTTGCATCCCTTTGCATTTATTTTACCAGAATTTACATTTCTTCCTGTTCTCTTCATTCGGGCAGGACTTTCATTCTCTGAAGGCAGTCTTCTTCTCTTTTATAGCTTCTTTGACTCTACTAGTTAGCTATGCTAGTGTCCTCCTGAACTTGGTGGTACCTTTCCTCCTTGGTATACATTCCAACTGAGCTTCTATTATTGTGGTTTTAACTAAGTTCCATGCTTTCTGGAGGGATTTTACTCTCCTGACTTTCCCATTCAGCTCACCTTTTACCAATCCCCTAGTTTTTGAGAAGTTTCCTCTTCTGAAGTCCAACACATCTCTGTTGGACTTCCTTGGCAGTGCCTCACTCGAATATAAGCTGAATTGGATTACACTATGGTCACTGTTCCCCAGTGGTTCTACAGCTCTAACACACCAGGTACTGCACACCACTGAGTATTAAGTGCAATGTCACCTTCCTTCTGGTTCTTTCTGGTTCTGCAGCCTGTTCTAAGCCACAGTCATTTAGCATTTCTAGATATTTGGCCTCTCTGTCAATGCCCACACATGAATTTGCCCAATCTATGTGAGGGTAAGTCACCCATTATTACAGCTCTCTCTCTCTTTGAGAGACACTTTGGCAAAGAATGCAACCATACTGAAAATTAAATCACATTAGACATTTTCTTTGTCTCCCATTAAATGTCCCTGCCAAAATATTTTTTTAAATCACAGTTAAAATTTGTATAATTGTAATTTGAATACTTGTGGAAATGATTTGCATTGTTCATTAAGAATATTCATGTGGTTTAATATTTATTTAGTTGGTTTATTTATTTATCATACTTCTGTACCTCCTGATAGATGTAACTCTAGATATTTATGGAAGTTCTTTGCAGTTTTTTTTTAGGTATTGAGAGAATCTGTAACTTTGAAGCTGGTCTTGTGGTAGCAAGCATAACTTGTCCCCTTATATAATCAGGGTCCACCCTGGTTGCATATTAATAGAAGACTTGATGTGTGAGCACTGTAAGATATTCCCCTCAGGGGAAGAAGCCGCTCTGGCAAAAGAATCTAGGTTCTAAGTTCTCTCCCTGGCTTCTCCAAGATAGGACTGAGAGAGATTCCTGCCTGCAACCTTGGAGAAGCTGCTGCCAGTCTGTGAAGACAATACTGAACTAGATAAACCAATGGTCTGACTCAGTATATGGCAGCTTCCTATGTTCCCATGTTCCTAACTACGTGTCTTCAGCCCCATTTGTAAACTATCCAAATCAGTCTATTTATTATTTATTTATTTAATATATTTCTATACCACCCAAAACTCACATCTTTGAGCAGTTTACAATAAAACAGCACAAATTAAAACAAAATCAAAACCTTAAAATAATTTAAAATTTAAAACAATGTAAAATCTTTGAGTCTAATTAAAAGCCTGGGTGAACAAATGTGTCTTAACTACCTTTTATTATTAACTACCTTTTATTATTATTCCAGGTACCAGAGGTGGTTTCCTTATCTTAACCTTATCTTCTTCTGATGTGTTCACTGGATTTTAAATTTATGCAGATTATTCAGAACAAAACTGCAAAGATCACATTTGCTTCCAAAATCCTCTAAGGACATTTGGAGAGGAAAATGTGATACTGCTAGTTTTGAAACAAGTGTCATTGTCTATATGAAAATCTCACCTTAATGTCTGGGTGTTAATAAAGACATTGTAGGCTGACTTTAAATTAAATTTAAAAACTGTAATAATTATCAAGATGCAACACCTTTTTTCACAATGTTCCAGAATCTTTTTTTTTACATCCAAGTTCATTGCTAATGTAATGTTCATTACTTTTAAAATCAGAAAATAAAGTTTCAGAGGAAAAAAAGAAGCCAAACAGTGCCTTGCAGTATCATTCAGAGCATTGTTGCTGTCAGCTCAGCAGCTGAATGAATAAATATATATGGACATACTTGAAATTATAAGGATGAAACTGCACATCATGAGGAATTGCGTTTAACCTTTCTTTGGTAAATAGCAATCTATGGGAGGGGTAGATCCAGATTGGGATTGCATTATTAGGGGGGAGGGCTTTAATTTGCCACTGCATAGTCCTGATGCCTTGCCCCCATGGCTGTTCTTTGACCCAAAGGGAAAGTGCTGAATTTGAAGGTAGAGGAAATGGCAGAACTTATGGGCACATGATGGAAGCAATTGGTGAGTTTGAGTGAGCAAAGAAGAACAGAGCTGAGATTTCTAGGGGTTCGGGAAGGAGGTCGAAAGCGGGTTAGCAGTTATCAAATTTTATCCATTGTGCACCAGATAAAATAGCAACCAGCTAGACTTTGTCAGATACAACTCAGTACAGAACCCAAACCATTAAATAAAAAGGTCCCCTTTACAGTCGGTTCTCATAGTCTTCAAATAATTAGCCTGTATTTTAGGACAGTCAAGGTGAATGCAGGTGAAGCCTGGAATCTGGCCCCCCAAAGCAACCAATTTGGTGGGGATGTGGGTGAGAGCTGAAGATTGCAATGGAGGTTAGGAATACCACATTCCAACTGTGCCTTAACAATGGAAGCTGTCTGTAAAGTGGATCACTGAGGGTATTCATGTGAGCAGCCCTACCTGGGCTTGGGCAACCCCACTTGGGTAGGGCTACTCATGTGAAGCACCAGGATCAAGCCCAAGGTAGCTCAGGATTTTTACCCAGCTTTTACCTGGATAAAAGGGCATGAACACACCATTTTACGCAGGTCTGGGATCATCTGTGTGCTCCGGCTGCAAACAGCCCAGTTAGATACAGAGCTGGGTGCCTAGAGAACTCGGCTTGAGGGGAAATTGCTCAATGCACCATGCTCGTTGCCCAGTGCATTTAGGGACATCTGGAGGCCAGGCTGCATTTTCCTATCCTCTGGAACTCTGCACTGCCCAGAGCAGCACAGATCATGTAGACGCATAAGGTGTACACCCCATACATGGATTAGAATTGTCGGGGCGGGGCGGGGCAGGGCAGGGTTAAGCCTTTCCCACATGCCCTCCCCACATGCCAAAATTGGATGTGAGAATGACCTTATTGGCTCCTCTGTAAATTTGTTATAATTTGTTAGCATATCTTTTTACTTCAAAATTGACCACATAACAAACACTGCATAGCAAATAACACAGCTACACAGAAAATCACATACTACATAGCAAACTACCATTTTAAGGTATAGTATATTAAAATCTCAGTGGGTGTGGACAACCCCTTGGGTCCACAATGGGCTTTCACTCCTTTTTCTTTATTTATAATGGCACACTGTGTGAAAATCCTGTACCTTCTCAGAGAACAATTCCACACTTCAAGCTGGTCACCAAAGCTCATGGATGCAATAGCTTTCCACTGGGAAAGTCAGTTTATTTTTAGTTGCCATTAAAGCAACATTTTGGCATTCAAAGAAATAAATAGCAGCTGAGGCTAATGGGTTTGCTCAACAGTCCACAGAGTATGAATACTTCCCCCACAGCCCAGCAACTGCCAAGACTAAAGATGTCATCAGAAGAGCGATCGTACAAGTATCTCCTTGCCTTTGATTCCTTGTGATTGCCTGCCACCACTGATCTGCAGAGCAAGAACATTCTTCTTGTTAGGTTAATATATAATTCCTCCCAGAGAATGAATGCTCTGGAAGAACTCATTCCCTAAACTTGTAAACAGTAGTTTGATGAGACAGCTCACTGAATCACTTAATGACTGAATCACTTCATCTCTTTAAGGAGCTGCAGTTCACTTAGTTTTGCATGGATATTTTATAAATCATTGGTTGGAGGGAGATTTCAGAACTTTTTGCTTCTCTGTACGGAAAGCTTTGGTGCACAAGAAGGAGAATATGAAAGGAAATAAAACTGAGCCTTAAACCTGAACCTTAACCTCCCTCTCAAAAAATTCTAGTGGTTCACATATTTTTGTTTTATAAAAGGTTAAATGAGCTACTGGTTTTCTTTATCCTCATTAAGATGAAAACACATCTTCAGTGGGGATTTTGCCTCTCCCAGGCATCTTATGCACTCTAGAAAGGGTTTGTTAGCTTTTGCTTTTTTTTTTAAATCCTTCACTTTAAAAACCATTCTTTTTGCAAATTTTTGCTGCTCTCTTGAGCATTTTGATGATTTTAGGATGGCATTATCCTGAGCGAACATTCAGGTTTCCCTTTAGAAAGTCCACAGTATGGGTCATCTTGGATTACATGAGTCTATACATCAATTCAGACCAGGGCTGCTCAACTTTGGCCCTCCTGCAGATGTTGGCCTACAGTTCCCATAATCCCTGGCTATTGACTGCTGTGGCTGGAGATTATGGAAATTGTAATCCCAAAACAGCTGGAGAGCCCAAGTTGAGCAGCCCTAATTCACACAGACAGTCATCCAGTGTAGCAGTGACCATAGTGTGGAAACTCTAGAGAGTGTTTTGAATGTTCTCCTGGGAGTCCATACAACCTGAATGCTGTTCCTGCTCCTGGCACAGTATTTCTGTCTCTAAAAAGCTGCTCACATCAATGGTAGCCATGGGAATACCCATGGAATAGAAATCCAATGGAGCATTCAAGTTGCTCCCTGGAAAGTTTGCATATACTGTAGGTGCCACCAACTTGGATGATTATATATCTGATTGGATGTGTTGACTCATTTGAAGAAATACTACTCAGGGAAGCAGTAGATGTATTGGGTGGGGGAGAATGAATAATTTGTTGCAACTAAGTGAATTTCTTTCACTCAGATGAAACAAATTATTGTTAAAGTGATTTGAATCTTGTTCATTGAATAATTCTCCCCCATTGGCAATTTATATTTCATGATGAAAATGGAAAATTGTGAATATGTGGCTGAACCCTATTCATACAGACATTCTGTGGGAATGCTAGTTATGCAAATGTATCCCAAATTACTTTGCAAATACACCCACTTGAGTTCCCATTGAAATGTATATGCAACTTCAGTCCTGCAGTGCAGGGCAAATGATGCAACTGAGGTTTCAAAGTTGATGCCGAAGCCTGGTGATACAATTGGATGGGGTCCCATGTGGAAAGGATTGATGCAGTCACTGGATCCACAGTTTTCATCAAAATGCAAGCATACTGACTCACTAGGATATGGTGATACACACCTGCCAACATGTCCCTATTTCCCCATTTACCTTAATGAGAGAAGAAGGCCATGGCAGGTATAGTGACATCAGTCTCTTATTCTTAGAATGACTCATCATACAATTTTAAAAACTTGTTTTAGTTTTTGTAGCATTATCCAGTACACATACAAAACAGCAGACAACACATATAGATAGATTGTGATTGGATGCATCATGTTAGTTTGAATGCCTCTATCTAAATCTGTAGATTCTTCAATTTCTTTATTATATATGTTTATATCAGCATTCAATTACAATGGAATATTGACATGCCATTACCACTGGTACATCTGGTGGCGACTCGGAACTGGGCCTTCTCTGTAGCTGTGGTGTCTCACTTCTCACCAAATGACTATAGATCATTGTGAAAAAGTTTAGATAACGTACTACCTTTTACCAGAATTTATTTTTTAAACCCTTTGTGATGGAAAGAGAAAATCAGTAGAAGCATGAAACAGTGGCCAACATATCAAAGTGATAATGCTGTGACAGATTCCAGAAACTGGGAAACTATGTAGTTCCCTCAAAACATTTAATGTTTTTAAAGTATTTTCACCACAAAGTGAGACACAAAGAAGTTAATGACATCAGATGGACAGGGAGACAACTGAAAAGGATGCTGCCGTCATGGAAACAGGTACATTGGACTAAATGCACCTGGTGCTATACAGATGGAGAGGAAATTGTTAGTTGTATCTGATATGCATCTCATCTATGTATCTCATATATCCCTTCCAAGTTAATAGCATTTATTCACTAGAGCTCTTCTCATGATCAGTGAGAAGAGCTCCGGGGTGGTCTGCTGGGAGAGTGGGTTACACTTACCCGCCCAGCAGATGATCTCCTACCCTTCTCTGGGTGGGCAGATCACCCGCCTAGATGAGCACTAGCTCCTGCTGGTAGCTCTGGGGGTCGGGTGCAGGGAAGCACTGCCATGTGGTGTCTTGCTCTCCTGGAGCTCCGATAATGCACCATGTGAGTGCTCGGTGCATTATGGGAATCCCCCCTCCTCAATTGTGCTAGCTGCAGCTGCAAGCAGCTGTGGCTTATACACAATCAGAAAAACAAGAGTAAGGGATCACTCACTCCCTTAACCTCATTTTAATGGGAGGCTGCTTAGGTAGGTTGGCCGCTGTGTAGCCACTGGGATCAAACCCAATCCCGGAGGTTCACATGCATGTGCAAAACTGGGCTGGGCTCCCTTAGCCCACTTTTGCACATGCATGTGAATAGCTTCATTGAGTACCTTGTCATACTAGAGATGAATCACCTTCCTATGGTTTCAGCAGAGCAGGTGCCTAAGCTTGCCACCCACAACCCATCATACCAGCCAGTGGCATATTGATGGGTGTGTATTGAAGTGGTGATAGCATTTTCCCCTCCCATCCCGCTGAGCATGAGAGGAAGAGGTTTTATCAATGAATACTTCAACAATTCCTATTCCAGCAGACAAATAGTTTGCGCCCAAAGACCTTTGCACCCTCACTAGAGTCTTTAGAAGCAGGACCATTGAGTGCTGGAGAAGGTAGTCTACAAGGGACTAATATGGCAGCTCTTCCTTGCACCCTGTCTGCCAGAAAAACAGAGTGGAGATGGAAGTAGCTGTGCAAGTCTGTTGGCTAAGTTCTGTCACCATTGCCTTTTCATTCACTCATTCATTCGTTCATTCTTTCAATTTCTATACCTCCCTTCCAAAAATGGCTCAAGGTGGTTTACACAGAGAAATAACAAATAAATAAGATGGATCCCTGTCCCCAAAGGGCTCACAATCTAAAAAGCAACATCAGATAGATTCCAGCAACAGTCACTAGAGGTACTGTGCTGGGGGTGGATAGGGCCAGTTACTCTCCCCCTGCTAAATGAAGAGAATCACCACATTAAAACTGACCAGCTGGTCTGGTTCCAATAGTAACTATATTGGGACTATCAGAATTAATTCTGAAAATGACAGGCAGGAGGTCCAATAGTCAAAAGTCAAACTAAATTCCCTCCTGTCATTTTGGAATTTGTCCAGTTTCAACATGCCTATTGGAACTCTGAGGCACAGAGTTCCTCAGCACAGCGTACTCTCAACATGCAGGATTTTAATTTTTAAATAGCCTTCTTGCCACTTCCCAGTTGAGGAATCTAAGCAAGCCATTTAAAAATCCTCTCTGACTCAGCAGAAGGGTAATTTTGACAACCTGCCTAGACTGGAAATCAGGGGTGGGTGACTGGGAAATGGGTAACCCCCTGAGGGGGACCCACAGAAACAGATGGTGCTCCTTAGGGGTTGCTGTCCTCCTTCCCAATTTCCAAAAGCGACCTGTCAAAATAACCCCTCTGCTGATTCAGAAAGGATTTCAAATAGCTTCTCAGCTGAGAAGCAGTGAGCAGGACGTTTAAAAATTAAAGGGCCAACATGCTGACTCTCAGCCGTGTGGCGGCTTCTTTCCCCCCTGTTGGGATTTAAAAATTAAAGAATATCAGAAAAATTTCAGATTTTTGATATGAACTAACTGATCCAACAGTTTTTATGGGATCATGTCAGTTCTGACATTTTTCCTGCCAGATCACGTTGGATCAGGTCCAACAATTTTCAACCTGCACAGGCTTATTATTTACTCCTCACCTTAACTATGCAGACACTACCATATCTATATATTATTGCAAAGTGCTATGGCTTAAGTCTAACTGTAATACATGCCCTCATATTACATATGTATTTCACTTGTGTCCTGTCCATGTTATATGGTTTCAGTGATAAGGCACTCTATGAGTACCCAAAAGCCCGCTCCTGTTCATGGAGATGGAGCTGTAGCTCAGTGATAAAGCATCTGCTTTGCATGCAAAAGGTCCCATGTTCAATCCCTGGCATCAACAAGTATATGTCAGCTGTACCACTGACATATATGGGTGTTCATCACACCCATATTCACATGGGTAAAACAAACTTATTCTTTCATTATATCAATTTGCTTTAAATAAATTGATTAGACAATTGAAATAAAACCATACATGATTTATATTGGAAAATAGAATTTTTGTCTCATCCTCCAAACTTCACACACACACACCCACACCCACCCACACACACACCATCCACAAAAGCTTGTTAAATGGCTATGGAGCAATTCATCGAGAACCATAATAAATTTTGCAGCATAAGCTGTGTAGATGTAAAACGACAAATTTAACTGCATTTATATTAAAGCAATTTTCTGCCCATCAGAGAGATGAACACATTAATATGTAAATGATTAACTTACATCCAGATGCACTGTGCACCACCACTGAAATAAGGAATTTTAAAAATGTTATCACTTACCTTTTATTGCTTTCTCAAAGGAAAAATGCTTAGAAAAATTACAATCACTGCATTTAGAGGAGGCTCATTAAGAGAATATATACTCTGAAGCAAATCACCCATGAATTATGGAGAAGTCATGTTCACAATCATTTCTTTCTACATTTTAAATCTGTTTTCTTTGCTACTTCTTTCAGTATACAGCCATACCAAACAAATAAATTTCCAGTACTTTAACATTTACAGTATTTAGAAGCAAAATATTAGTCAGTGTTCTGAATGCAGGTTGGTTGCACTGGATGAGGATGGGCTGTGGCACAGTGGCAGTTAGTCCATATTACAGAAATCAGTGGTGCATCTTGGACACAAGTAGCTCAGTCCAGCTAGGAGTCAGGCTACCTGCAAGTGGAAACACAATTTTTCCTAGCTGGCTGGGTGCTGTGAATGGAGTTTCCCAATCTGATCCAGCCGCCAGGGCTGCAGATGTGTAGCCAAGTAAACAGAGCTACGAATCCTGCCAGTGCCAACCATCTGGTTAGGATGAGACATGGGAAGGTGGTTGCTTCCAACATCAGCATTGCCCCTCCTAGGACCTGGACTCGTGCCAGCATCAGAATGACTTACATTGATGGCTCCTTGGCAAAGGCTCCTTGGGCTTCGGTCTTTTCTGGAAGGGCACAGGAAAGGCATGTACAGCAGAGGCTCCTAGGCCACTATGGGAAGAGACCCTAACGACCCAATCCAATGCATGTCTTTTTGGAAGGAAACCCCACTGGGTTAAATGAGACTTAGTACTAGGTAGCTTTGAACAGGTATGTAACCTATGAAAGATCCACACGTTTCAGATCAGGTGACTTTGTTGCACTCAATTGAAATAAACAAAACTATTAAGACTACTATTAATTGATTGATTGATTGATTGATTGAGTGCCGTCAAGTCGGTGTCGACTCTTAGAGACCACACAGATAGATTCACTCCAGGATGAAAGACTACCATAAGACCTGAATACTGATTAGGCCTTCCCCTTTAGCTGGTAGTGGTTTCACATTTCTTACAAATCAGGAAATTACCATTTGAATCTAACTTCTGCTATGAACTTATTCTGCATAGGCACTCTTTCGCAACCTCAATCCCTTAGCTGTAGTATGGAAGTGATAAAACTACGGATGACCCTTCCATGAGGCACTGTGAGGTAGTTGCCTCAGGCAGCAGATTATTGGGGTGCCAGCAAAATGGCATTTCCTTCCTGCCCCTGCTTTAAAAAGGGGGGAAGCGGGGAGGAGAGTACATTCAAGGCAGGAAACATCTGGCACCCTGCCTCGGGCACACAGAGGTCATGACACTGTTCCCCAGGGCTGCTGTGGACTTCTAACAGCCCCAAAGCTGTTCAGAAGTGGTTTACCCATTTGCCATAATAGGGAAACATGCAGAAATGCTATTTAAATAACCACTGCTTCTGAAATGCATTAAGGCTGCCTCAGAAGTCCACAGCAGCCCTGGCCAGTGTTACAGCTCTATAAAGCTGCACAACATGTCAGAGAAGGAATGTACAGTGTTTGGGACTAAAAGTTGTACCATCGAGTCGTTGTCAACTCCTGGCGACCACAGAGCCATGGTAGAATACAGTCTTTGGTAGAATACAGGAGGGGTTGACCATTGCCTCCTCCCGCAAAGTATGAGATGATGCCTCTCAGCATCTTCCTATATCACTACTGCCCAATATTGGTGTTTCCCCTAGACTGGGAAACATACCAGCAGGGATTTGAACCAGCAACCTCTTGCTCCTTAGGCAAGTTACTTCCCCGCTGTGCCATTAGGTGGCTGTATAAGGACTAAAATGATATATAAATCTATGTAAACATCCCCTGCTCAATCCTTGGATATCCAGATCAGCTTCTTGTCTGTATTCTTTAAGAGATGTATTTAGTATGGCTGTAGTATTGATTTAAATTCAAAAGATTTGTTGCTGTTCCGCATTTTCTATAGTTCTGTCATTGTAATGTCATCAATTAAGGCAGCATATTGACTACTCTTCTCTCTTTAGTCTAGGTCAGGCCTGCTCAATTTAGGGCACCCTGCTGTTTTTGAACTACGACTCATATAATCCCAAGCCACGATGGCCAATAGCCAGGGATTATGGGAGTTGTAGGCCAATATCTTCAGGAGGGCCAAAGCTGAGAAATAATGGTTCAAGGCTAATTAAGATACTCAGAACTGTTTCACCTAAACTTAGGTCAATATGTGTTTAAGATACATATCCAACTGAGATGTTCAAAGAGGGAATATGTGTATGTAAATAAATAAAGACACCATTGCAGATTGACAAAGACCTGATGTCAACCAAAGAACTTCATGACAAGATGACATTTCAGGCTACTTGGTCAGTATATTCCTAAATGACTCTGTGATTTTCTTGATAAATTAGATAAATTGGGTGAATTTGTGGTTTCTGCCTTCTAAGTTCTCACTTTACCCAATAAAGCGACACAGCAAATGATGTACTGAAAAAGTTACCTATTTTACTTTATCCAGATGCATCTCTCACAGGAATAGCTCCGTTGTTAATTGAGAATGTAGCCGCTTGCACCAGCGCATATAGGGCATGGCTTCCTTGCCCCAGCCTCAATTCAATGAAGCACGAGGTAGTTGGAGCCAGTTGATTGGCTGGAGGGGGTTTGGAGGTGGGACCAGTGCTGTTGCATCTGGTCCTTCCTTCATTCCCCCTCAGTCCATGCTCAGAAGTGATCTCGCCCCCATCCCTGGGTGTAGTGCAGGCTTTGGCTGGCTGCCCCTTTTGGAGGACCAGTAGGGTTTTGTTGTTGGTTTTTTTGGCTCCCAGTGAATTGACCCATGCTGGGGGTCTTTTTTGCCTACCTTGCACTATTGTTCCTTAAGCATCCTGGTCACAACAGCAGGTACAATGTGGCATAAATGGGCGGTACAGGGTGGTGAACATCTTAAAGCACGTGTTTGGCATTAGAAGGAGTCCATGGCAGTCCTTAGAGGCTTAGAGGTCCTTAGAGGCTTTACAGTTCAGGGAGCACTGGCTTGGGAATTGCCAACCTTAAAGAGCTTTATGGCTTGAGCACAGTGATCCTGGAAGGAGGAGCTTTGACACTAGGTTCACTAAAATGGCAATATCAACTGCAGGGCTGATGCTGACCAGAGCCAAGGTGCGTCACCCATTAGTCTTAAGTAGATTTGCTGTGGTCAGCGAGTCTCTAGTTTCCACACTGAAGCGGGTGGAGACCAATCCTCCTTCTTTTCAGAATAATTTTAATAAAGTTGTAGTCCTCTTAACTCCATTAACTTGTCTCGTGTCTTCATTGGTTCTGGGTGCAATATATGTGTCCTGATCAGCCAGCTGCAAATATAATCTTTTTATTATTTCATAATTTAAGCTGGAAAAACGTTCTTGCTAGTTTAGCATCCTAATTGCTTAATTTACCTCTTAGCAATTACCTCTCGCCAATTTGTCCTTGATTGTTAATTTCTACTTTTATATTAAAATTTCATTATATCTATTTCTTTGATTCATTTGTGCCTAACTTTCATAACACAATTTGGTGTATTATCATTAAGTGAATTTGCTGTAACCATGATTTTTTGGAGAAACTATTTTGCAGTTCTTTCTCATTGATTTTGTAGCTTGAAGTAGCGCTGCAGGGAAATGCTTGACTAACAAGCAGAAGGTTGCCGGTTCGAATCCCAGCTGGTACTATATCGGGCAGCAGTGATATAGGAAGGTATCATCTCATACTGCATGGGAGGAGGCAATGGTAAACCGCTCTTGTATTCTACCAAATAAAACCACAGATTGTGAGCCCTTCGGGGACAGGGTTACATCTTATTTATTTGTTATTTCTCCGTGTCAATCACCCTGAGCCATTTTTTGGAAGGGCGGTATAGAAATCAAATGAATGAATGAATGAATATTTAGTAAATTAAAATTAGCCTGGCTTGTAACCTGAACCTCACTTGAACCTTAAAGTAGGGCACTTTAACTGTTCATAATATTTTTTTCTTAGCTAACCTGCATGAAATTCAGGTCTGTATAGATGGCTTCCTAGGTAATCCTCACAACAACCATGAGAGGTAGGTCAAGGTGAGAGTTTGTTATTAATCCAGTGTCACAAAGTCCAAGCTTTGTGGTTGAGTGAGGATTTAAATCATGCATAGGGCAGTGAATAAAGGTCTCATAAATAAATACAACAGAATACTACAAATAAAACATAGCTGTCCTGATTTTCATACCAGTGCCTAATTCATGGGGCCAATCTACACCACTATCTTTAATATAAATTAAAACTACTTTTTTAAAAAAGAAAGAAGAAGTGTGGACAATCTATGGTTTCTTCCAATAGTTTCATTCCCTAATCTGAATTAATGTGTGCGGCCAGAGATTTGTAAAAGCAAAGTGTCCTTTGCTTTTTAGGGGCTTTGTACTTCAAATCCCTAACTAAGAATTATTTTGTGATAAACTTATCTAAGCTTCCTCATCATTAACTCCCTTAAATTATAGTGTCTGAAGATGTTTATATGGATTAGCTAAGTAATCTAGTATGAAGCGCAAACTGCAAACCAAAGTGAAATTGAGTTCCCAACTGACTGGGGAAAGTAATTAATGATTTAACTGCACAACTGTTAGTGGATCTATAATGCAACTTAAAAGCTAATTGAGAACTAAAGAGCCTGAGGACAGAGTGAAGCCAAGTGAAGCCACAGTGCCCTCTGAGTAGCATTTGGTCAGCCTGCTGTCAAGCAGAGTCAGAAAGCAGTCTGTCTGTGTGGCTTCGATAAGGCAGAGGGAAATGCATTGCACCCTGGAAACTCTTGGCAATCTTTAAATCTGTTCTGGTTGTGTATGGTCAACAGATAAAAGAGGTGGGTTCACAGCACAGAACTGACACAGAGAAGTCCTTGAGGCAGGTTCTGGCCTCCCTCTGGCCTCCATGCCCCTTGAGCTCAATGCTTTGTACTTGTATCAGAGCCAGGACTGACAAATCACTAGCTAGAAGAGAGTCAGGAAATGTACTCTTTTTGCCTCTTCACATCCAAGTTACCTTAATTGGTCCCAGCAGACAGTCTCTGTTTGCTGACTTCCTCCATTGGCAGCTGGTAGGCATCTTAGGGGCAGTAACATTTCCCCTCCATCTTACCCCTGAGAAAATTCCAAGTTTGTGGCCCTTATTGGGATTCTGATTCATCACAGCCCCAAAGAAGAAATCTGAACACTATGGCCTCTAGCACAGAATTTGGAATTTCGTTCATAATCTTTGCAGCATTTCTTTTTAAATTTTTTTGCTCTTTTGGTAGGTTAGGGAACAAAGTGGGAAATGTGTGGTGGCATATCTCTGAGGATGAGGAGCCTTAAAAATAACAGGCACTAGGAACTGCACATAATGTTGTTATTCACAGTGATATTTTATATATTTATTTATGCATTTATTATTTATTTAAAATATGTGCATACTGCCCTTTTACCTTTACAGGCACAGAAATGAACATAATAATACAAAAACAATAATTTAAATTAAAACAGCCAATTAACCAAATTAAGAATATAGCTAGCAATTGTGGAGCTCAATAACTATGGATATACAGTTAACTACTGATGTGATGTGAGTAGTTATATTAGCAGTGTTAGCAAGTGAACATCATATTAGCAGTGTAACAACTCGGTGGTTTTTAGATTGTGTTCCAGGAAACCCTAGATTTCTTCAGAAGCTTTTAGAGGGTTTCTCAGGGAAGAGATCAGTAATAGTGGGCAAGCTTCTCTGAAAGACAGCTGGCCCACTTGTGTATACAAGTCTTTGCTTGTATACACAGTTGTAGAATGGTGTTAAGGCATATTCTTCATATGGAAGGGAAATAAGATTCCACAGGCTTGGGCAGTAGTACCACCTGATTATGTACCCTAAACATGTCCCAGTATATTCTAAAAATACACAGGGTTTCCATGGAGGAGAAGCCTTGGTGGAAAGTATTCCCTGAAGTTAGAAAGTCTGTGGAGTAACATAAGAGCCAAGGTGCAGCTCTTCCTCTAAGCAACTGGGGAGTTTCCCCCTCATTTTATATATTTATTTATTTACCACATTTGTATATTGCCTCATACTGATGACTCTGGGTGATTTACAATAAAACAATACAAATTAAAACAAAATAAAACGGTAAAAATATTACAATAATTTAAAATTTAACACAATATAAAAAACAATTAAAACTGTAAATCTAATTAAAAGCCTGGGTGAACAAATGTGTCCTAAATGCCTTTTTAAAACTTGACAGAAATGGGGAGGGAGCACTTTTCAAAATGTCGGGGCAGCAATGGAGAAGGTCTGTCCCTGAGTAGCCACCAGATGAGCTGGTGGCAACTGCAGTTGAACCTCTCCTGATGATATCATAAGGCTGTGGGGTTCATGGTGAAGAAGATGTTCTCTTAAATACCCAGGGCCTAAGCTGTTGAGGGCTTTATAGGTTATAACCAGCACCTTGTATTTTGTCTGGACACTTATCGGCAGCCAGTGTGGCTCTTTCAATACAGGAGTAATATGGTCTCTCTGAGATGAGAGACCGTTATTGAATTCCGCCCTGCCAAACCTAATAGCCCATGTCCCCTGCCAAACTATCTTACTCCTGCCCCTGCAAAATAACAACAACAACAACAACAACCCCCAGTGAGGCACTACCTTGGCGTGGTTGTTCGGCTTGTGTGCTCTGAGGAAGGTGAGAGCTATGCCAGAGCTATGCTTCTTCTGGGTACAGTCCAAAAGACCTTGAAAAGCACCTCAACACCATAGGGGCCACAGAAATCACCACCAGCCAATTACAAAAAGCAGCTTTACTGGGAACAGTCTATATTCTGCGACGATATCTATAACAACAACAACAACATTGACAATAAAATTCAGGCATCCCAGGTCCTTGGAAAGGACTCGATGTCTGGATAAAACAAACCAGTCAATAACACCTGTCTGACTGTGTAAACAAGTAATAATAAGAAGAAGAAGGAGGAGGAGGAGGAGGAAAGGGAAGGGAAGGGAAGGAAGGAAGGAAGGAAGGACTCAATGGCAGGAACACCCTACAAACCATAAAGACCTGGGCTATAACTATTATCAGATACACTGCAGGAATAATAGATTGGACCCAGGCAGAGCTAGAAATGCTAGATCATAAGACCAGGAAAATCATAACCATTAATTGTGCTCTACACTCTGCACTCGCAGCTCAGGTGGAAGAGGAATGCTGCAAGACCATCAAACAGTAGAGGAGGAAAAAAGAGGCTTTGAAGAATATATCAAGGACAGTGAAGGAGATGCACTTAAAATGGTCAATAACAAGAAACTATTCAACACCAATGAAACAAAGCAGGCCTACAAGAAAGAACAAGTCAAGAACGGAGCAGAAAAATGGAAAAATAAGCCACTGCATGGTCAATATTTGCACAATATAAGTGGAAAATCAGACATCACCAAGACCTGGCAATGGCTTAAGAATGGCAACTTGAAGAAAGAAACAGAGGGTTTCATATTGGCTGCACAAGAACAGGCACTAAGAACAAATGCAATAAGAGCGAAAGTCAAAAAGTCAAAAACAATCAGCAAGTGCCACCTTTGTAAAGAAGCAGATGAAACAGTGGACCACCTAATCAGCTGTTGTAAAAAGATCACACAGACTGATATGGTCCCACCAATCTTTGGCTACAGGTAGCTTGTATTTTTTGCAGATCTTCCATTGTATCATTGCTGCTACATTGTCATGCCTTTGTTTGTAGTCAGTCTGTGTGATCTTTTTGCAACAGATAATTAAGTGCTCGACTGTTTCATCTGCTTCTTTAAATGGCAGCACTTGCACAGCCACTATTAAACCCTTTGTTTCTTTCTTCAAGTTGCCATACTTAAGCTACTGCCAGATCTTAATGATGTCTGATTCTCCAGTTATATTGCACAAATATTGAACATGAAAAAGTTGTAGAAAATGAAGATGTAAAAATATTATGGGACTTCCAACTACAAACAGATAAACATCTGCTACACAGTAAACCAGATATTGGTGTATCTGGTGATAACTGTATTCGAGAAGAAAGAAAAACAAGTCAAAATAATTGGTGTAGCAATAACAGGTGACAGCAGAACAGAAGAAAAAGAAATAGAAAAAAACACAAAATATAAAGATCTTCAAATCGAAATTGAAAAGTTGTGGCAGAAGAAGACCAAAATGATCCCAGTAGTAATTGGTGCCCTCAGTGCAATTCCAAAACACCTTGAAGAGCACCTCAATACCATCGGGGTCATTGAATTTACCATCAGTGAATTACAAAAAGCAACTTTACTTTTGCTTACATTTTGTGACGATATTTATAACAACAACAATGTTGACAATAAAATTCAGGCATCCAAGGTCTTTGGGAAGGACTCGATGTCTGGATAAAACAAACCAGTCAATAATATCTGTCTGACTGTGTGAATAAAGAATAATAATAATTAATTAGGAGTTGCTCCTCAAGCTTTCCCTGTGTCTGTACCTCTACATAAGAGGAAAAGACCCAGAGAACTCCTCAGGTCAGCTCCTGATCTGGATCATAGAAGCTGATTTGCAGAATCCCGGGAGTCCCTGCCTCCAGCAATGCATGTGAGTATACTATTTAAATGGCTGGTTCAATAAACATATCAGAAAATTCTCTTCTGTGAATACCAGTACCAGTGAATACCAATCTTGGTTCCTGTCCCTGTCAGTCCATGATTTGTGATTCTCCACCTTCTTTCCCTAGATGCGAACAAGTATGAAATTCCAGTTTCTTGCAATAAATTGGTGTCTACAACATATTACCAAATGTGCACTCCAAAGAAACTATAAACACATGCAAGTGCAACTACCTGCACAATTGGAGTTTTCATTGAACTTTGCGGCACAGTGGCTCCTGCAGGCACAAAGACAACTCCCCTTTTAGAACTGAATAGTAGCTGAAATTCTGCAGAGCATGGGCATAGCTAGGGGAGAGGGAGCCCGTGTTCATCCCTCTCTCCGGCAGCCCCTTGGAGTGAGGGAGATAATGAAGAAGAAAGGGAGGGGTGGAGCTGGGGGCCCTCAGGAGCTGGGGGGGGGCTGGGTTCTTTGAACCCATCCACTCAATTATAGCTACACCCCTGGTGGGGCTGGGGATCCAGAAACCATATTCTAGTAACACCTTTCTCAGAATCAGCCACTATAACACAAATCTTAAGCAGCTAGTTTTTGAGTTAAGAGCCGTTTCCAGCTTGAAATGTAAGAAAAGCAAACGGTATGGCAGGTGGGTGAAATGGCCTGAAAAGGTCTGCATTTTATAACAGTCTTAAGAAGTGAAGTCTGGAGAAGTTATGCAGACTCATAAGAACATAAGAACAGCCCTGCAGGGTCAGGCCCAAGGCCCATCCAGTCCAGCATCCTGTTTCACACAGTGGCCCACCAGAAGCCCCTCGGAGGCCCACAGGCAAGAGGTAAGGGCATGCCTTCTCTCCTGCTGTTGCTCCCCTGCAACTGGTATTGAAAGGCATATTGTCTCTGAAGCTGAAGGTGGCCTATAGCCTATAGCCACCAGACTAGTAGCCATTGATATAGACCTTTCCTCCATATATTTGTCCAGGCCCCTTTAAAGCCATCCAAGCTAGTGGCCATCACCACATCCCATGGCAGAGAATTCCAAAGGTTAATTTGAGTTGTGTGAAAAAGTACTTCCTTTTGTTGGTCCTAAATTTCTTTGCAATCATCTCATGTTGATATGTCGATCAGCCTCACTAGGTGCAGGGCATTTCAAAGGAGAATTGAATACTGTGATATGTTTCAAGCAAGCTGATCGGCGTCAGAATTTAATCCTACAGCAGTGCTCTATTTGTGTAATTAAAAATGACTACTGAAAAAAAAATCCATAGTGCTAACCTTGTGTTCCCTTTTTTTCATTGTTAGCTATAAAGTGCTCAATGCTGAGCATTCTGTGGGGATTACAAATGGCCATCAGTTCTTCCTCCCCAGTTATTAATCCCTGGAAATGCCCTGAATTGCAAATGCTATTGCTTGAATTGCTGTGTGCTTTGACTAACTGCATATTAATTTGAACACAGTTTGCTGAAAGCATAACTTTGCTACTGGGCAAGGGGAAAGATAGGTGAGACACACACAATTTGATACCGAGGAGCAAGTGCAGTAAAATTGTATAAGGATACCTGATATACATGCAAGGGTGTGTGTGCATTTGCATTTGCACACACTCACATGCACGCACACACACTTGTATAAGTTAATCTCATGTTTCACAGTGTCTCTTGGGAAGAGTTAATACAGTTTGTTATTTTTAAAGAAAAGTCAGACATGCTATCTGGCTCACCTTAACTTTCTCTTTTTCAAAGATAATACCATGCATCAACTTTCCCAAGAGAGCACTGTTATGTGGAACACTTTTCTGTTGTAAAAAACATAAGCACAATATAAACAACAGCTATATTCCGTCATTGTTTCTGGCAGGAACCCTGCTAAAGTTCACAAGAGACATCTTTGAGTGACTGTACTTTGTGATTTGTTATTTTTGCAGCACTCACAATGGGATGTGATTGTTTTATTTTTTTTACCTTTGCTTCCTGCGGTGATCAACTGTGATCACCAGAGTGAAAAGGCATAGTCCACTTTAACTCTCATAGCTTTTCCCAAACAACTGTGGGAACAGTAGTTTGGTGGGGTGGTGAGAAAGGCAATGAGAATTTCTCATTGTTTTAAATTGTTTTAATGTTTTAGCTTTGCATTTAATGTATTTTATTGTAAACTGCCCAGAGTCATGAGCTTTGGGTAGTATACAAATATGCTAAATAAATAAACTCCCTAGTTCTCTTTGCAGAACTACAGTCCCCAGTAGGGGTATAGCGACAACTGAACAAATGGGGGACAAATGTCCCTGGGTCCATGAGGCACAGGGGCCCACCGCCTGAATGATAGCTTGCTCTTTGCTCTCCCCTTCACACTCTCTAAAGAAGTGGGGCAGGGGCCCATCTATCATTTTTCTCCCAGGGCCCACCCCAACATTGCTACTCTTTTTATCCCAAGGGCTTCCTGGGAAGAGGAAATCACTATTGACTCTGGCCATGAGGTCAAAATGAAGTAATTGGAGTGCAAAGAACTCCAATGGTCCAGCAAAGAACTCCTTGGTCCAGCATTCCTCCCCACCTTCTGATATTAGAGTTTCTGGCAAAGGATTTTATAGAGGACAACTATTTGGGGGACCAAACGATTTTTAAAAAATATATATTAAAAGGAATAGAGACAATGTTGGAGACCAAACAACATTTTTTGCCTGTGTTGTGATGTCTGAAATTCTGGGGAGCAGCTCGAACATTTTGTTCGCTCAGAAAATTTTGCTCCTGTGAGCAGCTTCTCTTCCTCTGTCTCCTTCCCCTACTGGCATCTTACCGACCATCCATCCAATGGGGAAGCCAGAGGGGAGGTTCTGCTTCAGTGGAATATTTGCAGAGCCATGCAATACAGGAGCACAGATAGGTGAGCCCAGCAGCTACAGCTTGCTTCCTGCATGTGGTGGCAGCAGTGAGAAGTTAGTGGTTAGTAGGGATGTGTAAATTGATTAAGGTACAGACCGATTTGTATCTGAATCTAGCTGATGTGAGTGATTTGGAGACAAAACTAATCACCCCTGTGGTCCATTGGCTAGATTCGGGAACAAATCAAATCATGCCTGATTCGATTCAAATCGATTCAAGATTCGGATCCCTCCTATTAATTCTCCCAGATTCCCAGGTTTCATTAAAAAAAACAAAACAAAAAAAAACACTAAGCTCTAGCCCTTGTAGAAGTGGAGTTATGGAGCAAAATGTGTGGTCACTATTTTTCAAGTATTTGGATTTTTTGGTGTATAAATTTCCCTTCAATTCCTATGAGAATTCATTACACACCTTCATTTCTTCTGTTCATTTTGACTGTCTTTTCAACAGTGCCAACTGTCAACTGTCATGTACCAACTACTGTACACCCCACTCCCACCTGCAAGGCAGTTTATATTCAACTCAGTTTATATTCTAGGAATTCTTTTCAAGCATTTAGGCTCCTTGTTATCTAATAACCTTTCCTCATAATGAATCCCTATGGGGATTCATTACACACCAAAGAGTCTAAACACCTCAAAATTTCATAAAATAAAAACTGAGTACCCAGTGGCTTGTGGGTTGGGGGGGTAGTTGGAACATGGGATGCCACTAATTCCCCACCCCCACCTGCAAAGCAGTGAGGTCAAAATGAACAGAAGAAATGAAGGTGTGTAATGAAGGCACCAAAGAATCTAAACACTTCAAAAATACTGAAGTACCCCAGTGTGTGTGTGGTGGTGGTGTAGTTGACTCATGGCAGTTGACAGTTGGCACTGTCCAATGATAGTCACAATGAACAGAATAAATGAAGGTGTGCAATGAATCCTCATAGGGATTCATTCTGAGGAAAAGTTATTATACACCAAAGAATCCAAACATTTGAAAAATAATGACTTACTGATTTATGTGTCTTTAAGGTTTTTCTCCATAGGGAATAATGGAGGTTTCAGCAGCCCGTTAACTGCACTTGGGGTGTGCTGGGGTGGCCCAGAGCGAGTGGTGGTGCACAGAGGGTGCCAACCACCCCCATGGGTTGCTAACCCATGGGGTACTGGGTTTTGTTGTTTCTGGGGTGTTCTGAGTGTAGATTCTCTGGTAGCATATGAGATTTTCAATGACAAACCATGAATCCACTCTCATTTGCTAACCTTAAAGACACATAAACTTCAAAAATCACTTGAAAATCAGCCTTATGCCCAATTCCTTTCAAATAATTCTGATAGCTTCCTTTCCCCACTTGGGAACTACCACCCACCACACCTATAGGCCACCCCTTTCCCCCCCAACGTGAAGCTATACATTTGCTGCAATCCTCATTATTCCCTATGAGGAATTCAAAAATACTTTAAAAATTCACCAATAATCGGAGGAGTGTCCAATTGCCTTGGAATTTTGTGGGTGGTAGGCACCCCTGGGTGTCTACCAACCACTCCATACTTGTGCCCCTAGGTTCTCCACAATAAGGGCTAATGGGCTTGTTCAGGTCCCATTATACCCTATGAGAAAAATAATTAAAATTATTTTAAATATTCATTTAAAAATCATAGGAGTGTCCGATTGCTTCGGGGTTTGGGTGGTAGGTACCCATGGATGCCAGCTACCACCCCACCTACTTTTGGAGGTTCAAACTGGTTCAAACCAGTTCAAACTGGTTTGAAACGAACCACCCCCAGTTTGGTTTGGATTCGAACCTGCCACTCGAACCTGATGGCTGGTTTGGTTTGAATTCAAACCATCGAACTGACCCGGTTTGCATTTGAACCGGTTTGAATTTGAACTGTTTTGAATCAGAACCAGTTTGCACATCCCTACGGCCTACCACCTGTTCTCTTGACCCTTGCCCGACATGGCTTATACTATTTAGCAGGGGAATTGTTGTACGAAATCTGGTAGATATCATAAATGCTTCTCTGAGGGATGGAAGGATGCCTCCTTGTCTTAAGGAGGCAATTATTAGACCACTTCTAAAGAGGCCTGCCTTGGATCCCTCAGAGCTGAATAACTACAGGCCTGTCTCCAACTTTCTGTGGCTGGGCAAGGTAATTGAGAGGATCATGGCCTCCCAGCTCCAGACAGTCTTGGAGGAAACTGGCTTTCGGGCTGGCTATGGGTTGGAGACTGTCGGCCTGATAGATGATCTCCAGTTAGAAATTAACAGAGGAAGTGTGACTCTTTTGTTCTTTTTGGATCTCTCAGTGGCTTTTGACACTATCAACCATAGTATCCTTCCAGAGCATCTGAGGGGGTTGGGAGTGGGGGGCATTGCTTTAGAGTGGCTCCGCTCCTACCTTTCGGGCAGGTTCCAGATGGTGTCCCCTGGCGACTGTTCTTCAAAATCTGAACTTTCATATGGTGTCCCTCAGGGCTCCGTATTGCCTCCGATGTTGTTTAACATCTACATGAAACCGCTGGGAGAGATCATCAGGAGATGTGGTGCATGGTGCTATCAGTATGCTGATGACACCCAAATCTATTTCTCCATGTCAACCTCATCAGGAGAAGGCATAACCTCCCTAAATTCCTACCTGGAGGCGGTGATGGGCTGGATGAGGGATAACAGTCTGAGACTTAATCCAGATACGACGGGAGTACTTATTATGTGGGATCGAAACTCAGGAGATGAGTTTGATCTGCCTGTTCAGGAGGGAGTCACACTTCCCTGGAACAAACAGGTGCACAGCACTGTTGCCAGAACCTGAGGGGTATACTCATGAGTCAAATGGGCCATAACCCAAAATTTGGCTTTAAAAAAGCCAAATATGGCAAAAGAGGTGCACAGGCTGGGGGTGCTTCTGGATCTGAGCCTCTCCCTAGTGTCTCAGGTTGAGGCAGTGGCCAGAGGTGCCTTTTATCAGCTTTGGCTGATA
Source organism: Hemicordylus capensis (assembly GCF_027244095.1). NCBI lineage: Eukaryota > Metazoa > Chordata > Lepidosauria > Squamata > Cordylidae > Hemicordylus > Hemicordylus capensis. The sequence goes on along the minus strand of NC_069657.1, from coordinate 155,522,025 downwards.
CACCAGCTGTGTCAGTTTGTTTAGATAAACAACTTCAGGACAGTGGTACATATGCTGGTAACCTCCAGACTGGGTTATTGAAATGCGCTCTATGTGGGGCTGCCTTTGTATGTAGTCCGGAAACTACAGCTGGTTCAGAATGGGGCAGCCAGGTTGGTCTCCGGGTCATCTCGGAGAGACCATATTATTCCTGTATTGAAAGAGCTCCACTGGCTGCCAATTATTTTCCAGGCAAAATACAAGGTGCTGCTTATAACCTATAAAGCCCTAAACAGCTTGGGCCCTGGGTATTTAAGAGAATGTCTTCTTCGTCATGAACCCCACCACCTATTGAGATCATCAGGAGAGGTCCGTCTGCAATTGCCACCGGCTCCTCTGGTGGCTACTCGGAGATGGGCATTCTCAGTTGCTGCACAGATGCTTTGGAATGCACTCACTGCTGAAATAAGAGCCTCCCCATCTCTGACAATTTTTAAAAAATCTTTAAAGGCACATTTGTTCACCCATGCTTTTAATGACATACCTTTTTAATAGTTTTAACATTGTTTTAAAATATTGTTTTAAGGTTTTAAACTGTTGTAATATTTTAACCTTATGTTGTCATTTATTTTAACCAATGTTTTAATTTCTTTGTTGTCATTTATCTGTTTTAAGTAATGTTTTAACTTTTCTGTTTTTGTTGTAAACTGTCCAAAGATGTAAGTTTTGGGCGGTATAAAAATATGTTAAATAAGTAAGTAAGGAAGGAAGTAAATACACAAGCATGTACACCATTATTCTGAGGTGGGATGTCATTTGCTGAGCAGATAGGCAAGCTCAGAGAGAAGGGATTTGCCTAACAGTGGCAAGACTTTTATTCTTAGCTCCTTTATTGGAAAGAAAAGCATCAAGGAAGATGGGCAGAAGAAAAGGACTGTTTAGATATCCATCTTTGACATCCACATTCTCCCACTAAACACCTGACCTGTTTAGCTTGGTGACTAAAAATGGTTTCTCCAGTTTCCACCATACTTCAGGAAAATATACAGTCAAAACTTGGTAATAGTTTTTTTTAAAAAAACAAAAAAACTTCTCTAGGGTTTTTTTCTTAGAAGAATATAAGAGGTTTTTTTAAAGAAAAAAAGAATGTGTGAAAGGTTTTATTTGCCTTGAGGTTCTCTATATCTAGGCAACTGTGGAATAAATATAAATGGCTCAGTGTTTCCCCCTGCCCCATCTGTGTGTGAGTGTGTGTGAGTGTGTGTGTTTTAAGGTGACAAGTTCAGTAAAGTCACGAATGAAAAGAGGGGATACAACTTGGTTTGTCACATCAAACTAAAGGAAATCATTGTACTTTAGAATCAGCATTGACCTTGTTACTGCTACAGATCTCAGGTTCAGGAAGGTGCTGAAACTTTCTTTTGCAACCTACAACACATTGCTCTCCTGAAGCAGCAAGGATAAAAGATGTTAGACTTGCACTCACTAATGAGGGGCAAATCTTGAGGTTTCCAGGTTCTCCTTCAGGCCAACACAACACTGGGATGTTTCTGAACTCTCTCACTGATACATTGCAAAATGGGGCAAAGAGTTTAGAGCTTTCATGCTACAAAACAAAAATCAGAAAAATGCTTACTACCTTTAAGGCCATTTTCATGATGCCAAAAATTGCTGCCATTTTGTGACCACATTTTGACATTTCTTGTAAAAATGTTTATGAATTTTATACTTTTAGAGTGTCTGACAACCATGCAAAGACTCAAGTGTCCTGGGAAAGCTATATTTCCCAGGGTCCCTGGCACCTGGGATAGTGCCATAGCAGTGTTGAGTGAGTTCCAGGGTATGAAGCCAACAGACCTCCAGTGAGACCTTCCTGCCACCTCTTCTACCCCTACGGTCTGAGCTGCTAGACTAGTAAGGTGACTGGGAAGGGAATAGCTACATAGGTTTGTAGGTGAGATTGATGGCTCAAACAAGTTGGGGAGTTGTTCAGAACCCGCTGTGCTGCTGACTATTATTGGGAGCACAGTAAGATCAATGACAAACATTGAATCTACTCTCATTTGCTACCAGAGAATCTACTCTCAGAACAACTCAGAAACAACAAAACCCAGTGCCCATTGGGCCTGTGGGTTTTGGGGTGGTTGGCACCCTATGTGCACTATACCACCACTCGCTCTGGGCCATCCTGGTGCCACCCAAGTGGAGTTATGGGGCTGCTGAAATCCCCATTATTCCCTATTGGGGGAAAGCTTAAAGACGTGAAAACTTCAGAAATTATTTAAAAACCACCCCTTTCACCAATTTCTTTGAAATCTGGATGGTAGTAGGCACCCATTGGGGCACTACCACCTGACTCACTCTTCTGCCCCCCAGCCCCCTTTCTGCCCCAAATCTCTCCCAAAGACATGCCAACTTTGAAAATTCTTTAAAAATCACCCCTTTGCCCAATTCCTTTGAAATATGGATAGTAGCTTTCTTGCACACATTGGGCACTACCACCCACCACAACCCACTCTGGGCCACCCTGGTGATCCCCACATAGAGCTATAAGGTTGCTGAAATCCCCACTATTTCCTATGAGGAAAAGCTCAAAGATGTGCCAACTTCAAAAACTCTTTAAAAATCACCCCTTTGCACAATTTCTTTGAAATGTGGGTGATAGCTTCCACCCATTGGGCACTACCACCCACCCCATTCTTTTGGCCCCAGGACCCTTTTTAAAATCAAAATCGATTCTGATTCTAATTCAGAAATCTTGAGTACAAATTGAATCTGGGGTGATTTGGGAGGGGGTCAGATTCGAACCCAAAACAAATCAGAGGTGCTTCGATTTGGGTATAAATTGAAATGAAAAAAAGTTGATTTGTGCACATCCCTATGATGTGTTCGATTCCCTGGTTCATTCCTGAAGACAAACTGGCACTTGCTGACACCAAACTGGCATTTGACTCTACAATCACTGCCTACAGCAGCATTACTAATGGGAAGGGGGGGGAGGTTAAAGCAGGGAGCACTGTCAACCCCACCTCAGCAGAAGACTATGCAGGTAATGCGGTGAACAATAAATAAATAAATTAAAAATGGTGCTATTGCATGGGATCTGACAGAATCTTCACAAAATTGGGTATTATATGTTTTTACTTCTTGCACTTCACTTTTCTTTAAATTATAACTGTATACGTGGCTTTCAGAAACAATAAAACAATATGTTAGAACATATTTTAAAATAATTAATAAAAACATCACAATAATTTTCAGTAGACTAGACACTTGATGACATCTTGACTACAATGGAGGAAGCACCAGTGTAGCAGCAGTGCTTCTGAATAGTTCTGGACTAATGCAGCACCGGTACTAGTGTTTCAGGAGGGGGAATGAAATTCCCCACTGAACTGCAGTGACCTCCCCTTCCCCCAGAAGTCCTCTGTGTCTTCCAAAAATATATCCCTGAGGGTTGCACGATTCTGAGGTGCACATTATTGTTGGGTGACACAGAGGGCTTCTAGAGGAAGGGGAGGTCATTGAAATTTGCCCTCAATTGAACTTCCAGAAGCACAAGTCATTCTCCTATTGCACTGATGCTTTTTTAGTCAGGATGTCAGCCAATAGTAGCAAGTTTATCCAAATAAGAAGTCTATGTTAAAGTCTGCTGAACTCACTTTTAAAAATCTGTACATCACAAAGCACATAAATAGGGATCTTGGTGGACTGGGAAGGCAGTCTGCAGACTACAGAGTCATCACTGTGGAGACTCTCTCCCTCGTGCTCCTCCCACCGTTTATGAAAGAACATGGATAAGGACTTCTGAGGCATCATTCAAAAGCTCAGGGAGATTTGTATGGGGAAAGAGAGTTCTTAAGGAGATGTGATAAGTCTGTACTAGAGTTGCATTGAATTTCACCTGCAGTTTTGGGGCAAATGTGGGTGTTCTTGCTTGGCTGAGACATCTAAGGAATATCAAGGAAAGCAAAAATAATTCCAATAAGACTTTTTAAATGTATTTGTGGTGGGCCAGGATTAGTTTCATATCGGAAGTGACATCTTGATGCACATATTAAGGTTCCTGCTCAGAACAAAACCTTTGAGGACTTCTGAGGGAATCAAGAACATTTTTGATGCAAACGGCAAAATGTCTCAAAGAATTCTGCACATCCCAGATCTATCCAGAAGGTCAAATTAGGGTTTGAAATGTATGTATCTGATCATGGCCAGCTCTAGATGTCAAGAGTCCCTTGGCAAACTGCCTTCCATTGGCACCTCTCACCTGGGTGGGCTCTAATGGAGTCACTCTGCCATCACCATCTAAGGGCTGATCCTGCCATCTGAAGGCTCACTGCCCGCTGCCCAGAGGTAATCCAAAGGATCAGCTGTGGTTCCTTCTGAGGGCCCTTGACAGCTCCAAAGCACTGTTGACCCTGACTTCAGCCTTGTATGTAATGGGGAAATATTCATCCTAATAAACATGCCAGAATTTTTTTTAAAAAACCCTCCAGATTTTTAATTGTGATTGAACCTTTTGGCTTAATAGAAAGTAAAATTTAGGGGAGGGCTTTTGTTTAATCTCCACTTGTTCCCTTTACTTTGAATTAAAATCAATCAAAACTTGGTTCCAGTTGGAAAGCTGTCACATTGACAGAGAACTGGCTAAAGGTGCTTAAATGAAGGCAGCAGATAATGGATGAGGCATCAGGGCTCAGACAAGGTGTCCAGCAGCATGCACTAAGGGGATTGTTATTTGGCTTAGTTTTATTTAACAGAATTATTAATGATCTAGAGGAGGAAGTAAACAACATTAATTGTCTGCAGATGACACCAAATAGACATATACAACATGAGCTATTTGTGAGTGGGAAAACTGTTAGAAGAAATAGAAACAGGTGGCACGATATCCGTATTTGAAATAAAAAGAAAAATATAGTTGGAGATGGACAATTTAGTGGATTGCTGTTGCTAAAATTCCAGAAATACTCAAAGATCAAACCTGGCAATTATCTCTTTGGCGGGGGGCGGGGGGGTGGAGTATACAAGCTGCATTGTTGCTCTGACATTGAAATGTGGCGGGGGAGAATTCTAGGGCTAACTCTGAGGCACTTTATACCATAGTTAGTATCTGATGAAAATTTCAGAAGTCAAGGCTCCCACATGATTATGGTGATCAGCATGTACAGACTTAAGAGAATTCTCCTGTATTTATATACACTTTGGAAATTAATTGATCATATGTGATTTTAGTGATAATCAAACTTGGGAGAACTAGGCCTCAATTAGAGTAACTGCTAGAGAGTGGGCTTCTCCAAATAAGGAAGAAAGCCCAGAATCAACTCCCTGTGGCCCAATCCAGAGTGAGGGGCAGGGTTTACTGGACAACAGCCTATAGAAAAGTAGGGGAGGGGAGGGATGTGAGTTCATTTCTTCCCTGGAGGTCTCCGAAGGAGGTTTGATCAGCAACTACTGCGGGAAAGAGGAGACTAACAGCCTTGGACTGGGAATGAACTGGGAGTTCTTTACCTGGAAGTAAGTAGGAAGGACAGAGATCACTGTAGGTAGACACATAAGGGAATTTATTTTTAAGTACTTGGATCAGACTGCATGATTATTATAGTTCCTGGGGAAGGGTTTTCCTTGAATGGAAGCAGGATTGTTGATGCCTCTGTAGTTTAGGGGTGCACAAACTGTAAGGAATGCCTCTGTAGTTTAGTGTGCACAAACCCCAAATCACATTTTGGTTCAAATTTGAATCAACTTAGAACTGAACTGCATTCTGCCAAATCAGTTTGGTTGAATCAACTAGCCGGTCCGGTCCATTTGAACAAACCAGTTCAGCGGTTCAAGCAGCAATACTTGTAAAGGGGAATCTGGGGAGGATTCATGGTTTGCTGGAAACAGCCTATAGAAAAGGAGGGAAGGGGTGTGTCCGCATAAAAGGATGGGGAAGCAGCAACAAAGGTAGTCAAAGGTGCTTACCGGCCCATCGCCACAACTCGCCACCCCGCTAGTGCAGCCCAATTGACGGATCACTGTTTAAGCAGGCTCTGCAAATGTGCAGAGGCCATTTGTGTGGCCTCCATGCATGCGTACAGGCCATTTATGTGGCCACGCAAATGGCCTCCACAGAGGCTGGAACTGTGCTGCTGGTGATTAGGCCGCACTGGGGGCCAGTGAGTGGCGTTGTCAGCAGCTGTGCTGTGCTGCACCACGCCAGTAAGCATCTTTGACTACATTTCTCGCTTCTCTGCTGCCACTTCCCTTCGATGTCAAACCAGCCCACTTGAACCAAGTTCGGTTTGGTTCAATGACAGAATGAACTGGCCCCAGTTCATGATTGAGACACTGAACTGACCTGGTTTGATGCGAACTGGTTCAATATCAAATAGTTTGTGCACACCCCCACTATAGTTTTCCTGATTGTCAAATTATAAATAAATCCTTGTTGTTATAGTTTCTTGTCCTAGCTTAGACACTCCTGAAGACCTAAGATTGCTCAAACTTTTTTTTGTAGGGAGGGGTTTTCCACTTTACCTCTAGTATACGCCCTTGGAAGGGTGAATCTGCTCATATTAAAAAGTGGATGGTGGCAGCCTACCTGGGACTCCTCACAGCCAGAGGAGGAATTTTGTATCCCCCTCCACCTTCTGATCATTACAGTGACCTATGGAAATTTGGGCTCATTCTGTCTTAAATTAAGGTCTGCCCTTGTCTGACACAAGTACTTTTATTACAGTGGCCTGTTCAAAATGATGCAGCCCAGCAGTACATGTGAACAGGAAGGGGATACACCAAGAGATTATTTTAATGAAAAGCGGTATATAAATTGGACAATCACTCAATCAGTCAATAAACACACACACACACCTGTTGGGACATCCTTCATGAATGTCCTGACACCCTCCTAGTAGACCCTTTCTGTTCACATGTGCTGCTGGGCCATATCATTGGTAATTGGAGCACATGTTTAGGAGCTATTCAGATGAACAGCCCACACAAACAATCAATTGACACACCAGGTATGACATCTTCCACAGATTCCTGATGGGCATGTTCTTGGTGTGACCTTTCTTGTTCACTTGTACTGTATCATGCTGCCATTTCACTTGTGCTGCCAGGCTGACCCAAGTCTCATTCAGACATTATAAAATCACCCCACTCTAGCCATGTACAGTGGGATGAAGGGGGAGGAAGTCCTGCCCCTGCTGTGTCAATCAGCAGTGCACTGGATTGTTAGTGGTTTTAAGAAAACAACATACCCTTTATAGGAGATCCAGGATTTCAGTTGTATGAGTGATCTGGCAAAGGTCTTGAGATATGTACTTTCCTCTTTTTGGCAACCACAATTATTGGAGTAGAAGGTGAGAATCCCAAGGGTCATAATGAAAGGATGGAAACAGCTCTAGGTATGGGCATAAGTACCTAAATGGTTTTTCAGATTTGATTAGCTAGCTAGCTAGATCAGTGGCAGTTGATACAAGTGTATTAGGGGGTGGTAAACAAGCCCCAGGCAAGGCTCATTCACATTTATCTGGTCCTGTTCTGGCTGCCTCACTCTCTCTTGCCATGCCTGGCAATGGCATTAATCCCTTGCTTATGGGCTGGTCACCAGGTTGGGAAACTGAGCAAATGACTGGCCTGTGAGCAAAGGCTAGCACCACAGCCAGGTATAGTGAGGGAGAGCGAGGCAGCCAGGATATGGCAAGAGGAGTGAGAATGAATCTCACTTGAGGCTCGCTTACTGCCACCCCAGTACACCGGCTACCACTGAAATAGATATTTAGGTAGATAGGAAGATAAAATTTTAAAAGATTTCATGCCATATGATGGCCAGATAGCCAAGGAGGATCATTATTTTTACAAGGTCTGAGATCCTGAAAATGAGCACATAGTCAGATATTTAGTGTTTTCATGCCACAATTGCTGCCCTGTAAAGTCCTGTGCCACTGCCACCTGAGAATAGGAACACATAGTCTTGTTGAGATACATGTACTTGGGATGGCAGACTCAGTAATTTAACACAGGAGGCCAGGTTATATTATAGACTTGTTTCTCTAGAGTGGCTTAGTTCCTAGTCTTTAAAATCCTACCACATGGGTACACTTTATTCAATGGCAGATGACACAAAATCAATGTATGTGCAATAAAACAGCCCAACAGAAATAAGGTGAATTGCTTGAAGATGTAAAAGCATCATGCAAAACAAGAAAAAAAATGTCTGATTTAACAGACAGACGGACAGACATCAATCGCTACGGGAGCAAGACAGTGTCTGCCAGCATGATTTGTAGCCTGGAGATTATCCATCTGTCACGAGATGTCACTAAAATCATTCTTAGCTCTTTCCGTACTATACAATGCGTGCCAGGTTGCACACAAAAAACATAGGTGATCTCCTTGTGCATTCTGACATGTTGAAAACAACAGTAGACAGACCATGTTGAGAACATTTTTCACATGGACAGTGTTTTTTGTGTCCCTAGTCATTTTAGATCAAGTCTTCTTTTAAAAAATGAAAATAATTTTAACGTGGGGGCCTTACCAGAATGAGAATTCCAAGGTACAGGGAGGGGGTATTTTATCCTAAGTGCCCCCCCCCAATGGTTCCTATGAATGGTTCCTATGAGCCTTGGGAGGTAAGCTTGATTGGCACCAGGTAGTTATTTTATAGAGTTTAAGTCAAAAACAAATATTATTTATGCAGCCTTTTCAGATTTTTCTTCAGGTCTCCAGTTTCTTCTTCTTCAGATTTCTTAAAATTGCTAAACATTGGATATTTTTGGCACTTGTGAAAGGTCAAAACAATACAGAGCAGCCCACTAGGGAAATATTTTGATGGAAAGATCCTTCAGTCATTGCTTGCTTGCTTATTCATTCATTCATTCATTCATTTAACACACTTCTATACCACCCAAAACTCATGTCTCTCGGTGGTTTACAACAAGCAAACAAACAAAAAGTTAAAACATTAGTTAAAATAAATGACAAAAAAACTTAAAACAGTAGTTAAAACAAAATAAATGACATAGTAAAAGTTAAAACATTACAACAATTTAAATTTTAAAACATTTTAAAATGATGTTAAAACTGTTAAAACAATATTTACTTAAAATAGGCACATGATGAAGGGGCTCTTCAGATGCTCAATGTATATATGTTCAGTCTGTGTACAGTGTGCATGTGTTGAGTCATACTCACAACCACATGTATTGTAGTACACGGGTGTATTACATTTTAGCTTCACTACACAATTGTGGGTGATTCAGTCTAAGCCCTCAGACTTAGACATATAGCTATTTTCTTTCCCTAGCCTGCCAAGTAAAAGATCATTGTGACAAGGTGTTTCCCTAGCATGCCTTCAGGCCATTTGCAAAAGGCTGGAATGGACTAAAGGAAATTCCCCTCTGTTTGCAGCTGAGCACATACAGAGAGAGAGAGAGAAAGAGAGGGCAGACCCAGATTAGAATAAGGTAGAGACAAAAGGAAAGGAATGCAAGTTCTCATCCTCCTTTATACAATGATAAGAAGTTTCAAGGCTAAACAAAACTTCTCACTCCATTTCCTCCCTGCTGTTATCAGAATTGCGTGAGTAATACCAGTAGCTGAGATGTTCCCCTTCCCCCCTCTATTCAAATTATTTTTCTCAGTGATCTCATTGTGAACATCTCTTTGTTTAAGGAGCACACAGGGAATCCACCCCAAACATAACTTAATCAATACTAGATATTCATGCCTTATATGGAGCAAGAATTCCAAAACACTAGAAGTTTCCTAAAGAGACATTTTATCAATACTTGATCCACCGAAACTCTTCAATCATGCCTCAGGGCATGTTTTTGCCTATCAGAACCTCAAAGACGGCATCTGTTTCTCGCACATGCACTCTGCCACTAGACTCGGGTGCATCTTATTGGTCACCTTGTGCTTGAATCAATTGGAGAGAAGGACCCTAGCTAGAAGGAGGTAGCTGTGAAAAATGGCTTATCTCTTTCTCTTTCTTTCACCTTCAAGATCCTTTCCCCTTCTCAGCATTTAAGCTAACCATCCTTTTTCATGTTCTGTACCCTCTTACCCCTAAATAAAGCAACTATTTGTTTTCAAGAACACATGTCTACTCTCCCTTCCATTCCAGTGTGTCCACGTCTTGGCCAGCTTTCCTGGAGTACTGTAAGGTTATAGTTGATGTTGACTGGTCTGCACCCATTTGCCACAAATTTTCTCCACTTTAAACAAAGCAGGATAGTTAACACGTGTTCACGCAGAGCTCTTAGCAGGCCAGTCCATGTGGCATGCATAGCTAATTCTGTCCTGTCAGGAGTAGGGGTGTGCATGGATGCCGGGAGGTGGGTGGGGATCCTTTAAAGTATTGGGAGGGTGCTCTTACCTCCCCCCACTGTGCTTCCCCCTCTGGCGCTGCTGTAAAAACTGCTGGTAAGGGGCAGCAAGAGGGAAAACAGTAAGGTAAGGGTGCTCTTACCTTCCTCACCACACTTCCCCCTCCGGCACTGCTGTAAAAACTGCTGAGTTTTTACAGCAGTGCTGAAGGGGGAAGTGTGGTGAGGAAGGTAAGAGCACCCTCCCCCTGCCTTGAAGGAGCCCTCTCCCCTGCATTTGAACCAGTTTGAACGCGGGGGTTCCGAACCTGTTCGACATTCTAGGAATAAAACACCAAACAGGTTTGTGCACATCCCTATTCAGGAGGAAAGGTGGATTATTATCTTGTGGAGGAAGGGAGATGCAGCTGTACAAGGCAGGCTGAGTGGGGGCATCTATGCACAAATTATCCTCTTAGTTATTTCTGTTATTTTCTTTTACTGCACTTGACTTTGCATTTGCAGCTCTTTCGTTAACACATGATAATTCTCTTTTGTATAATAGATTCCATTTGCCATTCTTCAACAGTTTAGGGGATGCTCTTGTATTCTTTATTTTCCTTGAGTAAGTTTCTTTCCTTTTTATAACTTATAAAAGCAGAATTCCCCATTGCTTTTATGACTAAAGGTAATTGTGACTAGGAATAAATGTTGCTGTAGCAGTTTGTGTGCATGGGAAATATGATGAAAGACACAGAAAAAAGTTTACAGACTAATAGATGAACGTACTACCAAATGTATTTAAAAGGTTGGAAAACTGAAAGGAAAATAAAGTTGAAAAGAAGTCCAATAATCCCTGTTTGGAAGAAAGAGATTGACTGTTTTTAAAAGTCTGAGTCTTCCTAACTCACACACACACACTCCTTCCCCACTCTTTTGTTCATTCTTAAAAGTGGGAAATATTTAGCCGCTTTTCATTCCACAATCTCATTTATTTACCTTCAGATGTCATTTGGGAGAAACTGAGGTTCTTTAATGTTATGTCTGTGGGTTTTAAAAAATCTCATATATATCATATCAGGTAGCTGTACCTATTTGTACAGAATGTTGTCAATGCTTGTGCTAGTGCACTTCATAACTCTAAGGTCCTTCGAACTGTTGTGATGTCCTTGACCTTATGGATTTCATGGACCCTGGACCACCTTCATGGGCCCTGGACCACCTTCTGGAGAACAGTGTGGCTCCAAATAATACAGAGGGAAGCCATACTTGATTTAGAGAATGTATAGATGTGTGTGGCATTTTTCAGTAGTAAGAAAATAGTCCTTACTTGGAAGAGAAGCAACAAAGGGGGAGAAGAGAACAAATAGCTTGTGTGTATATTTCCCACCCACCCCAATGGTGTTAAGAAAGGAAAGGCAAGAGGGACCAAGTTCAACAAAAGGCTTTGCAGGAGGAATGTGGAATGAGGGGAGAGAGAAATGAGGGGACTGCAGCCAGAGACCAGGCATAAACAAACAAGGAAGAATAGGCAAAGCAAAGACCTTGAGGCAAATTAATCACAGGAGCAAATGCCTTAGGCAGGAATTTAGCAAAAGGTAAGATCCAAAATATAGGATAGGAACAAGTCTATAAAAAGGGTTAGAGGCAAAAACATATTTTCATTGGATCCAAAGCATGAAGGGAAGCCAGTGATGGGTGTTGACTTAACATGGTCAAAGGGGTGGTCAAAGGGGTGGGGGGTTGAATGAGGGATGTGCAAACTCATGTGCATGCACACCCCTTTCCCCAGTACATTTTTGATTGTCTTATATTTCTCCCAAGCAGAGACCTTTAATTTCACCTCAAAATTTCACACTAGAAAAAATTATGTGGTAAATATAGGTTTAGCACCTGCCTAGACTTCCAAAAGAAGTATCCTGAGTGGGTGCTGATGAGATGCAGATGATACTCACAACACTGTTTCATGAACAACCTGCATTATGGTTTTCTCTACATCACAGGGCTGGGTGGAACCCCTTTAGAAATGTTTGTAGTTATACAGAGAATACTTTGCTTTTCACCTGCCAGACCTGGCCCAATCTGTCCCCATGACCCGAAGGCAGCTGTCTCCATTCCTACCCTGAAGCACGCCCCTTATTCCAATTGCCCTCTTGTCCCTGCATGAGTTCTACTGAGCATCTCCCTAGAGAAGTAATTACTCTCCTAATATGATATCATTGACTTTGTAAGAAGACAACACAGTGACACATAGTCATTCTGATCTCAGTATAATCTGGAACAAGATGAAATCATTGACTTTGTAAGAAGACAACACAGTGACACATAGTCATTCTGATCTCGGTATAATCTGGAACAAGATGAAATCTCCCCTCTCATTTTTGCTGTTTTTCTTGGGAGCGGGATGGAATTTCACACTTTTGTGGAGACCCTCCATATTAGTGTGCCCAATTGAGGAGGTGGGAAGCAAACCTAAGGCAGCCACTGGGGTCATGCATAGTTTTGTTGCTTAAACTAGGGTCTGGCACCTCTGCAGGCAGCAGCAGGTATTTCAGTGTTAAAAGGTGGGAGGCATTAAAGCTGAGAGACAAGTGGTGCTTTAAACTCAACTATGCTAGTGCTGCCCACAAAAGCTTCAAACCCTGGTTTAAGCAAGAAAACAATACTGCTGTGACCCCTCCGTGGCCTTAGGTAAGGCTTCCACCTCCTCTCGAACTTTAAGAACATTTTGGGATGTACCATGAAAGTGAGAGGGGTTTCTAACCCTTACCAAACCTGCCGAATTGCTGAAATTTCAGCAAATTGCAGGGAGAGATCAGTCTTGACCCACAGCTCTAGCATAATCACATGGCCACCCTCATCAGACTCTTATTTAGTTTTTATGTCTGTTTTAATGGGTTTGTTGTTGTAAACTGCCCAGAGATGGAACTTTGGGGTGTAGTACAAATAGAATGAATGAATGAAATGAAATTTGCATGGCTTCCTCTGGAATCCATACTGTTTTATTCAACCGAGTGTTGTCTCACCATCAATAACAAAGTTGAGTTCCACAAAATGATTCATTATCCAAACACAGTCACTTGGTCAAATGCACCTGGCCATACATTCATACAAAATGTAGATGCTAGATTGGAAGTGATGGGCCAGGGAAAACAAACTCAGCCAAGAAGACAAAGTGGAAAATGATGGAAATTAAGAACTGTATTGCTGCTGTCAAAAATCTGCATCAAGCAGGAAATTACTCTTATCTAGGGGAAAATGATAACGACCAAATAACATGATAACGACCAAACAAAAGAAATCCAAAGCGGCACAGGACTGGCAAGAATACAATTTAACCAAATGAAGACCTTCCTCTGCGAGATTAAATTAGATTTGCAACTCAGAATCAGAATGATGAAATGTTACATCTGGTCTCACCTTCTCCTGTATGGATGTGAAACCTGGACCATCAAGAAAGAAGCACATAAAAAACTGGAAGCCTTTGAGATGTTGTACCTCAGAAAAATACTCAAGTTTAAATGGACCAGCAGAGCAACAAATGATGAAGTACTTGGAAAAGCAAAAATGCATACATAATACAGATGATCAAGAGATGTGAACTGGAGTATTGTGGACATATCTCAGAGGAATAAAATATTCTCTGACAACTAACGCTAGAAGGAAAGCTTGCAGGAAAAAGAACAAGAGGAAGGAGGAGGAAGGGCTGGAGGGATGACCTGAAAGAATGACTAGACATGGACACAGAAGATATCCACAATTCTAGGGATCACGATCTATGGCTTTTGCTAGCTGCCAACCTCCAATCTGGTGCAAGTAGTTGTATGAAAAGTGTGATTAGTGATAGATTAGGGCCTTAGAGTGAACTAATCATCATCATCATCAGCATTCTCTGAATCCCTTCATACTAAATGATGGGGAGGATGACTCAGGGCTGTGTGTGTGTTTTAATCTTCCTATGCACTACTTGGCATGGCTGGCCTATAGATTTGAGCTGCCTGCTTTTGATTTATTGAAGGCATTCCTTGCTCTGATGGGCAGTTCTGGTGGAATGCTCCTTCCCTACTCTCGGCTTGTTACACACTTTGATCTGGCTGGTCATGGACTATTCTTCTACATCAAAATCTGCCATGTGGGAAGAAAATAATGGAAAGAGACTCCTGCCTCAGCGTGGGAGGTCGCTTGATTCAACACATTCATGAGGCCTAACCTCATGTAAGTGTTTGAGACAACATCCACAAATCTGAAAAGCCCTATTCAGAGCAGGGCTTGAAGCTCAGACAGCCAAGCAAACATTCAAGTAAGTCTAACACCACTGGAAGGATTTCTGTAATGCTGAGAAGAGCCACACAGTTTTGCAGCAGCAATGTCATTTGCCATAGGTTAGATATCACCTATGTATTATGTGTGCGTCCATAATCACAGTGGTTAACATCTGGTTAAAGGATGGGCTTCCCCCAACTGCTTTTAATGCATGTTTCTGTATGGCGTTCTCACCACTTATTGGAGTTTGTGATTATAAACAGGAAAGCAGCAGGTTAAATTTAGGAGAAAAACCATCTGGAACAGATGGGAGTGATTTTCACATATACATGCAGTAGTGTAGAGCTGGCTTGTACATGGAGTTCACACAAATGGGGACTGTCCTATTCACCTCACTGTCAGAAAAGGCTCTTCATGCATAGCTGGGTGGTGCACTCAGTGCTTTTACAGGCTTGAAGCAAATAAGGCAGCCATTGCTATGTCTGTGTACATAGTGGAGTGGCACAAAAAGAGCTTTGGACTGAGGGTTCACCTCAAATATTCTGTCTTATTCAAGCATTAGCCATGCTTTTAGCTTACCTCCCCAGTACACATGCCTCATAGGGTAAACACTGCACATTTGAATTGGGATTTTTCAACATTCCAATCCAAGAATTAATTGTTTGTTTTTTAATGGAAATATCATATAACGTGATTAACATGGTTCTTTGTTACGGCTGTCTTATCCACAACAACATGGCATTTGAGTTCGCAGGAAATTGCCTTCTTTTCTGGGCTGATGTGAATGCTAAACTGCTTTAATTAAACCAATACTGCTTCAAGGAGAATTGGCTGCTCTCATTTGTGGCTTCTTAAAGAGGCTGAGTGAAGCAGCCACCTCACACAGCAGATTGGTGGAGCTAGTGAATTTGCTTCCTCCACTAATAGGCCACTGCTGGTGCCTGCCTCACAAGCTGCCCTGTTTGCAGGCCAGAGGCAGCAGTGTTCATGCTGCTGATGCACCACTCTTCCAGTCCTTGTCCCAGCTCTCCTGTCTACCTGCAAGGAAGGCCAGAAGGAAGTGTGGGGTCCTCCTCTTACTTCCTTCTACTTCTTGTGCTGCCCCCTCACACCTTCTTGTCCTTTCATCCCCCTATTGCAGATGTCTGTGGCTGAGAGAGAATTGCTTTCTTAATAAGCCCCTACTGCAGGTCTGCTCAACAGGCCCTTCAGTTGGTTTTGGCCTACAACTCCCATAATCCCCAGCCACAGTGGCCATGGATTATGGGTATTGTTGGCCAACATCTGCAGGGAGGCCGAAGTTGAGCAGCCCTGGCCTAGTGAGTTCATGACTCAGATGGGATTTACTGTCGTCATAAGTAAAATTATGCTTAACTAAGTTTCACTGACATTGACAGGGCTATAATTTTGTAGCAGCTTGGTTGCCCTCAAAAATGTGTCAGCATTGTCTGGACTTCATACTACAGCCATTTTGTTTTCTGTCACAAACTACTTTTCTAATTCATGTGGCCTGTAAAGATAATCTTGACTTCCTATGTTCAAGGATTTTTATTAAACACCTGAAAACTCACCAAACTATCAGGGCTTTTCTTATCCTCTGTTGTTGGATAATTTCCCATAAATTCAATGCATAAGTTCGTTTATTCTCATTTATATAATGTACATCTATGCAAGATCCTTGTTCTTCTAACTTTCCCAAATTTAATATTCTAGCAAACTTGAATGAAGGGGGGAAAGCCACAGTTACAAACTGGGAGGTCAGGCCCATTTCCTCTAGCAAGTTATGTTTTATGCTACATAGTGATGGAAAGATACCACATAAAAGAAATCATCTGCCTCTTTTCTAACCTTTATGCTTCCTGACTGGTGCAGACAGATGGAATTAAATGTTTTGTGAGCTTTGCTAACAATGTGCCTTGGGGTGGCAAGCTTGAACAGGCAAAGACAAACGGGGGCGGGGGACAGTTAGGTTTCATCCCAAATGCTAGTGTTTAAGGAAATAACTGTGTAAAAAAAATCATTTCAAAGGCAGGAGTTAAATTGTTATCTTGCCGTTCCTAAGGGCAGCATCTTTCATTGATGTGTTGTATTGAAACCAGACACTTTTCACGCAATTAGGGTTCATTCTGCACATAAGCTGCTCACAGCTCCAGTGTGGTATTATGAAGCTAAACCAAAAACATAGGAAATACTGAAAGGGGAAAAAAGTATGTAGGGCAATAATACATTAGTGCATCATATGTTAGACCATGTAGACTGCATGAACCATGTTAGGCCTCCATTTTGAGAGCCAGAGATGTTGTGATTCACAAAAGGGAAAAGGAAACTGACTTGATCGGTGACTTCTGGGGCATGGGCTGCAGCAGCTGGATGACCATCAGATGCTGGATAAGCTGTTTCCCCTTAGAGGAGATGCCAATAGAACTAAGTGGCAGTATCTCCCTCAAATTAATCAACCTAGCTTGTTTAGTTGGGCCCAATCCCTGTTTGAGTTGGGCCAAACTCAAATGAGCCCAACTCATCTAGGTCTCCAACAAGGATCTTAAGAACTGAGCAGATTTACATAGGGACAGGCAATCTTCAGATATCCATCTAGAGTTTTCCTAGACCGTTTACAACTTCATAGATCAAAACCAGCATAATTGGCTGTGCCGCCAAAGAAATTAATTACCAGTGAAGTTTTATTAAGCCCTATAAAAATGTATTTTAATTTTGTGAGAGCCGTGCACTCCTCCTGAACATACACAACCTAAGTGCCTGAAGGACCTCTTCTCCTGTCCATGCCTTCCTGAAGGTTTCGATCATCATTGGATTCTGTGTTTGGGGTACCTTTGTGATGCAGTGGATATCCACAAGAAGCAGGGCCTTCTAAGTGATGGCATTGACCTTGTGGAGAACCCTCTCCTCAGAGTTCTCATTTTCTCTCTCTTTTCAGCACATGGTGAAAACAGGGTTCTTTTGCTATGCTGTGGTGGGTGACATCTGTGTTACTTCTTTCAAGGTTTTGTCTCTTTGTGCATAGGTGTTTCTTCTTCTTCTTCTTCGCCCTCACCTTCCTGCCTGCCTTCTTCCCCCTTTGCCTATTGCTTATCCATGTTGATGGTTAATTTTAATTGATTGTTGTCTGTTTATTGTTGTAAGTCACTTTGCGCTGTCTCTGGCAGAAAAGAAGGAGCATTAAAACATAAAATCAAACAATAATAAACAAAAACAAAATTTAAAAACCCATTTTAAAAAACGAGTTGCTCAAATGACAATGCAGCTATTCCTTTACATTTTTGCATTTCCTGCTTTAGGGAGATGTTTACCCTTTATCCCCGCAAATTCTTAATCCTTCACTTCAAAAAAAGAACCTAGGAGTCAGTTTATGTTATGTTACAATGTTATTCCATAAAAAGATGGCAATAGTAGTAGGGTTTGATGAGCAGCGGCCCATGTCCAGCTGCTGCCTCAGCCCTGCTCACCCTGCCCCTTACGTCTGATGTCAGATGGGGGGGTTAGTTCTTGAACGGGGCTGTGCGGATTCAGGCTAGCACTGCGTTCGTAGCGCAGTCAGAAGCAGCTCTTCCTGCCTTTAAGGCAGGGAAGATCCGCTCCTGGCCTTGCTGCGAATGCAGCAATGGCCATTTAACTAAACCAGCCCCCCCCCCCCTGCATCTGACATCAGATGTGGGGGGCATGTCGGGGCCGCAATGCATGGCCCCTGAGGGGCAGTGGCCTGGGTTCTTTGAACCTGGTCGCCCAATAGTGGCTACGCCCCTGGGTGGCAAGGCTTTTAATCTAATAACATGTTGTGATCAAAAGCCTTGGTGGCTTCTTATGGAGTAAAAAAATTTCAGCAACCTTAGGGAAGGAATTTGAACATTTGAACGGAGTCTGGCCATTGGACCATTGGTCTAGTATCTATATCAATTGGCAGAAGCTCTCCAGGGCTTCAAACAAGGGTTTTCCTCAGTTACTACTTACAAATCCCATTGGTTTGGCAGAAGCCACAGGGGGATGGTGGGGCAGTGGCAGTTACTGCCCCCCACCCCTGCCAGTCTCCCTGAGAATAGCCAGTTTGGGCCTTCTCTGGCCCGGTTTGGACCTCTCCACATGTATGGAGGCTATTTAGTGACCTCTGTGCATTTGGACTGGAGAAGGCCCAAACCAGGCCACTGCTGACCCTGGCTACTCTGGGGGAGGCTGGCGGTGGTGAGGGAGCTGCCCCCCCATATGGCTGCTGCCGCTGCCAATGGGACTTGTAAGTAGTAATTGACTGCCCACCATACCCTTTGAGAAGCCCCTCTTCCCCTTTACTGGTAAAGGGGAATCCTCACTGGATTCCCCTTTACCAGTAGAGCTCCTAACCAATTCAAACTGGACTGGATCTGATTCAAACAGAACCAAAACCAAACTGGGCCGGTTCAGTTTGAATCCAGTTTGGATTCTAACCAAAGTGGCAAAACTGGTTTTGTGCACATCCGTGTTCTGATCCATTGATTACCAATTGCTTACTCTCTCATCCACTAATTACCAACTGAGTTATCTGAAAGCTCAATACCTCTATCAAGTCCCTACAGAATATTTTTTAGCACTTTGGCATCACAAAAAGGCAACCAAAGCACCTGGAATAAAACTTTTATCAACATTTGTTTCCACACATACACTCAATTGAACCTGTGCCAGCTACAGTATTTTATCTCTCAGCATGAAAAGTAGTCAGTACGAAGCTCAGCACCAGTATTTCTGGAGGAAAGGGTTGGCTTGGTGATGGAGAAAGAGAAAAATACTATTTCTGACAGTTGCCATGTGCAAATGCTATGAGAGTCCTGTGGGGCTCTCTTAAACTCAATTTTCCTTCTTTTGAAAAAGCTCTGGGGTCTGGTTAGGGCTTTCTGACATTTTAGTTTCCTGATGGGAAAATAAAATGTCCCCTGTAGCATAAACACACACTTTTGAATAAGTAAAAAGCCCTTTACAACTCAATGTGATAAAAAGTATTTTATAGAGAGAGCGTAGTTTGAAAGATGAAAGAATCATAGGCCGCATTCGCACATAACATGAAACCAGAGGTCGCCAAAGAGGTCAGTTAATTTTTCAAACCATGAATCGCATCATAGACATTCATCCAACCGCAGTCCGACAACCTCGGTTTTCAGGGCAAGGGAGTCCCTCCCTCTTCCTGCTCTTCTGAGGCCACTGGTCCTGCTGCTTGGCCCTTCTCATGTCCCTTCTCTAGGGACATCACATGTTCCCCCAAGGGGAAGGGGCTGGCCCCCCTTCCTCAACATCATTGTAGAAAAACTAGTCCTGAGCTGTTCAAGAGTTCCTGGGTGGGACTGACTTTTAAATCCCATAAGTTGCCATCCTACTGCTCTAGTGGGGTTGCCCTGCTTACGTTGCCCCTTCGAGAGCATGTGTTTGTGAACATAAATCTTGTCACTTCATTTTCAGAGCGCAAGCCACTGCCCATCTTGCCATCCTGTCCCCTTTCTCTGCTGATTGCGGGTGGGGTGGGGGGACAAAGGACAGAGTGGGAAGAGTGCATGCCCCTATGTGATTTTGCCATTTGACAGATTGACAAGCTGAGGGTGGGACACGGCAGTGTCCCTGTTGCTGGGCAACTGCTTTGTTGGATCAGAGACAGAGGGCAGGGCAAGTGCTCAGAGAGGTGGCCAGTGAGAAGCACTGAAGGCATGCAGTGGGCATGATCCCAGGTGGGTGTGTGCCACCCCCTCTTTGATTATGGTTCCAGAAATTGAACAGAACCACGATTATGGCAGCCTCCATGTTTGGACATAATGCTGCCACTGAAAAATCTCAGGTTACAGCAGCAAAACTCAAGGTTCAAATTGGAGTTTGGCGAGGCAAACCTCCGTTCTCTTTTGCTGTGAAACCGCAGTTGCATGTATTCAGACATTCATGATTTCAAACCTCTGCCCATTTTAACTGCAGTTTCACCTTACATATTCATTCATTCATTCATATATTCATTTGATTTCTATACTGCCCTTCCTGGCTCAGGGCGGTTTACACAGAGAAATAATAAATAAATAAGATGGATCCCTGTCACCAAAGGGCTCACAATCTAAAAAGCAACATCAGATAGACACCAGCAACAGTCACTGGAGGTACTGTGCTGGGGGGGCGGGATTGGGCCAGTTACTCTCCCCCTGCTAAATAAAGAGAATCACCACATTAAAAGGTGCCTCTTTGCCAAGTTATGCAGCCATAGAGTTAGCGGAATCTTATTGGCCATTTAGTCAAACCCTTGCCTTGTTGAGGAATTGCAGAGTTGTAGCATCCTCAACAGACTGCTGTCCAGCCTCTACTTGGAGACATCCAGCAAAGGAGCTCTGCCTACCTCTTAAGTAATTGGCTCTGTTGTCAGATTGCTCTTACCATTACGACATTTCTCCTAATGTTCAACCGAAATCTACCCTCCTGTAATTTAAGCCTATTAGAGCTTTTTCTGCCCTCTGGGGCACCAGAGAACAAATCTTACTTCTATTCTGTGTAACAGCCCTTTAGGCAGAAAAATGCTATTATGTCCCCTGCTCTCACTCTTCTATTCTTCAGGTTAAACATATATCCAATTTATTTAACCTTTTATCATAGGGCTTGTTTTATTGCCCTCCTCTGTACAAGCTACAATTTGTTTCCAACTTTCTTAAAGTGTGGCACCCAGAACTGGACACAGTACTCCAAATAAGGTATAACCAGTACAGCAGGGAAATGCTTGACTAACATACCCCGCTGATATGTTTCCCGGACTATGGGAAACACCTATATTGGACAGCAGCGATATAGGAAGATGCTGAATGGCATCATCTCACACTGCATGGGAGGAGGCAATGGTAAACCCTCCTGTATTCTACCAAAAGAAAATGATAGGACTCTGTGGGCACCAGGAGTTGAAATCGACTTGTCAGCACACTTTATCTTTTAGTACAAAAAATAATGGAACTATTACTTCTCATCACTTGGGAACTATTTTTCTATTAATGAAACCAAAAATTCCATTTGCCTTTTTAGCAGCCTCCTCACACCACTGATTCATGTTCATCTTGTGATCACCTGCAATCCTGAGGTCCTTTCCCCCTACACTACTACCAAACCAAGGATCCCTCCCATCCTATACCTGTGCATTTGGTTTTTGTTTGGCTAATTGCAAAACTTCACACCAGCAGCCCTACCCAGGCTTGAACAGCCCTACTGGGGAAGGACTGCTTGTGTGAAGCTCCGAGATTGGGGCCAATCCCTGCGTTGCCTCACCAGGTAGCCAAGGAATTTTCCCCAGGCTTTTACCTGAGTAGAAAGGTATGAGTGTGCCTTTTGCTTGGGCTGCAAGCAGCCTGAGCAGACACAGAGCCAGATGTCTAAAGCACCTGGCTTGAAGGGGAATCCCTCAGTGCTCATCACACGGTGTATTGTGGGATGTGGGAGGCTGCAGCCTGCTCTCCATCCACTCCCCAGCCAAAGCCACCATGCACTGGCAAGCCTGAGAATGGCTGGAATTGGGGGAGGGGAGACAGGATGGCTCCTGCCTTCTCCTTAGCCCTCCCCGGGCCAGGTGAGTAAGGTTGTGTGCACAACCTTACAGTCTGGCAGGGCTTCAGTCTGATGCTTAATTCATCAAACTGGTTTATTCATGAACAATAGGGATGTGCGAACAGACTTGAGCTTGCCTTTGAGCTGAACTGGCCCCCTGAGCTAAGCCACCCCCAGTTTGAAGCCCCTACTCGCAAGCCAGCTCAAGGGCTCGAGGGGCACACTTGTAATGGGGAATCCAGCAAGGATTCCCTTTTACAAGTACAGGGATTTGGCTACGGTAATTCCGGAGGGTGGGGAGAGAATGAAAAATGCTTTTATTGACCTTGAAAAGATACTGTGAGCTGATGGCAATGGAGGGGAGGGGAGAATATTGGCTAGACTATTCACATCCAAGGGTAGGAACATTGATAGTTTGAATCCCATCAGTGGTAAGAAGATGAGCACATATGGTCATGCCCGGTTATACCTATAGTGCTGGACAGCTGGTTAAGCCTCAGGTATCTAAGGCTGCATCACAGACTTCAGGTAGTGGTTTTTCTCACTGAGCTTTCCCAATCCCTCTGCTCTAATCTGGAGTGAATCCAAGTTGGGAACATAGAAAGAACTGTCTAATCCTGATTTGTACTCAACAGTTCAGAAGGATCTCATCCTTGGACTAATTGCATGAGTGACCAGGGCAAATGTCCAAGGCCTTTGTCTCTTCCACTCTTGTCTTTCCCTGGCATGAGAGGGCAAAGGTAAAACAATTCTTATAGCTTTGTCCTGCTCCTGCATGACTCCTTTGTAGACCTTTAGCCACTGTCTCAGACTAGGGTGACTTGTTTTAGTCCTGTGGTTTGGGGTTCTCCAGTATTCAGCACCAACTGAACACTTGACCCTAAGTTAACTGCAGCATATTGTATTTCCCCCCCACCTACAACTTTGTTGGCATTTATCTGCAAGGCAATCTAGCAGCATAACCCCTTAGATGTATTTATTGGACTGAATTATTTCCCTTTTCTTGCAAAGAAATGTCACCATCGTAAATAACATCGCCCCTCTTTCATACACAAACATAAAATATAGATGCAGCCTGTCTGAACCCATCACTGTCATTGATGTGGAAGACAAACCTTAAAACCCTCGGCTGGCTCTGTTTGAGCCTGTGCTCGGTATTGATCAAACTATAAAATGGGTATATTAATATCAAAGGGAAACACTAGCTGGATCATTGGGGAGTTGTGTAATGGGGTTGAGAGTACATACATTCTGATGTAGCTCATAACTCATGTGAACAAATTCTGCAGGAGAGCATTGCAGTGGGCAGACTAGGGGCATTTGTATCATCATACTGTACAAGAGACCCACAGTATTAATTTCTCTTTGCATCTCTGGCATTTGAACAAATTTTGCCATCTAATGGTAGTGACTGGAAATAATATTTCTTACTTATATATAAAACTTTGAATTGTTTAAAGCTCATCACAGACATTGAAGCAATTCTCATGAATGAGTGAAACCGGGCTGGGCTCCCTTGGCCCCGTTTTGCTCACTCATGGGAAGCACAGGGCTCATGGGCAAGCCCAGTGGCTCCATGGCAGCAAGCCTGCCTAAATACCCTCCCCCTTAAATGAAGTTCTCATTTAAGAACATCATTTCTGCAATCTTGTGTCTGCCGTGGCTGCTTGCACCTGCGGCAGGCACACTTGGGGAGGGGGGATCCCAGGAATGCACCTTGCACTCACACAGTCCATTACTGGGGCATCCAGGGGGGGTGGGGCACTGCAGGAATTCGCCTGACCCCTGGAGCTGCTGGGTGACCTGCAGCCAGGAGCAGGAGTGCCGGAGCCCAGCCACCACTCATCTGGGCAGGCAATCCGCCCACCTGAGGAGGGGGTGAGTGATCATCTGAGAAGAGAGTGGGTCAAGCTTGCTCTGCCGGCTGAATGCCTTTCGGCTCTGCACACTGATCATGTGAGGAGCCCTACAATCTCATAACCCCTGCAACAACCTTAAATGATAGGTGAGTATTGTTCTCTGGGGAGGTGAGGGGAACCCCTGTAAATTCCCATGTTGACCACTTTTTGGAGTTGGCTCTGATGGCAGGGTGGGGCTGAGCGACAACAGCAGTGAGGCACTGGCGGTGAGGTCTCAAACCTGGGCTTCCGTCGCCAGGCCTCAAGCATCTGATCTCCTGTGCCTCCAGCTCTCTGAGTCCTTAGCAAGCCCAATTTACTCAGCTGTATGAATCAAATATGCCTTCTAGATTTTAGGAATATTCTGTAGCACTGTCAGCGGTGCTACAAGCTAGTCCAGAAACACAGGGCCCTATTCAGTCCTCCTTGCTTCTAGTTCCTCAGTCTGAATGCCCTCCTGCTCCATCTTATTTTGCTCCCCTCCTGGTCTACCAGCTCCCATTCCTTACCACCAGATATTCTTAGACCACACAATCTGGCCTTTGGTTTCCCTATTTGCCTATCCTGTAATCTGATTGCTGGTCCACTTCCATATCTAGCCCTTTGGATCTTGGTCTGTTTTACAGCTGCTTTCCTCAAAAACATGAAGTAGTCTTAACTTGGTTTAACTGAGACTTTATTCAGAAACAACTCTGTTTTTCTCCTCCTCCTCCTTTCCCTCCCTTTTCTTTCGAACTTCCCCCCACCACACACACACTATCGAATCCCCACTGGGACACACTTCCTGAGCCATTTGTGGAAGGGTGGTATATTGATAGATAGATAATCACAAAATATAAAAGACTACTAGATAGAATAAAACAGTCTGCCTATGCCAGAACCAAACCCTCAGCTTGCCCTGGGGCCCATGGCTTATCTCTGAACTTGACCAAGAATTGACAGCAACTTGCCAAAGACTACTTAATGACTGACTTCATTCTTGGTGCCAGACTAAACATGATGCTATCAACCCCATCTCTTTCAAGATGGCTCTGATTATTTAAAGCAGAGAAAGGACTGATCTTTCGACCAAAAGGGATGAATGGGTGAGATGTGCTAACACTTCCCACACCCATAGTTTATCTTCCCACAGATTTGTCCATTAAAGGTCCAGTTCAGATGATAATACAAACAGCCCTTTAATCCCTGGGGGAGAAGCATAGATGTGCATGTCTCCCCACCACCCTAATGATACCAAGAAGAGGCTTCATCTGAATTTTCCCTCTATTATTATTATTATTATTATTATTATTATTATTAATAATAATAAAAAATTAAACTTTATTTTTTAGCTTCTCCATAACAAATTGTTCTCTGGGCAACTCACAATGACACAACTCAGTAATTTGTACTAACCACACCAAGAACAGTTTTCATTTGAATTGTCACTCAATAATTTGTATTTTCTGAAATACATCTAGAAGGGTGGGTCAGAGGAACCGCCTCACCATGAGATTAGGTAACCGTCAA
The DNA here is from genome assembly GCF_027244095.1 of Hemicordylus capensis. NCBI lineage: Eukaryota > Metazoa > Chordata > Lepidosauria > Squamata > Cordylidae > Hemicordylus > Hemicordylus capensis. Next base: position 155,496,542 of record NC_069657.1, on the reverse strand, counting down.
GACAGGGAATAGTACATGCATGTCCACACTCTGTCCCTGTGAGAATAAAGGGGGCTGACCAGCATATCATCTGACTCTTAGGAACATAGGAACACAGGAAGCTGCCATATACCGAGTCAGAGGTCTATCTAGCTCAGTATTGTCTACCCAGACTGGCAGCAGCTTCTCTAAGGTTGCAGGCAGGAATCTCTCTCAGCTCTAACTTGGAGATGTCAGGGAGGAAACTTGGAATCTTCTGCTCTTCACAGAGCGGCTCCATCCCCCCCGGGGAATATCTTGCAGTGCTCATACATCTAGTCTCCCATTCAAATGTAACAAGGGCAGATCCTGCTTAGCCAAGGGGACAAGTCATGCTTGCTACCACCAGACCAGCTCTCCTCTCTGAGAGCTTCCTTCAGCCTGGCTTCAATACTGGCAGTGAGTCCAGCTGGAGTACAGGACTGGGGTTTGCAAGGACGTAAACTGTGGGTGAGGGGCCATCCTTACCATTTGGCCTAAAAAAACGAACCCCTCTAATCACAGCAGGCTAACCTGTCATATCTAGTTTTGTCTCCTGACGGAAATTAAGCTGTGGACTTCCTGATTCACAGCTCAGCCTCACAGCTGCTTTGGTACACTAGCTGTCATAGGAGATTGGCTGCATAAGATACAGAGAATATATGTCACAGTAGTCACATACTGTGCACATAGTGCACAGCTCACATACCATGTAGAGAGCTGCCTGTCTAAGCAACAGGCAAACTCTCTGCTTCCAAGCTGCTTTAAACCCTACTGGCACAGCTTGTGAAGGCAGGGAGGCTCCATGACTAATTAGGAGTGTGCCCTCACACTCCCACTGCTACTCCCATGATTCCCAATGGGGTAGCAGCAGGAGTTGAGGACACACTGGCCGCATTCACACATAATGTGAAACTGGAGGTTGATGAGCTCAGCGTTTCAATTTCAAACTGATGTTCTCAGATCAGACCTGCTCTCAACTGCTGAGGCCATATCCCAGGCAGCCATAGGCTGCTTGCATCACCAGACTGAGGGAAGGGCATCAGCACAGCTAACAGGCTGATGCCATTAGCCATAATTCCAAAGGGGTCATGTTGAATGCACTCAGCTCACTCTGGCTTTGCTGCCAGCTTCCTTGGGCCAATGACAGTTCAACCCCTTCCTAACTGTACTCCCATCTATGTCACTGCAATAAAGCTGCAGCATAACATGTGATTGCATTCTAATTATTCAGTAGCAGAGGGACACATCTACATAGGAGTGTGTGGGGTGGGCACTCATCCGGGTGGGGCACTGTATTGTTTGAATCTCCATGCATTTTGCTGGATGCGGGTGGTGTTGGCAGGGGCACACCTAGGTATTTTTGGCACCCAGACCTGAGGCTGAAGGGCTTTGGAGGCCCCCCCAAGCTCCCCCTTAATTTTTTTTAATACCCCGGGCAAGCGGCTGGCCCCACAGCTGATCCACCACCGCTGCCCTGCTGCTGTTGCCCCTGCACCCAGCACCCGCCGCATGCACCGCTGCTATTTCCCCTTCTTCAGCACTGGAGGGGGTGGTGGTGACACAAGCCAGGCCCAGCTCGGCTTGTTTTATTCCACCCACCAAAAGAAGGCAATCAAAACGTTTGGAGCAGATTAAACTGAAAATGACCTCCATCAGCACCCAATCTCCAACTTCCATAATAAAAGGAATCTCAGTCGCTGGCACAGAGAGCCCCTGGTGCACACGACAGGACAGTGACCATAGATCACCATCCTGTTACCCGAGTGGCATCTGTGCTGAGGGGGAAAAAACATGGGCAAGAGGAGGACAAACAGCCACACAGGCCGGGCTGCAGGAGGAGACATTAATGGATGGAGAGAAAGAGATCAAATTGGGCGAAAGCAAACCAAGAGGAAAGGAAAAGGAGAACCAGTCAGAAGCAACACTGGAAAGGCAGATATGAAGGCATAATGCAGGCAGATGGCAGAAAGCGATCAATGTGGGGCCCCCAAAGAGGCAGGTGTGGGGAGTGGGGCTAGAGGAGCTCTGGTGGTGGGTAATGGGATGGGGACCCTCCCCACCATACTCTTTCTCCTCATCGTGCCTGCACTCACCTCATCAGGGGGTGGGTGACCTCCTGCACTTTCCCCACCTGCAGTGGAGCCCCAACCTGTCACCCCATCTTCCCTCCACCATACACCACTACCTCATCTCTGTCGAGTCTCAGTTGAACCCTTCACACCCGCAGCAAGGATGGAGAAACAGCACTCAGTGCAGCAGTAGCGACAGTGGCAGCAACCAAGGCCACCGCCTCTGCGAGATGCTGGGGAGGGCCTTCCACAGCATTTGTGGACCCCCAGAAGGCCATGGACTACCGTCCCGTGCTCTCACTGCCCATGCCTTCCTCTGGACCAGGCCTGCAGGGTGTGCCGGTACAGCATCCCCATCTCCTCCAAGTGCCCCTCCACCACCATCCTTGGCCTCTGGATGTGTGGGTGGGTCCATGGGTTCCTCCAGAAGGATGTCTCTCCTGGACTTGCATATCACACAGCAGGCCACAATCACCTTCAGCACAACATCCTCCTCGACATCCAACAAGGTGTAGAGGGCATGCCACCAGGCCTTCAGCCTTCTGGACCATGATCCTCATGCTGCTGTGCCTGTGTAGTTCCTCTCCCAGAGCATCTCTGGGTTCCTCTCCTGGGTGTCTCTGGGTGCATAATACGGTGTGATACAACTCCTGCAGGCTGTATCCCTGGTCCCCGAATATCACCGGCTTCACCCATCACCCACCCCCTTAACAGGCACAGCATTCACCCAGGTACCAGAGTACCACTTTGAAGCAAGTGGGGAGGTCCAGAAAATGGTCATGTCATGGCTTCTGACACCACTGTGTAGATGTCCATAAACTGGCCCATCATGTCAACCACACCTTGGAAGGCCATGGTGTAGTAATGCTTCAGCCCAAAGTACTCATTGTGGCATTGGGGAGGGCACTAAAATCTCCATGAGTGTGATGTCTATACAGCCGAAGACACCTAGGAACCCCTTCTCCTGGAACCATGACATCACCTCCTGTGGTTCACCCACGTGGATCACGACCTCCAGGAATATTTCCATGAGGAGGACCACCACTTCCTTGACTATCTTGCAGATGGTGGATCTTCCAGCTGCAAATAGGTTGCTCAGGGACAGGTAATTCACATTGGAGGCCAGTTTATAAATTGTTATGGTGAGCCATTTGCACACTGGCACCACACAGTTTATCAAAGTGCCCTGGCAGCGGAGCAAGAGCTCCATCTCACTTTCCAGGAAGCTGAAGGTTGCCCGCATCCTAAATCATCCTGACGGTGCCCTGAAAGCATTCATCGTCCCACTCGTCAGCATCCTCCATTGACCTCCATTTGCTTGGAGCAAGGTACCAATTTGCTTGGTACCTTGGCAGCACTCACCTCCTTTCCTCTGTTCAATCTTCCTGCAGGACATGGGAAATAGAAGAGAGGGACTCTGCATGTTTCTCAGCTGTTTTAATGGCTGCCCTGGAGCGTGCAATCAGTCCCTTGGATCTCATGGAAATTTCATGGAGATCACAAAGAACCTCCACACAGGCAGCTGCTGCACCTGCAGGCCCAAATGCCCCAAATGCCCCATCAAGCAGCTTGTTTGCTGGACTTTGTGTCTTGCTTCCTCCTCTATGGTGCTGAGGACCATCTGCATCGCAGAGTGGGCTGTGATGCTGGTTGCTGTGTCCACCTTCCTTTCTTGCTGGGAGGGAGGATGTGTGATGGCACATGCCCTCGTGGGGGATTGAATTGTGCATGCCACCTGCCTGGGGCATTGGGGGTAGTGGTGGATGGCAGTGCCTGCCCAATGAGCTGTGGCCTCCTTGAAGATCCATCCATGTGTCTCCCCGCCCTGGTCCATTTCATGCAGCACATCACAGGTGGCCTGTCAGCTCTCAGCGTGCTACGTGATCTGGATCATGCACTTGGCATTGGTCATTGGCCTTCGCAGAGTGGGATCTGGCTGGTCCATGGGTACAGCATGCATCGCTGGTTCTTCAGGCACAGGTTTCAGCTGGCCATGATCCTCTCTCAATGATGATGATTAAGAGGGAGAACACCATACAGATTTAGTTGAAATAAATCCTGTGGCATTACCTTCCTCGGTGTGCTGTTGAGTCAGGGATTTCCCCGCTCCCCCCACAGGGCATGCCCCATCACCACATGACAACCCCTTCCCACTAGGGCAGCACGAGTACAGAATGTAGGCATGGGAAGTGGGTCTCTGGGTCTGCATTGGCAGGCGGCCATGGGAGCTCGTTGTCACACCCCGTTGGTTGGGCAGGCTTGCATTGCTGGGAGAGTTGGGAGCCTTGAACCATCATCACCCCTCCATCTACTGTTGCTTGGCAGCATGCATCCCTGGTCTCCCACTGCCTTCCATTCAGCTTCTGCACCTGCTTCTCCCCACTGCCATCCATCCATCCCAGATTAGAACATGCTTTGGTGGAGGGTAGAAAATGCACTCTGCACACGAACGCCTCTGCCCCACTTGGTACCACATGGCACCCCCTCACCACCCCCAGAAACACAGGACTAGCATATCCACCATGCTAACATCTATGGGTAGCACACAACCCCACCCCACCCTGCCCCACTCATCCAAGAACACCAACTACCACTTCCACTCCTCTATCATGCACGGGCAGCACACCACAGCACTCCCAAACTTCTCCTCCCACCCCCCAAACACCACACGATCCATTGCAGGACACCTGTTCACTCACCTGGTCAATCCGGAAGCACACAACCTTGATCTCTACTGGTGTGCTGGTCGGAACCTGCCCTTTCAGCTGCCACTTCACTGGCCAGCGGTTCCCAGGCACCAGCGGTGACCCCAGCACTGGACATCACATGAGGTGGAGTGTGGGCAAACAGCTTCTCAGAAAGGTCTGCACCAAAGCCTTGGTCCTGTGGGCTGCCAATTCCAAGTTCCGACCCCTGCAGGATCTCACTTTCCAGCAAGAATGCCTGGCATAGGGGGCTGGCAGGGCAACGAGGTTGTTGGCAGTAGATCTCCAGGCATAGGAGGATGCAGTCCCAAAATAAGGGGTGGTGTACTGTCACCCCTGGACCCAGGTGCAGCTAGGGACCTCTGTGGTGATAGGAGGAAAGTGGTCATGGCCACACAGGGCAAGATGGATGTGGCATCTGTTCACGCTGGGTAGGGTGTTGGAGGTGGTGGCCAGTGGTGCCATGGCAGTGGTCGTGGCAGTTAATTGTTGAGTAGGCCTGCTTACCCACTACATGGTTGAAAGAGCAGACATCTGGCTAGCCCTTGTCCTCCTCCCAGTCCCCCATCATCCCTGGGATGATGTCCCTCCTTTCCAGCAGGACCGATGCCAGCATGTTGTAGTGGACCATTGTCCTGAGCTCCACTCTGGAGAGGTTGTCATGCATGGCCACCTCTTTGAATTATTTCTTGAGGTGCTGCAGCCCCTCCTTGCACTGGTTGGCAGTGTGCTGGTACCCTCAGAGAGCCAACTGGCTGGAGATCCAGAGATAGGTGACCTCGTTGAGGAACTGGTTCTGCAACTGGGCCTGCATCCCTTTGCTAGTCCACAGTTCCATGAAGACCCCAGTCTCCATGTCTGTCCAGAGCTTCACTCGAACCTTTCTTGGTGTCCCCAGCTTGACTGCTCCCCATTGCTCTGGCAGTGCAATTTCCACCAGTTGATGCTATGGGAGCAGAAAATTGATGGGACTGCATGGCTGCTTGTAGCACCTTGCTGTCCATGTGAAAGTGGAGGTTGTGGGCAACCAAACTCCTGTGGTCATGTGACTGGCAATCAGGTCAGGTGTATGCAATGGGCCAGTTGCCAGTTGCATGCATGGACATGTGTGGGTGTGGCCAGGCTAGTACTTAGCTCATTGTGAATTGCCCAGAGTCATGAGTTTAGGGTGGTATACAAATGTAATAAATAAATACATAAAATAAATCCAGGATAGGGACAGGAGCAGGGACATTATACACATGCCCTCAAGGCCCCATCAAGGCTATCTATTGCAGAAATTCTCAGATAACACTGTAGAGTGCATCAGACAAAAGGGGCAGCTGCAGAACAGTAGATACCACCAAGGACAACTCAAGTGGGCATCGATGATAGATTCAACGAGTGCTCATAGGATGAAACAAGGCGAGGCCACAGGGTGACTAAGGGTGGCCTTGGAGGGCCCCTGGCTCAACTTCTGTGTTCTGTTCCTAGAGCAGGAGAACTTTCCTCTTCAATACCATGCCCCTTGTCCAAGCATCCCTGCTGGTTCTGGAGTTAATAAATGTTTCCAAATATGACCCTGATTTCAGCTCACCATATTCCTTCCTTCCTTCCTTCCTTCCTTCCTTCCTTCCTTCCTTCCTTCCTTCCTTCCTTCCTTCCTTCCTTCCTTCAACCAAAAGGGTTCTCAAAGCAGTTTGCAAAGCAAAAAATAAATCAATGAGAAGATTGTTCCTTGTCCAAAAGGGAGGCAAAATAGTAAAGGAAACATAAGATATGCACATCAGCAACAGCCACAAGGAGGGGTGCTATGCTGGGCTGAAAAGGGACAGCTACTCCCCCTCTGCTAACTATGAGAGCCAGTACTTTCAAGGATGCCTCTGTGCCCACTTGGTAGGGGTTAATAAGGACCCATGCTGTTCAACTCTCAGATGAGCTGTACATGGAACTTGCTAAGCAGGGAGAAGAAACATTTGGCCTGTATCCATGAGATTAGTAAGGCATCCTGCTTTACAGTTAAACTCATGTAATGAAACCCATAATATCATCTGCTTTATCAGAGTTGACTGATTCCCTAGATTGTGCTGTAATTTTCAATAGGAGACTGAGCTTTGGACATTTTAATCTTTTTTATTGTTATTATTATGATTATTTTGTGGAAAGAAGAATAACTTCATGGCTGGAGCCACATCACTAATCCTTTTCAATTCTCAAAAACAGAGTAATTTACAAAGTTTCTATCTTGGTGTTTTTTTAAAACAATAGAGTGAGCGGGAGATTTGATTGGAACGACATCTCTTTTTTTAAAGTCATGCTATCTGCATGGCTTTAGAAATTGGCACGAAGAAAGACATTATGAACCTTTCATTACTACATGATAGCTGAGGTGGTTCAAATCTGCAAAATATACGTGCCAATTAACTCAAATTGCTTGTGTGTTCCAATTCCCTGTATGTATATGTGTGTGTGTGTGTGTGTGTGTGTGTGTATATATATATATATATATATATATATATATATATATATATATATATATATTTAACAGACCAAAACAAACATAAATGTCCAATTAATTATTGAAAGCTGGGAAAGTAAATCTTGTTTTGCTCTATTGTTCTTGTGTTCCTCAACAGTACTCATGTTCTTGCATTTTCCATAAAATGAACTCCCCATTATAACTGTCCTGAATGCACGCAGCTGAAACACTGCAGCATTTTCAGCTCTCTTAAAGCATATGCCTAAGAGAAACTGGGTGAAGAATGACAGACAGATATAACTTCTGGTAATCTGCTTGTCTTGGGCTTTTTCTACATCATAGCTTGTGGTTAGGAGCAGAGAACCTTTCAGATGACTAGACTTGGACCATGATTTTAACAACTTGCTGATGGAAAGGCACTTCCTAGTGACAGCTGCACATACTTGTGATCTGTTTATTTTAAAAATGCTTTGTGGCGCTCCTAAGAAATGCTCCTAAGAAGTGCTCCACTAAGAAATGCAGTGCTCCTACTGCACAATGCCACTTTCCAAGTATAGAGTTGTGAGCTTCCTCCTGAAATAGTAGTAGTAGTAGTAGTAGTAGTAGTAGTAGTAGTAGTGAAGCCAGGAGTCATGACTTCATGACTTACTCCTTCATGACTCTTGCCTGTGGGCTTCAGCTCTTGCCTGTGGGCCTTCCAGAGGCATCTGGTGGGCCACTCTGTGAAACAGGATGCTGGACTAGACAGGCATTAGGCCTGCTTCAGAAGGGTGTGTGTTTTTTAATGTTCTTATGACTTATACCTCCTGGTATAACTCATGCTGAAACTCAGTGCCCTTCTCCCCCAACAGTGCGAGAGCACTTATTCAGCCTTTTGTTTTAAAGAAATGTCTAAGAGTACACACAGCCCAACCACTGTCAACACATTTCTCCCCCTCCACAGAATAATGGATGCACCCAGTATTCTGTCTTTAGGCTACTTTGAAGTTATAAAAGACCCTCTCTTGCCACCCCACACTAGAGGTGATGATAGAGCCAACAATGGAGGTGATAGACACATGCACATTGGATACCAAAGGTTTTGGGCAACAGCACACTGCTTGCTTTGCTGTTTGCTCCACAAACCTGCTTTTTACCAGGGGTTCCAGAGCGGGTTACCCGCTCTAGAACCACCTGGCTCGCAGCCGAGCCCAGTGGTTCTGACAATTAACAAAAATCGGGCTAGGCTCTCCTAGCCCGATTTTTGTTAATCGTGAGAATAGCCCCCTAGTCTCCCATTCATATGCAACCAGGGCAGACCCTGCTTTGCTAAGGGGATAAGTCATGCTTGCTACCACAAGACCAGCTCTCCTCTCCTCTCCTCTCTCCCATGTCTGTACTCTATTTTGCCCTTCTGAATATCCTAACATGGGTGTATCCTATCCACAGTCAGCTTTCCCGGCACCTCAATGTATAATTTGGCTTAATGCAGGTTTACACTAATCTGAGTTAAATTACCCATATTAAGCCAAAGCATAGTCTTGTGGTAACCACCACACTTCAGAGCAAACCTTGTAATAGATTTTTGGTGGAGAAAGTATGTACAGCCATAAAACTGGTAACAGTGGTGGTAGCTGGCAGGTGATCCAATCCAAGGGGCAATGCAAGGTCATGATCAGCAGCAGCAGGCCAGCTGGTCAGAGTTGGGTAGACAACAAAAGACTAAGGAAGACTGGAGAAATGACTATGAAAGGCTGACTTCCAGTGAATAAAGGACTATATAGTCAACAGGGTCCATGGCGCGGTGCTGTTTCAGGTTCAGGTCTTAGACTGCACAAGACTGGACTGAACCTCCCTAGGGTTCAGCACTTGGTCTCAATGCCTCCATCAAAAACATGATGTCAGATATATGCCTATTTCCAGATTGGCAATTTAAACAAAACAAAACAAAAAACACCTTGCAGTATTTAATACCTTCAGAACCACTCAGCATTTTTCCAGTTTGGTATTCTACACCACACCTTCTCATTATTGTGTGACAACGTACACAACTGCAAAACAATGCTTATTAATGGCAGAATAATGAACTAGAAAAACAATAAACATCTGCTTTAAAGAACTTCAAACAATGAATCTTTGCATGCAGATAATGCATTTTCCACACTATAAAACTGTGAAAAAAAGTGTATTTGAACATTTAGTTGACATTTGTTAGTCTCTGTCTTTTTCTCATGGACTCCACTTTGCTTGAATGGACCAAAGTTTCCTCTAGTCCAGGGCTTCTCAACGTCCAGATGTTATTGGACCTCAACTCCCATAATCCCTATCCCTAGTGGCCTTTGGTTGGGAATTATGGGAGTTGAAGTCCAATTACATCTGGGGACCCACACGTTGAGAATCTCTGCTCTAGTCCAATATTCGGTGACCAACTGGAAGCCTCTGGAACACTTACAGGCAGGACAGAAAGGCAACTCTTCCCCTGTTTGTTCCCAGCATCCAATATATCCCTTTCAACACATTGGTTATCTAGCACAATGGCTCCCTCCACTTACTTTCCATACTTCTCCATTATGTTGAAGGATTTGGATATAAGCAGTGTAGCCCACGTGAATTTAATCACCCTATGACACTTGCTGGAAACCTGTAGTCATAGACCTGAAGCTAAGAGGAGAAAGGGTTCAGTGGTGAGACAGAGTTATACTCTCGGGAGACATAGAATATCTTTAATTGACACCAAGTTCCAAGCTTATTCAGTTTTACCAATTACCAAGTTTTCTATGATGCAAACTCTCTGCAAACTCAGATGCCTCCCTCAGAAGGAGCTGGCAAAAACTTAGAAGACAGCCATGTCTTGATGGGGTGTTCATCAAGGTAACAGCAGCTCAGTGTTTCCACTGTGGCTAATTTTCATGCAGAAGTTGCCTGAAATTACATTCATGAACTTGTTAAAGATATTCATGATGAAGCAAACTGTCTGCGCAGTGTGTTGTAGACCTGTAAGCCCTTGAAGAGCAGATATACTGCTTGACATGATTTGAAGGGACTTGTTCTTTAGCCTGCTCCATTTAGACGAAAGGGGCCGTTAAATTAAAGTAGAGGGGCTCCTGAGCCTTTGCTGCTCTCTGCATAGGACTCTAGAGTTGCATGTGGGTTGACACTTAATGACTGTGAAATGTGTCCGTATCATCAGTATACCCACCTGGCTGTTGTTGAGAGGTGATTACTGAGAAAATGGCTCATTGTGTCAGCAAAATGCATGAACACAGCTCCCAGCAAAAATGCCACTGCCTTTATGGTATGCAAAAGGGAACTGCCCTTGATACAAAGTTCTTTGCTTTAGCTTCTGTGGAAAACTTACTCTTTCTTAGACGCTACAAATTGCACTACCTCTTTGGGTTATACAACTCAGAAAAGAAAAAGGGGTGGGGGATACAGGTCTGTAAAGCCAAAAATTCATAAAGCAACAATCAAGAAGAGCAGAACGGTTTGTATGAATTTCATGTGGCTCCTTTGTGGGCACACTACAGCATGACACTCAGATAATCACATTTTGAATGCTTCTAACAGTTCTTAGCTGCTGAGAGAGCAAAATGGTAACACTGGTGAGGTAACAACATAATGGAAGGGACTCTCTTGGAAGTATCAGGGCCCCTTGAAAGCCTCTTCTTAGTTAACCTGTTTATAAAACAATGAGGTGATTTTATTTTTCTCACGATTGGGAGCTTTGATTATTAAGGACCATCCAGGTTTTGAAAGTCAGGTCAAGGGTGCCACCACAGCTCTGAAAAAGGAATGTGTCTGCTGGAAAAGGCAAACGCTACTATTACATCCTACACTTGCCGCATTTCTTTCCTCTGGAAAGCAACTGCAGAAACTGTGCACCTGCCCCTCTATTACTCTTTACAAGGTAAAGGAGATGGTGTGTGTGCGGGGGGCGGGGGGAGCCCAGTTTCTCTTGATTCCTTCATCACAGCAGAAAGGTGCAGTAAACGAAGTAAGTTTTTCAATACCCTCAGGCTGTGCTTCCAGGGGCCCCTGAAAAGTGCCCCCCAGTGGGTCTCAGCTTTTATGAATGAATTTTCCTTAGCATCGTTATGGTGGTCTTTTCCTCTCTGTTGCCCATAGCAGATCAGCAGCAGTGATGCTTCTCCTTTCTGGGCCTCACTTCCTCTCCATGGGCCCTCATCCTCCTTCAAATGCGGGCAGGGCTTAAAAGGTCTGAAATATGAATCTTTATCTCCTTCTTCCTTTCCAAAAATTGATTTGACCCAGAGAACCCATTTCTTGAGTGGAGAAGAGAGAGAGAGAATGATTCTTTCAAGGTATTTCAAGGGAACCACAGGCAGGTGTCAGTAGCGATGGGCCCTGTGGGGATGTGGGGACCCTGGAAGGGTGCCCAAGGAAAGGTAATGCTGGGCCTGATCATGCAGCACATAAGGATTACCTACCCTATAGCACATTTTTATTTTTAGCTGAATTACAAGGTGCTTTCAGCCTTCAACTTCACTGCTGTTTTCAGACATGCATACCTTATATCATTCCCTTAGACATTGGGAGAGTCATCTTCTTCAAGCTCTGATGGCTAATATGCAACAAAATTCTGCAGTCTGTATCCCAAAATCAGCTTGACTATATTAACAAGCAATCTCCCTGACAAAAGAATGACTAACCAGTCATAATATTTTGCTTTAGTTGAAAGTTGGTGTCAGGTAATCAGTTAAAAAATCAGTTGGAGCATGCTCAATTTGCATGCTCAATTTGAAGTGGGGGAGGGGAGCTTTCAGTCCCCTCCCCCACTTCATCTGTATCACAAGCCCTTCCTCTGTGTTACTAATATATACATACACTTTGATTAAAAAATCCGTAAAAAGCAATCTTGATATTGATGCAATTGTATGCTTGATTTTTATGCAGTATTTTACAGATGTGTTCATGTGATTCTGTGCATTGGAAAAACACCACACAAAAATCATCCCGATACAACAGTATACTTTTTCAGCACTGTCAAAAAATGCCTCCCCATTTCAATGGGTATTCAACATGACTTGTGACGATATTCACTTATTTACAGTGTCCTCACTTTCCTTCTTTTTAAATTGCTCTCACTTGCCCTCAGTGATGTCCTTGAACTGGCAAAGATGGCTGTATATGTAACTGTATGATGCAATCTCATTCAGTGTATAATCCCTGGTGGAGGAATCACCTATGTGATTAATCCAGAACAAAGAAAGCAGTAGCCACTAGGGTAAGCAATTATACCAAATATGCTTGATAAAAGTTTAATATTTGCATACATGTTAGAGAGGAGAATCCTTCTCCAACAAAATTTTTAGTTTCTAACAGGGGGAAAAAATTCAAACCTAGAGAACAGTCAGCAGAGGTTTATCCATGGACTCTGATGAGCTTTAAGCAGCCTGTGTACATTCTCTCTGTATAACAGTACTTACTCTAACAAAAGGACTCACAAGGAGTGATGTGGCAAGGACAAGGCAGGCAGTTGAAGTAACAGGACCTTGGAGAGTTCCTAGGGAGCAAGCCATATTATGATCTGTCCAAGTTCCAACTTCACATGAGCCCTTTTATGTCTCTTGGCCCTGATTACTTCTCCCAGGTGCCACCCCACTGCTCTGGGGTGAGGATCCCTAAAGGGGTAGACCCGCCAGGCCTGAAGCTCAGTATTCTGCTGCCTCATGGCCACTTCTCGCCCCATGCAGTCATTGTGTTGGGGAGCAGGCACTGAAGGACAAAAGTTTCCCAGCATAAGAGGATCTGGCCCCTTGGATGAGTCCAACTCAGCAGGTATTGTGTACCACCCAGATTGTGACTGGGCAGCATCCAAAGTTGAAATTGATGGGACTTAGTCCTGACTAACTTGTCTCACTTATTTCAATGACACTTAGTCCTGACCAATAGAACCCTGTGGAGAAATGGCTGGGAAGAACTGCACATCCCAGCATTCTGTGTGAAGTTTCTTGCATGCCATCCATGAGATCACTCATGGCTTCTCATCCCTTTAACAGCCCACCCCATCTTGTGCAGAAACAGCTCTCCACAAAGTTAAGCAGATGGGAACGGTGGCCTCCAGGCAGCGTCAGGTGCACGGTGCAATGTATTGGGCTTTGATCCATCAGAGCTAAATATGCACAGGTCTACTGACTAACAAGTCCGTATGCTGCCTACCATCTTTTGGTTTGCAGGTGTCCTTCCTGCTTGATTCATTCTTGCTGTTGAGACTTGGGTCCTGTACTGCAGCAGCTGGTATCAGTGATAGTGATCAAGTCCTCCCGCTCTGCACCTGAGACCTGACCATGACATGACCTTCCACAAAATGATGTATATTAAAACAACTTTCCTTTCACTTTGACACCCTGCACCACAGGGCTGTTGAGAATTGCTCTCAGGCCAATTGAAAACCCAGCAGTCCACTATATCGGCTTCTTTTGGAAATACTTAATTATGAGGCTATTTATTAAATTTGTGATTTCCAGAGTTCCCTCTTAAAACTGCCTCCCAGGAGAAGTATTCTGTTCCTCAGGCCTGAGAACCTATAAATCATTTTTAGATGTTATAGCCCTCGGTATTTGTGGGTGAGTTATGCTGTTCACTAAGGGAAGCTCTTGGGTTTCTAAGAAATCTCCTATGTGTTTGCTTTCTAACACCAGTATTATGAAAGGTAACTTCATATTTTCCTGGGCTCTTGGCCTGGAATCACAATGCCATTGCATTAAAAAAATAGTCTCAATAAATGAAAATTCTGCAAAGCTGATGACCAGTCTCAAGAAATTACATTCATGAAAATTGGAGATTTGTTCCTCCGAATGAGTTTAACAAGCTGAAGGAGATGGAGCTGTAGTGCTGCTGCATCTTTCCAGAATTTTGGCTTACAACAGCCACAGCACCGAACATAAAGTTGAAAAAAAAAAAGTAGTGACTTGGACAAAAAGCTGAAGAGGCAACAGATGGGATGATGCCTTTGTACAGTGACAGGGTCTTCTGTGTGTAATCGCCCACTGATTGCTATGGCAGGTCACATGCACATGGCAAAACATCCACAAGAACACCAGAGGAGTCCTCCTGGAAAGACCAAAGGTTCACCTAGTCCAGGATCCTGCTTCCTACAATGATCAACCAGATGTCTCTAGGAAGCCCACAAGCAGGAGGGGAAGGCAACAATCCTCAACTCACCATATACTGGAAATCATCATTGAATCAAAGGTCAACTCATCAGTCACCAACTCTACTGTTGGGAATGCTACTGGAATTCTCCTCATCTCAATTATTCTCTGGATGTTGAACTTCTGGATTATCTGATCATATTTCCAAAGGGGAATTTAGGCATTAGGAGTCTGTGGCCACCCTGAGCCATTTTGTTTGTCTCTTACCCCTCACAGTGTCTACCAGTTCCCCAATATACCATGAAATCTAATTTGGGAGATATGTATTCAATATATTTGGATGGGTGATGGAATTAATGTAAGACCTGTGGGTTTGTTTTTTAAGAAACAACTACCCAGAAACTGGGTGGTGGTGGTGGGGGGAGAAACCTAGGTTATGTGGCATCTGTGTTGATGCCACTATTTTTGAACCGCCTCAGGTATCTAATTTCTATCATCTTTCAATATAGGATCTAAGTGTCATGTTGAATGTACCACTAAATATTATACAGAGCATGCTAGAGAAAAAAATCAGGGTCATTCATTACATAGCAGGAAAGGTTTGGTGATATATACTCAAAACACCAGATCCAACCAAACATAAGATACAAGGAAATTCTTTAGTCTGAGGGCAGATTGATGGGTTCATAGGATAAACTCAAGTGCTTGGCTTTACTAAATGTTTCAGTAGATGAGAGTTGATATTTCATCTCATTTTCATCAGATGAAAACCACAATGTATCATTGCATGGTATTGGCTGTAGGTACAATGCCACTGAAAAACAACTAGGTATTGCTTACATACTATCTGTGACCAACACCATATATCCTTTTTGGTTGCTTTTGGTGGTTTGAGTATTGATCAACCAAACCTTTTCTACAATATAATGGCCTTGATATAATGACCCTGATCCACCACCACCATCCACCACACTCCAGTATTCTCTGTATAATTTATTTTGTGATACTAGAACCACTTCAGATAAGCAGCATTGGTGATGTGCAAACTTCATCAATGGTTCATCTAGTCCAGCATGGTCTACATCACTGGCGAACAAGTCCAACCTGCAGCATGGGTGCCACAAGTACCACAGGGATGGGGGTTTGTTGTACTCCTGGACAGGAGAAAGAGATGGGGGGTGGAGACCATGGAGATGAGCCTATTCTATCTGGCTCTGCCATACTGCCTTCCTGTCTTAAGAAACAAAACCACATAATAAGAAATCTCTCAAATGATGGGCTTGGCTTGTGGTAAATTTGCCAACACTAAAGGTTGCTACCACTTGTTCATAGTGACTGGCTGAAGCTCTTCAGGAATGCTATCAAAAGTTTTTTCCAGGCCTTGCCTTGGTGAAAATCTGAAGTAGAACAATCCTCCAGGAATGTGATATCATCATCATCATCATCATCATCATCATCATCATCATCATCAATATTATTATTCAATATGATATGATGTGCAGCATGCTGGCAATGGTGTGATCTGCACCATTTGGTGATCTGACGTGCATCATTTGGTGATGATTATTTGACATGATGTGCACCATTTGGTGATCTGCACCAACGCTACTGTGAATATGCAAGGCAGCCCCAGTGCTGTTAAGAATGATCAGTTGTGCAAACAGTGCTTCCACAGTCATTCTCATTTGCCACAATGGGAATAACTGCAATATTGCTGCTTGTACAACTTCTCATTCTTGGCAGCGTCAGGGCTGCCTTACATACGTGCCTCAGTGTAGATTACAGCATTACCAGAACACTGCACTTGATGTTGGCTATTGTTGTTCTTGTGAGGAGGAGGAGGAGGAGGAGGAGTTTATTGAAGTTGTTGTTGTTTATTTGTTACTGGATAACAAATTCAATGCAATGTTGAAAATTCAAATGATTTGAAAAAATGTGCCCTGTGTAGATTTTAATTGACTCATACTTGGCTATCAAAATTATATTTGCAATGGAATTTATCAGAGTTTCAATAAAAGCATGACATCAGCTATTGATGGCATGCATTCTTGTACACAGTATCATGCAGTGAATTTTCTTTCTAGGCATGGTGTCGAATTTAAAGTTGCAAATTTGTCATGTATCTTATGCATGCAACTGTTAACAGATAATCTTCCAATAAATTTTAAAAATGCAAAGCTGTTAATGAACAATGTGGTTTTCCAATTAATTCAGAAAACTGAGTTCCAAAGGAGAAGTGTGTTACATCGCAAGTGATAGAAAAGGTCAAGATACTGCATATGTATTTTTTGCCCTTTGCCATGTTTCAAGGTGTTATTCTTCCTCTGCTATTTAAGAAGTTAATTACACTGGAATTTCTCTCTGTGTACATTCATTAATACATGTATTTAATGGGCTGTTATAAGCTCCCTTGCTAAGCTTAGAGCACCAACCTGCTATTTGAGACTCAGAAACTTGATCTCATGTTTCTGGTGTCATGACAATTAAAAATGGAGGAACAACACTATTCCAATCTGGAACAAAACCTTGAGCAAAACGGTCATATTTTTAAAAATGCACAGTCTAAGCAAATAGGTAATTCATATCTCAGTCCCCAACCTGTTTAATTGCACATACAAACAGATGTCCTGGGCTAAGCCAGTCTTGAGGGATGGTCACGCATCACAATCTGTGCTAGTCATGACATATGCAGTTTGGGATCTTTTCACCCACCCTTTATTTATCCCATCAACATGAAAGGAAATGGACATAGACTGATCACCTACAAGCTAACCTCACCCCTGCCTATCACCTCTAGATACCCTGTAGCAGGAATAACTCGTGGGCTGAGTGGAAGCCCTGTCTATGAGAATAATTGGTGGACTGCTATATGAGAGGGCTAATGTGATCTCTCTGTGCCTATGGATATTTATATACCACTTTTCAACAAAAGTCCCCAAAGTGATTTACATAGATATACATAAATAATAAAATGGCTCACAATCTAAAAAAGAAACATATGACAGACATTAACAACAGCCACTGGAGAGATGCTGTGCTGGGGCTGAATAGGGCCAGTTGCTCTCCTCCTACTAAATTATGAGAATCGCCACTTTTTAAAGGTGCCTCTTTGCCCAGTTAGCAGGGATATCATATTTCAGGTCATAGGTTTGCTGAGTGCTTGTCAAAATAAGTGTAAAACATTTTGTTTCCTTTTATTTCCAAACCTCACTTAAAATATTAACAGCGTCATGTTACTAGTTGTTCTGTAGCAGAACGAAAAAAAAATGGCCCATGAATAATGAATTCCTTACTCAGAATCCTTCATTTGGATCCTTGGGTTTCTTTTTCAGGCTTAAGATAACACACTGGTTGCTCCCTCCCTCCTCCCTGTGCTTGGTAAGTATTTCCCCATGTAAAGAAGCACATGGAAAAGCTTTCACATAGTGAAGATGTGGAAATGCACATGGAAAAGCTTTCACATAGCTGCTTCCATCAGGAGTGGTCCGAGACATTTTACTGCCTGCAGTGAAGGACAACATGCCCCTCATTTGTGAGGAGTTGTTTGGTATTCTCAGGGTTAGGGTTCTGTCTATCTGTTTGGCTGCCTATCTACCTTTCACTACACAAAGATGTTGTCTGGCTACACGTCCCTGTCCCCTTTACCAAACCTGGCTAAGCTTAAGGTCCAGCCTCAGAGCAGGTACGGGGAGGAGGTTGAGCATCACCCTGTGCCTCCTCCATCCCAGGCTGCTTGCTCCTTGTATCTGCCCCTCTCCAAGGTGGGGGGCCTGACACTCGCCACCAGCCAGTCTCTCATCCTCAGCCGGCTCCTTATATGCCTCCTCACAGGCTATGCATCACTCGCCCCCAATTACAGGGCCAATGTATTCCCCCTCTTTATTCCCGGTAATTGTCTACCCTTTACAGCTGCTGCCAATGCCTCTCCCTCTTCTCCCTCCTCCTCCTCCTCAGACCCCCTCCCTTCGGGAAGCGTGCTGCTGAAGTTATCCTCACGTGCCTCCCCTTTGGCCCTTTCAGGGCTCTGCCCCTCCTCCACTGGAGCTGAGTCCCTGCCTATTGGCAGTCTTTCCTCCACTTCTCCCTGGCTGTCACCCATCCCTGCCTCCCTGGGCCCTCTCACCAGAGGTAAGGACAGCTGGCCTCACCGGAAAGACGTGTGTGTGTGTGTGTGTGTGTGTGTGTGTGTGTGTGTGTGTGTGTGTAGTGCGCATTTATATGTGCATATCTGTTTATACACACACACACACACACACACACACACACACACACTCAAACACACATACAGAAGACATTTTCCCAAATCAAATGTCTTTAGGTGATGACGAAAGAATGATTGCCACATAATAGCAAACTGACATTAAATACATTTAAGGAACATTATATTACGTATTTTTGTAAAATAAAACTAAAAATCAAGAAGATAAAAATGGCAGATAGTTCAGTTTATTTGCCCTCCAAAGTTGGATACCAATGACAATTATCACTTTGATTATTTGTATGTTTTTCTGGCCTTCCAAAACAAAGCAAAACACCTCTTAAATGCAACTGGAAAATGCTGAAGACAAAAGCCTTGATTAAACTGACCAAAATGCTTCTGCTTGTCTTAAAAAAAAAAAAAATAACTTGACAGCTGGACGTTCAAAATAGCCAAGATCCCAGTTTTGCTTTATTTTTCTCATCTGTCCAATTACATCCAGATATTTCCCCCCAGCCATTACTAAGGATCTGTGTGCACAAAATTTACAGAAATGTGTCAAATGAGAAAAGTAAAGGCTGTGTGAAATCGCCTTCTTTTATCTGCTTGATGGGAACAAAAGAGATGGCAGGAGATTACCGCAGAAAGGAGATTTGAACTGCAGAGTACAATCTACATAACAAATCCTAAAATAACACATCAGGTGTACAAGGGAGACAATTCAAACCCTGCTTGAATAATCAGGAGTTCTTTTTAAAGCAGGGAAATGGTTGTCTAGTGATTTTTTGTGCTTCCCTAAGTAATTCTTCTGCCCTCGGTAAGTGAGGAGCCTTAGGTTTCTTTCTCTGACTTAATATGCAAATAAGAAAAGGCCCTTCATTTGCTAATTTTCCTCTGGCATTAGATGAAATTACACAGCTGGGCGGCTCTAGGATTAGATATAGGTCTAGTAATGCTGGGTCTATTACAGCCAAAGTGAGATTTCTATTCTGTTAAGTACAACATCTTAACTTGCCTTTCCTGAGCCAAATGGAACATTTCAGACGATAACACAAACCAGCATGAACATGCTCCTATTGCTTTGTTAGGGTTGCCTGATGTCCTTTCATTTAAAACACACTCATTCCTTCCAAGGATTTCCCCTTTCTCTGAGAATATCTTAGGATATACATAGCTAGCCAATGTGGTGTGGGACAAATCCACCCACTGAGGGAATGGGCCACAGAGCATCTTTTTGCAGTCTAAACACTGCAAAAGTCTGTTGCAGTCTGTTTGCCCTTTGCAGTCTGTTTGGCCTGGCCATCCAGGGTTTTTAAACTGTTATAAATGTTTGTCCTGGTAAAGGTAAACTGTGCCGTCAAGTCAATTTCAACTCCTGGGGTCCCAAGAGCCCTGTGGTTTTCTTTGGTAGAATACAGGAGGAGTTTACCATTGCCTCCTCCCGCTGAGTATCGGCCTGGTCCTCCAGGTTTTAAAAACTGTTTTAAATGTTTCAATTGTTCATTGGTTTTATGTTGTGTGTATGTGTGTGTGTATGTATGCATTCATTCATTCATTCGATATCTATACCACCCTTCCAAAAATGGCTCAGGGCGGTTTATATTAAAACAAAACAATTAAAATCAATTAACAGTTAAAAACAGAGACTATAAAACACCATAAAACAATTAACAGTTAAAACATTCAAAACAGTTTAAAAACCATGGAGAACCAGGTTACAAGAAGTTAAAAACATTTACAACAAGTAAAAAATAGTTTTTATAGTTTATGTTTTTAACTGTTGATTTTAATTTGTTTTAATTTTAATGTCAATCACCTTGAGAGTCATTTTTGGAAAGGTGACATATTAATTGAATACATAAATAAATAATACATAAAGAGAGTCATCTGTGGAGCCAAGGAGTGCTCTTGAATCCAGTTTGTAAAAAGCTGGGTAGATAACAGCACTGTCAGCCATAAAGTGAGATGTTAAAATTGCAACAGTGACCATTCCCTGCTCCACATACACATACCAACTACCAGCATGGTTACTAAGTGAAAAGGTTGGTTTTGTGGGCTAGGATCAAGAGGGCATCGGAGCAGGGAGCCAGAGGAAGAAATCCTCTGGCATCCCTCAATGCACCTCACCAGGAGCATAGTGCACTGAGGGATTCTCGCTCAGCCAAGCACTTTCGCCTCCCAGCTCAGTGTATGTTCAGGCTGCATGCAGCCTGAGCATGCGTATATCCCAGTGCCAGGGTTAAGGGTGCAATTGTGCCCTTAACCCTGGCCAAAGGCCAGGGTGAAAAGTAGTGTTAGGCAAGGCAGCATTGATGGGATCAGCCATGATCCTGGTAGGGTTAGGCGAGGAGGCATCACCAGAATCAGCCGGGATCCCAGCACTAACCCTGGCTGGGATGCCCTAGCCTGGGCTAGGCTGCTTGTGAGAATAGGCTTACTATGTCTGCTGGAGAGAAGCACATTCTTGCATTCACTGACAGTTGTAGAGGGATCATCTGGAAATGGAGGGATCATCTATGAACTAGTAAAGAGAATACATCAAGGCCAACCCATGTCTTTTGGGCCCTTTCTGAATTTATTCTATCCTGTGCCCTTCCACTTATTCTGCCTTTTGCTCTTCAAATTCCAGAAAATCTGTTCAGTACCTCAGAATACAACCATTCTCATTGGACGGTCATTTACAATCTACTGTTGCATGTAAGGATCATTGCTGACATCCAGAGCAGCATTTGGTGGAGAAAGCAAGAGGCTGTGTCCTCACAGGAGGTGTCTTCATGAGAAACAGAATGTGGGTGTGGAAGGAGGAGCTATATTCACTGCTCTTCCCTGCCTCCATAAGTGCTATTTGGCTTCCAGAAATATATCCCTGAGGGTCACACAATCCTCAAGTACATATTATTAGAAGGCAAAGTGCACTAGAGAGGTGGGGAGAGTAGCAAAAATCATTCCCCTCCCCCACCCCCTTGTGCAGGGTGCACACAGAGGGAAAGCCCATTATCTCAGTTTCTGTTCCTGAACAGCAATGTTGGAAGCAAATAGCCATTTAGAGCTCATTATATTCCTGGCCATTTACAGTTATGCAGTTGCTATGGAAAGTGACTCCCTCAAATTTCTGACAAGTCAAGTTGCGTAATATTGCTAAATATGAGTTATTTTTTTCTAAGCACATTGCATTTATTTCAATTCATGGAAAATTCAGGCTTGCATCACAACATTTACTGACCACATTCACAACAAAACAGGGGACCGGAATTGCAGGGAACTGCGGTTTCCTTTTCGTTATGTCCAAACACATGCAACTCTTGTTCCACCTGTGGCATGACCCAACGTTGTGCTCAGGAGATTCCAATTTGAACCCCCAGTTTGAAGTGAGTTTCGCTGCTCCAAACTGAGGGTCCACCAAGCCTCCATTCAATCAAAAAGCAGCACTGGAGGCTGCATTCAGCCAGACTGGAGTTGAGGGAGGAAGCTCCTCTCTCTCTCCCTCTGCAATGGGCTGTGTGGAATGTCCTTCAAGCAAGAAGGAAACCCACACAGTCAGTTCCCCTTGCTCTTTGCAGTCTTGCTAACTACAGAGAGGACACTTTTTTTGTCATCCGAATGAAGAAAGGAGAGTGGGGGGAGGGGGAGTGGAACAACAGGTCCATTTGACACATGGTTCTGTATGATGTGCAAATGCGGCCACTGTTTGAAATGTAGTGATAGATCTGTCCAATGTTTTTCTGTCTTTAAAGACAAAGTTGTTTTTCATATTTAGACATATTTTTGTTATTTGGGGACATATTTTGTTATTGCCACATCGAGTTCAGATACATCAAAAAGAAGTTTTCTTTTAAAAAGAGAGACATCTTTCCTTTTTTCCTTCAATTATTGAGTCTGGTAGAAAGAACAAAGGCAGTGTGTTTTTACTGACAATCCAACATGATTACAAAATAATAATAATGAGTGAACCAAAACTTTTAGGATTCAGCATTGTTGGTGGTTTTTACTGGTGTTTTATTGGTTATTTATACAGGATATTTGTTGTGAGGGAGTGTAAAGGAGGCGAAGAAGATAGAGGGGCTTGGACTGTGTCAGCTTGTCTCCTTGGTCTAGAGATATTTCATAACCTCCTTAGCCACCAACCTCCCCCAGCTCAGCATGGACAGCTCAGAGGTCGGTCTGTGTAGCTGTGCTTTGCCCTTTCATCTTCCTAAGTGCTGGGAACTATTTCCAACAGTGAGCACTAATTTTCATCTGCCCCAGCTTGGAGTTACCTGTGGGAGAGGTGACTCTGAGTTATTGGGAGCCTATAAAAACAGAGGGAACGCCAGCAGCACAGCTGGTGGTCGACCTGTATGCGGCCTCCGAAGCCAGCCACCAAAGGGGGTGGGCCTTTGGTGCCTGGCCTTTGGTGTAGGACTGAGGGCTGGGGCATACTATATTCCTATTGGTTATTTTAGGAGCTGCAACAGCTGGTTTGTTCACTTGTTACTGAGACTTTAAAGATCTATGCTCAGGCAATACATGCGGCAAAGAAACGGTTTGTTTCTGCCTGTATTGCATCTGTGAGTTCATGTCCAGTGGAGTTGTCCAGGGTTGTGAGGGGACTAGTACATGCCCCCACATCCTTGATTCAAAATTTGGAGTCATCAGTTGCTCGCTGTGATGTGTTTAATGTATTCTTTGCAGATAAAATCTCTCGTATTTGGGCTGATTTAGATGGAGACTCCACTATTACTGTGATTTCTGAACTGGAGGTGTCCAATTGGAGGTGTCCAGCAACTCCTCTTATGTGGTTCGACTGGATCAGTTTCAGTTTGTGACTCCTGATGATGTGGGTAAGCTGCTTCGAGCAATGAGGCCTACCACTTGTCCTCTTGAACCCTGTCAACATGGCTTGTTCTATCTTGTAGGGAGGCTGTTGTAGGAGGCCTGGTAGAAATCATAAATGCTTCTATGAGGGAGGGCAGGATGCCCCCTTGTCTTAAGGAAGCAATTATTAGACCTATTATTAAAAAGCCTGCACTAGATCCCTCAGTTGAGCAATTATAGGCCGGTCTCCAAACTCCCATGGTTGGGCAAGGTAATTGAGAGGGTGGTGGCCTCTCAGCTCCAGGTGGTCTTGGAGGAAACTGATTATCTAGACCAGGGTTTCTCAACATGTGGGTCCCCAGATGTTATTGGACTTCAACTCCCATAATCCCCAGCCCCAGTGGCCTTTGGTTGGGAATTATGGGAGTTGGTTGGGAATTATAGGAGTCCAATTCCATCTGGGGACCCACACGTTGAGAATCCCTGATCTAGACCATGGCTGCTCAACTTCAGCCCTCCTGCAGATGTTGACCTACAGCTCCCATAATTCCTGGCTATTGGCCACTGTGGCTGAGGATGATGGGAGTTGTAGTCCAAAAACAGCTGTGGGGCCAGAGTTGAGCAGGTCTGATCTAGACCCATTTCAAACTGGTTTTCGGGCAGGCTACAGGATGGAGACTGTCTTGGTCAGCCTGATGAATGATCTCCAATTGGGAATTGACAGAGGAAGTGTGACTCTGTTGGTCCTTTTGGATCTCTCCACGGCTTTTGATACTATCGATTATAGTATCCTTCTGGAACATCTGAGAGTGCTGGGGGTGAGAGGCACTGTTTTACAGTGGTTCCGCTCCTACCTCTTGGACAGATTCCAGATGGTGTTGATTGGAAACTGTTGCTCTTCGAAATCAGAGCTTATGTATGGCATTGCTCAGGGCTCCACCCAGGGTTGGCAGAACCTAAGGGGTATACTCGTGAGTCAAATGTGCAGTAAGCCAGAATTTGGCTTTTTAAAAGCCAAATCTGGCCACCTAGCTCCATACTGTCTCCAATGCTTTTTAACATCTACATGAAACTGCTGGGAGATATCATCAAAGGATTTGGTGTGGGATGTTATCAGTAAGCAGATGACACCCAGGTCCACTTCTCCATGTCATCATCATCAGGAGATGGCATAAACTCCCTAAATGCCTGTCTGGAGGCAGTAATGGGCGGGATGAGGGAGAATAAACTCAGACTGAATCCAGATAAGACAGAGGTACTTATTGTGCGGGGTCAGAACTCCAGACACAATTTTGATCTCCCTGTGCTAGATGGAGTCACACTTCCCCACAAGGAACAGGTCCGCAGTCTGGGAGTACTTCTGGATCCACACGTCTCCCTGGTATCTCAGGTTGAGGCGGTGGCCAGAGGGGCTTTCAATCAGCTTCGGCTGATACGCCAGCTGCGTCCATTTCTTGAGATGAACGACCTCAGAACAGTGGTACATATGCTGGTAACCTCCAGACTTGACTTCTGCATCCAGCTCTATGTGGGGCTGCCTTTGTACGTAGTCCGGAAGCTTCATTTGGTACAAAATGTGGTGGCCAGGTTGGTCTCTGGGTCATCTTGGAGAGACCACATCACTCCTTTGCTGATAGAGCTACGCTGGCTGCCAATAAGTTTCTGGACAAAATAAAAAATGCTAGTCATAACTTATAAAGCCCTAAATGGCTTAGGCCCTGGGTATTTAAGAGAATGTCTTCTTCATTATGAGCCCCACCGCCTATTGAGGTCGTCTGGAGAGGTCCGTCTTCAGTTGCCACCAGCTTGCCTGGTGGCCACATGGGGGTGGACCTTCTCTGTTGCTGCCCCAAGACTGTGGAATGCACTCCCTACTGAAATATGATCCTCCTCATCTCTGACAATTTTTAAAAAGCATTTGAAAACCCACCTCTTCACCCAAACGTTTTCAGCTTTTTAAATTGTTTAGGTTTTTAATATGTGTTTGATTTTAAATTGTTTTAAATTGTTTTAAGTTTTTGTGTATATTTTTAACTTGTTTTAATGTTATTGTTAACTGCCCAAAGAAGTTTGGGGTGGTGTACAAATCTGATAAATACATAAATATTTCTTATTTTCAAGATGGAGCAGGAAATAAAATTTAAAGAAGGGTAGCAGCTCTGAAGGGCCTAATGTATTGATCAAGCAAATCATAAATGGAATGTTAGGCCCCAAGTCAGCAGGCACATAATTTGGAGCGATGTGTTCATTATGACAAGCCTGTTCATAGGTTAATGCAGCAGCATAGGACCTTCTTTGCCATAGTTCCATATGACAGCTGTGACCATCTTCAAAAGCCACCACATGGGTAGGGTAAATGGGATGTGTCATTTCCATCTGGCCTGGAAGGAAGGAAATATAAGACTCTCATTACTGGCCCATGTTTTGCCAGGTCTTCAAGGTTATTACAACAGCATGCAACAAAGTCATAGGGAAGTGGGTTCCATCATAATATGAAACCATGGTTGCTCTTGATCATAGTTAAGCATCCACACAGTGGCCACATTTGCACATATTGGGAAACCAGAGCTGAAGGAGCCTAAGGTTGAATGTTTAGTATGTCCGAATGTGTGCAACCATGGCTTGGACATAATAGCAACCCGAGGTTTCTCTCCCTAAACTCCAATGTGTACCTTAGGTTTGCAGTGGATTTCACCATTCCTACCTGAGGTTGTAAGCTGCCAGCATTACGTCCGAACAGTGCACTGAACTCTAACCGGAGCTGAGGGAGGAAGCTCCTCCATCGCTCCCACTGTGATTGGATGCTGGGGCTGTTCTTCATCGCAGAGAGAAGCCCACGTAGCCATTTCTGTCTCCTCTCTATGGCCTCCCTTACTGCAGTAGGGGTCCTGCCAGTTATGTGGACAGGTAACTGCTTGGGGTGAATGCCAAGTGAATGTGGACAGGTAACTGCTTGGGGTGGGAGTGGGTGGGGAGTGTGGAAGCACGGGTCCATTGGACCTGCCATTCCACCGAACATAACATGTGAATAGCTGTACGTGTGTCCAGATCTGTATGTGTGTACACTATACATGCATACACTATACTATACATGTATAGTACACTACACATTCTATACTGTGCATTAAATATAACATGTGAATAGGGCTATGCAATCGAGTCTAAAATGGAATAGAATTCAAGCAAAAACATGTTTGTGTAGTGGATTTCAGACTTGCTGTTTGCCTTCACAGTGAAAATGAATCCTGACTCCATCCAGACCCTTATGAGCTTTGTTATTAATGTGTGGTGCAATAAGAGAATCAACAGAGATCAAGGAAGGCATTGGGATTTTTTTTCAACACACAAAAGTGTAAGGCCTAACCTCATTTCCGAGGCAGAACATTTCTAAATCTGGAGCCTTGCAAGCTCTAATTTTTTCATTAGAGAAATTAATTAAACATTTAGAACTGAAACCTATTTAATCAGGCAGCAATAAGGTTCTTCATTTTAAACCGAGGCACCGCGGTAATGCTGTAAATCAGGATTTGTTTCAAAATGAAATGGAAAATTCTTCCATTGAGTGTCATAAATGTCAAATATTCTAATTATTGATAACTCAGGTAACTGGGATAGGCCACACAGCATCAAACTGAGGCTAATTAGAAAGGAATTCCAGTAGAGCCATGACACATATCTGACAGTTGTCTTTTCTTGGAACTGCTTTTCCGAACTGCTTTTCCCCAGCAGACCAAAGGGATTACGAGGAGCTAGAATTGCAGGTTCATAGAATTAGGCCATCCAGCATGTGGATTATACCAGTGATCCGAGTCTATGCTCACCTTATGGGTAGGTCAGCAGTGAAGAAATCATAGCAAAGACTTAGACTTAAGTCCAGAGAAGCAAAGAGCTGTAGTTTATTCACTAACTGAATTTGGGAGCTGCACTGCAACTATTTTAGTTATATTTTATTTACTGAAGTTTTCACAGGGAGTCAAGTTGTTATTAATACTACTACTACTACTACTACTACTACTACTACTACTAATACATAAAAATAATAAATAATAACACATAAAAATAAAATGATAAATAAATAATAAACTGTATTTGTTAGCCACCCCATAACAAATTGTTCTCAGGGCGGCTCACAACACAGTATTTAAACATTGAGGTGAGTCTCACGATTAGTGAGGCCCACTGGAGGGGGTTCTGCGGGGAGAGCCGGCTTAGCAGGCCAGCAGTGGAGATAGTCTGTGGTCAGGCAGGCAGCAAAGTCATAGCAAGGCCAACTGTTGCTCTTTCAGTCAAAAGTGCCTCCAGGCAATGTACACCTTTTAGCTCCAGCGGAACCTTGGGACACAGCCTTTGGAAAGCACAAAGTAATGAGGAGGGCCTCTGAGAATGTGCAGAGTGCACTTGCCCCTCCCCCTCCCTCCGTTCTTCAGACACAGACCTTGGGATTAAAGGATTCTGAAAGAGGTCTTCTTGAGAAGCCTAACATTAATTTAGTATTCAAAAAGTGATGTGGCAGCAGAGAGTACAGTTGAACTTATACAGAGTATCCTCTTACAACTTTGTATCTATGATTGATCTCCATATGGCTTTCTGGGGGGTTAACCTAAAGGATTTTTATTTTAGGGACATAGTACTGCTTGATATAGCCACCTAATGGCACAACGGGGGAATGACTTGATTAGCAAGCCAGAGGTTGCAAGTTCAAATCCCCACTAGTATGTTTCCCAGATCATGGGAAACATTTATATCAGGCAGCAGCAATATAGAAAGATGTTGAAAGGCGTCATCTCAACTGTGTGGGAGCAGGCAATGGTAGACCCCTCCTGTATTCTACCAAAGACAACCACAGGGCTCTGTGGTTGCCAGGAGTCTAAACCGACTCGAATCCTTTACCTTTAGTGCTTGATATGCTCAAGTTTTCTCATCTCATTGCCCAGTTTTTCATTAGGCTTGCTTAGCCTAAAGATGCAAAGGAGAACAGACTTTTTGTATCTGAAAGAGCTGTGCCAATTAGGGAATTCTGGCAAGTACAGCTTGTCATGCGGAGCTGATTATAGCAGAAATTTACACTTCTGCTTAAAAAAAAAAAAAGAACTTTGTTTCCCGTTGCATTTGGCTACCCTACAAAAGGGATGTTTAAAAACTAAGTGCTCATTGGAAGGGACTAATGTAAATGTCCCTTAGTGGTGATGAAACCATAGGACAATAGGAGCCAATAGGTACGCTTAAAACTAGGGAAGAAAAAAAGGTCCTCTCTATTGTAAGTGGGCCAAAGAGGGTACTACTATAGGGGCTGGATGAGCCAGAGAGATGCCAAGGGGCAGCAAAGGAATGAAATGGAGGAAATGAATGCAGCTGGAGTCGGTCGGTCATACAAATAATGGAACAGGATCTGTACTGATGATGGGGACAGCATCTTATTTATGTATTATTTATTTTTCAATGTAAACCTCTTTGAGAACTTTGGTTGAAGGAAAATTACTTGCAATCAAGTATTTCCCAAGAAAGGCTTGAAAACCTTGCCATGGTTGCTAGGGATGTGCAAAACATAGGAACATAGGAAACTGCCATATACTGAGTCAGACCATTGGTCTATCTAGCTCAGTATTGTCTTCACAGACTGGCTGGCAGTGGCTTCTCCAAGGTTGCAGGCAGGAATCTCTCAGCCCTATCTTGGAGAAGCCAGGGAGGGAACTTGGAACCTTCTGCTCTTCCCGGAGTGGCTTCATCCCCTGAGGGGAATATCTTGCAGTGTTCACACATCAAGTCTCCTATTCAGATGCAACCAGGGCAGACCCTGCTTAGCTATGGGGACAAGTCATGCTTGCTACCACAAGACCAGCTCTCCTCTCCAAGACCAGCTCCAAGACCAGAACGATCTGTACCAGAAACTGCCCGTTTTGGGTGATTTGTTGCTGAAACGAATCACCCTTTTGCCGTCCCTAAGTGTTTTGTAGCCAAAACAAATCACCCCCATTTCAGCTCCAAATTATTGGGAGTTTCAGCCCTCCATTTTGTGTCAAATAAAGTGCTGCTTCTTCCTCCTCCATTTTGAGTTCTGACGTCTATTTGAATTTCCCACCTTTTTGCCTCCCATTGACCTCAATGCAAAAAGGTCCGATCTGACTAGGGGTGTGCACGGAACGATTTTTTGTGATTCGATTTGTACCCAAAACGAAACACCCCCGTTTGGATTTGTGTCCAAATCTGATCCATCCGAATCAGCCCAGATTCGATTCGGATCCAAATTTATCCGAATCCGAATCTGAATCGATTTGGATCAGAAAAATGGGTCGTGGGGCCAAAAGAGTGGGGTGGGGTGGTAGTGCCTAATGGGTGGAGGCTAACACCCCAATTTCCAAAAAAAAAAAAATGGGCAAAGGGTTGATTTTCTTTTATTTTTTTTGCTATTAGCAATAGCAAATGAGAGTAGATTCATGGTTTCTCATTGAAAATCTCATATGCAACCAGAGAACCTACACTCAGAACACTTCCAAAACAACAGAACCCAGTACACCATGGGTTATCAAGCCATGGGGGTGGTTGGCACCCTATTTTCACTATGCCACCACTCTCTCTGGGCCACCCAAGTGCCCCACATGTGCAATTATGGGGCTGCTGAAACCTCCATTCATCACTATGGGAAAAAATCTTAAAGACGAGTAAACTTCACTTCAAAAATCAAATAATATTGAGCCCTTTGCCCAATCATTCTGAAACCTAGGTGGTAGCAGGCACTCATTGGGGCACTACCACCCAATCCACTCTTCCCCCCAAAAAATAACATCAACATCACACATCTACAACACCTGCAGAGCTTTGCAAAGAACAAGTTTTGGTCATGCACATTCACATCCCCCCCCCAGAAATGAAATTTATCCACACACAAGAGTGTGAAACAACAACTAACAACAAACACCATACATAACTTTTAAAATTCAATTGCTGCAACCCCAAAGCCACGCTCCCCTGCTGCAACCCCAAAGCCGCGTGCTCCCCTGCTGCAACCCCAGAGCCCATGCTCCACTGCAATTCAATTGCTGCAACCCCAAAGCCCATGCTCCCCTGCTGCAACCCCAAAGCCCATGCTCCCCTGCTGCAACCCCAAAGCCCATGCTCCCCTGCTGCAACTCCAAAGCCCCACGCTCCCCTGCTGCAACTCCAAAGCCCCGCGCTCCCCTGCTGCAACTCCCAACCCCGCACTCCCCTGCTGCAGCCCCAGACCCAGCGCTCCTCCAACCCCAGACCCCGCGCTGCGCTCCTCCAAACCCAGACCCCACGCTGTGCTCCTCCAAACCCAGACCCTGTGCTGCTGCTGCCCTAGACCCCACGCTGCGCTCCTCCCGCCCCAGGCCCCGCGCTGCACTCCTCCTGCCCCAGACCCCGCGCCGCGCTCCTCTTGCCCCAGACCCCACGAGCACTCCTCCCGCCCCAGACCCCGTGCTCCCATGCTGCCACCCCAGACCCTGCGCTCCCCTGCTTCAACCCCAAACCCCAAAGAATACAGAATTCCAGAGGTAGGGTACACTCACTCACTCACCAGGGCTGGGGCTGGTGGCTTGCACACAGAAAGAAACATCACAGGCTGACATCAATTCTCTCAAGAGGGTGAGGAAAAAAATCTTCCCAGGAACAAAAATGGGATAGATCCAAGCCATTCCCATGCTGGCATGCACTAGCAGGCTGGGCTCAGGCTAACAACAAGGCAGGCGCAGGCAATGGTGGCTGGCTGGCATGGCATGGCATCATCATTATGGCAAGCAACTTGAGGCATGCAATATAAAGAACAGCTGCACATTGAAACAGAAAGGCAGAATTGGCGACTTGAAAAGCCCTCCGTGAACTCCCACACAGCCTTGCCCCTTCCCCTGGCCAATGTGGGGTCAGTAAAGAGTGGCAAGAGGGAGAAGAGCCAATGGGGAACAAGGAGAGGGAGTTATCAGCTGGTCAGGTCATGCCTACGTGCACCACTGGAAGCCTGGAAGCGCAGGAATTTAAAGAAAAGGCAAGGAAACAGAAAGCAGAGAGAGACTCAGAGATCGTCACAAAATGGAGTCCCGAAACTACAAATACTTTGGCATTGAAGCAGGGGTGATTCGTTTCGGAGACAAATTGTTTTGGAAATGCAATTGGGTGATTTGTTTTGTTGACAAATCACCTGAAATGGCCATTTTCAGGCACAAATCGTGCTGGGGACAGAACGTTTCACTCATCCCTAGATCTGACGTCTACTCAAATTTCGGGTCCCAGGGCCAAATGAGATTTTCAATGAGACACCATGAATCCACTCTCATTTGCTATCATAGAATCCACACTCTTCGTTTCTACCTCGGAAACAACAGCACCCTGTACCCCATGGGTTAGAAACCCATGGAGGTGGTTGGCACCCTATGTGCACTACACTACCACTCACTCTGGGCCACCCCAGCACCCCACAAGTGCACTTATGGGGCTGCTGAAACCTCCATTATACCTTATGAGGAAAAACCTTAAAGACGTGTAAACTTCAACAAATCAGCCCTCTGTCCAAATCCTTTGGAAAAATTCTGATAGCTTCCTTGCCCTCCCCCCTTGGGCACTACCACCAACCACACACTGCTCTAGGCCAGCCCTTTCCCCCTGACGTGAAGTGTTACACTTCCATTATAACTTATGGGGGGAAACCTTAAAGATGCATAAACTTCAACAATTCACCAAAAATCAGCCTGTTGCCCAATCCCTCTGCAATTTGGGTGGTAGCCTCCACCCATTAGGCACTACCACCCCACCCCACTCTTTTGGCCCTGGGACCCATTTTATTGATCTGAATTGATTCGGACTCGGATTCGGATTAATTTGGATCTGAATTGAATCAGGGTTGATTCTGATGGGTCTGATTCGGACCCAAAAATGAATTGGGGGTGTTCCCATTTGTATCTGAATCTAAACACCAAAAATCTGAATTGCACACCCCTAGTTGCTTTTGAGAGTGATATAAGTGTCCAGTTAGACATCAATGGATTAATTGCTAATTTCATAAACATGAAAGTATGAAAAGCTAGGTGGTTATAACCTTTTGTAAAAACTCTATTTTTAAAATTAATCAATTAACAGATTTTGTTTGCTTTGACCACATTCTGTGGCGCACCTAGGTTCAAAATCAGCCCTGACCTGAAGGGCTTCAGAGCCCCGCCCCCTTACACTTCTTAAAAAGTTACCTACCACCACCCCACTGCTGCTCCTATCTTGGGGGCCTCCAAATGATCTGGGGGACCCCCACAGAGCCCTGTCGCTGCCCTGTGCCCACTGCACCTGCCCCCTGCCCTGCCACTATTTGCCACCTTCACTGCCATTTGTGCGGCCAGGGGTGGGGGTGGGGATGGGGATGGGGATGGGTGAGCCGAGTGAAGCAGGCAGGTGTGCAGCAACTGGTTGGTCTCTCCGACAGGCATGCCTGTGCAAGGTGAGTGTGGAGTGGCACAGCCTGTGATGGGCCTCCAAAGATGATCTTAACATCTGAGTTGGGACATACGGGGCAAGGCGCTCTCTCAGGTAATCTGGTCCCAAGCCATTTAGGGCTTTAAAGGTTAAAACCAGCACTTTGAATTGAGCCTGGAAATGGACTGGGAACCAGTGCCACTGACAAAGCACTGGTATCATATGCTCAAAACATCCAGTCCCAGTTAATAATCTTGCAGCCCTATTTTGTACCAGCTGCTGTTTCTGGACTATTTTCAAAGGCAGCCCCACATACAGTGCATTGCAGTAATCTAAGCATGAGTTTACCAGAGCATGAGTAACTGTGGTCAAGCTATTTCTGTCCAGCTAAGGTCGCAGTTGGTGCTCTGAGCCACAGAGGCCACTTGAGCCTCTAGCGATAGTGCCAGATCCCTGAGCATCCCCAGACTGTGAACCTGGTCCTTCAGTTCTTATGTGCATCCATAGAACATATAATTGTACCCAATAAGAGGTGGTGAAGATATTGGGGCCATTCACACTAGCTAATGGGTGGGCAGGCAGGCAGGGGGAAGACACTTCAAACCTTGCCTTTCCCCCAGATGATCATTCTATGCTTGGTGAGAGAGAAGAGCACGCTCCAGCGTGATCTATACTGCTCCATGCAGTGCAGAGCAAGGTGGATCGCTCTGAGGCTGGGATTTGTCATCCCAGCCTCCAGGTATCCCACAGTGCACTGCACGCTGAGCATGGGGCACTGGGGGATTCCCCCAGGGGACGGGTGCTCTAGGCTCCCATTTCTCTTTTAGCACAAGCTGCTCGTAGCCTGCGCTGACATACGATCCCAGCAACCGGGTTAAGGGTGCATTTATGCCCTTAACCTCAGCTAAGAGCTGGACTTTGGCACCACCAGGATATATGTGGATCCTTGCAGTTCTCATGTGCAGCCAAGCCCAGGCTTGTCTGCCTGAGCCTGGGCTTGGCTGCTTGTAAGAATAGCCTCGTTAAGTGTTCAGATATAACCATCTTCAATTTATACACCATTGAGACTTGTGGGCGGGGTGAGGGGTTAAGCATCCTGCACTTCATAAAGAATGAATGTATAATGGTTTGGTGACACAGTTAACAAGCTCTAAAATAGTGCAAAGCGAGGAAAGATATATAATAATGAGAGCATACATATTTTATTGGAATATTTACATCTAATTGTTATCGATTCTGTTTCTTTCTTATTTGCTCTCAGCTTTTAAAGGATAGTACGCTAAAGTAGTATTGGAACGTAATTGTACATTGCTGAGGCAGAACGCTAGAGAAATGAGTTAGTTCAAACCAATGCTCACATCAAATCACAGGAGGGGCCGAGGGGTGGGGGGTGGGGAGAGAGACAGAGCCCTTACACTCATGATTCCCGCCCCTTCCTTAGCTACTATTACAAGGCTACAGGGGGCATGATTTGGCTAAAATATAGGGTTGGGGATTGAATGGCTGGAATCTGAAGGTTTTATTCAGGATCCTTCCCTGGGTTTCCATATTTGGAGGTGCTTGCCAGTCTCCACACTCACTACCACTACGGCGTCAACATCCAGATGGAGAGAGTTAATAAGGTACCTGTTTTATAGCTGCTTCCTTCCTTCATACACACACACACACTCACAAAGAAAACTGGTGTAGATTTAACTACAGTTTTATTCAGCAATAACTCTATTTTCGCCTTCTCCTTTCCGACTCCACCCCTCACACTCTCTACAAGTTTCCCACTGGGGCAAACGTCTAAACAACAAAACACAAAAGATAACTGGATAGAATACAACAGTGCTCTTACCAGGGTGCCTGTGACAAAGCAGCAGACCATCTTATCTCAAGCAGCTGGCTGTGGGGTGGCTTTGTTAACTTTCAAGGAGAAGCAGTAGTGGGGAGGGTGACTGAGGAGGTGAGGACGCGGAGGGGCAAGACTGAGGGTCTTTTTTGTGTTAATTTTCCTAATAACAGTTTCAGTTCTGCAGTGCTGTAAGCCCTCTTTTTTATATTGCATTTATCTTCAACTTTAGCACCAAACTACATCTGCCTGATGTGCTTGCTGCTTACCCTTTAAATAGCAGCCATGGAAGCATCACTTGTTATTGGGACCACAGCATGGAGGGAAGGGCTTTAACCCTTTGCTCTCTCCTCAGTCCTGTTCCACAAAGAGCTTTGCCTGTGACTGCTATTTGCCATAAGGGGGAAACTTTCATTGGTACCAATGGAAATTTCCCTCCTGGGGCAAACAGCACCTGGGGGCTCTGACTGGTATCAGGACCATGTTGTCAGCAAAGGATTACGGTCCCCTTCCTCCATGCTGTGGTTCTGATAAGGCTCAGGAAGTATTCCATGTAATAGAGATCCCCAGATGTTTTTGACTGCAACTCCCAGCATTCCCAGCTGCAAAGGGATTAGGGGAGTTGTAGTCAACAACATGTGGAAATCCCCGTTACAGGAACACTGGGGTCAGGCTGCTGCCCAAAGAAGAAAAATCAAACACATCCACTCCAGACATTGCTCTACGTAACATCCAGCTTGGCCTTGGACAAAGAAAATACTCAACTCACTTAATCTAGCTGTGAGGAGGATCTGGTCAACATAGGGACATGGTCAGGAAGTATCAATAAGCACAAGAGCTCTTTCTTTTTTGTGACTGAATGATTTTGGAGTCATACATATGTACACAGAATACTGCCTTATTCTGAGATGAGTCTCACGATCAGAGAGACTCTCTAAAAGGAGGTCTGCGGGGAGAGCGGGCTTAGCGCACTCTTCCTGCAGACAATCAAAGGGAAGCCCTGGGCAGCTGGATCGGCCACCCACACAACTGCTGGCTCCATCATGGAGCTGGCGGGGGCTGTGGGGATTGGGGGCCACGCGGCCCCCGCAAGTTCCAGGATGCCCCGCGCAAGTGCACGGGGGATGCTGGAGAGATCCCAAGCAGCCTCCCAGCCGGGGGTCTCCTCGTGCGTTGCTGCAGCACGGAGCCACAGCGTGGCAATACACGATCAAAAAACCGGGGTTAGCGGAGCACGTGCTCCACTAACCCCATTTAAGGGGAGGGGTATTCAAGCGGGTTACCCGCTTTGGGGAAACCGGGCTCACCTCCCTTTGCCAGCTTTCCACTGATCGTGAGAATACCCTCACTGAGTCACCTAGGTTAGTAGAGTCTACAGTGGCAGCAGTATTTCTCCAGGGTTTAAGAGGGGAATCTTTCCCAGCACTACCTAGAGATGCCACAACCTGAACTTGGGACCTTCTGCATGCAAAGCAGGCAGGGGCAGAGCTGTAGTAGGGCACATGGGTTCCAATAACCACCTTGTGCTTTCCTGGGGTCGCCTTGCTCACTCCCCCCGCTCCCTGCTGCACTGCTCACCTCGCCACCGCAGCACCCAGCGGTCACCAGAAAGCAATGCAGTTGACCCAGGAGCCCACAGAGAGGCTACCCTGTCCCTGCCACTCAGCTGGCTGCTGCACATGCACAGTGGCCACCTGAGGGGTAGGGACAGGGTAGCCTCCCCGTGGACTCCTGAGCAGTGTTCTCTCTCATTTCCCCCCATCTATGTGGGGAATTCAGAGTGGGGCCTTCCTGAGCGGACATTAAAAAAAACCCTTGAAACCATGCACACATGCACTCACCTTAGAGGGAACGCTACTCCTGGGTCAGCCGCTGTGCTTCCAGGGCTCAGTGGCAGCATGGCAAGCAGTGCACTGCTCAGGAGAGGTAGGGAGTGCCACCGCCATGGTGGGGAGGGGCTGTGAGAACATGAGCTGCCTATGCCCTCCCTACGCCCCTGAAAGCAAATGCTCTACAACTGTGGCCAATGCAGTCCCAGTGCATGACTCCATGACAGTGGTGAGGTGAAATATGAGGGGTGGAGGGAGAGTGAACAGGAGAAAGAGAAAAGGATAAAGAACCTCACTTGCATATAGCTGCCAAAGATGCTGTGCAGGGCAACTGCATGTATTCCTCCACATGAAGATCATGTGCGCCATCAGTGGCTGAAGGTGATTTCAGAAGCAAAAAGGTAATTTAGATGAGAAAAGGAATGAAGACCCGGCAGTAAGCGCAAGAGGAAACTAGCTTTTTAATGGGGGAGAAGGATTATTATTAATCTGACAATCCAGGAGGAAATGCACAGCGTATTTAGAGGACGACAAAGGAGATAATAGCAATTAGCTGAACAATATTGGAGAAGTGATCCTTAATACTAAATTACTAGGTGTTCCTGATGTGCTACAAATTATTATATGATAAAATAGAAAGAGTTTGCCCATAATGCAGGAGTGCAATTTGCATAATTGAGAGGGGAACAGTATGTTTATTAAATCTAATGAAGACCTTAAATAGGAAAGATCTGGAAGAAGACGCTGATTTGAAGTGTGTGTGTGCGCGCGCACGTGTGCATGTGTGCGCATGTATGTATGTCCATGCACACAAGTGTGCTGAAGGATATAATTGCATCAATGAAGTCCTGCTTTTCTATGGTCACAGTTCTTTGGTTTAAACAGTCCCCCACTCTCCCGAAATCCATGGGGTAGGTCCAGGAGGTTCATGGGAAATGTTAGATGCACTGAATGTATTTTGCTTCCTCATGAGCCATAATGAATTCACGGAAAATAACTATGCTGAGTACTTATTTTCTCTCTATATTCATTTATCTTATGAAAATATATAAATGGAGTCCATGGGTTAGTAGTTGAAGATACAGTGGACCACAGGTGCAAAAAGGCTAATTTAGAAAGAAAACAGTGGTCAAATTTATCTGATATACATAAAAGTGGGTGGAAGTGGTAATTTCCCAAATGCAAGGAATTCCCTCTATTACATTATTTCACCATTCATCATGGTCAACTGGAAAAGGTGCAACCAAGATGATCAGGGGCCTGGAGCACCTTCTTTATGAGGCAAGGCTACAGCATCTGGGGCTTTTTAATTTGGAAAAGAGGTGACTACAGGGAGGCATGATAGATTTCTATAAAATTCTGCTTGGATTAGAGAGAGTGGGCAGAGAAAACACATTCGTCCTCTTTCCCAACACTAGAACCAGTGGTCATTCCATGAAACTGAAGACAGGGAAATTTAGGACCAATAAAAGGAAGTACTTTTTCACAAAATGCATCTATGTGTGAAAATCTATGGAATTTTCTCTCATAGGATGTAGTGATAGCCACTACTTGGGTGGCTTTAAAATTCATGGAGGACAGGTCTATCAATGCCTACTAGTCTGGTGGCTATGGGACACCTCCAGCCTCAGAGGCAAGATACCTCTAAATATCTGTTGCAAGGGAGCAACAGCATAAGAGAGGGTATTCCCTCATTTCTTGTTTTGGGGCTTCTCAGAGGCATTTGGTGGGCCACTCTATGAAAGAGGATAATAGATTAGATAGGCCTTCAGCCTGATCCAGCAGGGCTGCTTATAATATTTCTGGAAATAATTATGAATCTTCTGTTTCTCTGTTGAAACAGGAATCATAAATGTTCGTTTCTTGTTTCAGAAATAATATGATTAATGTGTCTGGACTAACCTGTTTTCCACATGGTTCAAGACAGAGCAGGGTCTTAACCTGGCTTCTTTGCTATATTGCTCTGACGCCAGCCACCAACTAGCTGGCTTTGGATTTGGTTAATGTAAGAGGAAGCAGGCAGTAGGCTGCCTACACATCCCACCAGCCCTAAAGCATACCATATATTGCAAATGTGTGCATTCTCAACCACGGGAGAGTTCTGACAGCTCAAGGTAGTGTGCATATACCAGCTATAGGATACTTAGCATGTCATTTTTTTTAGCAACCTAAGATGGTTTCTGTCATCGACTGGCCTCTTCTTCAATTCAAACAGACAGACACAGTCAAGATCAATATTTTATATTTTACATCTACCTGTCTATGAGTTCTGCCTTGTTAAGCTTTCTGTAGCTCTTTTTCATTTTCTTGCTCCAATATTTTCTGGGAAGGGGGCGGGAGGAAATCTCTCTGTCGCCCGTTTCCCTGCCAGCGGGCTGCAAAAGTCTGTAAGAAGTCTTTTGCGCACGGGCGCGCAAAAGGCTTCTTAAAGACTTTTGCAGCCTGCTGGCAGGGAAGGGGGTGGGAGGAAATCTCTCTGTCACCCGCCCGTTTCTAAAGAGTGGCATTGAGGGGGGGAAAGGGGGCGGCATTGAAGGGAGCTTCAAGGGGGCTTCAAGGGGGCAGCAGGGAGGTATCCTGCCACCCTATTGTTTACAAGAGGAGGAGCCATCATCAATTGAAGCAGGTGGCAAGGAGAGATCCTGCTGCCTGATTTTTACAATAACTACGGCGCCAAAGGTGGAAAGCGCGGGAGGGGTAAGTAAAGCCCCCCTGCCCTTAATGGAACCCCCCACCCTACCCTTCCGAACCCCGAACCACCCATGTCCAGACTGGTCTGGAGGCCAGTAGAATGGCCTCCGAACCGGTCCGTGCACATCCCTACACTGAGATGTCAACAAATCCTCAGCCATGGAGAACAACTCTTGTTCACCTTGATTACCCAGCGCTTGCAATCCCTAATACGCGCCCTACATGCAAACATTTCATTCAATGTAAGGTATAACCCCCAGGGCCACCTTTCAAATGATGTTCCTACCCAGAAAGGCGTCAAGCAAGGCTGTATCTTAGCCCCGGGCTTGTTTAACTTTTATATCTGTGCCATGGTAGCCCATATTGGTAATGCTGATTTCCACACACACACACAGACACACCCAAGCTTGCTAGGAGACATGTCTCTTCTGTGCTCTGTGCAGATGACGCTGTGATCCTTTCAAGGACTCCCATAAGCCTCTTAGAACCTAAAATGTTATTGTTTCATAACTTGTAGTAACTGTTTTCTAGTTCCTTTAATTTTTAATCTAAAACCTTTTTTTAGTTCTTATAGCTTTTAAAATTTAACAGCTTCATAATAATCAGGTCAATTTAGCTATGTTACTGTATTATTATGACTTTTATGCTTTTTATGGAATCTACCCTTTTACCCATCTTTTGCCCTGTACTTTATTCTGGTCTTTGACTGTAATAAAGATTGATTGATTGTCTGACTCTCGCTCAGGATGCTGGTTGGTGGGCATCAGAAGAACCATCCAACAATGGCCACCACACTTGGCTAGACTTGGCGACATGCTGCCCAAAACTGGAACAGATCCATCTCCCAGCCTGCCACTGGCTCCTGCGGCTACTGCAGAACAGACTGCTCAGCACCGCTGCAGGGTTCCTCCCGTTCCCCTGGCAAGGCACCAAGGAAGCCTTCTGTGAACCACTTTGTGGTAGAACACAGAGGCCCTGTTGGTGTGGTGGAACAGCTGGCTCTGTTGGTGCCACTGCCAGAGAGACCATGCTATTGGGCTGGGAAGCAGCGGTGACACTGCTGCTGGGGGTCAATTGTGCACTGGTAGGTGCACCAGACCCCTCCTCGTGATTTTGACATAGCTTTCTCTCCTCAGTATGCCTAACATGTTCAACCAGGAGGTCCCTCCACCTCGGCAGCTGGTCAGGGGTGACACCTTTGCCCTTCATCCTTGAGTCACAAATGCATGAAAGGACATGCCATGCAGATGCATCCAAGGGTTCACTGAGTTTTTCCACTATTCCAGTCCTCAGCCAACCTGCCAGGGCAATTGTGTCCCTAGTGGTCAGGGTGGTCTGGCACTCACCCATCGTCTTCTGTGGGAGAAGAGCGGGGGGCAAAGCCTGGCTCAGTGTCGCTGCCTTGGAACACAAGCTGTTTATGGCAACACAGAACAGCTCAAGTATCAAGATAAGCTTGGAGAGGACCTCCCAGGCCGTGTTGGACACATCCAAGCCATTCTACCTTGCCAGTTTATTGATGACCACCTCTTAGACCTGCAGGCGCTGAGCAAGAGAAAGGTAGAGTTTCACTGGGTGGGAACATCCTGAGGGATCATGTATTCAGGCTACCTGCCTAACAACAACAACAACAACCCAGGCAATAACACCTGTTTGATTGTGCAAACAAGAAATATTATTATTATTTCTTGTTTACACAGTCAGACAGGTGTTATTGACTGGTTTGTTTTATCCAGACATCGAGTCCTTCCCAAGAACCTGGGATGGCTGAATTTTATTGTCAATTGTTATAGATATCGTCGCAGAATATAGGCTGTTCCCAGTAAAGTTGCTTTTTGTAATTGGCTGATGGTGATTTCTGTTGCCCCTATGGTGTTGAGGTGCTCTTCAAGGTCTTTTGGGCCTACACCCAGGGCGCCAATTACCACTGGGATTATTTGGGTCTTTTTCTGCCACAGCCTTTCAATTTCAATTTGTAGATCTTTGTATTTGGTGATTTTTTCTATTTCTTTTTCTTCTATTCTGCTATCCCCTGGTATTGCTATGTCGATTATTTTAACTTGTTTTTCTTTCTTTTCGACTACAGTTATATCTGGTGTATTGTGTGGCAGATGTATTGTGTATTGTGTGTCTGTTTGTAGTTGGAAGTCCCATAATATTTTTACATCTTCATTTTCAACCACTTTTTCAATTTTATGGTCCCACCAATTTTTGGCTACAGGTAGCTTGAATTTTTTGCAGATGTTCCAGTGTATCATCCCTGCTACCTTGTCATGCCTTTCTTTGTAGTCAGTCTGTGCGATCTTTTTACAACAGCTGACTAGGTGGTCCACAGTTTCATCCGCTTCTTTACAAAGGCGGCACTTGCTGTTTGTTGTGGATTTTTCTGCTTTTGCTCTTATTGCATTTGTTCTTAGTGCCTGTTCCTTTGCAGCCAGTATTAAACCCTCTGTTTCTTTCTTCAAGTAACCATTCTTAAGCCATTGCCAGGTTTTGGTGATGTCTGATTTTCCACTTATATTGCGCAAATATTGACCATGCAGGGGCTTATTTTTCCATTTTTCTGCTCGGTTCTTGAATTGTTCTTTCTTGTAGGCCTGCTTTTTTTCATTGGTGTTGAATAGTTTCGCATTATTGACCATTTTAAGTGCCTCTTCTTCACTGTCCTTGATGTATTCTTCAAGGCCTCTTTTCTCCTCCTCTACCATTTGATGGACTTGCAGCATTCCTTTTCCACCTGAGCTGTGAGGGAGGTATAGCCTATCAACATCACTGCGGCGGTGCAGAGCATGATTGATGGTCATTATTTTCCTGG
The DNA here is from genome assembly GCF_027244095.1 of Hemicordylus capensis. Classification (NCBI taxonomy): domain Eukaryota; kingdom Metazoa; phylum Chordata; class Lepidosauria; order Squamata; family Cordylidae; genus Hemicordylus; species Hemicordylus capensis. Next base: position 155,454,641 of record NC_069657.1, on the reverse strand, counting down.
TCTTGTGATCCAGCGTCTCTAGCTCTGCCTGGGTCCAGTCTATTATTCCTGCAGTGTATCTGATAACAGGTATAGCCCAGGTGTTTATGGCTTGTATGGTGTTCCCACCATTGAGTTTGGACTTGAGGATTTTTCTAACTCTCCTGATGTATTCACTTCCAATTTTTCTTTTAACTTCAGTGTGTGCAATGTTATCAGCCTGGAGAATGCCCAATTATTTGTAATTTTCTTTCTCTTCCAGGTTCTTGATGTTGCTTCCATTGGGCAGTTCTATTCCTTCTGTTTTTCTTATTTTTCCTCTGTTCATTATTAATGCAGCACACTTGTCTAGTCCAAACTCCATTGCTATATCGCTACTGAATATACAGACAGTGTTTAGCAGTGATTCAATTTCTGACTGGGAATTTCCATACAACTTCAGATCGTCAGTGTACAGCAGATGGTTGATTTTACTTGATGTTTTAGATGTTTGGTATCCGAGGCCTGTTTTGTTTAGTATTTGTGAAAGTGGAGTCATGGCGATTACAAACAACAGAGGGGATAGTGAGTCCCTTTGGAAAATGCCTCTTCTAATGCTAACCTGTCCAAGTGTCTCACCATTGATTGTTAACTGTGTACTCCACATGCTCATTGCTTTTTTTATAAATATCTGAATGTTTTTGCTGACACCAGTTGTTTCTAAACATTTTAGTATCCATGTGTGAGGCAATGAATCGAAGGCTTTCTTGTAGTCAATCCATGCAACACTTAGATTGGTTTTTCTTCTCTTGCAATTTTCTAAAATCATTTTGTCAATCAGCAGCTGGTCTTTTGTGTCTCTGGTGTTCGGGCAATTTCCTTTCTGTTCAACTGGAAGCTGTTTGTTAGTTAATAAGTGTTGCATCACTTCATCTGCAATTATTCCAGTTAATAATTTGAACATGGTTGGCAGGCAAGTTATCGGTCTATAATTACTTGGAACTGCACCTTTTGCTGGGTCTTTCATGATGAGATGTGTTTTCCCAGTTGTTAGCCATTCTTCAATATCACCTCCTTGCAAAATGTGATTGAACTGTTTTGATAGTTGTTTATGAAGGCTTGTTAGGTGTTTAAGCCAAAAGCCATGCAGTTCATTGTCACCTGGCAAAGTCCAATTTTTAATTTTCTTTGCTCTTTCACTTATTAATTCTGGTGTTATTATTAGCTCTTGCATTTGTTGGTTACATTTTTTGACCTCTTTCATCCAGCCTGCTTTTTTATTATAATCTATTGGATTGTCCCATAATTTCCCCCAGAATTGCACTGTTTCTTCTTTATTTGGTATTTCTAAGTTTCTTGCAGTTTCTCTTTCTATGCTTTGGTAGAAACGTCTCTGATTCAACTGGAATGGGAGATTCTGCCTGTGTTGTGTAATTCTGGCTTCCTATCTGCGAATCTTCTTTGACACTGCTGTTATTTGCTGCTTTATTATTTCCAGGACTTCTCTAATTTTCCTTGAATCTAGGTGGTATTTTTGGATCAGATACTGTTTGGTGTTTTCATTCTTCAGCTTCTTGTCTTTCATATCTTTCAATTTACTAGCATCTGATCTAAGCCTGGAGATTTTATTTTCTAATTGAATCTTCCATTTAGGTGATGTACTGCTTTCTTTTTTTACAGGTCCATTGATCTTATATCCGAGCTCTTGTGTTGTTATTGTTGCTGCACTGTACATTAGTTGGTTTGTTTCTTGCAAACTATTGGTTGTTATTTCTGCAAGTGCAGCATTGACATCTTTTAATGCCTGAGCAAGTTGTTTTTTGGCAACTGTTTTTAGAGCTGGAAGTCGAACCCTTGTTTGGTTCATGTGCTTTGGTTGTTTGGTTCATGTGCTCAGTTATTTTTTGCTTTAGTTCTTGTTGCTTTTCTGTTAAACGGCATTCGGGTTTTTGAGGTGAATGCAAAGGGGCGGTTTCCTGGGTTTGATTTTGAAACGGTTCAGCAACAGTGGCATCCTCTATTTCCAACACCTCCTCCTCCACCTGCACCTGAGTAATTTCTTCAGTTGGTGGTAATTCTTCTTCCATATCTTGAGCCTGTGTTGCTCTTTGTAGTTCTTCCAGCTCAACTCCTGTGAATACTTTATTTCTAATTATGAATCTTCTCTGGCCTGCTAGCCTTTGTTCTGTTATTTCTGTATCTGGATGCTTCTCTTTCCAAATTTGGTACATTCTTTTTAAATGATCTCTTCTAGTTGGACTAGACTTGTAATAGCAGATCATTATTTCCTTGTTGGCATTTTTCATATATTTTTTTCAGTTAAGCGATGTTTCTTCCAGTAACTTTGCTGTCTTCAGCCCTGGTTGCTCAACTGAAGATCCTGAGTCCTGTTGCCCACTTGCCACCAGATGTCCAGGGACTATAGCACCTGGCGCGGTCCTTGTTGACCTGGGCGACGACCAATCCAATATAGATTTATTAAAGTTAAGTCTCACCATATTGTTGATGGGAGAGGCACTCCTTGTCTGGCTCCTCTGGTGAGACCTGTCCAGTATGGTTGGACCTCTGGCATAGCTCTCACCTTCCTCAGAGCACACAAGCCCCACAACCACGCCAATGTAGTGCCTCACTGGGGGTATTATTATTATTATTATTATTATTATTAGGTTTTAGAGTTTTCATTGTATTTAATTAGGTTAATATTTTAATTGGCTTTATATTGTGAACCACTTAGGGACATTTTTGTATGGGGTGGTATATAAATGTAGTAAAATAAATCTTGAGATCTACTCTTCAGCAGCCAGCAGCATTCTGTTTTCTTTGTTCCCTTCTGTGAAGGCAGCAGAAGCAATGGCTACCTTGGGGAGACTGTCTCCTTAAATACATTTTGAAAATCCCTCCATCTGTGTCCCCACCCTTGTCTTTCCCCCAGCTAATGGTGACAGAGTTCCCCCTGGCAACACAGAATAATAATAATAATAATAATAATAATAATAATAATAATAATAGCAGCAAGGAGGTGATATTGAACAATGGTTAACAACTGGGAAAACACATCTCATAATGAAAGACCCAGCAAAAGGTGCAGTTCCAAGTAATTATAGACCAATAACCTACCTGCCAACCATGATCAAATTATTAACTGGAATAATAGCAGATGAAGTAATGCAACACTTATTAACTAATAAGCAGCTTCCAGTTGAACCGAAAGAGCTGTTTTGTGTGGTAAAAACCAGATGGTACCAGAGGCACGTCTGCCGGAACTGCCAAAACTCTGGAGTCCAGGTCAGCACGCATGCGAGTGACTTTATCTGCAAAGTGACAGGCAAACTGATCACAAAGAGCTGTAGATGACTCTTCCCCCATTGTCTGGGGGGATGCGTGGAGCAAGGTTTTTACCACACGGAACAGCTCTGTTTGTCTGCACTGAGCCGACGCAATGGAGGCGGAGAAAAAGCATTTCTTCGCCGCCCCCACCACCACAGAATAGTCCCTAAAATGGGCTCTAGCCCGTGTTCGGTAGGATTTGTAATAACTCTTCCAACAGCATTGTTCCAGCCGTCGCCCGAGTTGCTTTATTGCCCTAAACTCCGAGGAAAACCAAAGAGCAGATCAGGCTCCACCAAGCTAGAGAGGACATTTAGGAGCAACCATGTCAACAGCCTGGGCCATTTCTACATTCCAGAGATCAACCAGGGCCTCGACAGTGTCACCAGCTCTGAACACTGGAAACTCCCCAAGGGCCATCTGGAATCCAAGCGGATATATAAGCCTCCGGAGGCAGACCATCCTAATCGGCCCACCACCCCTGCAGAGGGCAGACAGAGCAGTCAAACTAACCCCAACAGATGATGATCTGTCCATGACAAAGGAGTGGTCTCCAATTCCCCCACCTCCAGATCATTTATTTCCCGGTCGGCAAAGACCAGATCCAGAGTTTGTCCCGCCACGTGGGTAGGGCCCGATACCAATTGAGATAGGCCCATGGTTGCCATGGAGGCCATGAAATCCTGAGCCGCACCTACTAGGGGGGCCTCAGCGTGGACATTGAAGTCCCAAAAAACAATAAGCCTGGGGGAACCCAAGCCCACCTCCGAGACCACCCCCGCCAGCTCAGGTAGGGAGACTGAAGTGCAGCGGGGTGGTCGGTACACCAGCAGAATCCCCAGCCTATCTCGGAGGCCCACCCTTAAGGACAAACACTCAAAATTCTGAGATTGCCTGACCGGGCACCTGGAAATGGAGAGGGTCTCTCGAAAAATGACTGCAACGCCTCCTCCCCGACCCTCAAGGTGGGGCTGCTGCATGATCTGGAAACCTGGAGGTCAGAGCTGAGAGAGACCAACCCCGCCCAGCAGATCCAACCAGGTCTCCGTCACGCATACCAGGTCAGCACGCTCATCCACAATCAAATCGTGGACGAGAGATGTTTTTGCATTAACTGACCTGGCATTCAGCAGCAGCACCCTAATCCTCGAGGGAGTGTTCTCAGAGCTCCCTGGGGTCTGAGGGTTGGGAGAAGGGCCGGAAAAAGGAACAGGCCTCAATTGCCTGGACCGTTTTCCCCTGTAACGGCCTGCCCAACTCCCACCGCCATACCTCCCTCTGCCCACTACCTGTGATATTGCTGCCCCCACTCCATACCTGCTTTTTCGCTCTCCCAGACACATCTCCCCAGACTAACCCACCACAGCTTCTTGGCTTAATAAAAACCAGAAACAGACTTATGCAATCTCTTTCTGGCTTCTTGATTGCAGGAAGAAGGATCTTCAGGGCAGAAGGAGAAAGGTCTTCTGGGGCCCAGGCAGCTCGCCCCACAGCTGAGAGCCACAAGGACGAGAGCCCTTGGGCCAGCCTGCCCTATATAGCAGCAGAGCCCCCAGCCACAGCAGCAGCAACAGCCCAAGGAGATCCTACACACCTGAGGAAAGGTGGGGCAGAGGCAAAGACAGCACAGTCAGTGCCCCACCCAAGCTGTTCCCTTCTTTCTTCTTCCACAATTGCCCAAACACCAAAAGACCAGCTGCTGATTGACAAAATGATTTTAGAAAATTTCAAAAGAAGAAAAACAGATCTAAGTGTTGCATGGATTGACTACACGAAGGCCTTCGACTCATTGCCTCATACATGGATACTAAAATGCTTATTTTAAAAAAATGCTTTTTATTATATAGAAAAGTTAGAAAAAGGTTACAACTCTGAGCCACCAACTTGTCCAATAGCACATAATATGGCATATCACACATATTCATACCCATGTATGTGCTACATTCATTCATACTTATCATAGTTAATTGTTTACATACAGAACAAATGCAAAAATAAGCTAGATCTTGCCCATCAATAACTTTCTAACACACCCCCAGTTGATATAAAGAAGAAAATTATAAGAAAAAGAGAAAATAGTAATTGAGCAACTCCCATCGGACCTGTTAGTCAACTAATACCTAAATAATAATCTTGTCTTGGAGGAAATGGTAATTTGATTATAAGTAGGAGAGAGAGAGAGAGAGAAAAGAGATCAAATTATTTTAAAATAAAGACCAATATTACTAAAACAAAAATGTTACAGTAATTTTGAATATTATTTTAAATTACATCCACAATTTTCTATATTCTGGTTAGATTTCCTGTAAACAAAACATATTCAGAACTTTAATGTATGTTACTGATTGGACGGTTACCTATTTCCAAAGGCGAACCAAAAAGGAGCAACCATATGAAAACTAAAAATGCTACTTTGGTGATTGAACTGAGACTTCTGTAGTGCCTCTGTGGAGATGGAACTGAAACTGACAGCAACACTTAGAAGAACATCAAAAGGATCCATTTGTAACAAAAAGAGACATATTTATAGATACTCTTCCCTAATGTTACTTCTCCCTAGAAATTCTTCAGAAAATGAGTTACAGGTTTACTTGTATTAATAAGTCCATAACCTTTCATATACTTCAAATTAAAGAAAGAAAGAAAGAAAGAAAGAAAGAAAGAAAGAAAGAAAGGAGACAAAATTACAAAAAGGGGGGGGGGGAGAGAGGAGGAAAAAACCAGAACAAAACAAAACTCAGCAAGCCCCCATGGAACAGACTTTCTCAAAAAGTTTAAAAATATAAGTTAAAAATATTATTAATATATTGTAATAACAATAATTAATATTATCAATTATTATCAATTACCAATACCAATAATTATTTATTATAATATCAGCATTAATGTGTTGAAGCACATTAATGTTAATGTTGCTGATGTGTTGCAAGCCAAAGTTCAATGAAGAAACCAACACAGAAAAATAAGGGGGGATAGAAATATAAAACTAAAAACTTCAGTCTCCCTAGTGATAATCTTTGAAAACTGGTAAAAAGATCTAACCTCTAGTATAGAACCATATTCTCCTGCATTAAATCCATTCAATGAAAACTTCTCCTTGAGTTTTAAAAACTAGTTGATCTGGTTAATATACAGTATATTAATCATGATAAAATAATTACTTATTTATATCTATCCTCCAAAACAGGCAAATGACGATAATAATTATAACATCAACCATTTCTCTTTAGGATATAACTAGATAAGACCTCTCAATTCCGTATCCCTATTCCAAGCCTCGTAATTATTAACACAGGGAATAACACCAATCTTTATGTAACTAAGCAAGACCTCTCCTTCAAATCCCCTCTTTCATGCATGTTTACGTATCTGTATACAGGGGAAACCAATGACCAATCTTTGAAGAAGCCCTAACAGAAATCCCTAGAATTAATTGCCAAAGAAAAAGCCAAACCAATTACAAATTGTGAAATTAAGGATCATAATACAGTACAAACAATACTTTTAGAAGAAGTTCAAAGTTCAAGGAGATTATAATATTTAATGTCCCAGATTTTCTGTCAAAAACAGAATAAACCAAGTCCCTGGTATCTTATAAAGAGTTGTATTTAATTCAAGCTCCAGTTTTCTGAAAATACTTGAAAATGCTCAAACAGAAGATTTAGAATGTTTCCAATTGTTTTTAAAAAATGTAAACCTATTTATTTAGAATAAAAGCCAATATTATTAAAATAAGAATTACAGGTTTTTTGGGTACTGAGGTACCTAGTAAGACACAAAATAAGGATTATTTCAAACATTTAGATACCATCCATTCATAAGGGCCATGCTGAGCTTCTCCATCTTAATATCTTCTTTGTATTGATTCAATTTTAATTTCAAATATGATAAGTAAAATATCTCAATTGTAGTAAAGTCAGTTTAGTGAAAACATATAACAATCTTGTCCCCTCATGTGGTAAGAAGTTGTAGTTACATCTTGTAACAAGTTCCGTCTGTCATGGAAATAGAAGACTAAACACAACTGTAACAGGATTGATGGGAGAATAAATTCCTGTGCTGAGAAAAACAATACATTTTGCTAAAGATCCTTCCAGATCAGAACAATAAATGTGTCTCCGTAGATGAAAGTTCCAAAAACCACAGATGCTAATAAGATCAGGTGAGAAAATATGTTCTTCCATGTTGGTGGGGGGGAGGAGGAGGGAGGGAAAAGGAAGATCTGGACCCTTTACTATAAATCCTTCCAAGATAAAGAAGCTGAAAATTTTTCATAGCGGAATAACAGAGTAAATTAAAAAACAAAATTTAAATTACTTTGATCCAATCCTTTCCCTCGGCTAATTAAAGTTCTGAAATATCTGATTTCACACATCCAACAAAATCTTCCCAGTCTGACAAATAGATACTAAAATGTTTAGAAACAACTGGGGTCAGCAAAAACATTCAGATATTTATATTAAAAAGCAATGAGCATGTGGAGTACACAGTTAACAATCAATGGCGAGACACTTGGACAGGTTAGCATTAGAAGAGGTATTTTTCAAGAAGACTCACTATCCCCTCTGTTGTCGCCATGACTCCACTTTCAGAAATACTTAACAAAACAGGCCTCAGATACCAAACATCTAAAACATCAAGTAAAATAAAACATCTGCTCTTCATGGATGATTTGAAGTTGTATGGAATGTCCCAATCAGAAATCGAATCAATGCTAAACACTATCCATATATTCAGTAGCGATATAGCAGTGGAGTTTGGACTAGACAAGTGTGCTGCATTAATAATGAACAGAGGAAAAATAAGAAAAAGAGAAGGAATAGAACTGCCCAATGGAAGCAACATCAGGAACCTGGAAGAGAAAGAAAATTACAAATACTGGGGCATTCTCCAGGCTGATAACATTGCACACACTGAAGTTAAAAGAAAAATTGGAAATGAATGCATCAGGAGAGTTAGAAAAATCCTAAAGTCCAAACTCAATGGCAGGAACAAAATACAAGCCATAAACACCTGGGTGTGTATATTATCAGATACACTGCAGGAATAATAAACTGGACCCAGGCAGATCTAGAGACGCTAGATTATAAGACCAAGAAAATAATGACCATCAATCATGCTCTGCACCCCCGCAGTGATGTAGATAAGCTATACCTCCCTCGCAGCTCAGGTGGAATGCTGCAAGCGCATCAAACAGTAGAGGAGGAGAAAAGAGGCCTTGAAGAATATATCAAGGATAGTGAAGAAGATGCACTTAAAATGGTCAATAACAAGAAACTATTCAACACCAATGAAAGAAAGTAGGCCTACAAGAAAGAACAAGTCAAGAACCGAGCAGAAAAATGGAAAAAGAAGCCACTGCATGGTCAATATTTGCACAATATAAGTGGAAAATCAGACATCACCAAGACCTGGCAATGGTTTAAGAATGGCAACCTGAAGAAAGAAACAGAGGGTTTAATATTGGCTGCACAAGAACAGGCACTAAGAACAAATGCAATAAGAGCAAAAGCAGACAAATCAACAACAAACAGCAAGTGCCGCCTTTGTAAAGAAACAGATGAAACAGTGGACCAGATAATCAGCTGTTGTAAAAAGATCACACAGACTAACTACAAACAAAGGAGGGGGGGATCCAATTAACAAAAAAATGAATAAATGAACAAACTCTCAACAACCTTGAAAACAATCAAACTGATACAGAATATCTAACAAAGATTGCCTTTATGAAATTGCCAAGGCCACCTGGCCAAAGGTGAACATGCAAAACAGCCGTGTCGCCAAGATGATAGTAAACTAACACCTTATCCAATTGTGGTCAAACCACATGAATTGCCATCCCACAATGAAAACATCTAATAACACATACAACAAAATTAATGACGCAATTCAAACTAGAAATGCAAAGCCAATAAATATACAGAACAACAAATGCAAAAATAGGAAAACTGGTAAGTTATATACATAGGTATCCGGGCAAAATCCGAGGTGTCTTGAGGATAAGGAAATGTAATAAGTACATACAGTTCAGGTCATGAATGCTTGAATCAGAAAAAAGCAAGCAACATGCTCTGTGATGACTGATGGTAGATGACAAATTAAACAAGGGAGGGCACACTACAGCCACTCCGGGATAGGTAGCTGTTTTGCAAAGCTGTTTCCCATTGATACAGGATGAAGATTGAGTAACATTACTATACGTTCAAACTTTTCCAAGCATATTGAAGCCGCAGGGTTCACCTGAGAAAAAATAACAAAATACAAAGATCTACAAACTGAAATTGAAAGGCTGTGGCGGAAGAAGACCAAAATAATCCCAGTAGTAACTGGCGCCCTAGGTGTAATTCCAAAACACCTTGAAGAGCATCTCAACACCACAGGGGCCACAGAAATCACCATCAGCCAATTACAAAAAGCAACCTTACTGGGAACAGCCTATATTCTGTGACAATATCTATAATAATAACAGCAATAACATTGATATTAAAATTCAACCCTCCCAGGTCCTTGGGAAGGACTTGATGTCTGGATAAAACAAACCAGTCAATAACACCTGTCTGACTGCATGAACAAAAATTATAATAACGTCAACCAAAAGGCAAGGGAGATTGCCAGCCAATCATGAGGTAATGTAAGGAACCATCCAGAGAAGGCAGAGAAGCTTGGAGGACTGGCAGAGACAAAATGGATACTCAGATCTCTGAACTGATTCGAGCCCAATCTAGGGTGATTCAATTCCACCTCAAATCTGGTCAATACTTTCCAGGGTATTCGAGTCGAATCGATTCAGCCACAAACCGTTTGCACATCCCTACTTCTGTATTCTGGAATAGACATGTATGAAAACTGTAAAGGCCAAGGTGAACCAGGAGTCAAAAGAGAAATATTACACATGTGTAATAACTTGTCTCCTCCACTGATTTTCAATTACGTTCTTGAAAGTCCAGTGAAAATGTCTTATTCTCAACTCACTTCAAGAAGTTTTCTCTCAGGTAGGATTATACAAGCTCTCAAGTCTAACTCCACTAGGCTTCAATGATGAGACCATCTCTTTTAATTTCTTCTCTTTTTCCTTTACACAAAGCTTAACTATATCTGGAGCTATTGCATAATGCCAGCCGTCTGCCAACAAAACTAAGAACCCACTTTCTCATAGAAATCCTCTCATAGCAATAGCTAAAAAATAAAATCAAGTGATCAGAATCTGTTACCCTAATAAGTTTTAGTTCATAAGGCTGAAATCATGAACATTTCTACAAGCTAGCTGGTAACATCAAAAACTTTTGCACACTTGATTGCTGAGAAGCTGTGAAACAGAATGTTCTTGAATGTTGTTTGCAGTTAAAAGAGTTGACCCAAGTCTGGAAATGAGCTTTCATTTTCTCTCTTTTTGAATACAATGTACTTACATGCACCAAAATCATAGCCTTGCTCTAAATCTACCACGAAATTCGCAACTGAGTACCATCATTCCAAAGATGAGTAGATACATATATTATTCCACCACTCTGACCATATTTTGCAGAATATACACAGCCTTGCACAAACACAGCTCACACAATATTTGTTACTATACTATTTGCCAGTATGTACCCACATCTATCACCCAGCTAATATGAAATGTAAACTTGGCTATTTAAGCATAGGGTGACTGTCACGCAGGCTAATGAAGTACCAGCACTTTGGGAGAAGTGCTAGTGGTGCTGCACTGCAGAGCAGACCAAGACAGCAGCTCAACTGTTTGAATGGGGTCGGAGGGCAATTTTCACTTATCTCCCCTTTTTTCAGAAGTTAACATAAGAACAGCCCTGCTGGATCAGGCCGAAGGCCCATCTAGTCCAGCATCCTGTTTCATACAGTGGCCCTCCAGATGCCACTGGAAGCCTACAGCAAGAGTTGAGGGCATGCCCTCTCTCTCCTGCTGTTACTCCCTTGCAACTGTTACTCCCCTGCAACTGCTCTGTGCAGCCCAGAAGCAGGGGGGCTGCACCACCCTCAGAGACCTAGTTCTAAACCACATGGAGCACTTCTGGGAACAAGATCAGAAAAATTGCTGCCCATGCTCCCCTAGCCCGTCCCAAATGTATGTGTGTGTGTGTGTGTGTGTGTGTGTGTGTGTGTGTGTGTGTGTTGTATGTTTCTGGAATGCAGAGCTTGCATGGCAACAACAATTCTCACAAAGCGCTGGTACTTCATTAGTATCATTATGTCTAGCATTTTCATTATGTCTAGCTTGTTGGATTCTATTCCTTCTTTAATATACAGTGCTACTCCACCCACAATCCGCTCCACCCTGTACTTTCTGTAGAGTTTGTATCCATGAATAACAGTGTCCCACTGGTTTTCACCATTCCACCAGACTTCTGTTATGCTCACTATATCTATGTTTTCATTAGCTACCACGCAGTCCAGCTCATCTATCTTGGCTCGGAGGCTTCTGGCATTTGTATATAAACACGTATACACCAAATCTCTTACCTGGCATTGGTGTGTGCTATTTCCCTTACTGTCACTTGACCTTCTTGACCCACTGTCATGTGTTTTTGTCTGCTCTACTCCTGGTTCTGCTCTATCCCCTTCTGTCTGGTTTATCTGAAATATTTGCACACCTTAGGGGATTTTGCTTGCCAAACCAGATACCACCGAGTTCTTGTCAGCAATCCCCCAGGCTTCATTTTAAAAGTTGCTCAGCGACCTTTTTTATTTTAAGTGCCAGCAGTCTGGTTCCATCTTCGTTCAAGTGGAGCCAATCCCTTTTGTACAGGTTTTGCTTGCTCAAAAATGTATCCCTTCCCTAACAAATCTAAACCCCTCCTTCTGGCACCACTATCACATCCACATCTTGAGACCCCTCTGCTCCACCTGTCTCGCTGGCCCTGTGCGTGGAACAGGTTGCACTTCGGAGCATGCTACGCTGGGGGTTTTGGACTTCAATGTGCTACCTAGCAGCCTAGACTTGGCTTCCAGGACCTCTTGGCTGTATTTCCCAACATTTTTTGTGCCAACGTACGCCACAAGAGGTGACCCCTCCCCAGCACTGCCTAACAGCCTATCTAGATGCCGTCTAATGTCTCCAACCTTCATACCAGAAAGGCAAGTCACTGTGCAGTCTTCACATGGGTCACAGGCCCATCTCTCTGTGCCCCTAATGATTGAATCTCCCATTATTAGGAGACCCCCAACCCCCAAAGGATCCTCTGTGTGAGATAATATGGGTGCATCACTCAAGGAAGGGGTCTCTTCTAAGGGAGCATTGTCCTCTTCTTCAGTCTGATATCCTCCTTCCCTAAGACCCTCATTCTCCATTACAACAGAGGAGCTGTCAGCCTGGAAGTTGGATGCCTCTATTACATCCGTGAGAGTCTTACCCTTACCACTCTGCCTCCCTGAGCTTCTCCTGGTCATGCACCTTGGCTTTGAGGGAATGAACTTCTTCCCTGAGAGCAAGGAGCTCTATGCCCCAAGCACAGACTCACAACTTCTGCCCATCAGGCAGATAGTCATACATAACACAGTCTTTGCAATACACTGGGATGCACCCCGCCCCTGCGGGCATTCTACCTTCATAACTGGTTTTATATATTTTAAGAATATACAGTAGTTGTTTCATAAAGCAAGCACACTTAGTTTAGTCTTCTCATTAAACAGTTTCATATAGGCAACCAGGCCTCATTGTTCTCATTGTTGGCTGTTTCCATTTCACACACAAACAGAATTTAAACTTCAAAATATTTCTAAATTGGGTCTCTTTTACAGCCTCCTGTCACCTTCCAAAAGATGAACTCCAAAGAGGTTTCCTCAAGATTGCATGAATATGTTTTCTTCACTTTTGTCCCTTGCATTTATATCAACTTTAAACTCGCCCTCCTCATTAAGGTCTACTCCATCCCTCCAAATCCTTAGTTCATTTATTGTCCATCTTTGTCTTTGCACTTGTGTGTGTGGGGTGGGGTGAGCAAGAGCTTGACTCTGTGTATATGTGTGCGCGCGTGCGTGCATGCACGTGTGTGTGCTGCATGCACACCACCACCTGCAATCGGATTTAGATCTGGTCTATTATCACTCATCCCCATACACTGCTATTAACAGGTTGATTTCTCATAGAATTAATATGATGATAAGTTATGATTAATATCCATGATGATATTTTGGACATAAGTTCTGTTTGTAATTTTTTAGAAAATAAGAACCGATTAAAAGTAAAGTGATCAAGCCTCAGTTTTATCCCAACTTGAATTTTACAATAGGTTAACCCTTCTTGATGTTGTAGATTTCAAATGCATGTTGTCATTCTGCATGGGGAAGGAGTGACAGATAGTGAGTGGGGTGGGGTGTGCAGTAGCATCCTTCACCCATAGGGAACAATAGAAATGTGAAACACCCCATTGTCACCCATGGGTGTTGCTAGGGCTGCCACAGTGGGTTGGGTGGTGGGACACCATGGGTGCCACCCACCACGCTACCCACGTAGCAATTGGCCACTTGATTGATTTGGGGTAACATTTTAAAATTTTATCTGGAACATTCCAGGTCAGGGAATCCTGGTCTACACACTGAGCTTTATGGTTAGACCAGCTCTCCAGCAAACCCATGAGAGCCCTTAAAACTTATCTGTTGGCCTGGCTTTTCAGGGTTTTAAAATTGTTTTTAAATGATTTTAATTGTTCAATGATTTTTAATTGTTTATTTGGTTTTGTACTGATTTTTAAAAAATGATTGAATCATAGGTTTTGTTTGTCCTTGTGCACCGCCCAGAGCCTTTTGGACAGGGCAGTATAAAAATGTAATTAATAAATAATAAATGGGAAATTCCCATTGGGTTTGCTGGAGAGCTGGTCTACCCACAGAAGCCAATGGGAAGACCAGGTCTCCCTTTTAAAATTAGTGGGTGTGCCTCATAAAATTTTAAAAATTTACGGGGGGGAATCAACCAAGTGGCCAACTGCTATGTGGGTTGGGTGGTGGGTAGTACCCATGGTGCCCTGCCCCCCAACACACTTTGGTTCTCCTAGCCCTTAAAAATTTGGCCAAATCGATTTGAATTCAAATTGAATCAAATTCAAATCGAATTAACTCAGATAAATTGATGCCAGAAGATTCAGCTGGGACAAACTCCCCACTTCCTCACTTGGGGGAGAGAAAGGAAAACATATGCACCCAGCCAGCAAACACTGGCTGGGAAAGTAGCTTTGGGGGGCTCACGCAGGCCCTCTGGGGCTCATTCCCAACCAGCATTCGCTGGCTGGGTGCATTTTCTTTCTCTTCCTTGCCATGCACAAGGCGGCATTGCTCTGCACATGCATTTTTCAGCAAGGCCACCAGGTCGGGATGAACATGGGCCCCCATCCTGCTAGCAACGCCACTGGTAATACTGCTAGCACAACCATTGGTTCTCTACAATGGTACTCTTTCTTCTGGGTCTGCAGCAGTGTCACTGCAAGTACCACCACAAGTACCACCACTGATGTCCCACAACTGCTGTTAGGCTTGTGCATCATGTCAACCAATATATATGTACCTGTTTTGTCACAAAGGCACCTCTTCAGAAGATGTAGTGGGTTAAGGATTAAGTCTACAATTTGCTTTGGGTCAAAACAGGCAAGAAGCTAACTACATCATTTCTGCTTTCATTTCCCCCCTAACCAATACAGCAGCCACAGGTCGTGGGAATCAAGATCCTGACTGTGAATGCAGGAGGAGAATTTAACCCTTTACCCTCCCACCACAGTCACAATGAAATTGGCCCCTGTTAGGCTGCATTAAGCTCTGAGAAGAAAATTTCCACTAGCTGGGCAGGGGACATTTTCACTGGAACTGTGCAGTGGAAGGAAAAATACTAATTTCCTAGCCACTGCAGTCCTAATTTTTTAGCCATGGGGGAAAGAAGGAAAGCAGAAATGACAGAGTTTGCATCACATGGTTTGCATCACATCTGGTTTTGATGCCTTCACAAAGATTTCTGCAGCTACCAAGATCTATCTTTGTACATGGCTGCTCGCGATTCCAGACAACCACATTAGAATTCCTTTGCACCCATACCAGTGATGACATGAGGCTTATTTTGAGTTAAAGGACCACAACTTTATTTAATTCAATCAATTAAGCAACAAGGGATTTGGCTTTCCATCCCTCTACAGTGTGGATACTAACAACTCACCACCTTAAGTTCCTAAACTAAAGTTCCTAAACTAAATTCCTAAGTTCCTAAACTAAAATGCTTCAGGAGAACACACCCCGGTGCAGAGCTACATCACAGCCGAAAGCCTTTACTCCCCTTAGCTGACCAAAGGGGTCAAAGCATATGCAGGGATGCTTTCCCCTCAAGACACACAGCCATTAAGGCTGGTGATGTTCCTACAATCTAGAAAGATCCTAGATGGTACTCTCTGAGCTGCAAAGCTTTTAGGGAATGACAAATAACTGCTTCTTATACCACACACATGCCCTAGAGTGCTAAAAAAAAATTAACCTAGTCTTGCCACTGTAATCAGGGAAGTGACCCATCTAACTAAAGAGGACAGTGAGGGGCAGGCAAAAGAGTGGGGGAAACATTTCTGGCCAATTCTGACAGAAGCCAATAAATTCCTCTCTGGCCCTCAAAAGGGTGACCAGCCAAAACTCACACTATACTCCAGGGCAGGAGGAAGGGATGCCTCTCTAATACCAAATGCAGAACTATGAGGGCACCAGTTGCAACTGCATCTAAGCTTCATTTCCTCCCATGTTCTTCAGCCAATCAAAATGCCCCAAATGCCTTGTGCTTCATTTGAAGCTGAGGTGGGGCAAATAAGCTACCCCCAGGATGCACCTGAGCAATCAGCATAATTTTGCGCACTGTTTTCATGTTGGAAGGCTACAGACTGAAAACTATGCAAGCACATGTGTGCTGCAGTATGAACAAAGTCCCCCCCCCCCCGCAATGGTGCTGCTTCTGAAAAAAGGTCATATAATTTGGAATGCCAAGACTCAGTTGGTGAGAATTTCCTAAGTATTCCTAGCCCTGACTGTTCTATTTTAACATTTTCATTATGAAGTAGCAAGAAAAACATCTGGGGATGGAGGGACTGATTTATGAGGGAAGATTAAAATACATAAATCTGTATGAATCGGCTGAGCAACAACTAATGTGACACCAGAACTCTGGGTGTGATTCGTGTGTCCCACCCTTATGCAGACCTACTCTCTGTCATTCTTGCTTGGATGGCTCATTTCTTGCCTGCTGTTGCCCTATCATAACTGAGGCAGCTCAAGACCTCCTCTAAACTATAGCTGGTAATTATGTTCTCTGGAAGTGATGGGTACCTGTTCAAAAGTGTACAGAGCATGTTGCCCCAGCCCTTGAGAATTTTTGGATTATGGGAAATAGAGCTTGTATTTGTGAATAGAAAAACTGTAGATTTTTGAATAGAAAATTTGAATTGAACAGAAAAAGGTGAATTAAAAAACACACACTCATGACTATGAAAGAAGTCAAGTTAGAAATATTTTCCAATCCCTCAATCTCTTGTGTCATTTTTTTTTAAAAAAAATATCTTTAAAATATGGAAATATAAAATCAAGTCATTGTAAAACTGGAAGGGACTGAAAACTCAACAGGCCTAATGATAGTAACGCCATCTCCTACACAAGTAAATATTTACTGCAAAAATGAAATCCTGTAGCAAACAAACTTGAGTCTAAGGGTTTAAATGAGATGTAACCCTAAGACAGTTTTCTTCACTGTAAGGCCCAGCGGCCAATGGCAGTCCCCATTAGGGGTGTGCGAATTGGCTCAAATTAAGCCTGGCTCAAATAGTTTGGGTTGAACCAAACTTAGTTCAGTCTGAGTTCGAATCAAATCGAGCCAGGTTCGAATCAAGCTGGCTTGCAACTCTACTGGTAAAGGAGAAGCTCCTAAGGATTCCCTTTTACCAGTAAAGGGCGGGGTGGGGGGCAGGGGGGCTTCTAAAAAGCAGAGCGAACTAAAAAGGTACCTTAAAGGTCCCACCAGCAGTGGCAGAGGCCGTGGGGGTGGGGTGGAGGTGGCTCCCCTCCACCTCTTGCCAGCTTCCCCTTGTGTAACTCGGCTGGTTGGGGCCTGGTTGGGGCCCAGCCTCTGTGCAGGTGTGGAGATCATTAAAATGGCCTGCACGCATGTGCAGAGTCCAATTTAGTGACCTCCACACCTGCGCAGAGGCCCGAGCTGTGCCCAGACTGGCCTGGGCTATGCAGGAGGAGGCCGTGGGGGTGGGGGAGAGCCATCACTGCCCCCACTCTGTGGCCACTGCAACTGCCTCCCCCTCTCTGAGGCTGCCGCAACAGCACTTCTAAGATACCTTTTTAGTTCCCTCCAGCCCACTCTACTTTTATGGAAGTCCCTCTGTCGCCATCCCCGCCCCCCCCCCCCATTTATTGGTAAAGGGGAAATTCTTACCAGAGTACCCTTTACCAGTAGGCCTCTGAGTTTTTCAAACTGACTCAGTTAAAACTCGAACTGGGTCCAGTTCGAGTCCACATGGAACTGGGCCGGGCCAGCTTGAGCCTGGTTTGGATTCATGCAGAATCGGCTTTTCCAGTTTTGTGCAAATCCCTAGTCCCCATCAACCCTAAATGCAGATTCCTGACAAAACATTTATTGGGCCTGTGTGAAGCTTTGGACAAAGCTGAATACTCTGCACGGTCCCTCTAGCACCATGTGGACATGACCATTCTCACCGTGCAATGGTGAGGTTTGCCCAGTGCTGGGCGGGGGCACCTTTAAGGGAAATGGAGCCCTCTCGAGCCCTGCACCATTGTGCATAGAGTGCTAGGAAGTGTAGCCCTTCCCAGTGCTTTCCTCCTGGAGCTCTTAAGAGAGCACTCTCATTTCCTTGCTCTCTCAAAGGCCCCTCACAGCACTGAGAAAAAGGGAGATGGCTCTCATATTGAAGGTTTTTTGCTGAAATCCCCCCACCTCTTGAAAACTAGTGAAGATCACTGCCCTAAGACCTATAACTGAATCTCCATTTAAAAAAACAACAACACACAATTTAAAAAAAAAAAACGCAAACCCAAAAAGCAAAGCCAGCATGGTGTAGTGGCTAGAGTGCTGGACTAGGACCAAGGAGACCCGAGTTCAAATCCCCATTCAGCCATGATACTAGCTGGGTGACTCTGGGCCAGTCACTTCTCTCTCAGCCTAACCTACTTCACAGGGTTGCTGTGAAAGAGAAACTCAAGTATGTAGTACACCGCTCTGGGCTCCTTGGAAGAAGAGCGGGATATAAATGTAATAAATAAATAAATATAATACTCCCATAGGAGCAAGGAAATGTATCTAGTTGGAACCACAGCACTGAAGAAGCGAGATGGGGTTAACTCATTTCCTTGGACAATTTTCTCAATGAAAAACCCTCCACATTGCAACTGGCCCCATGGGTGTGTGTGTGTGTGTGTGTGTGTGTGTGTGTGTGTGAGAGAGAGAGAGAGAGAGAGAGAGAGAGAGAGAGAGAGAGAGAGTTATTTTCATTTAGAAAAGCAGCACAGAGGGTTGATTCTTTCCATGAGAGTGGTGTAGTCTCAATAAGAATCGTCCCCATTGGTGGCAACTATTAAACTCTATACAAAATGGGAAATATAATACAGCTCTCCTTCTCATGCCTAACTGCATGAGAGGTTTTTACTGTAGGTTTTGCTGTCCCTAATAGGGCAGCAAAACCTACAGAGTGGTCTCAGTCCATAGCAGAAGGATAACTTATAATAAAAATGTATGGTGGAAACATACCTTCTCCCCCCCAGATTTTTGCTCCTCATTTTTTTTATTCCTTGGAAATGCCTGAGATATATTGCCTAAGTAGCACCCACCCCCCAATTCATTTGAAATGTCACTTTATTATAATGCATATTATAATGGAGTAATCAGTGCAAAATCAGGGGAAAATCAGTCGGGATTCTATCCCATAGGATGTTTGTCTTCGAGCCCAAATGCTACATGGATCTGATATTTTTAAAGTATGCAACTAGAGCAATGTCATGGTTGTCAAAGCAGAGGCATCCTTACCCCCGAAACTTGGGGCACAATCT
Organism: Hemicordylus capensis; assembly: GCF_027244095.1. Taxonomy (NCBI): domain Eukaryota; kingdom Metazoa; phylum Chordata; class Lepidosauria; order Squamata; family Cordylidae; genus Hemicordylus; species Hemicordylus capensis. The sequence goes on along the minus strand of NC_069657.1, from coordinate 155,435,315 downwards.
GTGGCCTCCAAGGTCCAGGGGGACCTCCAAATGGCCGGGGGGAGGCTGCTGCCACCAACCCACACCTGCTCCACCACTGCACCACCGTACCGAACCTCCATTTTTTTTCATAATTTCAGCCGCCATGTGTGCAGCCAAGGGGTGGCAGCCAAGGGGTGGTGGACAGGGTGTGTGCTGAGCAGCCCCCCCCCGCAGTGGCAGCAGATGGAGCGACAGCTGGGCCTGTCCATCCAACCCAGCGGCTCTTGAGAACTGTGACTCCAGAACACCTGTGTAGTTGAAAGAGATCATCACAAGTCCATGATGTCACGGCATGGAGGGAAGGCCTGCTCGGTTCACCCCTCCCCCCCCCAGGCACCATCCCTCAGCCGTGCACATGGCAGTTGAAATGACGAAAAAAAATCTGGAGGTTTGGGCAGGGCAGCAGCAGGGTGGCAGCAGGATGCCAAAAAAAGTATGGGGGTGGGGCTTGTGGGGGGGAGCATCATGGCAGGAGCAGTCTGGGCACCAAAATTACCTAGGTGCACCACTGTGTCAAAGATTCACTGTTATGGCTTACATGTTGAGATGGGTCATTATGGCATCTATATGGCTTGGAAAGTCACCGGTTCAGTCTCTGGGGTCTCCAGATAAAATAATTAGCAGAGCTGGGCAGGTCCTCTACCCTGGAGAACCATTGGCAGAGTAGACAGATGGACCAATGGTCTGAATAGCTTCATATTGTTCAACAATTTAGCTCAATCAGCACATCTTCAGAATAATTAAAAGCAATTCTTGAAATAGACTGAAATGCAACAGACATTTTGTGGTATCTGTAATATTCTCTAGTTTGCAAAACCTCATGTCCCATGAGCCCCATTATAATCAAGACTTAATAACATAACTTAAACATTAAGCACCTATCCATCTCTTTCCAGGATGGAGGCCTAACATGGTATCATGTATTAATGCTCCTTCCACCCTGTCCTATATAATGATTATTTCAGAGGAATTGAGGAGACTGGAGAGAGGACGATATTGGAGAATACCAGATTTTGCAGATCTTGATAGATGTGAAAACTAATCAGAAATGTAATGATCAGAAGACCTAAATCAATGTTTCTGCTGTTTTTCATTTTCTTCTGTGATAACAACACATTATTAAGAGATCTTATCTTTCTGCACAGCCACACTAAAAACTCATCTCATTTGATCTCCCTCCTCCTCCCTTTTCCCTTTAAAGAACATGCCACATAGCATTGTTCTGATATAGAAAGGATATGGAGATGGAGAAATAATTAACATTGTCTTTATTTTTTTAGATGAAAGGCTTAATCAAGAGACTGTTGGGTCCACAAATTATTAACCCTTGATTATTTCCTTTTTATTCTCTCACATACACACTTAGCCTGTCTCATTAAGTCGCATTCAAACCCTATAAATATCAAATTTTATTCTAGTAATTAATGTAACCAAGCAAGACCAAGTTCTCACTTCCAAAGAATAAAAAAATAGCCCCCCAGTCTGTTCAAGGAGTTAAAGGTAAGGTAAAGTGTGTCATCCAGGGGTGTATCTAGGGTAGGGAAGACAGGGCATGTGCCCCGGGCACCACTTAAAGGGGGGCGCCATTTTTTAAAATGAAAAAAAAATTTAATTGCCACCGAAAACAAAATGGCCTCTGCAAGGCCCTAGTATCTGGGAAAAGTCAAATTCTCCATTTATTTTTAAAACTTAGGTAATAATGATGCTACAATGCATAGTAGAGAATTAGACAGGCACTTCTGTTTAGTTTTCCAAGTACACCTCCACATAGTATTGGGGTATTTCATGAGCCCCAGCACACTGAAATGTGTAGTTTTTGAGCATTTTTTGGTCTGGCTACGTCCACTGCTAAATAGTTTTTGAAATATTAAAAGATTAACGAGCTTGACTTGTATTTTTGAGCTGATATTATGGTAAAGTTATCTTAAAGATGGGTGTCAGATGTTTGGACAGGTGGAACAATTTCAGTGCTTGCCCTAGGCGCTATTTTCCCTAGATACGCCTCTGGTGTCATCAAGTCATTTTTGCCTCCTGGCGCCAAAGAGCCCTGTGGTTTTCTTTTAGTAGAATACAGGAGGGGTTTACCATTGCCTCCTCCCACACAGTATGAGATGATGCCTTCAAGCATCTTCCTATATTGCTGCTGCCTGATATGGTACCATCAGGGATTTGAACCGGCAACCTTCTGCTTGTTAGTCAAGCATTTCCCCCACTGCACCATTAGGTGGCTCTTCAAGGAGTTAAGAATCCATTAATCAGATTGTATGTCAAAAAAGAGAAGAAGAAGAGAGATGAATATACACCTAAGGGAAAAGCCAACTGCAACATCTGCCTGTGCTGCTATCTAGGACTTGGATGTTGGGTGTGTGATTATTTAGCACGTACCCCACTCCCACTGGGCAGCAGCTGCACTAAGAACTTCAATCCTCATCAGCCTAACATCATACTTTGAACATTTAATGCCATGTTCAAGCAGTATCAAGCAATCAGATCTGGGCTAGGGGTCTGCAAAAAACCGGCTGGCCTAGTTTGGTTCGAGTCTGAAATGGTCCCGAACTGGACTGGGCCAGTTTGGCCTTGCACCTCCTCGACACCCCCATTAGGTTTGGTTTATTTGGGGGGTGGGTGGGTGTTTCACAAATATATATTTTTAGTTACTTACCCCTTCTGGGGGTCACTAATGTGGCTGCGGGGGGCCTGCTCCTTGGCCTCCAAAATTGCCCCCTTGCCAACAGCAACCAGTATCTGGTATTTTCTGTCACGGTTATTGTTATGGATTGGGAATTTTACCTGAACATTTTATAAATCAGCTATTTTTAATGTCTGCTTTTAAAATTTTGTGACTTGTACCTGCAGGATTTGTTATAGAGAGCAATCTAAAAAATAAATCTCATATATCCATCAGCCTACTTTAAATGTGATGTACTTTGGATGTGATGTTGTGTAGCAAGTAGTTCAAGGACATAATGCATCCTTCTTGCTGCTGTAAACAGGACAGTGTCTTTCTGAAGACAGGTAACAGATTTTTTACTACTAGGTTTGGGTAGTCTGGGGTTTAAAGGTGCCTTTAGCTTGAATATGGATCCCGCGAACCTAGGAGAATTGATGTTAACATCGTCTTTTGAGAGTGAAAAATACTGTAATAACCAAAGAATACAAAAGGAAGGTTTAACTCCAAAAATATTTGTTGATTGAAAAAGTCTCTGTAAATCCCACTGTCAGCAGCTAAATGGCTGTTGTGATAATCTGTAATAATTCTCTTAAGAATCTATCTGTACCCAGCTACATTTTTGTTCACGATCTATTTAGTTCTAGTAGCTTTGTACTTACTTCTCACCCTGCATAAAGATAAAGCAAACATCTTTGGCTGAAGTACTGAATGTGATTAAAATTATACTTTTTAAAAGAAGCCCAGAGAATAGAGAACTGACACCTGAAACACATTATTAATACGTCCAAAACCAAATCACTCATCATGCCTAGCAAGGATTATCTATATGTCAGCTTTGCAATAATCTCCCCCTGTTGTTTTCCTTTTGATCCGATTTCAGAAGGATGATGGGAGCATAGTATAAAAACTTTGGTAAATGTTTATATATTCCCAACACCAGTTTATTGATGATATATGTCAAAGATAAAGCCAGAGCCACCATTTCAAATTTCAGTGAGTATGTCAGTGTGTTGGGAGCTAACACACTATAAATAAATGTTGCAGGGAGTATAAATGTTGCAGAGAGCTTCTTCAACCAGTGTTTAAAAATCTGTAGTGTTTTTTGGTACATTCAGGATATTTCACACATTTTAAGCAATGATCATTACTGTTTATATTTCAAATTAACCACTTCAAACCCTTAATTCTGAAGAGATTTGTGTCTATGGCTCCATTCAGACAAAGCACCAAAACTCAGTTAAACAAAAAGAAAGGAAAGGTTGTGCCGTCGAGTCAGTGTCGACTTCTGGTGACCACAGAGCCATGTGGTTTTCTTGGTAGAATACAGGAGGGGTTTACCATTGCCTCCTCCCACACAGTAGGAGATGATGCCTTTCAGCTCCTCCTATATCTCTGCTGCTTGATATAGGAGTTTCCCAGCAGGGATTTGAACCTGCTCTCTAGGCAGGTTATTTCCCTGCTGCACCATTAGGTGGCTCCAGTTAAACAAACCTGTGGTTAATATCTGAATGCAAGAATCATGCTGCAGATATTTGAGCAACTCCAGTTGTGTTACCTCTGTCTGCTGACAAGACTAACCCCTCCCTCTTCCTACTCCACTGAGGCTCCATCCCAGCAACCTCCATTCCACCCATATTGCTAGACTGTGGGCATTGTGTCAACATGTCAGTCACCCAGCAAATATTGGCCACAACGTGAGGAGGGAACGCTCTGTGCAATCATATCTTCTTGGCATAGATTGCCCACCTTTGGATGGGTAAAGACATATTGAGGTCATTCACACAATTATAAACTGTGATCTACCCAGGTTTGGGAGCTGTGTGTGCTCCCAATTTTCGGTTGTGTGGAAGCACGGCAGGAGGAAAACCTGAGTAGGAGTGATTGTGTGGAAGCAAGATAGGAGGAAAACCTGGGTAGCTTTTCCTCCTTCCTTGCTTCTGCACAATCACTTCTACCCTGGTTTCCGTCTTACACACAACCGAAAATTGGGAACACACACAGCTGCCAAGCCCGGATAGAATACAGTTTTTGATTGTGTGAATGACCACATTTACTCTTTCCTGCCACTCATTATAGCAGTTACTTTCGTGGAATTGCTAGGCTACATAGCCATGCATATGCACAATTAGTGATACTCCAGGATGGTAAGGGGCTCTTCCAGATGGACATAGAAGATTCATTAAGAAATGAGAAGGAGAGGGTGGGTGAGAGAAGAGACAATTCAGTAAAATCTATGCTGTGACATAGCTGCAAAGGTACTACCAGCGTCTAAGGCAGATCTCATGCACAGTAATTGTAGTGGGTGCTTCTGGGATCTGTTGCCTGGCTGAGAAGGTGGTGCCTGGCAAAACCAGCTTAGCACCACTTTCAGTCAGGCGGATCTGGATTCAACACACCCTAGAGCCGGGGGGGCTTGATGGAATTAGTGCAGGCTCCCTGGATTTGAAAGGGCAGTCATCAAGACTCCCCTCAGCACAGCTTGTGCTGCAAACCTATACCCAAACATTGGAAAGGAGCCTCCAACCAGCAAGTGGAATCTCCCTAGGATGAATTCACTTGCAACGTTGCTGCATATAGGTTCTAATCTGGATGGTTTGACAGACTCAAGTTAAACATCAGAAACAGTTTGTTGTGAGGATCCCTGCATACTCCTTTTGGGGGTCCTCTTTTTATCTCCCTTGGGAAAGATTAACTGTCTTCCCCAGATGGAGAGGAAGGGACTTGTGTCCCCCCCCCCCACCCTTCTGGGAAGAGAGGATTGGGCCCCTCTCTTCCCACCTATACTGGTGAAAAGTAGACTTAATCTGGGGATCCTGCCCTGTCTGTTGGGGACTCCTTTTCACACATGCAAGAATAACAAAGGCAGGGAGGGTTCCTCAGTCCCAGGCAGGGAAGGGAATAAAGGGAACAAAGGGAACAGAACACCTGCTGAATTACTTTTCCAGGGTGATGAGGTTGCAAGAAGATCTTGTGAGCAAAGGTGAAGTACAGCCAGGCCCATCCTTTGGGTGGGGCGACTGAGATGGTCTCCCCCAGCCTCATGCTTCCCCAGGCCTTGCAAGAACACTCCTGTTCACCCTGAACTAGGGTTAGGATTAAGTGTGACTGCTGCTTGGAGGGGGTGAGCTGCATGCACACTCTCTCCACCTCCATCACCTGGAGCTGCACACACACTTTCTCCCTTGACCCTGTTCCCTGAGTGGCTGCCACTCAGAGGGGGCTTGTGAGTGCTGGGCCCAGGAACCAGGGTGCTGAAAATTCCTCTCAGTCCCGGCCTGGCCCACATTGTTCCTCTGAGCGGCAGCCACACTGCCACTACTGGGAGCTGTTGCTGTGGTCGTGGCAGGCAGGAGAGTGCATGCACAGGACCTGGGGGACTGCAGGATTCAATGCACCTAGTGAGCAACTGCTGCTTGGAGGCGCCATGTGGGCCGGACCAGGACTCAGAAGAATGATGGTGGTGAGGAGGGTGGGTGGGCAAATGTTCCCCATCACCCGCATGCCCTCCTCGCCATGGTCTCCACCGCAAAGCAGCAAGTAGAGTCAGTGGTGAGGAGGTAGAGCACATGCGCTCCATCACCCATCCAACAATGACCCTCCTCCCTGCTACTGGCTGTGAGCCAGGGGGATCCCAGGTGAGCAACGGGGGCTGTGGGGAGGTGCCCAGGTAGGGGGCACCCAAGCAGGCAACAGGGGCATGCAGTGGGCTTCACCTGGGGCACCCTTTAACCTTGGGCCATTCCGGCGGAGGAGACTCCTCTCCAACCATCTGTGTCTTCATATACTTTCTCCCTGTCCCCAAGTGGCTGCCCCGCCACACCTGCAGCTGCTTGCTTTCTCTCTGCAACTGGGAGGAGACTTTCAAGTGAGAGGAGGCAGACCCCACGTAGGTCACACATGCACTCTTCTCCACAACCCACATGCACTCTTCTCATGGGGACAAAGTTACCCATGAGACCCCACACATTCTAATCCCCCCCCTAGACCCTTTCCCCCCTAGGTAGAGCCCTGAGTACAGCTGGCCTGAGAATCTTGAGGCTGACTCCAGAAGACTGCACACATGCCCAATTCAAAAATGGGGTCATCTTATTTAGGGGAAAGTTTCCTTAGCCGCAACAGATTGTACTTCATCATTCTGAGTGACTTCATAAAATTAGGGGCAGGCTATACCTTGAGAAATAAGGCATTTGTTGCATAAAATGATCTTAAATTATCTATTTTGCCGTTTATTGCTATTGGTAAAATATGATCCAATCTTCATTAGAACTTCAAACTCCCAATTCTTGGCATTTTGCCATTTACACTGGGTGCCAGACAAAGCAGCAATTTGTTACCTGTGCACATGCACTTTAGACATACATGGCACATTCAACCATGCTAGACACTTCTTGTACTGGTGTCCAGCCAGACCACAAATGCAACTCCTTCCATAGAATGGGTTCAGAAACAGCTGCCCCAGATCAGGTGCAAGGTCCGTGAAAGGGTTCCTTGCATGCCTGCGTCCTCCTCATCTTTCCTTGGAAGCTTTCACGTTCATTTCGAAAGGAATTCTAAGTAGAGGTCCTCCATGCAAGGCACCTCACTAAGGAGTGCATTGGAAGCAGTCCACGCATTGATCGCTTGTAGCACTAACAATCCCACAAACCAACCCCCTTCTCCTCAGAAGCAAGACAGGCTTTGCCCTTAAACCTCTTTAAACCCTTGGTTTCCCTATGGCAACCCAGGACCACAGCCACAGAATCCCTGAGTTTCTAGCCTCCCTCCATTTGCCAGCACATATGCCCACTGTAAATTTATCAGTGCCTTTAACAAAAACACACATCCTCACACACTTAAAGGAAGATTGTCTTTCTCTAATTAACTGAACAAGAACAAGGGGACCACAGGTGGGCTTAATGTGGTAGTGTTGCTACATAAGCTTCAATGGAACTCACACTGTGCCCAGGTGCAGTGTCTGAGTCTTTTGCACTTTAAAAGTGGAGTGCTCGTTCATCACCCTGCAGCTGTCTTTTCTGCTTTTGGGGTGGGGGTAAATACTCCCAGGTATATCTGCAGAAAACTCATCTTGTTGCCTGTGCTTCTCTGCTATTGATCTGACTCCTCTGCCGGCACAGGAGCAGCCACTGTGTGCGTACAGAAATCTATTTATATATGTTTGTATATAGGGTTTAATGTCTCCTTAACATAATCATTGAAATGATGGTGATGATGTTTTAGAATTCTCTCCTGCTGTCTCTGTCTCTTTCTCCCAGCCTTTTCTTGCTCAGGAACATGTCAGTCCAAAGCACGCAGGGGAAAGCAGGCTTATCCTGATCTGGCTCTGTCCCTTTAAATGCAGGAACTCTAGGATGCAGCCTCCCTTTTGTCAAGCAGCAACAGGAGGACGGCAGAAGCAAAGTGTTCACTCTGAGAGACAGCCAGTGAAGGATGAGGCGGCCATAGAATGGACACATTTCTGAACTGTTCTGAGTGGACCTCTTTATGGTAAGGAGAGGAGTTTCCTCATGAAACCCAAGTTACAGTAGCCACAGAATTTGGGAAACATAATGGTGCCTCAGAACCTCCAGTTTCAGCAGTGAAATGCACTACAAACCAAAGGTTCAAATTCAGGGTTGGGTAATGGAACTGCAGCTTCACACATTCAGACAATCTGAAACACCTACCTCCGGTATGTTTACCTGAAGTTTGGCATGGTGTCTGAATTAGCACTATGATATGCATACATACCAGCCACCTTGAGATTGTTTTAATGAAAGGTGGTATCTAAATTTATGAATAAATAATACTTATTAATTAGTCCAGTTTATTTATTAAAGTTATCACCTAGCTGTCAATTTGACAGATGCTTCTGTGTACCTAAGCCCATTGAAGGGAATGGATTTCAGTGGGGGGAGGGGTGGTTTCAAAATTGAGACTTTTTTCTATATTTTGCTTACATAATAACAAAAACAATACAATACAAAATCCTCCCACAAGTAATGAGGTGGTATAATGGCTGGTTGTACTTCAGACTACAGGAGGCTCACATATTTGAATGCACCTGCAAGTTATAAAACAACACAGCAAGGGGTGAAATGGACTAAAACCTTTGCCTTGATGCACAATGTTTTCTGCAGGTTTTTTTTAATGTGGGGGAACTTTATAAAATGGCACACATGAAGTGGTACCATCTACTACCCTTCTGTGTCAGGATCCTACCACTTTATGCTGTTATATGCATAGACCAGGCCTCCAGGTTAGTTTCTCAGGGAGAAAGGCAATGGGGGAAAAAAGTGTGCATTTGGCACAATAGTCAATACCAATACATGAGCCCACTTAATTGTTTACAAAAAAAATGACAGTCAAATTATCACAATCCAAGAGTCTTGGGAATGTTTAGGTCCATTGAAATGACCAGAAGTAAAGGCAGCTTAGGGAGAGTGAACACTCGGTTTCTTAGGTAGATAAAAAGGAAAACTAGAAAAATCTATGAATAAGGAGTGAAGCCATGAGAACATGTCCAGAGGATAAAGCAATAACTAGGGAAATATTCATAGCAACTGCAGATGCAGGTACAACATCAAAGGGAAGACTTAAGAGGAGGACTAGCTCTCACTTAGAGCAACTACTGGGAGGGTGGGCCATCTCTAAGAAGGTAAAAAGCCTGGGAGATTCAAAGCAGAAGGACCAACCCAGAGGGCTGGGTAGGAACTATAAACACAGCCACGTACTGGAAAAGAGAAAGTTTTGCTCAGCTGGTTCAGTCTGTTCCAGAGGGCCCCAAGGAAGCAGCAGGCTGAGAGCTGCCGGGAATATGGGAAGGCTGCAGCCTGTAAGTAAAAAGTTAGAACCAAGTCAGTGTGTTAGGGATGTGTGTTTTTCTTTGCTTATTACTTGAAATCTGTGTTGCCTAAGTTAATGAAAACTCTTTCTTATTACATACTTTTTCTTTAAATCAAATAATAAACCCTTGTTGAAGTGTGCAATTTCTTTCATTGGGGTTTGCCTTAGTCACATGCCTCAAGGCCTGGAACTGCTCAGCCCCTAGTGGGAGGGTCTTGCCACTTTACACACACATATACACACACCCAGCCCTGGAATTTTATATAGAGTGGGTTTTCCCACATCAGAATAAATTGGATGGTGGCAGCCTACTTTGAACCCCTTAAGTCAAGGATTCAACCCCAGTTAACTCCCCTATCCTCCTCTGGCTCCGGTGGAGTCATGACAGAAGCTAAGATCAAAAAGAGGCCCTTTTGTCTGGCTAAAAAGATCACACACAAAAAAAAGCCCTTTTGTTTCTGTCACAGAGATAGTGGCCATTAGTGACTTCTTGGTATGATGATGATGGTAGGAAACTATAGATTTGAGAAGCAGTTCAGAAGCTTGTGAGCAGATTTCATAAGCACTACTCCTGTGTCTGACCCTCAATGTCTGACCTCATGAATGTGACCACAAATAGCTCAGAAGACATCTCAACAGCTCATAGATTTCACCACAGGTGAAAAGTCCAGACATCTCTGCTTTGAACATTATTTTAGAAGTGCAGAGATTTCATTGTAAATAGATTGTCAGACTCCCAGGGGATGAGGTGAGCTCCTAGTCCTTCTTGAACTCCAGAATGACTGGGTAAGCACCCCCTCCCCCCCAAAAAAGTCAGCCTCAGAAACAGCCAGGGGAGGAGGTGCATTCAGTCAGTTCCATCTCCTGGAGAACTCCTGGCTCCCATATTCAGAAGCAGCTCCTCATCCTCAGGTGCCTTGTCTTTAAATATCCCAGTGCAGAGTTGACAGGGCTTAAAGCCGACTTCCAGCCCCACCCCTTTCCTGACCTTGCTTCCTGTTTCCTGCCACACCCAACCTAGCTGTCTCCCTGGAGCTGTTTCCTGCCACTCTCCCTGCCTTGCCCTCTTAACCCCACTGGTATCCGGCCTGCCTGGACCCCTCTCATCCCTACTGCCCCCTGAAGGGAACGAAAGCCCCAGAGGAGGGATGCCACGCCCTTCTCCAGACTTCACAGGGCCACCCAGGCAACCAAGTAACATGGCATCCTGACATAAATGATAGAATTAACCCAAAGATATTCAATGAGAGCAGTTTCCAAAAGATTTCAAAATCAAGAGAAAAACTGAAGTGCTCAGGAAAGCATATTCTGAGGTTGTGCACACAACCTCACTGGGGAGGGCAGATGGGTTGCGGGGGAAGCAGGAGCTCACCTGCCTTCCCCAGCAGATGAGTGGCTGCTGTCCTCCCCTCCCCTCCACCGTGCGACCACATGAGTAGCGGTGCTGTGAAGGGAAATGCTGGGAGCGGGAGGACTTCCCCATCCAGCATCCCAGGGTGCCCCATGGTACAAGTGCAGTGGTTGCTCTCATTCGAGCCACCACTATGCTCACCACTATGTCCCCCACCCCGGCTCGCTGCCAGAAATGATGGCAGGCTGGCGGGTAGCCGCTTAAGCCAGTGCTGATTGCCAAGACAATCATGGGCTGAGGTTAAGGGAGCCACAGGTTTGCTTAATCTCAGTTAAATGCCGGGTTTCGAAGTGGGGCTTGGTGTGGGTGCAGCACCAGAAGCAATGTTTCTTCCAGCACTTCATACATGCAGCTTAACCCAGGCTGGGCTGTCTGAGCCTGGGCTAGGCTGTGCATGTGAATACCCTTTCCGTGTCCCTTTGCTCTCAGGTTTGGCAATTTCTAGTTTTATCTCCTACTTATGGTGGGTGGTGGTGGGGAAATGATAAAGAAACACCTAGTCAGAGACTCAGGGGTGAAGTATGAAAAAACAGACCTGTTCATCATGAAAGAGAAAAAGAAGAAAATAGGACACAAAAATAGGATGTATTTTTTAAATCAGCTGGCTATTATCATTTAGCAGAGAAGAGATTGGGCATTTTCTATAAGACAACACATTTAGGGGATGCAATTTCAGTGACCTTGTTCCTGGCAGGGGCAACAAGCCTGAGAAGCTGTGTCTGTGTCAATTGTGAGTGTGCTTGTTTACAGTGAGGTGAAAAACACAACAACCTGAAAGTGTGGTTCTTGAGGACTCCAGGCTTCAGGCATGTCTCAGACCAGCCCCATGCTGGCTGCAACAAAGAAAAAATTCAAGATGTGTAGAAACAAAATTAGAACCTACGACTGAGCTGCCCGCCTTCCATCACCACCCACAAAGTAAGTAGATGTGCCACTCCAAATGAAATGTGCCTTTGAAAATTGCAGTTTTGCTTCTAACATACAAAAGAGTATGTGTATTAACTGATTAATTTTTTTAAGTTATCACAAATTGCTTTGTTTATTTAAAAGAAAATGCTCTGCAGGGATCCCAAGGACCAAAAGGATCTTCCATTGTTGCATGATGAAAGGAACAACGGAACAACATTGGTACGCACAAATAAAATGGAAGGTATCAGAAGAAACCGCAATGGTACATAGAGGCCTATTAAGGCCTCGTCCTTTAGGATTTCTAATAATTTGAGAGACCATGCCATTTTTCAACTTATAATGGCTGTTCAGACAACAATTTTTCTCCTTTTTCTTCTAAAAGCACCCCCTGTTGGTATGAAGGCCTTAGTCATTTCCCCTTTCTTAAACAGTCAATAAAATCCCCTATTTTATTTTCGCATTGTGTTTCTTATCCAAGCATGTTCAATAGGCATGGACAGAAGAATGTAGAAAACAACAGTATTATGAAATTGGTTGTCAATGTAAAGAACTACCTAGTAGTCATAGATAATGCTGAGGGTGGGGGGGGGGATAGCAGAGGAAATACTGAATGCCGTTGTTTTTTGAGGCATTCCAATCTTATATTAGTTTTCTTCCAATTAAATGTGCATACCTCTAAAAGGAGGCCTGGCGAGGGTTCTGAGGAACTGTACTCTTGTATGGATTCTGAGAATTCTCTCTTGATGCTCCCAAGGGTTGCTGCCCGCTTGACAAGGTCATCTGAGGGGGCTCTGCTCCAGGTGGCGACAATGAGGGAGGCTCAGCTGTCGTGTACTCGGGACAGGGCCTTCTCTGCTGCTGCCCCCAGACTTTGGAATGCTCTCCCAGTGGCCATTCGCTCCTCTGACTCCATCACAGATTTTAGAAAGCTTGTTAAATCTTGGCCCTTTATCCAGGCTTTTACATGATTGTTTTTATTGCTGCTTCTATGTGTTTTTACTCATGTATAGTTTTTAGGCACATATTTTATAGATTTTAAATTTGGTTTGTTTTTATATTTTTAGCTTAGTATTTTTATTGTCATTTTATTGTATGTTTTTTAAACTTTTGTAAACCACCTTAAGATTGTTTTTAATGAATATTTAATGAGTATATAAATGTAACAATAAATAAATAAAATAAAATAAATGTCCCTAGCTTCCCTTCACAGATTTACAGTTTGTGAGAATTTCTGGGGAGAGGCAATAACTATTAAACCAGTTTCATTCAGTTCAGTTTGGAGCCCAAATCCTTAAACCAGGTGTTCTCAAACCCACTTCACTGCTGGTTTATGGCACGTAAAATAGTGACATAAGGCTATGCAGATGAGCAGCCCTACCCAGGTTGGGGAAGTGCTACCCGGGTTTAGCTGCTCATGTGTAGCACCATGCCTGGCACTGCCTTCCCCACAAGCCCAGGTTTTGTACGCAGGCTTTTGCCTGGGTTAACCCCTGCTAACTTGGCAAAAAGGCACATTTTAACATGGTGATCCTCTTTTATTTAGCAGGGGGAGAATAACTGGCCCTATCCACCCCCAGCACAGTCCCTCCAGTGACAGTTGCTGGTGTCTATCTTATGTTTCTTTTTAGATTGTGAGCCCTTTGGGGATAGAAAGCCATCTTATTTATTTATTATTTCTCTCTGTAAACTGCCCTGAGCCGTTTTTGGAAGGGCAGTATAGAAATCCCATACCTTTATCCCAGGTATGGAGTCATGTGTATGCTTGTGCTCCACAGAGCCCAAGCATACACAGAGTTAAGCAACTAGAGTGCCTGACTCCCAGGGAATCCCCCAATGCACTGCGTTCATCACGCAGTACATTGTGAGATTCCTGGAGGCCGGAACAATGGGTCCTGGCCTCCAGCAATCCATGCTGTACGGAGCAATGCAGATCATGTGGGCATGCAATGGTGCACCCATGAGAATACAAAGGTTCATCTGTGGGGGAGGTAGTGGAACCCTGCTTCCCCCCAACCCCACCCCAGTGGGGATTGTGTGAATAGCCTTAAAAAGTGACAAACATATTTTCCTGGCAGGTGGTTTCCACCATATAGAAGCAGCCACTGAACTGATCCTGCATGCAAATGTGTTCTTTACATGGTCATAGACACACTGGCCTGGCTCTCATAGTTGCTCAGATCTAGGTTAAATGTGGGTTGCTGACATTAGCATGATTTGTGTGAACCCATGCCAAAGCAGGAATCTTGGATTCATCTTGGGCCATAGACCACCTTTGTGTGGGTTCACACCATCATGTGAATGTTGGTAACCCACATTAAACCTAGATCTGAATGATTGTGTGACCAGGCCACTTTGATTTAATACTACATCACATATTTTAGGGATGAACCCAAGCTTTAAAGATGCTTAGTTGCTGAAGCTGAGCCCTGAAACATAGTCTTAGCAGGATGCTTAGAAGAGTTTGGATTTGATAATTGGATTCTACAATTTGGATAAGCTATGTTGTCTTAGTAACTCATACTTAGTTACTTGTCTTAGTAACTCAACTTAGTCAAGTCAGGTGTAACTGAAGTCATTTTTGCCAATTTAACCTAAATTGTGGTCCATTTAAAAACAACAAAAAACTCTTGGCATTCAGAATCATAGAACCCCATCATACATATGCTAATTTCAGCTAAGGCATCACTTAACTTCCGGCCACTAGCTGAATATTTTCCTATTCCACCAAACACATTATTCAGATTTGACTGGAGCAATAACACACAAGGTTTTCCAATTTGCAAATCAAACTGGAGTATCCATCTCCTTTCAGGGACACTTGCATTTGTTTGCTCCCAACATACAGTATCCATTCTAAGGAGTATGTATATTTCTGTTAAAGGAAGCAGATCAAAAGGAAAAAGTGGATACGACAGAAACTCAGTGTCAAAATGAACAGCATATTGCATCTTGTACAACCATCTGCTGGATCTGCGGATTGGGGAATTGAATGCATTATTATAAATGAAATTCTGTAAGTAGCACTAACACATGTGCAGTATGTGTCAATAGCTGTTATCCTGCACATGTTTGCTTAGGAATAATTCCCAGCTGGAGATAGAGCCCATATATTCCTAACGTTTTTGCACTTTTCTACCCATTTCTGTGCATTAGCAAGCCCAAGAACATGTCTTTAATGGATCTCATAGCAACAGTGCTTCTCTCCTCTGTCTGGCCTCTTTCTCCCTTGTCTTTTTGGCTACACCATCATATTTTCCCCCTCTTGTAATTGAAGTTCCTTCTTGATAATACCAGCAATTTCCCCTTTATTTCTGTGCATATAATCATTCTTTTCCTACATAGGACTTAACAATTGTCCTACATTAATTTTGTCTTTGGACAGCCCATTCCTGTGGGTTGGCATTCCTGTTGTATTACACTGCAACATGGCAAGCAATGACTTAAACTGCTACAGCTGAAGCAAGATCCAATCTGTACCTGACTGGCAGGACAGATGCAACAGAAATCGGCACTCTGATTGGAAAAGCAGCCTCTAGGGAGGGATCCAAGGGGTCAGAAAAGCCCAAAGCACAACCCAGGGCTAGAGAGGAGTATCCCCTACCCATGCAAAACTGTGCAGTCAGCATGGGGACAGTGCTTGTTCACACATGCAAGTATTCACTTGACTTCTTTACCTCTGATTATTCAACACTTCTGATGCAGACAGTGTTAGATACAGGGGTGGAGATACCAGTGTTCCAAGGTGTCCTTGAAACAGGACCCACTTTGGGGTCTAGAGGCTGTCTTGCTCACCTGGAGGCTGTCTTGCTTGCTGTGTCAGCCATTGGGGGGGGGGGTCCTCCAATCTCCCCGATGCCCTCTGTCATTTGGGAAGTTTGCTGGATGGTTGGAGGAGCCCCTGCTGCCGCCTCCCAAGTTTCCGCTACCACAGCAGCCTCCACAGCAGCTGACCCTACCACTGGAAGGGCTTTCTTTCAAGTAGGATTGATATGGAGGGTGTGCATGTGTGCTCTCCATTCCCATCCAGCTCAGGGGCTGCTGGGAAGCAGGAAGACCACATCCCACTTCTCTCTGGAGAGGGATGGAATGGGGCCTCCCTGCTCCCCAGCACACACACACACACACCCGAACCAGGTAGTGGGTGGCAGTGTGAGTGGCACCACGAGAGGTGGAGGGGAGGGGAAGAGACACAGGCCTTCTCCCTAGCTATGCCAGTGTTTACATGCACTGTTAATCACTCATTTGCACATGCAAGTAAACACTTGATGCTATAGACATTAAGTGATGAACATTCACGTGTTAATCAGTTGGCTGTTCTTACAAATATTAATGAAGTCTAGGTGGGTGTCATTGCCAGCACAACATGATAAACTGCTTCATCATGCCAGTAGTAAGCCCTTTCAACAACCTAACACATCCCACTGATTTGGGGATCCAGTTTGATTCTTAGGGGCCGCTGTGGTCTGTCCAAGCTGTTCTGTTCCATTCTTGGCTGTGAAGGGGTTGATAAAAGTGTAATATAGGGAAAACTTCAATGATACAATATTGTTTTCTAGTGTCAAACACACTGTTTTGGGGATCCAGTTTGATTTTTAGGGGTTTTTCCCTTCAATTCTGTTCTTGCTTTTACACAAGAACAAGGCAACCTTGCAGAATCAGTTGGTGTAAAGGTAAAGTGTGCTGTCAAGTCAGTGTTGAATCCTGGCACCCACAGAGCCCTGTGGTTGTCTTTGGTAGAATACAGGAAGGGTTTACCATTGCCTCTTCCCACGCAGTATGAGATGGTGATTTTCAGCATCTTCCTATACCACTACTGCCCAATATAGGTGTTTCCCATAGTCTGGAACTTGCATTCCAAATTAGTATTATGCTTGGCCAACATGATGAACTACTGAAAGGCATGGAAGTAGATGTCCACATCCTGATCCACTATCATTGTTGCACAAGTACAGTGTCCTTGTGACTTCATGCAGCTATGTGACTTTCTTACGCCTGCACAACTTTCCTTGTTGCACTGGTGCAGTGTTAATCTGTAATAATAAATAAATACATACATAAATATCTTGAAGCGTGTGTATGTGCCATCAAACACCAAAAAGAATAAGACATGTAAATGATGTCACACAGTCTCGATCATGGATATTCCTGAAATTGAAAGCATTCATCTACCAATAGATTGCAGAGCTGCCACAGTTAATGAAGCTGTAGGTAAGTTGTAAAAAAATGAAATAGGGGGCAATGTTAATAGTCCTCAAAAAAGAAACTGGTAAAATTACTGCATACATGAATTTTCACAGAGAAGCATTTTTCATTAACTCTATAATGGGAATGGGGGGGGGAGCGTAACATTGAGCCAAGTAAAAGTAATTTTATGACATCACTTATTATCACCTTAATACAGAAGCAGAAATTGAGCACATATATCATGGTATCAAAAGAGTCTGAAATGTAAACAACAGGACAACTTATACAAAGGAACTATACAGAAATATGGAGAAAGAGGAAAACATTCAACTACAGAAAAAGAAATCATAGTGTTGATGCTCATAGGGGTCGCTCAAGCTGGGCCAGGGGACTGATTTTGACCCTCCTTCCTCAACACCTCAGGATATGTTGGGAGGGAGTTAAGGAAATCTTGTTCCTCCTCTATCCAGATGTCTTCTTGGATGAGCTTCTCCCTTGAGGACCTCAACCTGTCCATTTTGCAGAGAACCTCCTCATCTCAGGCCTGCTCTCCCCTAAATAGCACTGAGCATGTATGGCAGGCCTACCTCACCTCCAGATGTCCAGTCCACCCTAGGGCTTCCTGTCTCCCCACTTCCTGTCTGGCTGACTCTGGCTTCCTCTACATTCCTGCAGCATTTGGCCTCACCACAGAGTTGTCCGAAGGCACGTCCTCAGTCTGTGCTGGGCCTGCTGGCCCCTATAAAGTGAAGCCCACATTATGCCAGCTTGAGCAACCATCGAGGGCCACAAGCTCCACTGCAACCCTCCTGGAGGGACATGAATGCATCTGTCATCACCTAGAGCTCACTGGTATCTGGTAAACCCCTGAGCTAGGTGGCACAGTGTTCCAACACACAGCTTGCAAAAAGGTGTCCTCTTCAGATGTTCCTTCCACAAAGATACTGAATGTGCAGAGCAGGGAGTAGCCCTGACAACCCTGTCTTGACCTCCACACATTTAGCAGAAGTGTAAATGAGCTTCTGTGTCCATATAGTTGTACCTATGACCTATATTTATTTATATTTGTTTAACACAGGCAGGCTGAAAACAGACTAGAGTCCATATTAGGGCCTATTCTATGGTGGTGATGGCAGTGAAGAAATCCTACTTTTCTGCCACCATCGCATCAGCTCAATGTCATCCTGCAGAGCTTTTCGAGTGGATTGGGGCCTCCTAGGTGAGGATCCCAAAGACCATCAAACAGAATCCCCGACAGCCCACTGTGACCAATTTGCACTACATTTTGCAGATAAAATTGCTCATATCTGTTCTGACTTGGATGCTAAGTTTTTTGTGGCACCGGAACTGGATGTTGCAAATGCACCACCTGGTCTTGTTATACTGGATGGTTTTCAGACTGTGTTGCCTGAGGAGGTGGACAGGCTGCTTGGAAGGTTGTGGCCTACCATGTGTGTCCTAGACCCTTCTAGGGAGGGACTCGGTCCATGTGTGGTGGGCGCGGTGAATGCCTCTCTAGAGCAGGGGGTGGTGCCTCCTCACTTGAAGGTGGCAGTCATTAGGCCCTTCCTTAAAAAGCCCTCATTGGACCCAGATGACTTAAATAACTTTTGACAAATTTCAAACCTCCCTTTCTTGGGCAAGGGTTAGAGAGCATTGAGATGTCTCAGCTCCAGGCAGTCCTGGATGAATCTGATTACTTAGATGCTTTTCAGTCTGGCTTCTGACCTGGATATGAGAATGAAACTGCCTTGGTCATCCTGGTGGATGACCTACGCCAGGAGATAGACAGAGGGAGTGTGACTCTGTTGATCCTCCTGGTCCTCTCAGCAGCTTTCAATACCATTGACCATGGTATCCTTCTGGGATGTCTCTCCAGGTTTGGAGTTGGGGGCACAGTTATCTGGTAGCACCTCTCCTACCAGGAGGGTTGTATTCAGAAGGTGCTGCTGGGGGATGCCTGCTCCACCTTGGCCTTTGGCCTATGGAGTGCCACAGGGATCTATTCTGTCCCCCATGCTGTTTAACATTTACATGAAAACCCTGGGAGAGGTCATCTGTAGGTGTGGGCTGCGGTGCCATCAATATGCTGATGACACCCAGCTCTACCTATCATTTAAATCAGAAGACACCAGGGAGGCAGTGGATGCTCTGAACCAAGGCTTTGAGACTGTTCTGGACTGGATGGGGGCAAACTGAAACTGAATCCAGATAAGACGGAAGTGCTCTTGGTTGGTAGAATTGATCATCTGAGTAAGGAGGTAAATCTGGTCTTGGATGGGGTCACAGTCCTTCAAAAACAAAATCTGGAGCTTGGGGGTGTTTCTGGACCTGACACTGTCCTTGGAGACACAGGTGGCAGTAGTGTGCAGAAGCGCCTTTTACCAACTATGGCTGGTATAACAGCTGCAACCCTACTTGGAGAAGTCGGACCTGACCTCAGTCACTCATGTGTTGGCAACATCCAGAATGGACTACTGCAATGCTGTCTACATGGGGCTGCCCTTGGAGACTGTTCAGAAGCTTCAGCTGGTCCAGAATGCTGCTGCAAGGATGCTTGTGGGTGCAAGTCATTCATGAGTTTCACACCCATCCTGCAACTGCTTCATTGGTTACTGGTCCGCTTCTGGGCTAGATTCAAAGTTCTGGTCTTGACCTTTAAAGCTCTACATGGCTTGGGACTGGGGTACCTGTTGGACTGCATTTTCCCATATGAATCTGCTAGGGCCCTCTGTTCATGGTCTCAGGCCCTGCTCATGGTACTACCACTAATAGAGATCCAGTTGGTGGGGACTAGAGACAGGGCCTTTTCGGTTGTGGCCCCTCAGCTTTGGAACACCCTCCCTGAAGAGCTTCGCCATGCTCCCTCCCTCAGTGTTTTTAAAAAAACAACTTAAAACACACCTTTCTAAGGAAGCTTATTATTGTTTCATTTTTGGTTATATCTGGTAGGTTTTTAGTTTTTATAACTCTCAGTTTTTAGCTTTAATTTTTTTTAAAAAAATTGAACTTTATACTAAATGTAGTTTTTAACTCGCCTTTTAACTTGTTTATTCAATTTGGTTAATTTTATTACTTTTATTGTATATTGTATCTATTTCATTGTTGTGAGCTGCCCCGAGCAGTAGTGTACTGGAGGGGTGGGGTATAAATATTTTAAATAAATATGTAACAAATAACAAATGTATACCATCCTTCATGTATGCTATCATGTTTACAACAATTCCATGCAAGCTGGGACCAAAAATCTCACACAATCAGGAACATCAATCACACAAGGCTTGCATGGAAGGTTCTATGTACAGTATGTACATACAGTTGCATGTGCATAGAAGCCCCATTCACATTTCTGCTGAATGTGTGGATATCATGGGCAGAACCAGTGGGCATTTATTCAATTTCCTCCTTCAGACATTCATGCCGATTCATGTCAATTTCCTCCTTCATGCATGGAACATCTAACCAAGATCAGAGACATATGATGAAACCACGATCATTATTCTTTGTTGCTCATCAGTATGGGAAGGAACAATACTGCTATAAACACACAGCACAACTATGAACTAGGGGTGTAACTATAATAGGGCAAGGGGAGACAATTGTCTGGGGCCCCACTGCCTTGGTGGGGGGGAAGAGGCAAGTCACATGACTGACTCCCCCAGCCGCGCACTCACCTGGGCTTCCTTCAGTTGTATTCATCGTCTGAAATTGATGTGAGTGTTAAGACCTGGAGCAACCAGAACAGCATATCTTTCTCTAAAACCATTAAATGACTTGCATCGTCCACAATTTACAAACCCTTTAAAAAAATAATTTACGATGTTCTATTGTGGCACATGGGTCACACACACACACACACACACACACACACACACACACGTATGTGTGTATATAGACCTTGGTTTGGGGCGGTGTATAAATGTATTAAATAAATATATAAATAAATTTTACTATGCTTTTTGTTACCACTATTCATCCTCATTTAAGATTTCTTTACTTCATGAGCTGAGCTTTAGTGGGTGGCCATAAAATCTTGTCTCTGGGCCCACTCCAACCTTACTATGCCCCTGCTATGAACACATCACATCTGAAGATCCTCTCCAAGCATTTGAGAAGTCCCCCTCTTCATTTTACTGAACTCCACCCTGCCAAACCTTATAACCTATATCCCAAAGGCATATTTTTCTCCTCCACAAAAGTAACTTTCCTCTCCCCCAAACATTATTTGAGGAGTTGCTCCTCAAGCTTATCCTCCATCTGCACCCCATCACACCTGACTGTGACATTCTGTGAAAGCTGGTGAAGAACCTTGGGGCTCAGGGAGTGTTCTTGGCAATTCTTCTTGTAACAAGTAGAGGAATACAAAGAGAGGTTATGCTGATTATGTCAGTGAGTGAGATTTTGGCCACATCCACACAAAATGCTGATCCTCTGCAGTCAGGGAGACTACAAAGAGGAGGAGGAGGAGGGGGAGGAGGAGGAGGGACTGGCTGTCTGGACTTCTGCCTGGACTGAAAGACATCCCCAGCAGCCAATCGCAGCCAGAGCAAGGGAGAAGCTTCCTCTCTCAACTCCGGTTAATGCTGCATCAAGTTTTTGGACATGACATACCCACTCATACCTGAAGTTCCAGTAATGGCAAAACCTACTATAAAAACCTACTACAAAAACCTACTACAAATTGAGAGTCTCAGAGGAGGAAAACTTCTCCTCTGAGAATATCAGGAGGAAATCAGAGTCTCAGGAGGAAAACTTCAGGTCACTTTTGGGTCTGAACCATAGTTGCACAAATTCAGATGTACAAATATTTCAACTTGAGGCCCCTTCAACTCCAGTTTCATGTTACATGTGAATGAGCTCTAAGTGTCTGGGACCACAGTCTAAGCTTCTCTAATGAAGGCCTATGGGCAGGAGATGGGCATAAGGACTATGGGCGGCAAGCAAGGACTGGGGAAAATGTGTTTGGCAGAAGCCTGATCAAGAAGGCTTTAAACTAAATTCTGGGAGATGTGGAGACAAAAGGCCAAGATTAAGTGCAAAGGTACATGCTGCTGTATTTTCACATTATTTTACATTTTCCTTCACACAGAGAGAAGGAAGAAGAGGCTCACCCTCTTCCCTCTGCATGTGTGGAAAAATGGGAAACAATTCTGACAATTCTCTCTCATTTAATGTGGAGTGTTAGACCAGGGACATGGTATAGGGACTTAAGAATATAAACAAAGGAATGAAAAGTCTAGAGGAAAATAGGGAGGAACCCCAAATTGAAACATTCTGAGCACTTGAGGAAAGCATGTGCCGTCAAGTCAGTTTCAACTCCTGGCACCCACAGAGCCCTCTGGTTGTCTTTGGTAGAATACAGGAGGGTTTTACCATTGCCTCCTCCCACGTAGTATGAGATGATGTCTTTCAGCATCTTCCTATATCGCTGCTGCCCAATATAGGTGTTTCCCGAAGTCTGGGAAACACATACCAGCAGGGTTTTGAACCGGCAACCTTCTGCTTGTTAGTCAAGCATTTCCTCACTGCGCCACTTAAAGTGGCTAAGTATTGGTACTACCTCTACTATCTCTAATTAAATATTTTAGTTAACTGATGTCTTCCTTTTAACTGATTAATTAATTAAATAAATTTAAATAAATGTGACTATTCTAAACAATTTATATAAGACTTTCCTCAATATTCCTTCTCAAATCAAGGACTATAAACTATCCGTGAAAACCATTTTTTAAATCCTTATATCTGAGTTTCTGCTGGCTCAACTACCATCTAATGAATGAATACAGCAAGGCTGAGAGCCAGTGTTATTTTTCTAAGTAATCCAAGAGGGACTTTTTCTTTTGTTTCAGTTCAGATCCCCAATATAAGCCCCTACAGCTGTTTGGATCATTTGTCCTACCTGAGTTACTGAACAAAGTCCAATACTACATAATTAAAGCGTAGGGGGGGGGGGATCTAAACCATGAAAAAATAACACTGTTTTGCAAGAGGTATACTTTTTGTCATTGTATATGGTTGGAAAAACTTTTATTGAAAGAAAAGTGGCATCAGTGGAGTAAACAAAATTAGGATCATGATCATTTGGCTGCAGATTATCTTCCCAGCTATGGCACACTGATGTTCCAGTTAAAAGTCTTTAGTCAATAAAATGTATTAACTAGTGCATTTGCAGACTAATTTGCAGACTAAATATTTGGAAAATTCTCACATTCCTCCATGTTATGTTAGTTTATTGGGAAACCAAGATTCCCAAGGCATGCGTGCCGCCATGGAGCATGTTGTAAGAACCAGGAAATTGCTGGGAATCCCAGATTCGATGCTGCAGGAAACTTCAGATTGTTCAGTCCTTGACAATCAAGGATTGAATTTAGCTTGATGTTCTTCACTTCATCACAGTTTCCTGCAGCACAAATCCAGGATTCCAGATCATTTCTGGGTTCTCATACAATGCACCACAGGGGCACGGATGTCTCGGGAATCTCAGATTCCTGTTAAACTAACATTGTGCGAAGCATAAGAACCTGCCTGTTGTTTAAGAGTAATAATCTGCCCTTCAAGATGGTTCTCATCAAAGGAGAAATGAGTAGCAGGGGTGAGATGACCCCTGCTAACTGAGCAAGGATACATCTTGTAAAGTGGCGATTCTCTTATATTTAGCAGGGGAGAGCAACTAGCCCTATCCATTCTCAGTACAGAATCCCTCCAGTGGCTGTTGCTGGTATCTGCCTTATATTTCTTTTTAGATTGTGAGGCCTTTGGGGACAGGGGACCAACTTATGTATTTATTATTTGTTTTTCTATGTGAACCACTTTGAGAACTTTGGTTGAAAAGCGGGATATAAATATTTCTAGTAGTAGTAGTAGTAGTAGTAGTAGTAGTAGTAGTAGAAGAGATGAACTGATCCTCGATGGATATCATCAAACAATCCAAAGAATGGAACTCCCCAGCCTTCAGAGGAGGTAATTTCTTTATTAACATATAATTTTATCTTTTATTTACAGAAAGCCATGCTTTGCAGGCTTGAAAGTGTTCTGTATATGTCTCATTCAGCATGTGGCAGCTTCCCTCTTCTTAGGGGACATGCACAAAACTATAACACTGTTTATTTCAGATAAAGTAATATGAGACTCCAGTTCCTACTAGGGGTGTGCGAGCCGGCTCAAATCAAGCCAGGCTCAAGTTCAAACTGGCTTGGCTCGAAGGCTCACACTCGAGCCAAACTGGCCCCATAAAAAGTGAAACTGGTCTGAGCTCAAGTCGAGCCATGCCTGGCTCGAAGAGCAGATCTGAAAGCCAGTTCAAGGGGTATACTTGTAAAGGGGGATCCAGCTAGGCTTCCCCTTTACAAATAAAGGGAATTCCCTAAAGTTAATTCCAGGGGGAAGGGAGATAATTGGGGCAGGGGGGAGTAGCATTACCTTTAAAAATAAGGCAGCAGCAGGGATGGCGGAGGCTCTTCCAACACCACCAACACCCGCCTCCCTTATGACAGGTTGGGCAGGCTGCGGCCCTGTTCAGGCCTCTGTGCATGTGCACAGGCCATTATTGGCCATTACAGGCCATCACTGCAATTTGCATGGTGATGCAAATGGTTTCTGTGCACATGCAGAAGTCACTCTAATGGCCTCCACGTGTGCACAGAGGTGCAAACCAGGCCTCAGCCTAACAGGCCTATCACTTGGGAGGCTGGTGGAGGCATTGGAGGAGCCCCCAGGATCATCTCCGCCACCACCTCCGCCGTCTCCATCTCTGCCATCTCTGCCGCCTTCTTATTTTTTATAGGTAATACTATATTTTCTCTTGCTCAACACCCCTCCCCCCGCATTTACTTTAGGGAATTCCCTCTGCTTGTAAAGGGGAATCCTTGCTGACTTCCCCTTCACAAGTATACCTTTCCAGGTGGCTCTCAAGCCAGCTCGATCCAGCTCAATGACCAGACTGGAACAGGCCCCGGCTTGATCACGCCCGAGCCAAACCAGGAAAACTGGTTCCATGCACACCTCTAGTTCATGCCTCCATTATTTATTTGCTTATTTTGCATGTATGACTTTCCTTTCTGCTATAAAGGTCCTCACAGCAGCTTGCACCCATCAGTATAAAATCAGTGTAAAAAACTATTGAAGCAAAAATGCAATTCTTAAAATTAATACACTTTATAATACCAGAACAGCACATAAAAATCAACAACAGCTGATGGCTCCTATTTCTTGCCTTTCTGCTCTAGCTTCACCAGAAGTGTGCTATCCCAGAGTTACAAATTCTTTTGCCTTCTGTTAAAATGATTTCTGTGACCATCTCGTTATTACATGACTAAAAGCTGTGAAAGTTATGCAAACATATGCAATATTGCAAAATATATTGTGAAATTCTGATTTCCTATATTAGTTTATAGTGTATGTCCACTCCTACCATATGTAACACATAGACTAGGCACTATATTTAGGTTTATAGAAGGTATTCAAAGAGTAGATGCAAAACAAAAGGTTCTTGCTCCCCTTTCAAATATCATGTCTTTTCTTTCCCATTTCTTTGGCTGGTGAATTAAAGTACTGAGGGATTAGAAGTCTTTTAGACAGGTTCCCAGTTGGAATCTATTACAAATTTGTTATTTTCCAGATGGGGAGCTTTACTGTCTGAGGAAGTGTGATAAACAATAACCAAAGTCACTATGGTAAAAACCAGGTAAAAAACCCCAGGCTACACCTTAAGTGGCGCAGAGGGGAAATGCTTGACTAACAAGCAGAAGGTTGGTGGTTTGAATCCCCACTGATACTATATCGGGAAGCCGTGATATAGGAAGATGCTGAAAGACATCCTCTCATACTGGAGGAGGCAATGGTAAAGCTCTCCTGTATTCTACCAAAGAAAACCACAGGGCTCTGTGGGTACCAGGAGGCGAAATTGAATTGACGGCACACTTTACCTTACCTTACTCAAAGGGGCAGCACTAGGATTGACTTCAGTCCCTGTGCTTCACAAAAACCTCCCTGTGCTTCATACGAACCCTGTTAGGGCTGCACAAGCCCAGGTAGAGATGCTCGTGTGAATAGCCTTAATGTTATTATATGTGTGAGAAACCTTTGAACTGTTCTAAACTTTATCCATCTCATCAGAGAATAACCATCTTGGTAACATGGAAATTCCAGCCTAGTGTTTTAGAAGCCAGTGTAGGGATTTGTTTATTCCCAATTTTCCCAATAGTCAAAATATTACTATGGATTGTTGGATTGTGACCCAGTTGCTTGCCCACTGTCTAAAAGGAAACACACACAGTTCAGGAATCAGGATCCCTTTTATTTTGAACTAGCTGATCCAGCTAGCTCACTAATAAGTTAGAAAAGTGCATTTTTGACATAAGCAAATAGAACGAATCTTAAACATACTAAGAAAAGATTAAAAGTCTTTAAACAGAACAAGATATCTCGCCACTCCCGTTGATTCAGCCTGCAACTCAGTCCTAATAATACAAAAGAGGAAAAAAATTCAAAATAGGAGATTCAAAATTAAACATTGAGAAATGAAAAAGAAATGAAAAATCAGAAAGGGTTTTGAAAGAAGTGTCTTTTCATTAAAAAAAAAAAAAATTCAGAAAGTTTTCCCAGCTTGGAGCTCAAGCTGGAAGATAAATATAAGGGAAGAAGGTTGCTTGACCATAGCTTAAAGCTCTAGCCAAAATGTTCAAGAGTTGAAAAAGAAAAGCTCTTGTGAGGGAGAAAATTCTTGATTCCAATCCATGATCCAAACTTTTATACTCCCTATCTTAGGGTGATGTCCTTCCCTCCCAAACAGGATGGTTTAAACTACTTGTTAAATTCTGATAGGTTACTTTAAAGAACTAAAGGCCTCCCATTATTAATTAGGAAGATGTCGTATAGAATAATTATAAATCACACCACTTTGCAGAATTAAATTGGGAACGTATGATACCATAATCAGATGATCAGGCCCCGTGTCTGGTTTGTGGTTATTCCTGAATAACCCCCAAAGGGGTCATTTTCTGTATATTGCCTGTATAGATACCCTTAAAACATCCAACTGACTTATAGTGAAACCAAATCAACTTCTCCATTCTGGAGACAGATGGGCTGCAAAAAAGCATGTCAGGAGATCTTAAAATAATCTGCCAGCTTTTGATCCATATGAACCTTCTGGTCAGAAAGCTCCATATGAACGCCTGGTCAGAAGAATAAATCAGAAGCATAAAGAATAATCCCCTTTTATCTAATATATTGGAGTACAATAAGGCATTTGTAACTATTGTAAATTTTGGATTACAAATAAGGCATCAAAGCATATGATACTTAGTACTATGTGTGCATTAAAAATCAAATCAGTGCTCTAATGGAACTGCAAAGAAGTTACTTCTTCTCCTTTTTCTACTCCTTTTCTTGTGGGAAAACCAAGTAGCTGGTACAACAGAACATGGGAAGAGAGCTGGTCTTGTGGTAGCAAGCACAACCTGTCCCCTTAAGCTAAGCAGGATCCATCCTGGTTGCATACGAAAGGGAGACTAGAAGTGTGAGCGCTGTAAGATGTTCCCCTTAGGGGATGGAGCTGCTCTGGGAAGAGCATCTAGGCTCCAAGCTCCTTCCCTGGCATCTCCAAGATAGGGCAGTTTCCTATGTTCCTATGTAACAAGACAACCAAAGTGTTTTTCAAAATAACCTGATAGCCAAAGTGTTTTTCAAAATAACCTGAAAGTTCATAGCTGGACTTCTGGATTAAAAGCATAGAATAACCTCCCCCACCCCCCACCCCCACCCCACACTTCTCCCCATGATTAATGTGTATGCATAATTACATATAATAAAGTACACATAGAAGAGTCCTTTATATAAAATACAACCATTTAAACAGTATCAAATTGATTATAACATAGTTATAAATGGAAAACAAAAAGGTTTAAAAAGAGTTCACTCCAAGTTTCATTCCCTGTTCTTGTGGGTTCAGAGTAGCTTACATAGTGCTGACAGGAAGCTATTGCACAGACAAGCAAAACTCAAAATAATCAAGCAGAAAGCAGATTTATGGTCTAACATGAACCAGAGTTTTCTATGGCTCCAAAATGGAATGCCATCATGTCATTAAAACAATTGTAAAACAATAAAAACAATGAGTATTTAATAAAACTACCTATATGATATGCATGTATATATGGATTCACATAATGTGAATCATGCAATGCCCCCTTGCCATTTTCTTTCACTTGCCGGATTATGGAAAATTTGAGGGTTGGCCAACAGATTACTTTTATTATATAGAGACCATCTGGATAAGGGTAGCAAGAGTCAAGTTCAAATAATATGCTTTAGTTATTTCACATATTCCAATACAGGGCATAGCAAGTTTGGTGTGGAACCTGTGACAAGAAGTAAAGATATCCTCTGACCTTCCTCTCCTTCCTCCTATTGAACATAAGGTGTGAATAACTGTATATGTGGTTTTACAGATCTGTACATGTGTACCCTGTATACAGACTGTACATGCATTGAACATAACATGAAAATAGAGCTAGATTCTATGGGTCTTCAGCATAGCATATGATTGATTGATTGATTGATTGATTGATTGATTGATTAAGTGTCGTCAAGTTGGTGTTGACTCTTAGCGACCACATAGATAGATTCTCTCCAGGATGATCTGTCTTCAACTTGGCCTTTAAGGTCTCTCAGTGGTGCATTCATTGCTGTTGTAATCGAGTCCATCCACTTTGCTGCTGGTCGTCATCTTCTTCTCTTTCCCCAGAATTATAGACTTCTCAAGGGAGCTGGGTCTTCACATAATGTGTCCAAAGTATGATAGTTTGAGCCTGGTCATTTGTACCTCAAGTGAAAATACTGGACTGATTTGTTCTATGATCCATTTGTTTGTTTTCCTGGCTGTCCATGGTATCCTCAAAAGTCTTCTCCAGCACCAAAGTTCAAAAGCATCAATGCTTTTTCTATCTTGCTTCTTCAAAGTCCAGCTTTTGCATCCATAGAGTGTCACGGGGAAAACCATTGTCCAAACAATTCTAATCTTTGTAGGTGTAGACACGTCATGGCAGGGGTCTGATTTCTATATTTTACAAAATAATAATGAAGGGAGAACATATGAATATATTATGAGCTTTGCTACATCAGGCCCAAGTCCTATATAGTCCAGAATCCATTTTCCCACAATGGTTCCCAGATGGTTCTGGGAAACCCACTAGAAGGAGATAAAGGCATGCTCTCTCTCCTATTGCTAGGGGTGTGCACAGAACTGGATTTGCCAGTTCAGCTCAAATCCGAACCGGATTTGAACCAGCCCGGCTGTCTGGTTCCAGTTATGATTGATGCAGTCCAGTTCGACCGCTGTACCAGTCTGAACTGGTTTGTGGAGTGGTTTGAGGGTCTACAGGTAAAGGGGCAGGGGGGCTTCCATAGACCTAGAGGAGGTGGGAGACAGTAGTACTAAAACAAAAAGGATCGTCAGGTGCCGGGATGGCAGCTGGGTTAGGGGCAGCTCCCCATACCCCTGCTGGCCTCCCCCAGAGTAGCCTGGGCCACCACTGGCCCACTGCAGGCCTTCTCCAATCTGGTTTGGGTCTCCGCATATACAGAGTGACAATTTTAAGTCACTAAAGTGGCCTCCACATGTCTGCGGAGGCTCGAACTGGGTTGATAGTGGTCTGGGCTACCATGTGGAGGCTGGTGCGGGTGGGGGAGTTGCACCCACATCTGCCACCATCACCAATCCTTTTTGTGAGCACTACTGGCTCCTCTCTCAACCCCTCAAGGCCTATGGAAGCCCCACACCCCTTTACTGGTAAGGGGACTCCTCACCGTATTCCTCTTTACTAGTAGACCCCCAAACTGGTCCAGTTTGAACCGGGGCCAGTGCAGTTCGAATTTGGAGTGGCCAAACCTGATAGGCCACTTGACTGGCTGATTGGGAAGAGTGGATTCAGATCCTTCATTGCTCAGCCATGACCTTAGATGTACACATGCTTAGGATTACACGGTTAATCTTCAGGTGCCACAGCACTCTTGTTTGTGTCTCCATAGAGTATATCTCTTTAAAATTTATTCATTTACTTATCATATTTTGATACCACCTGATATGCACAGTTCTAAGCGGTGTACAAAATTTAAGGTAATATTTTTAAAGTCACATATTAAAATATGAAACTCAATAAAAACAATGGTATAAAACAATTATTAAAACAAATTATTAAAATTATTAAAATTAATTTTAATTAAAAGCCTGTGAGAACAGGAGAGTCTTTAGAGTATTCCTGAAAACAAACAGAGAAGGAGATGCTCTTGTTTCAGCAGGGAGCATATGCCAAAGCCCTGGGGCAGCCACAGAGAGAGCCCGGTCCTGGGTTGCCACCAAACAAGCTGGTGGCAACAGTAACCAGGCCTTTGTCTGGTTTGTTTTAAACCTCTCCTCCAGCCACATTTTATTTTATTATAATCAACAGGCTACCATCCCTGTGCTGTAACCTGCTTTGCTAACCTTCTTCCCTCCCCAGCCAAGATCCAAGATATAGTTGAGCATGTCCTGTCCCTAGACCGTTTTTCTCTCCCACAACCCCTGCCTGCCTTCCACGCTCTTAGGTTTAATTTGTGCCAGAGCTTATCTCCAGTATTTGTTTGTGATGCCAAGGTGGTTCAACCCGAGAACATACAAGTAAGGATTTGTCTTATCATTGCTAATTAGACTGTAATATTCATGTCATTAGATATGCAATGTACACTGTGTTTTCCAGAATAATAACAGGTGTTGCCCCAAGAAGTTTACAATCTAACATTCTACACAGGCGGGGAGCCAACAGAAGGGGAGGAGGAAGATTGGGGACAAGGATGAAATGAGGAAGAACAGGCATTCAGCTCAGTTACACTTGCTTAGGCTGCACAGCCCCTAATTTCAAGTGGCACAGAGGGCTTCCTGAGGAAGGGAGGGGTGTCAAAAAGCATCCCTTCCCCAGTGCACCAGTTCAGTTCATCTGCAAGTGCTATTTGTCTGCTCCTCTTGCTGCACTGTTGCTTCCTTGCTCGGGGTATCAAAGTTCCCTCTGCTATAGGTTAAATATGGAATGCTTTATTTGTAAAACAGAAACCTGAATTTCTTTGAATTTATGAAGTACCAAAAGGGATAGCTCAGTGGCATTTGGAGTCAAAAGACAGTTTCACCTCTGGGTACTGAAATTTCCACCTCTGAATATTCACATCTAAACTTTCACCCCTTTATCAAACATTCGCATTCCAGTGTTTGCCAGGAGGATCCGTGGATTTAAGCTTTGCAGCTCAGCTTTACATCTTGGCTCCTCGGAATCACATCTTGCCAGTGCAATGCCCCTATATATTTTTCCCCACTATTGTTTTCAAGGAACAGCTGCAGAGCTCTCCATTCCAATTTACAGCTATGGCGTCTCTGTCCTCATTGACACATCTTAGGACACGTCCCTGTTGCATAAAATACGAAGTCCATTAACAAACCAGAACAGAAGGGGGAGGGAGCAATGCCGGAGAAGGCCTTGTTCTAAATAGCAACTGATGCAGGCCTTGATTCCACTGTTGGACTAAACACCTGCATACTTTCAATGTGGGGTCTCTATATGGGGCACAATAATGGTGATTTGCCTCACCAAGCTACTGTAATGATTACTGTGAAGATGTGGGGAGCATTTCAATGCTCAGAAGTGTTATAACACGCTTATGTACAACTGCTTATTTTTAAAAGCTTTTGTCCTGGTGTTCTTTTCATGATCAAAGCAGTTCGCAATAAACATCAAAACTAGAAAATGCAGCCATGAAACAAAATATCAAATAACTTATCAAAGAACAACAATAATCCAGCAGCCAACAACGCACAACTTTCATAATTCAAAAGAAACCGCACCCACAAATTAAGCTGCACCCAAGTTTTCACATGGTGCCGAATTATAGGAGCCTATTTGGCCTTCACAGTGAAGCTGTTCTACAGAACTGGCACTACCACTGAAAAGGTCCTGCTTCTGGTAAATGCCTGCTGAAGCTCAGATGGACCATACACTCAAAGCAGAGTCTCAAGTGATTACCAAAGCATACAAGAAAGGGAGAAGAATGCACACAGGGGAGAAGAACGTCCTTCAAATACCCAGCCTTAAAATGTCAGTACTAACTTCCTGAATGGAGCCTGAAATGAATAGCCAGTGCAGACTGAGCAAGGTTGGAGTAATGTATTCTCAGCTCCGGCTAACAAATAGGCAACTGCATTTTGTAGCAACTGATGTTTCCAAATGCTTTTCAAGATGCATTTTCCTTCCCCTATATGCATTTTCCTTCCCCTATAGAACATATTATAATTATCCAATCTAGAATTGACCATAGTATAGATAAGTGTGGCTAGACCAGACTTTGCCTTGAAAAGCAGACTAGCCAAAGCTGAGAAAAGGCTGTTAACTAAACATTGTTATCATTGCTGTCACCTGGACTTTCAAAAGAAGCTTTCATTCAATAAGCATTCCCAAACTGAATCAGATCTTTTCGTGAATCGGTTCCCAGGTTATAAATCCATTCTGGGCCTAGCCGAACCCTCAACCAAAAGCACTTTCATTGCTTGGATGTGTGTGCATGTGATAACCCAAAATGGGGTAATGCAGATTAATGCGAAGGAATATGGGAAGCTTGATTTGCAGTCGATGGGGATGTGGTCACCAGGGGCAGGGATAAGAGTTCAATCCCACCAAATGGTATCCCAGGATGCAACTTCTTTCCCCCAATTGAAGTGAAGGGTTGCCAGTGCCTGCATTCCAGGCACTATTGCAGTGAGGAGAAAGCCTGGCCTCCATTTATCTGACACTAGGTGGCTTGACTTGCACTGCCAAGGATCAGACAGGGGAGAGTGTGCAGTGTATCTCTGTGTGCAGAGCGCAGCAACCTAATTCCCCTCCTTGAGTTTCTCAGAGTAAGAGCCTCTTGTGTGTGTCTGAGCATTCAAAAGCTTCAGAAAAACTAGGCAACTCTGTTTTCTAGCCACTTGGTTTTCAGTATTAGTGCTGAGGATATCTGAATCCAATTCATGTTATGGATATGCTCTGAAACTCCAGGATGTGAGTTTCATAAGGATGTACATAGTTATTACCTCTTAGTAATTAGGGCTGATGGGTGTGTGTGTGTGTGTGTGTGTGTGTGTGTGTGTTTTTCTTTCTTCGTGCATTGTCACATTGCTTATTTATGCTCAGCTCCTGGTCAACCATAATTCTAAACCTCCCCTTTCCAGATAGATTAGATCAAGAGATAGATAGACAGATAGATACTGTCCATGCATATTGATGGTGATATAGAAATAATACTTTAGAAACCATGAAAGTTCAAGTCAATTAGATATACTCTTTATACTCTTTTTAGGATCAGCTTTGTCACTTTGGGGATGTTTGCTTAAGCCATGTGTTTATCTTTCCTCTGCAATTAAAAAACACACCATTTGATTAAACTGAAGCCTGCTTATCTGCACTTCATCACATAATTCTGATCCTCTCTCTCTCTCCCTCACTCTCTCTCCTCCTCTCCTCTCCCCCTCTCCCTACCCCTCCACCCTATAAAAAGTTCCCTTAAGGAATACTGGTAGCAGCACGTAGTGAGATTTAATTTTTGTTTGATTGTCCCTTTAAAGCTGAAAATCCCATTTGCTGTTGCTTTTTAATTCTCCAGAATATCTAATCACTAAGCAAGCAGTTTTCCACAAAATATTGAAAGCTTTTCTTTTCTTTTCTTTTCTTTTCTTTTCCAGCATGCCAGCAATTTAGAACTCTACTCTCAGTGGGCCCATCATAAGCATGTGGGCAAGTGATCTAAAAACCTCCTAATTATTTCTGACCACTCTGTAGTACGTTTATTATGGCTTGGGACCAGCAAATTACTCACAACAAAGACCTTAATGCTCTAAATAAATTCTCTCCTTGAGGATTAAAGTTGGGATCACTAATGCAATTTTTGTCCGTCTTTGATACAGCCTGCTATTGATGTGGGCTGAAGTAGCAGCAAAGTAACAAGGTTAAGTCTTGGGAATTATTAAGCTGAGGTTCTAGAAAGGACAGCAGCAGTGTGGTATGGTAATCAGGAAAGAAAGTGTAATGGGGAAGACAACAATATTTCCCACTTTGCATCATTGGTATGACATCTCTTCCTCCTTTCTTTAAGAGTAGCATTGGATAGACACTTTCTCATTGCCCATAGAGTAACATTACTTTGACACTTTTGCCAGCAGGGACAATCAATCCATCATTCCACCAATCAATCAGAAAGTCAGCCGAATGGTACATATTTTTCCAGCCAAGTGATCTGACTTGTACATGTATAATGGCTTGGTGATAGTGGACTGTTTCAAGTTCTTTTCCACACTGTTAAGAGAAGATTGCTGATAAGTAAAACTGTATGGTATCTTTGTTTTCAGTATGAAAAATCTCACAATGCAAGAGAGTTTTGCTGATTCCCGTATATGTTTGTGTATGTGTCAACACGGATCATATGCATACATGCACATACATATACATACATACATACATACATACATGAGTTTTTGTAGGCAAGACATTAATTATCAAGCCCATTTCTCCTCTCTCTCTCTGCCCACTTTTATGCATCTGATGAATTAGGCTCTTGCCTACAAACACTTGCACTACAATGCATTTGTTAGTCTTCAAGATGCCTCTAGTCTCCTTGTTCTCTTCCGTAAAAATTAATTCCAGATGGGTTAGCCTACATCTTTCATAATCACCCTTCTCTTTCCTTTGCAGACAGGATCACACAGGCTAGATCTGCAAGAGTCCCCCCCCCCATTCCGTTCCCAGCAAGTCTCTCCCGCCTCGCTTTCCCTTCCTACCTTCTCTTCTGATGTG
The DNA here is from genome assembly GCF_027244095.1 of Hemicordylus capensis. Taxonomy (NCBI): domain Eukaryota; kingdom Metazoa; phylum Chordata; class Lepidosauria; order Squamata; family Cordylidae; genus Hemicordylus; species Hemicordylus capensis. The sequence goes on along the minus strand of NC_069657.1, from coordinate 155,400,448 downwards.
ACATTATGTTCCTCCCCTGAGACTGCTTATGCACTAGCTAGCTAGCAGCAGTCTCCTGCGAGAGAGAGAGAGAGAGAGAGAGAGAGAGAGAGGTGATTTGGGCAGCCAACTTGCGCGCTGCAACTCCGAAGCTTATCATCAGGGCTTGATCATAGTAATGAGCAAGGATCCTCCCTAGCAGGCGGGAGGTGTGACGGGGAGGAGGCTGGCGGAGCAGGAGGTGGAGGCAGCGTGCACAGCTCCCGGCGCCTATAAGGAGCTGTCCAGGCTGCTGAATTCCAATCGCAGCTCCTGGAGGTGGATTGCAGGACCTGCCTTCCCGGCGCCTTTGGCTGTAGGCACCGTCTGGGTTTGGGGAGCTGTTCCTGGGAGAAGATTTGGCGAAGGAAGCTCTTTCCCTCCCCCTCCCCTCCAGCCTTGACAGGAGGGACTGGATGCCCGATGGAGTAAATGAGCAAAGGGAGGGAAGCCAAGCCAGAGCAGCCCCTGTCTGCAACTGGAGATTAGGGAGGCACAAGAAAATGGATCCTATTCCTCAACTCTTCGGCGTTTTGACTTTGCTGGGCAGCTTGTGGCATCTTGGATTAGCAGCCAGCAACTGTAAGTATCCCTGAACCCTCTTCTCAGCGATCTGCTTTTACGATTTGCCTGAGCTTGGCGGGGGGCGGGGGCGAGGGGTTTGTCGTGGAGGCGAGAAAAGAGCACCGGCACCCGGGTAAAGTTGGCTTCAGTGCCGATTTCACCGATCTAGCTCTCTTTCTAGAACTCAGGCGGCGGTCGTCCTCCCACCCCTAAAGAGGAAGTTGCAGAAATCTGGGCATTATCCCCCCCCCCCGCGCGCAGTCGATCTCTGTGTCTGGGCTTCCTTTCACGGAAGTCGCTTCTCCTGGGATGAATCGCTGTTCATTTATGCTCCTGCCCTAAGACTTCATTTTTCATGCCGCCCATAATATCCGGGAAATGCCTTCAGTCACCTCTGTGGCAGAGTGTGGAGTGCTTCGGCAGAATGGTTCATGATTCATAACTACAAACCCCCGGTTTCCAAACTGGCGCAAATCCCCTTTAATGTTGTCGAATCGCAGCTGCGTGGGATGCACTGGCTTCCCACGGTATCCCTAGTGCTGATCCTTAGGAAGGGCATGATAGCTGAGCTGAACCACACGAATTGCAGCCGCAGCTTCAGGTAGACCTGATCTGCTTCCCCAAGGCAAGATGAACTGCACACTGGGATGTAGGGAACCAGATCATATCGCAGCGTGGCATTTAGACTGGAAGCACATGTGACTGAGTCTGTAATATTAATGGTACTATATGGGTGTTGTTGTTGTTCTGGTAAAGAACAGTGGTACAAATGTGATTATATTTCTAGTCACCTCGTCCATAGTTTCTTTTGTACATCTTCCCCTTTCCCAAGTCTCTGTGCCTAGAATTATTCTCTTATCCATTTCACAAGAAACCCCATAAGGTCTTCTATCCTCCTCCAAATCATCCCTCTCACCAAAAAATCTTCCTGTGGATTTTTCCTTCTGCAGTTGTTCCAGCTTTGTTAGATAGTACTAGACAGTTCTTGTGATGAAGCATGCCATGGTGGTGTGTGTGTTGTCTCTGTAGAAGAAAAGAACTGAAAGCCAGCAAAGGATATGCACTTTCAGACATTTACCTTATTCTTTGTTGCAGGCATTAATATTATTACCATGCCCCCTGGTCATCTCTGAGAGTAACTTGCAGAGCAATATATGTCAGTGCTTTGCTTTAGGAGAGCAAGGAAGAAGAATGCATTGTAGGAGAAAATGGTGGTGTCTAAACTAATTTAAAGTAAACTCTCCAGAAAGCTTTGCTTGACTTGAATGTGTGCAAGTACTTTGATGCCAGGGAAAGTGACAGAGGTCACAGCTGTCTACTAGAATAGTTCAAGATTGAAAGCCATCTTAAATGATTACTTAAGTTAGATCTTGAAATTGATATTAGCAGGTACATATTAGCAGGTAAATATTTTCTGATAGGGCTTATTTGTGTTGTTCACTGACTGTGATTTATGGGATGGTTGGCATATGTTTAAAACAAGTGACATTCTTCATGCAGTGATGGAAAAGAACTAGACGTTTCTTGAGTTTGAATGGCTTTTTCAACACTAGAGGTCACTCTTGCCTTTTTGATTCTGAACCTTAAAGGCTGGGTGTGTGGGTGGGGGGACTAAAAGCAGGAGATTTCACATGTCTACACAGTGGAAGCAATAGAATACTTTGAATCTGTCGAAAAAATGTAAATGTATTAAGCATCATGAACTGGCACACCTCTCAGTGGGTGTGCCTTTGGGTTTCATTTTAAAGAATAAAAATACTAACCATGGAGGAAACTTCCCCCCAGCTCAAATAATACTTATGCTTAATATGGTTTAATAATGTTCAAGAATGCTAAACAGAAGGTGATTTAAACAAGGAGGTTTGCTATTATTAATCTGGCAATAATGTTTATTCATAGCATTTAAGGGGAATCTCTGCACTAATGAGTTGTACTATTTCATAGGTGACATTTTAATTTCCCAGTGCCAATAAACATTCTCATTGAATGCACAAACTGCGCCCTAAATATTTGGGACTTTCTTTATAAAATGCATGGTGATTGGTCTTTTTATCAAATGCTACAATTTTTCCTTATTCACTGGACAATGAATTTGGTTTGATGTTTTTCCCCAGGAGCACAGAGGATTCTTCCATGAAACAGCAATAGTTACACTTTTGTTGAGAAATCCTTTCAAATGTAGACTTTGAGAGATGTATACAAATGCTGCAGAGAGATCTTCAGCCATTACAAAAAGTTGTATCTTGCAAAACAAATAGGCATGATGGCAAAATCTGGAGGTGAAATCATTATTTCCAATTTCATTCAGATGAGAACAGTTTCTCCCCTTTTGAACACTTGAATCATCACCCATCATTATCGTTCTTCAGATGACTGCTGCAATTCATGCTTAGCAATAATTTATTTCAATAGTTAATTCCATCAGTAATATACAAGGGCTACAATATTCAATTTTCTCAAATGCTGTGATATTAACAAGTAAAAGATTACTGTGGAAAGAGCGCCTTGATGAACTTATGGAGGATCCTAGGCACATTTACTCAGTAGTGATCCCAACATGCTCATTGGAACTTGCTCCCAAGTAAATATGCATAGTAGTCCAGTCATAAATGATGTGGCTAGAAATCTAGCTTCAGCAATATCAAGATAATAAGGCAGAACTCTTAAGTTATAAAGGAAGATGCGAAGATACTTTGCAGTGAACGTTGCATGCACAACTTACCAAATGCAATAAGACATTGAATTTGTGCTCTGAGAATCTGAAAGCCGTAATTCAATGTAACTCTTAGTCAATTCCTCAGTATGCCAATGGCTGATAATTTCCATGGAACAAATAAGTGCTTTTAATGAGTGCATATTTCAATAAATAATAATATCCATAACATTTTAACAATAATAATATCGACAGTTAAACCTGCCTACCCATTCAATCTACTCATCTCTTGCCTGTGTCTATCATACTTATTTGCAATACATTGGAAAAATCCTGGTCTATGTGAGGATAAATCAGAACTGATTGAAGTCAAACACTTCTGTTGGAAAATTGAACTCTTGGCAGTGAAGAAATGGAGAATCATAGGATTGAAAGAGATCAGAAAAAGGTCGCCTAGATCCAACCTCTGCACTAAGGCAAGATTTACCAGACTCCTAATAGATAAGCCCCATGTCAATCCAGATCATAGTTTACCCCAGGCAAGGTTTTTGATGCCAGCAATCCATGTGGAATAAGAAATAACTTTAGTGAAGACTTTGGTGACTCATCTAGAGTGTGTTCATATCTATTTCTTCATGGATTGATGTTTTAACAAATGTAAATTTAATATCCCCCTCCCCGCTCGCTTATCACATGTTAGTACATGTGTTATCCTCCAACTCCTTTATTTTTGACACTGAGTTATAAAAAGAGTAGCTATTTTTGATTGTCTATCTTCTTAAGCAGTGCATGATTGCTAAGAAAACATGTCAATAAACAGTTCTGTAATTTCAACTACAGAATATTAGGAGACAGAGATGGCAAAGCAATAGATATTGTAATGGACATTAGAATTACTTCATGCTAACGTAGTTCCAGAAATACCTCAGGCTTGCTACATTACAGCACTTTATTAGATTAAATAACTACAGTAGCAATGAGATTTCTCCCCAGGATGGTAATTACTAGAAAATAGAGACAATTGACACACATGCTACTAAATGTGTCACAGATGTAATGGACTGTTTTGTCCTTTTGTGGTTTAATACACACCCACACATATGGTATACAAAGTTAAATATACTTGCAGGTATGTGTGTGTACCTCTGTTCCCTCTAACTGTTCTGGGTCATACAAAATAAAAAGAAAAAAGGGGAAATTTACCTTCTGAAGAAAAGTAAAACAGCCAGGGGTGTATGAGGAGATTAGAGGAAATGAGTAGAAAGAATGGCCTCGATCTGGAGAAGTCTATGGTTGCTTCCATGTGCGCATAAGTTTTTTCAGCTTCCTCCTTCTGGTGGATGCCCCACAGATCTCTCCTGGTAAACTGCCATGAACTGGCACCCTATGTGGAGCAAGAGGCTGGTACCAAGTAGAAAAATCACCCCCCTCCTACCTTTGTGCATGCATTGAAGTACTTTGCATCTGCAAATAGTCTTTTCTGGATCCAAGATTGTGTTTACAGATTGAGAAATGGGTGAATCTATAATTAGATAACCTTTTCCCACATGACAAAGGTAAAGTTGCAGCATCAGGATAATGGCTGGATTGAAACAAAAGTTAGACTATAAAACATCCAAACAGCAAAGGGCATTACAGTAATCATAGAGGTCATTCACATGACCAGGCTGGCAGGCAGGGGAAAAGCTTCGCTTCACTCACCTTCCCCCCCTCCCCAGACGGTTGCCAAAATGTTGGTGGGAGCACCCTCCACACTTTCACATGATCCATTTTCAGAGAGCCATGACAATGCATCCTGGTCTCCCGGTATTCCACAAGCTCTAGGCTCCCATCTCTGTGTGTAGCCAGGCTGGGAGCAGCCCGAACTCACACACGAGCAGGAAGCCTGGATTAAGGAAGTGCTTGCTCCCTTAACTTTGGCTAACAGCCAGACTAAAAAGCTGATATTGCCCCACTGGGATCAGGCCCGATCCCGGTGGTTCTCATTCACAGCCTAACCCAGGCTGGGCTTCTCTAGCCTGGGTTTGGCTGCGCATGAGAACAGCCTCATTGTTTATTAAAACTGTAATTTGACTTGCCTGTACTATGGACATGGAGAATCGGTTCTCACAGAACATGGAATTGAGTATGGATTCCTGAAGCTTCTTGCAATAAAATGCCAGTACAAATGATGGTAGGGGAACCAGCTAGTGCAGACAAATCCTTATACCCTTTCCCTTTAGCCAGGGTGTAACTACCATTAGGCAAGGGGAGGCAGTCGTCTTGGGGCCCCACTGCCTCGAGGGGCCCCCCAGAGGCACATCACATGACTCCCCACCAGCCCATGTTGCACCCCCTATGAATTATGTTGAGTCGCTTGGAGATCGGCAGGAGCAGAGAGTAAAGAAACTAGATTCAATGTGAACTAGATATTCACCGTATTCATAATGGGGATTGAGTGTGAGTGCACTATATATTGTGAAGTGTGTTTGTGTGTGTGTATCAGCGAGGGGCCCATTTTAAAATCTTGTCTCTGGGCCCCCTCCAACCTTGCTACACCCCTGCCCTTAGCATTGCATTGTTCTCTGGGCACAGGAGAGAGAGAGAGAGAGAGAGAGAGAGAGAGAGAGAGAGAGAGAGAGAGAGAGAGAGTAGGTTTGAAGCTATTAACTTTGATTAGATCAAAGAGTCGTATTAGATCAGACAAGAGAACTGACATAATGGACTGCTAGACAAACCATCAACCCAATTATGCTGGAATTCTTCTATTTAAGCAAACTTAGTCCCATTTAGTCCAATTTACTTCAAAAGATTTGAACACAAATTCTCCATTTTAACTGGATTGATAATGTCCTTCTGATCATTTGTAATGTTCCTAAATTGCACAGTTATTACATATTGATCTTACAGTACAAGTAGGAGGCAACAAAGACATTTATTATATTTCAGAAATCCAGGATATTGTTTGCCAATAAAGAGACAGCAGCAGCAACCTTTCTCAGGAGACCATTTAATTTAAAACAGGGTGTCTCCTGCTTCTCTTTTCTTCACAAAAAGGCTTTTACATCTTCTTGGGTTATCAACACTTCTGGGATCAATGTTTTAACTTCCTTAACAGGGATCAATGTTTTAACTTCCTTAACAAGGACTTTCCTCAAGCTGGAGAAAAAAGGATTTCCTCAAGTCTTTTAAAAACATATTTTATTAAGTTTTAATTATAAACATATGAGCATACCTAAAATATATCTAATTTCATAATTTCTGACCCAGACAATCAAAACAATTTAATAGGATTTAATATAATGCCCACAATGGACAAAATTTAGAAACACTTTTACATATTTTCATTTCTCTAAGGTGACTTTCATAATACTGTACATGGAAGATATATTTAATATGGATATTTAGGGAGTCTTAAGAACGTCTGGTATTTGAAACTTTTGAAGAAATCACTTCCTCTTTGATACCTTAATCATTGCTGAGTGACTCTGCCATTTACTCTGTGGTGTAGGTCTTTGGCTCTTGGTTTTTTGTTTCATTTGTTCAATGTTGCTGCTGCTTGTCCATTTTTGAAGCTGTAGGGTTGCTTAACTAAAGCTGTGGAAATACTGAAATACCAAACTACCATAAGGAATAGGAAGAAGATGTTTGTTAAAATGTAATACTTACAAAAAATATTGGAGTTTTTCATGACCATTTGAAGCTCACTCCATTACTCTCAGGAACTATATAATATTCACATTTCAGGATTATATACTAAAAGCTTGTCATAATATAACAGAAAGTATTCAGTTTTCTACTGAAGTCCAAGTATGTCAGAACTTGGCTTCTTCTGGGAGGAAATACCAGGGCCATGACAGAGAAGGCTTGTGTAAAATCCTCTCATTGATAACATTACTTAACAACTGAAGCGGCAAAGGGGTTCATAAGACTATCTTAATGGATGGGATTATTTGCATGAAGAGCAGCACACTCTAAGATATGGGCAAGAGGGGGGGGGAAGAGAAAGCACAATTACTGGTGACTCTTGAATCCAAGAGTTTCTACACCGCATATATCTGCCACCCAAATAGGAAGTTTTGGGTTTGTCAAAAGATCTTCAGGTCTTTATACCTACCTCTATGAATTCCATCTTTTCACTAGAAGAGTTAAGGCCTATGTCCTTAGAAGAGCCCATGAAATTCCCTTTTAAAGCATTTCCTCATGAGAACTAAAAGTGAGCAGATCCAAGCAGAGTGTGCAGAGTTTTGGCAGCAAGTGGAATGTATCCATTTTGGTTCTGCCAAAACTGCATTATAGAAGCTGAAATGTCTTATATAATTCACTAACTGATCTCTCTGTGCATACTTAGTTTGGAGCATGCAAAGCAAGATTAATCTTGGAAACCACTGCACGTGCTTCAAGTCTTTGGTGCCACCAATGGTCAGTGAAAACACTGTTTGACTATCACACTGGACATTATGGGGTATCAAATGCAGCATCCTAGAGCATCCAGAAACATCCCAATATTTCACCACCTGCTGGATGTACCTGGTATGTTTGGAATATCTGAAACAACATATTAGAGAGCCACAAAAATGTTTCAAAATGCCCTTGAGGCTGCATCACATTCCCCAGTCATGCCCAGTGGCAACGCATCCAGAAGCACATAGCATTTTTCACTAGGGGCTGAAATCTTCATTAGAATGGCCTGCTCTGGATAAACATCTGCCCCAGCAGATGCTTCCCTTCCAGATCCTGGTTGAGATGGAATTCAGGAGCATCTCTAAAAAGAATATATTTGCACATGTGTGAACTGTGCTTGACATAGAGAGGCATTTGATGTCTGATCCTGTTCATGTTTGGTAAAAAATGCCACACAGTTCAATGGAACACTTCCGTCTGAGTGTACTCCAGCTTTATAATAATCATAACTATTACCAGTAGATGTTCTCTCAGGCCCTTTCTCCATGAAGTTCAGAATGGTATTTGTGGTTTTCCACTCCACCTATTTTATATTCCTCAAAACCCTGTGAGATAGGTTAGGCTGAGAAAGAGTTACTGACCCAAGATCATCCAGTCAGTTTCTATGGCTGAGCAGAAACTTTGGTCCTGTTGGCTTTGTCCCACCACAATAGCCAATAGTTTACCACACTGGCTCTCGGGTAAACTGTATTCCTTACCACCTGCTTCACATCTCTGATGTTTTCCTACTTTGCATCCAGCAACTTAGCAGGCTTTTGGGCAGAGGCACTCTTACTCCTGGACTTACAGGCCAAAGTCCAGGGCCTCCACAAACCCTGCCCCCGCAATCCCCTTTAGAGACAGAAGGGGGAGTGGGGAAAGAAATAGGTGGGTTGGGAACATGTTAACTTGCATGTTGAAATGTCTCTGCTAATGCATATTTGCATAAATATACCTGTTTTGTATTCTTACATTCTTGTGAGTTCAGTTGCTGTGTGTGCCCTCATGAACCTATGTGTTAAAAATACTGTGTGTGTGTGTGTGTGTGTGTGTGTGTGTGTGTGTGTGAGAGAGAGAGAGAGAGAGAGAGAGAGAGAGAGAGAGAGAGAGAGAGAGAGTAGGGGCATGATGTTTAACATGTGGGTGCGTGGGGGGGCTCCAAAGGCCTTTAGGTTCAGGCTCCAAAATTACCTAGGTGCACCTTAGCTTTGGAGTACCAGCTGTATTGACTATAGATCCGCTTCAGATATTTCTTTCTTTTAGATTTGACTAAGAGTTATTCAGAAAGAACTCCATATTCTACTTTCTCTCCCTTTTCCTTTCTGACTCATAGGGACATAGGAAGCTGCCAAGGGTCAGACTCTTGGTCCATGTAGCTCAGTATCCCCCCCACCATTTATTCAGTTTTATTTATATATTTTTAGTTGATAAAAAAGAACAAAATAATCACTTAATCACCTTTTGAGCTTCCCAATACAATGATTGTATATGACTTAATACAAATACAAATAACAATCCAAAATTCCCCTTCCGGCCTTCTTTTGTCCCCGTCCTGTAAAAAAATTACAAACCAATATAAATAATGAGTGAGCTGACCTTCACTGATAAGAAAAGCTGAACTGCTACAGATATTTCAGTGGTAACTCACTTTTTTCTTCAGAGGCTGAGAATTAGAAATTTTTAATTTGATAGTTTCTGTACAATCTAACTGGTGTGAAAAGACTTGTGTTAGAGTCACAAACTCATGTCTCATTGTCTCTGTCTTGTTAACATATACATAGTTACATTTCCTTTCCTGAGAAATCCAGGAAAACCACCTGAAAGATTGCATGCTTTTCAATTTGGCACATGTACAGAAAGTAGTTTCATGATCCTGCTAGTGTTGTAGATTATCTGATTCTAGCTGGCCAGGGGTAGAGCATCTGTGCCTCTAGTTTGTCGCCTGTCACTGCACCCCCCCCCCCCGCTGTTGCTGATTTGTCTTCCCCCACCCACCCGTTTCTGCCTCATTCTTCCCCTTCCTGCCCATTTCTGCCTCGTTCTTCCCCCCACCCGCTGCCACCTCCTTCCCCCGTCCCCATCCCCCCCGCCTCCTCCTTCTGCCTGTACCCCTACAAGGCGGGCCAGTGCCACCATTTCCCCCCTCCTACCTGTCCCATGACTAGCTTATCTGGCAGCTCTCCGAACTCTCACAAGAGCTGCCACACAAAGGATTAGTCACGGGTATATTTTAGAGAATTAAATATATAGATGACTATTCTCCTTTGGAGAAGTCTTGGAAGTTGAAATGAGTTTAAATGGGTCTGGTCAACATCAGTATGACTAAGACTCAATAAATCTAGGACAACTTTAGGGGTGGAATGAGATCACATTTTATTATTATTATTATTAATTCGATTTCTATACTGCCCTTCCAATACCGCCATTTGGAAGCAACCATTTGGAAGCAACTATACCACCATTTGGAAGCAACTACCGTTTGCCTATTGAAGAGTAGCATGAAGATTGAAAGTTGGCTGCAAAAGAACAACAGGTCTGGCACAACTTAATTCTGTGATCGTTTTCCCAGAGATTCTAAAGCTGAAGACTCACTGAGTTGTAGATTCACAAGCTCCCACTGTGCTTTGCATGTTGCCACCTGCACATATACATCCCCACCATGAAGCTGATGTACTTTCACATACTGCATCGTATCAAATGGTACTGAAGTGGCTGAACTAACAAGTATTGGGGCTATTCCAACGATCAGCCAAAATTGGGCTAGGAGAGCCTAGCCCGATTTTGGCTGATTGTATAAACCACCGGGCTCGCAGGCAAGCCCGGTGGCTTATAAGTGGCTAGCCCTCTTTTTTAGCCCTCCCCAAAGCCCGGGTTTGCAGAGCGAGTGCTCCGCAAACCCAGGCTTTCCGATTGTGAGTAGTCACGGTGCAGCTCCGTGGCGCGGCTATTCACAAGTAGACCCCGGGAGGGGAGGCGAAAAGCTGCCTCCCGGCTCTTGGGGTCTCCCCAGTATGCCCTGCGCACTCACGCAGGGCATACTGGAGCTTCTGGGGGCTGCGTGGCCCCCGAGCTCCCCAGCCCCACTGGCTCTATAACGCTTAGCCCGCTTTCCCCGTGCAGCTCCTGAAACCAGGTCTCACTGATTGTGAGACCCAGCTCATTATAGGCTACATATAAATGCATACATATAAAGAAAAGTCAGTGGAATCTGGGCTGAACTGATTGTTGTTTAACTGTAATATTTGAAATTTCCCATATTTTTATATAAGGGCCAAACTATGTAGGTCAGAGGAGATCTGTGATTGGATTTCACAATATTTTAAGAGCAACTGCAGGAACCTGGATTAGGTAGGGGCAGCAGAACTACAGGAGGGAGTGTGGGTTAACCTTTTGTACTTTGCTATTTGTTCAGTCTAAATCACCACCCAAGCTACTGTTTTGGATACCCTAGTCTCATTGTAAATGTGTCTAAAATTCCAGCTGTGCCTGTTCATCATGTTGACATGGGTGTCATTTGAATCACCCCCCACCTCGTGAAATTTTGTACATCTAAGAGACACTCTTTTTGCCTCCCTTGAAATTGCTCAGATGCTTTGCTTAAGCAAGGGGTTCCAAATGTGCCTTGAGGTGTCACATTATGCAGAAAAATGAACTGGGATATATTGTGACATAAAGTGTTGTGGATGTGAGATTGGTGGTGCCATATCCCCTGGAAGAAAAGGAAATTGTTTGTTACAATCTCCTCTCTATAGCTTGTTGTTTTGATGCTCAGGTTCCTTCCTGTACTTGTGATTGTGAGATCAGTTTAGTTCTCCTGTCCTGCTCCACAAAAGAAGGACTTCGATGTTGAAACTTCCATTTATAGAGAAGCTTAGATGCATGTGCAGCAGTGTTTCCCCCCTTTCTTTTGAACTATAGATGCATGTAGCCCAATTTACTAAACTTTGCGAACTCTAAACTCTTTTAAGGAGTCATTTGTGATTTGTCAAGGAGATTATGTACTGCTGTAGTAAAATGGAATAAAAGCCTTGAGTGCACATGGAGATAAGAAGCTCATTTCCTTAACCACTGAAGCCATGGGCTCAAGAGGGTAGCAAAATTAAGCAAGGACCAGAGACCCTAGAAGGAATGAGAGGGAAATAGATTCACCACAAAAAGAAGGTCCCCAGCTATTCTCATCATGCTTTGTAGGGTAATGTGCCTTTTTCAGAGACCGCGGGCACAAACAATTGAATGCAGTTGAGCCACACTGAAATAAATGGGGCTTAAGCATGCACAGCATGGTGCTGGACTTCATTTGTTTTTTGCACTTCTGTATCACCCTATATACAAATATCTGGGCAGTTTATAGATCAAAACATAAAAAAACTAGTAAAACAATAGATCATTTAAAATAGTTTAAAATAACTATCAATAAAACTTTAAAACATTATGAGCTAAAAGCCTGATAAAGGAGGTGTGTTTTCAGATTTTGCTTAAAAATAGCCAGAAAAGGGGAGGTTCTGATTTCATTTGGGAGTGTATTCCAGAGCCCTAGGGCAATCCTAGAGAAGGTCCGGTTTGGAGTCACCAACAAATGAGCCACTGGCAACCGTAACTGGACCTCCCCCAATGATCTTAACAGGCAGTGGAGTTCATGAAAAAGAAGGTGCTCTCTTAAACACCCTGTGCTGAAGCTGTTCAGGGCTTGATAGGCAATAGCCAGAACTTCATATTTTGCCCAGAAACCTATCGGCAGCCAGTGTAGTTATTTTAGAATAGGAGTAAAGTGGTCTCTTTGGGTAGTCCTGGAGACCAAACTGGCTCTTTGGTTTATGATGGATCAACAGATCTCCATGTTTTGGTTTAGTTAGAAGCATTAAAATACTCCCATCCTGAAGAATGAATGCTAATGCATATCATAATTTCATAATTAGCCAAAAATATAGTTTACCAACACTGTTGTTTTGTGGTGTTTAAAAGCAGTAAAAACTCAACAACCATGGCAGAACTGAGTAGTTGTATCAAGATATTGTGCATTTGCCCTTTTAGGCAGCAGATCTAGTCATCTGCTCCCTTTTCAATTACCTTTTATTCTTGGCTCCATAAAGTAAAGTAAAGTCTGCCGTCGAGTTGGTGTCGACTCCTGGTGCCCACAGAGCCCCGTGGTTGTCTCTGGTAGAATCCAGGAGGGTTTTACCATTGCCATCTCCTGTGCAATATGAGATGATGCCTTTGAGCATCTTCCTATAGTGCTGCTGCCCAATATAAATGTTCCCCATATTCTGGGAAACATACCATAGCTCTAGCTATATAACTAATGTCCTTAGATGGGGATTTGTATCCCCATTCTCAAGAACAGACATCTCCAACAAGTTTAAAGGGTCCTGAATGAACATTTAAATATGGATGAGTATGTCTCCTCTGAATGTGTGGCTGCTTGATTAGGGTGAATTTAGTCAAATGTTTTACACATGACAAAACCAACTCTGTTGTGTTATGGTGATTCTGGATCAATTTTATAATATAATATATCTTTTTAAATACTTCTCTTTTTTTCAGCAAGCAAACTATTTTCTAAACCTCTTACCTGGCCAGTTCACTAACACAAGCAGGAAATCCCAAAGGGGATTATCCTCATATAATTAAACTCTACATTCCCCATCAAATCTCTGAGGACATGGCTGTTAGAGAAGGGAGTATCAGTGATCAACATGCCTACCTAGAATCTGAGAAACAGGTAGATTTCTGAATGCAGTACTGGGGAGATGCCAATGATAATTAATTCCCTTGTATTAATTTTATCTTTGCATTTTCTAATTGCCCTGCACAGATTCTTATGGGCCAGTCCTGCCATCTGTTCTTTGGTTCAGTAAAATTGATTGAGTTTTAAGTGATGACAGCAGAGCAATATAGAATTGGAGAAGGAAGCTGAAGCCAAAATACTGCAGTATTTTATTTTTAACTATCCAGGCTGTTACGCAGTTTAAAAATAAAATAAAATAACCACCAAGCATTCAGGAATGTGATACTGAAATTGCCCTGACAGACAGATGTTCAGTAGGTATTTCAATTTTTGGCCAATATCAGTTGAGGAGGGGCGGATTTATTAGAAAAGAATTGAATGCTTGAAGTCATTTGGGGCTTGTTTTTGTCATTAGAAACTCTTTTTGGCTTGTTATTTCTACAAGAAAGATGACAATATTGCTTTTGATGCCAAATGTTGCCCTTGCAAAATATGCCCTTCCTCTTTATATCATGGAATTGAAGGCCAGAACTGAATGTTAGGCAGCAAAGATTCCCAACCATGTGTTTAATAGGGATGTGCAATTTGATTTGTATGTAAATTGATTTGTGCTGAATTGGGAGGATTCACGTGATTCTAACATGAGTCGAAACATCCTTAAAATAAAGGGGCTGATTAGCATTAAAATCTAATTGGGCCCAATTCGACACAAATCAATTCACATGATTCGGCAAGCTATTTTGGTGGGCTTTCCCCTCATGCTGATTGGTTTTCTGGCACTGGCTTCTGATTAGCTTGAGATCTCCTTGCTTCCTGGTTGGCTTGTCATTCAAATCAAGTGTTGTCATGAGCAACTGCACCCCCATTGGCTGTGGGGGGAGGGAATTTCAAAACGTTTCAAAGGGCCTGGGCAGCAGAAAGAGCCCTTAGTGTGCCTTGAGAAGGATACATCAGGAGAGGAGGAAGGAAGGAATCAAGGAAAGTTTGATTTTTTAAAAAATTATTTAACATATTTGTATACCACCCAAAACACAAGTCTCTTTTGTGGTTTTCTTTTATCCACATGGAGTATAATATGCTGCACTATTGCTGCTATATTAACAGTTTGTTTTTGCTGGATCTCAGATTGACAAGGGCAGAACTTGAGTGACTGCCTGCCTTCCTTGAGTTGTGGTTTGGTTTGTGTTGTGGCATGGGACAGTAGCAGCTCAGCACTCTTGCTCGCTCGCTCTCTGTCTTTGTAATATTACCTTGGTGATTGCTATGAGATGAGTTCCATGTCTGGCCTTGAGAGACTAAATTGTGTTTCACTCACTGCTTTGATCTGCTCTGCAATCTGCATTGCAAGTTGTACATATTCAGTCAAAATGTGGCTGAAGACATTGCTGTAGTTTTGCTTATGGCTATGCTTGTTGCTGCTAAGGGTACTGCTGTGGCAGCTGTTGCAATTCTGGAAAGTAAGGCCAGTATCATAACTGTGTGTGAGAGAGCAACTTGTGCCAATGATGTTAATGCAGTGCAGGCACTGTGGCTGACAGTGGGTTCTAGGTCAGTTATTCTTTTTTGGCCATCTTTGGACTGTATGTTTGGCAAAATGTGTTATTCTCTGTTGGAAAGGACTGTGTGCACTTCTGTTCTGCAGTGTTGTTTTTCAAGGAAGAGTGTTTATATTCAAAGCTCTAGTGTTTAATGTGTATGTGTGAGGGGGTTGGTTAGGGGGAAGTGATAGGGAGGAGAGAGCTACCTAACCTTTATCTCTTCCTGCTATTTTCCTTGCAAAATTCCCTTCCCCAGACCATTTTTTTTCACCTGCTGAACATGGAAGTCCTGCACAAATGAAGGGAATAGAAAGGAACATAAACTTGGAAAAGGAAATGCAAGGAGACAATAAAGGATGCAAAAAGAGAGTTTGAGGAACATATAGCTAGAAGTGTCAAGGGGAATAACAAAAACTTCTTTAAATATATCAGATGCAGAAAACCTGCCAGGGAGGCAGCTGGACCCTTAGATGATACAAGCATGAACAATTATTTAGGAGGATAAGGAGATTGCAGAGAAGAAGAATGAGTTCTTTGCATCTGTCTTCACAGTGGAGGATACTGACCATATACCCTCTCTGAGGTTCTCAGGCTTGGAGGCTGAAGAACTTTGCCAATTTGAGGTGAAAAGAGAGTTAAGAGAGAAAATTTCTTTATAAAGAAATTATAAATGAACAAATCACCAGGGCCAGATGCTATCCATCCAAGTGTTCTGAAGGAACTCAAATGTGAAATTGCTGTTCTCCTAGCAAAAACAATGTAACTTGTCCCTACAATCAGGCTCTGTACCAGAGGTCTGGAGAGCTGTTAATGTAATTCTGGTTTTCAAAAAGGGATCCAGGGGATCTGGGAAATTAAGGTCAGTTAGCTTAATTTCTGTGCTGGGAAAGCATACTTGAGGACAAAATTGTTAAACATATAGGACCGGGTCTCACGATCCGTGAGACCCTGTTTGGGGCAGTGAGTGGGAAGGGAGCCCTGGGAGGCCGGATCGGCTGCCCACACGATTGCCAGCTCCGAGATGGAGCCAGCGGGGGCTGGGGGGAGCGGGGGCCAATTGGTCCCCGCAAGCTCCAGCATGCCCTGCGCAAGTGCGCAGGGCATGCTGGCAAGACCTCCGGAGCCGGGAGGCAGCTTTTCACATCCCCTCTGGGGATCTCCTCATGAGTAGCCATGGCACGGAGCTGCGCCGTGGTTACTCATGATCCAATAGCCCGGGTTTGCGGAGAGCTCGCTCCGCAAAAGCGGAGGCTAGCCCGATTTTCTTCAATCATGTGAATAGCCCCATAGAAGAACAGGCTTTGCTTAAGGATAAGAAGCATGGCTTCTGCAAGTGCAACTCTTGCCTCACTAACATTTTGGAGTTCTTTGAGAGTGTCAACAGGCATGTGAATAAAGATGATCTGTTTGACATAGTATACTTGGAATTCCAAAAGGCTTTTGGCAAAGTTCCCCACCAAACGTTCTTGAGTCAAGTTAGCAGTTATGGGATAAAGGGCCAGGTTCATGTGTGGTTAAGAACAGCAGGGCTGTTCTTAAGTCAACATCTTTCTAAGGAAAAAGTGCTAAGGAGAAGTGGTCTGTGAGTGAAAGATAGGGGGTATGGTAGGGTTTAAGTAGTCTGCCTTGTGCCCACTATTGCTCTCCTGCAAATGTCATTTTCTGTGTTTGCATAAAATGGCACTCATTGCATTGCAAATCCAGTTTTGCCCCTGCAGCCAGCCCTGGATTGCTTGTATGGTGGAATCTTATCAGGGGTAGAGCATGGTTGGAGTGAGTGCTGGGACAAAATGTGAAGAGGGCCCCTGGGCCACCCTGCCCATCCCACCTTCTTTCTCTCTCCCCCCCCAACCAATATCTTTGCTGTAGAAGAACTATAAGGACATGGTGAAAAGCAAAATATTCTCAAAGTTGGGAGAGGAGGAGGGAGGAACACTGCTTGACTTGCCTCCCCTCCTGGAAGGGGATTCACCTAGCTTGAAGCCAGGATTAGTCCTCTGCTCAGGAACCAGCAGTATGCTAATAAGTCAGGGAGGTGGAAGGGAGAGAGCAAAGAGCAAGCTGTCACACAGCTAGTGAGCCCCCACCCTCAGGGGCAGAGACAAATTTTTCCCCTTGTTCAATTATAGCTAAACCCCTCAACCCTGTGGGTTCAGAAATCTATGGATAGTGTGGCCTTGGAAATCTTTTGACATACTGGTCCTCCCAATGGTTGCCAGTGCAAGGGAAGAGGAGAGAGAAGCACAAAGAAATCCTTATCAACAGTAAATGCTTTTTTCTGCTCTCAGAACAGTGCATTCTTGGTCTTGTCAGGTAAGCCAAGCAGTTCTAATTGGCCCCACGCTGAGTGGCCCACATCAAGAAATTCCCTTCAGACCTATCAGAATTCTGCCCATCAGAGAGGTTGGAATTTAGGAACCCAGCAGTCAGATAAAATTAACAGCAGAAAGCTGAGGTTCATGGAGTGGTTTATGTAGGTGCCTCTGAGCTATGCTTTTACCTTCAATGTCCTTTCGCAGCAGTTCACCATCACACCACACAGCAGGGCAGCAAGTTGCAAGCGGCTTAGGCTGGTTTTCTTAAAACCATGGTAAAAGAAACAAACAATAAGGCTATATTCACACACGGAGCATGTGGTGGGGAGGAGAGTCAGGGTTTCACCCACTCACCCCCGCAGATGATCTTCTGCTGAATCTTCAGCACACTCCGTGCCCAGACAATCCATGCTGCTCCTGTCGTGTGGATCAGTGAAGGCTGGGACTCGTTCAGGCCTCCACATATCCCACAATGCACCACATGATGAGCTCAATGCATTGGGGTACCTTGTGTGATGGGCACTCTAGGGACTGGTCTTTAACCTTGGCTAAAGGCTGGGGTAAAAAGCTGGATTAGGCAGGAGGGAAGCACCAGGATCCAGGCAGATCCTGGTGCTTTACATGTTCAGCCTAAGCTAGGTTGGGCTGCCCTTCCCTGGGTTACTCTGCTCATGAGAACAGCCTTATTTTTTCCAGATATTTCTTTATCTTAGGGATAGATGACTTCCTACAAGAGCCCCTGGTGGCACAGTGGTAAAACTGCCGCCCTGTAACCAGAAGGTTACAAGTTCGATCCTGACCAGGGGCTCAAGGTTGACTCAGCCTTCCATCCTTCCGAGGTCGGTAAAATGAGTACCCAGAATGTTGGGGGCAATATGCTAAATCATTGTAAACCGCTTAGAGAGCTTCCAGCTATAGAGTGGTATATAAATGTAAGTGCTATTGCTACTGCTACATTTGCTGCCATGTGGGGCTGCCACCCAAAATGGTCATGCAGAGGTCTCCGTTCAGTCTTGCTACAAGATTTATATTATGCTGCCATTGCATTCTGAATCTCTTTGCTTCTGCCAGTAGCCAAAAGGAAGGTAGAGCAGAGATGGAGATGCCCTCAGAATGGCACTGGCTCACGTAATGAGTACTTGTGGGCATTCTTGGTGGTGGAGGAATAAAGGTGCCATTTTCAGCGTCCCTGTGGCTAATGGAATCTGTTCCCTAAAAAGAAATACAGTAAATAAAGTACAACAAACCACAATTAAGAAACACAGCTTCAAAAACATGGTTTCTAAATTATTTTCCAGAGAGACTGTAATGCAGACAGATCAGTGGTTTTTAACAGAAAGCAATGGCAGGGAATATCTTCAGAAAAACATAGTTGCTATAGTTCCTCATGATTCTTTGAAACACTTCAGATTCCTTTTGTATTAGCATAGGAGAGAGAGGGAGAGAAATAGGAGGAGGGGGAGAAATAATCCAGATAAACTAATTGGATATCAAAAACAATAATACACAAACTCACAATTATTTACAAAGAAGTTATAACAAGGACTGAAGACCGGTCCTAGGGTGTATCTTTAATTTGTCCAAAATGAAACTTGCAAGATCAGTTCTGAATAACGCTAAAGGTGAACCCAAGGTTCCAGTTAGGTATAGATAAAAGTCCCATAAAATAAAATATTCAAAAGCCTTGTTTAGTTTTCTTATAGCTTCCCCCACCTTCATTCTATGGATGGGGAAGAGGGATACCAAAAGTGTTACTAATTTCCACTAGGTCATACCAAAGGTCAATAGCTGGCAGAATGCCAACGCATCTCTAATTTAGTTGAGCAACCCTGTGTTATCAGTGGGAGTGCACTAATTAGCTGAATTAGATACAGCACCCAGTGGATCTCTTGAGTGGTCCCGGAGACCCAAAGCTCTCACATATTTATCCAATCTCCAACAGAAGCAGCACTCATTAAGAATTACACTTCTTACCGAGTTCCAAACACTGCATCCTGAATAATGTTCAAGTTGGCATACAGTAGGATGCATTACTTTTCAGCCATATCTTAGGGAACACATATAACCACTTATGGGATCTTTCCCCTTTGTGATGAAAAAGACAAACCAAAGAGCAGGAAATGTGACTTAATATCTATAGCATATTGTAAGAAAGGTGTTTTTCAAAGCATATCATATACATCAGGGAATCTCAATGTTGGGTCCCCAGATGTTATTGGACCAACTCCCATAATCCCCAGCGGCTTCTGGTTGGGGATTGTGGGAGTGGAAGTCCAATAACATCTGAGGACCCAACGTTGAGAATCCCTGATATACATTATCTCAACAGGTCCTACAGCAATCCTGTAAGGTAGGTCATATTGCAGTTGGCAGATGTGGGCTGAGGCTGTGAGAATCATGGTTTTCTTGAGGCTACCTAATGGCGCAGTGGGGAATTGACTTGATTATCAAGCCAGAGGTTGCCGGTTCTAATCTCCCCTAGTATTTTTCCCAGGCTATGGGAAACACCTATATCGGGGCAGTAGCAATATAGGAAGATGCTGAAAGGCATCATCTCATACTGTGTGGGAGGAGGCAATGTTAAACCTCTCCTGTATTCTTCCAAAGACAACCACAGGACTCTGTGGTTGCCAGGATTTGAAACTGACTCGATGGCACACTTTACCTTTACCTAGTGTATATAAATATGATAGATAGGCAGATAGATAGACTGCAATAGGATCTGTATTACAGGGATTTTCCCAAAATGGATGAAAGTATCAAAGCTGATGCCCTTGATCCTATCTCCATTTGGGTCCTTGTGTGCATATGGATCTCCTGTATGAGTGGGTTTGCCCACTGTCTTAAAATAAAGAGAACTGATGCATGTCCATAATTCTATGCTGCCTCTTCCACTGAGAAGAATAGGGAAATTTTTTAAGATTGAGGCTGGACCCCATTGGGCTTTAAATGTTTATTAAGAATTACTGCACTAACAAGTAGTCTCTGGCTGCTATTACAAATGATTAGTTCCATTTTTAAAATACAACTGAGGGACAGACAGTATCTTTTTCACTACAGTATTGACCTTCTTGAAAAAATACTGCTATGAGCTGTCCTGTCCTGTTGGGCTAAGTAGGTGTCACTTTGAGCTTGGATCGTCCAGTAGTTGAAATGAAACAATGAACTTTAATGGGTAGTTAGTCACAAAAAGCAATCTTTCATTTCAAACATCTATATCTAGGCATATATCTTGAGCTGCATTGACCCATAGGTTGCTGGGGAGGAGTTTTGCACAAGAGGTTACTGACACATTTTGGATCAGAAGCAATTTCTGACTTCCAGGTTGCTGATAAGACAAACACTGAGTGTGTGTTTGCTGCACTAGTACATTATAAACAAACAGATTCTTACAAAGGCACCAGTTAAGTCTCTAGCAGTCTTGTCTCCAAAGGAAACTCACCCTGTACATACTTCCCTCAACTCCCCACCAATCAGAGGAAGATAATTGCTTAAAAAAAAAAAAAATTAAGTGGATGCTTGAGGCTAATTTGCATGGTTTTGTTGCATACAATGAAGATAATTTGTAAATGTCCAGCTTGAGCTGGTGGTGGTATATGGTTCTTTAGTTACAGTATTAATAAGCTCTAATTCTGCAATGTAAGAAAAAAAATACTTTAAGAAGTGGGCTGATAAACTAGATAAATAGACTGAGTAGGTTCTTTCAGTCCCCTTGATGGTGGAGAAATGGGAGCTGGGGATTCGTGCCATGTATGCACTCCCAATTTCTGATCATAAGAACATGGAAATTTTTGCTGATATTTTTTTACCCAGGCTTTTATTTGATTGTCTCTGCTGCTGCTCTTTGTACAATTTTTAATCAGATTTGTTTTATATTTTTAGCTTAATATTTTAATTGTCTCTTTTTTACAATCTTGTTTTTACATTTTGCTGTAAACCGCCTTGGGATTGTTTTAACGAAAGGCAGTATATAAATTTGACAATCAATCAATCAATCAATCAATCAGGATGGCACCAAGTCAACCAAACATTTACCAGGATTGGCAACCACAGATCAAATCCCAGATTACTGATCCTGGTTAAATTGTTGTGTTGGCTTTGTGCCAACCCAACATTATTGAAAATATCCAGGTTCTTACGATCAGAAAACAGGAGCACATACACCACACAAAGCCCCCAAATTCCTGTTTCCCTGACACCGCAGGGATCCCGAGAACCTGCTCGCAGATATTAACTGTCCAACAATGAGCGTTTTTACAACTGAAGCTGAGGAGTGGTCCATAAATGAAAGTTGATCACTGAATTCTTACAACACAAAGTGATAACTTGCATCTGTGATTTGGCCATCATAGATCTAATGGCACTGCTCAAAGTTCATCACAGATGTGTTCCTTTTAAATGGAGTTAATTCACACCCAGCAGCTAGTTATCAAGTGTAAAGTATCTATGCATCTGCCTTATGCTGTCAGCCCACTAGTCCATATAGCTCAATAGTCTTTCTCAGGCTAGCAACCTGTGATTCTTTTTAACTGGAAATGGTGGTGATTGAATCTGAAACTTCTCCATGTCACTTATGGACTCTCCTCCATATGTGCCATGTCATCAAATGCAGAGAATATGAGTGATGTGGATACATATGTGAACTTGCCCAGAAATTCTCCTGATTTCTTTCTGGAATGTAACTGATGTGACTGCTTCTGTTACATTTGATTGAGTGTTGTTTTTATTGTAAATTCTTTCTTCATTAGACACAGAAAATAAAAAGATATTTGTGTAAATATAGATCTCTTACAAGATGAAATGGTTGCTGTCATCAGACTGAAAATATTCCAAATTGTAGGTCAAAGCTTTAACATTGTGCAATAGATGTTAGATTCCACCCCTGCACCCACCCCCACCCCCCAGTTTTGATATTTTGGCAGTTACAAGTTAGAACATGCATTTGCAAGCACTGGCCATAAGCTAGAATTCTGTGCTACCCATATAAAGAGTTGCAAAATTATGCAAAGGATACATTTATGCAGTCCACGCAACAGCAAGGGTTTTACTGTTCTCTGAATGTTGCTTAATCATGCCATTCTTTATGGCATTTTTTGGATGCAATTACTCCAGACTGCGGCTGTTAGAACTAAAATGTTTCTTGAGTAGAAACTAAAAATCAGGCAAGGTTGCACTTCCCCCAATTTAATGTAGGTTTAAATAGTGCAAGCCAAACACAGGCAGAAATTTAAACAAATTACCTACAATATTTAAAGTCATTCCATATTCTTGAAACAAAGAGTTTCTTGAACAGACGGCAATTAGGAGGTCCAGGTGAACCTATTGTGAGGGGCCCAGAGGCATGCAAAGCCTATGAGACTTCAGAGGAGTTATCATGTGGTCATGTTTTGCAGATACAAATAGCATTTCAGACACATTTCCTATCAGAAATGTGGATGTTCTGAGCACAGGGTTTTTTTCTGCATAATTTCTGGCTTACCTCTTTACTCCTGAGGTTTTGTGCCTTTAAATGCTACATAATGGGCAAAAGGACATAAGAGACCTGGGGCTTTTTCAGATGGCGAATTTACCACTGTTGGAAATTCTCTGTGGTGAGAGAATCCCTTTTCAATATAGCAGAGTGCACAGAGGCACAAACACAGCGGATTTAGTTATGCATGCATGTGTGCTAAGAGTAAAGTAACTTGGAGCCAATTGCTAGTTTCAAATCAATATAAAAGGCATTTATTAAGGAACTCCATTCTAGATAGGAAAGTGAGGATTTAGGATCTCTAATCTATCTATCTAAATGGATGCAGATGGATTCACCATCTTCTCTGCACATATGGTGCAGGGCAAGAGACTTGCCATGTTGCAAGGTCAACAGCCAGGTAGCAAGAGAGAGGAGGAAGAAGGAAGTTGAATCCCCTAAGATTAGCAATCTACATTTCAAAGGGATAGCATCAGAGCAGCAGGAAGTGATGACCAAATGTCTTTGACCTTCTAGCCCTCTGACTTACTAGTCTGTCCTCCACTGTCTGAGGCAAAGAGACAGCGCAAAGTCCTTTACTTCCAACACCCCCTCTCGTTGTCTCGTGACTCAGTTCACAATATTCATTTTCTCTCTCAGCTTTTCAAAGCAGGGTCTTGGTAGTGGCTTAGTGAGTAAGTCTGCGAGCATTTCATTTGTCGGGCAGTAGAGCAACTTGATTAGTCCATCTTTCTGCAGACTTCTCACTACATGGTACTTCACATCAATATGTCTGGTACTCCTCTTTACATCTTCTTGTTTGGAGAGTTGAATGCAGCTTTGGTTGTCTTCATACACTGGTATGGGCTGTGGTACATCTGTACCTAGGTCCTTCAGTAGTTGACACAGCCATTGTATCTCGTGACAGCCCTGTGCAGCTGATACATATTCCGCTTCAGTGGTTGATGATGCTACTATGTCTTGTTTTCTGCTTGACCAGCTTATCGCTCCATCTCCATAGAAAATTATGTGACCACTGGTGGATTTCCTGTCTGTTATATCTCCACCCCAGTCTGCATCTACGTATGCTTCTAGTTTTGGTTCACTATTAGCTGGCAGCTTGAGCTTAAAGTGTGCAGTACCCTTTAGGTACCTAACAAGTCTTTTCATTGCATTCCAGTCCTTGACTGTTGGTGATGCAGTCTTTCTACAAAGTAAACCAACTGCTGTACTAATATCTGGCCTAGTGAGTGTACTAATGTATAAAAGCTTACCCAATGCTTCACGATATCTATGGTTGTCAGATAGTGGCTCAGTTTGATCTTCTTGCTTTATGTAGTTCACTTCCATTGGAGTTGGTGTAGGATTTGCATTTTCCAGTCTGAGCAAGTTTATCAAGTCTTTAATTTTCTGTTCTTGGTTGATCAGGAAACTTCCATCTTTCTCTCTTTGTACTTGAATGCCCAAGTAGTGTGCAATGTTGCCAAGTTGCTTGACTTCCACTTCTTTGTTCAGATGATCCATTATTTCCTTGCTGTCATCTGGATTTTCATAGGCAAAAATCAAATCATCAACATACGCCAAAATGTAAGTCCATTTCCCATCTCTGCATCTCGTGTACAGGCAGGGATCAGCTTCACTTCTTTTGAAGTTTGCTTGAAGCAGCATATCATTCAGTTTTATATTCCATGCTCTGGCAGCTTGTTTTAAACCATAAATGCTCTTTTGCAGTTTGCATACATAGTCCTCTTTGCCTTCCTGTAAGAAACCTGGTGGTTGTTGCATGTAAATGTCCTCTTCTAGTTCACCATGCAAGAATGCAGTTTTCACGTCTAGGTGCTCAACATGCATTCCTTTGCTAGCAGCAATACTTAACAGAGTCCTTACTGTGGTATGTTTAACCACTGGTGCAAAGGTTTCATCATAATCTTCTCCATATTTTTGTGAATATCCTTTTGCTACTAATCTGGCTTTGTAGCGCTGAATCTCACCATCAGCATCATGTTTGAGTTTGAAAACCCATTTGCAGCCAATAACTTTTCTTCCTTGTGGTAACTTAGTAAGAGTCCAGGTTTTGTTTTTCTGTAGAGCCTCAAGCTCTTCAATTGCAGCCTGTTTCCACTTCTGGGCTTCTGGTTGTGGTAGCTGGGATATTTCCTCCCATGATGAAGGTTCTGGTTGTTCCGCTGTTCTTGCGAGGTAGGACAGCCTCGGAGCTGGAACACCTCTGTTTGAGCGCGTTGATCGCCTCACCTCACCCTCTGTGGTCTCTTCTATCACCTCAGGTGCGTCTGGTGGATCGCTGGGGGTCTCTGTGTCAAGTGTGGTTGGATCTGGATCTGCTGTCTCCTCCTCCTCCTCAGTTCCTCTGAGATCAGGAAGCATAATCCAGTCATCAGGGTGCTTGGTCTGGTTGCTTGCTTCAGTGTAGGCCCCCTCTGAAGGTGTAGCTCTTTCATCCTCTTCAAAACACACTGCTCTGCTTATGGTTATCCTGTTGGTGTCAGGATCCAGAATTCTGTAGGCTTTGGATTGTGCTGCGTAGCCTACAAAAATCCCTTTTGTGGCCCTAGGCCCTAACTTAGTCCTTTTTTCCTTTGGGATGTATGAGTAAGCCGTGCTTCCAAAGACACGCAGGTGCGTCAGGGACGGCTTATGACCATGCCAAAGTTCATAAGGTGTTGTTTCAATAGGTTTTGTGTTCATTCTGTTGTGTATGTATGTAGCAGTCATGATGCCTTCTCCCCAGAATTTCTGTGGGAGGTGTGCGTCAGCAAGCATGCATCTTACCATGTCCAGTAGAGTTCTGTTCATTCTTTCTGCGATTCCATTTTGGGGCGGGCAGTAAGGCACCGTAGTTTGATGCACGATTCCATGTTCTCTCAAGAACTGCTGTGTAGCATTGGACATGTATTCTCCTCCATTGTCTGTGCGCAGGATCTTTGGCTTCCAGCCAAATTTGTTGCTTGCCATCGCCACATATTGTTTTAATTTCTCCAGCATCTCTGATTTTTCCTTCAGTAAATAAACACACGTGTATCGTGAGAAATCATCTGTTATAGTTAGAAAATATTTATGATTACCTATGGTTGCTGGTAGTGGTCCAGATATGTCACTGTGGATCAGATCCAAGGGTCCTTTCGTCTTCCTTTCACTCTGCTTTGGGAATGGCTTGTTTACTGCTTTGAACTCGAGACAAGAAACACAGTTAGTTACAGTGTCACATGGTACAAAATCAATGCCATTAGCTAATCCCTGTTCCTTCATGTTTTGAATTGATTCAAAACTTCTGTGTCCTAGTCTTCTGTGCCATAATTGTAAGCAGTTTCCATGCTGACACAACTTGGCTAGGTTCATTACATTAGGCTGGTATGCCTCAGGTCTGGACTGGGCTGGTCTTTCTCTGTCTGTAAATTGCTCTTCCACATGATAAAGACCTTGAAATTCTGAGCCCACAAGGCAAACTTCTCCATTCTGGGTAACAACACATTGTCCATTTTTAATATACAATTCACAGCCTTGTTGCTCTAGCTTGGATATTGAAATCAAGGAGCTTGAGAATTCAGGGATATACAAAACATCTCTCAGAAAAAATGGTTTAACAGATCCATCCAGCAATTTGCAATATAAAATTCCTTCGCCCTTTTTCTTTGCTTTAATTGTAGTATTATTGCCCAAATAAATGGTCTCTTCAGGAATATCAAACAGTTCAGTATAGAAACTTAGATTTTTAGAAATATGGACAGATGACCCAGAATCTAAAATCAGCTTTTCATTATTTTTCATTAAATTAACACTATAGTTCTTGTTGAAATGTCTGTCTGTATACTTGGAATCTCTATTTTCATTCTCCTTTGTTTGACTGATATTCCCAGACCTCCTGGTCTGATTCTTGGGACAATGCGCCACCCGGTGGCCAAATTCGTTACATAGGAAACACCTGAAGGCTTTGTTTCCAGCTGACCTCATTTCAGCACTGGCGGTCATGTGACCTCTCTCTCTGGGCTGAGTTTCTCTGGTGTAATCTGCTCTCTTTGTATGCAAATGTGAGGTGCCCATGCGGTTCCCTCTTGCAGCATTTCCTCCAGCATTCCCTCCCCATCTCGGGTTACGTCTGGAATGATCAATTGTTGCTTCAAGAGCAAAGTTGCTAGCCAGTTCACTTTCATAGCGTGAGTTTAAAAGTTTTCTTCGGTTAGCCTCTGAAGACAATGTTTCTACAGCCTTTTCAAAGTTTAGATTGGTGTGGGTTTCCAATTGCCCAATTATAGTGCTATAGGAAGCAGGCAAGCTCAAGAACAGAGTCTCCAGCTTTTGACTCTCTGTAAATTCCTCTCCTGCTTGTCTAAATTGAAAAAAGAAATCTTCCAAAGTCCCAATAAAAGTAGAGAAACAGTCCCCATCTTTATATTGGAGATCTTGCAATTTTCGGCGTAAATTAAACGTGTATGCCCATCCTTTCCTCATATGCATAGAATCTAGCTTGTTTAGCATCTCCTTTGAGGTTCCAAGATCACAAATAGCATAAAGGAAAGTTTTACTCACGGAAGCTGCAATCATCGCTTGTGATTTTCGGTCCTTAATTAGCCAGAGTTCCTTCTCCTTTTTCTCAGCATCCGAGGTTCCATCTGGCGGCGGGTCTTCCTCAGTAACTTGGTGGAGTCCCTCTGCTTTCAGTGCAATCTTCAGTCGAGTCTTCCATTCCAAGTAATTATCCGCTTCCAGGATGGTAAGCCTGAGTTTTCCCTCCAGGTATGCAGCCATGCTCACCGGCTCCAAAAGGCAGTTGCTGTAGATTAGCAATTCAAAGTGTCCACGCTAGATCTCAATGGATCTCCTGGAACAAACCTAACTATCTAGTTGCAGCACACGCAGCTCAAAATACTGCTCCCATAACTGGCTGGGGCCCATAACCTGTTGGAAATTCTCTGTGGTGAGAGAATCCCTTTTCAATATAGCAGAGTGCACAGAGGCACAAACACAGCGGATTTAGTTATGCATGCATGTGTGCTAAGAGTAAAGTAACTTGGAGCCAATTGCTAGTTTCAAATCAATATAAAAGGCATTTATTAAGGAACTCCATTCTAGATAGGAAAGTGAGGATTTAGGATCTCTAATCTATCTATCTAAATGGATGCAGATGGATTCACCATCTTCTCTGCACATATGGTGCAGGGCAAGAGACTTGCCATGTTGCAAGGTCAACAGCCAGGTAGCAAGAGAGAGGAGGAAGAAGGAAGTTGAATCCCCTAAGATTAGCAATCTACATTTCAAAGGGATAGCATCAGAGCAGCAGGAAGTGATGACCAAATGTCTTTGACCTTCTAGCCCTCTGACTTACTAGTCTGTCCTCCACTGTCTGAGGCAAAGAGACAGCGCAAAGTCCTTTACTTCCAACAACCACAACTTTTCTTTTGGAGGATTGGAGAGCATTCACATACTGGCCAGATTTACCCTGAAGTTTGTGTGATATTCCGGAGAGTACTTCATACACAATGCAGGTTTCCCCCTCCGTATTGGAACTTAGCCTGATTTATGTTCAGGGTAAAAAAACATCCCCTTTTTGTGTCAGAGTATCTGTTATGCCCCAAACCCGCAGTAATACCTCTTGGTAAACCAGCAGTAAAGCCTGTTGTCTGAAAAGCCTCCTGGTTCCCATAAGGGCCACACAAACAAGGAATCAAGGTGATAGCTCTCTTTCACCATTTCTCTTCAGCAACGGATGTTCAGCAGCACATGGAGCTTAAAATAACTATAGCCACCAAGTTAACAGTCATTGTTAACTCTCCCCACAAATTTGTCTTTTAAAAACATCCATGCAAGGGGGCATCATCCCAACCTGCAACAGTGACTTTCAGACATGAATTATGTGCTGTGTTGACCAGTATTGACCAGTAAAAGAATATCTGTCGGTGCTGCGCCTCTATTGCAGAGTTAATCACTTGTACCCCGCTCAGCTGAGTAAGAACACTCTGACACAGGTACAGTGCAAACTGAAGAATATATTGAAGTAGAGGAAAACTTACATGATAGAGCAGCTCAGTAAGTCCTTTTACACGTAGGCATACATATACATTAGGCACCAGGATATAGCATAGACATAGCAGCCGGGTGGACCACAGTGGTGCAGCCTTTACCACTGTGGACAGTTAGCTCTTCCTTGAGCCTCGTTCTTATGCTGGCTTTGGCCAATCACGTCAGGTCAGTACTCAACACCTGTTGGCCTCACATGTTGCCAGTCACCACTTACTGCAAATACAGTGACTTGCACTTCTTACTTAAAGCAATACACACACAACACCTCACAGTGATATATCTTGACAATATCTTAATGAAAAAAAAGCAACTATAACAAAGAATACACCATACAATTACAACAAAGAGTAAACGAGTACATCATCCATACATCTTCTTGAGAAGTATTTTTCTTTGGTCTGTTGTGAATTTTCTGCCAGTCAATTTCATTGGATTACTTCAAATATTAGGAGAGAGGCCAAAAACATTTCTGTCCACTTTCTCTGAACCATGCACCATGATAAATTCCTCATGTCCTTTGTCAGGTTTTTCTCCTAAACTAAAAAACCCCAAACATGTTAAAATTTCCTTCTAGGAAAGGTGGTCCAAATTTTGGACTCCAAAATCCCTGATGAGGATTTTGGCCCAGTGGCAGATGAGGGAGGGAGTTTGTGTGTGTGTGTGTGGAGGGGGGGGGGAGAGAGAGAGAGACTCTTCTGTATGCAATGAACAGGGAAACTGCACTTGTGGAATTTCTCTCTTATATGACACTATTAAAGGAGGGAGGAAAATATTGCCAAGACTATCCAAAAGAAATATCAAATCAAAGTCAGTCACTCACAGGAAGAATTATTCTGGCATTCTTAGTATAGGGATCACAGTTATCTCCTGGTCTCTACAGAGCAGCACTATGTAGAAATAGCAATTTGAGCTCTTCAAGCAAAATGCATTCTTCTGTCAGATTGAGGGTCTAATTGTGAAAAAGGGCTGAATTTGCAGTTAAGGTTGGAGCTGTTGTTTGTTTGGGTTATCTCTCCTGCCTCCCCGCCCCTGCCAGCTTTTGGGACAATAAATAATTCATCTTGCTCTACTAGCCCAGAAGAACAAACAAACCTGCATGCACATAAGAACTCATTAGAAAAGTTAATCCCGCAAATCACTGAATATGGAGAAAATCGGCTTTTTGTTTTAAAAGGCAGGTTTGCTCCAATCTACTCTAATATGATTTTGCTAGTGGGGGTATAATTTAAGTCAAATTGCTTGAGCAGGGTTAGTCGATAAATGAAGTGTTCAATATTTAATAGAGGACAAAAGACTATTCCTCAGGGAAGTAAGGAAAGGGGGAAAGGACTCTTTCAAACTTTAATATTAGCAAGGGCGCAGGCAGAGGGGATGCTTAAGGAGCAATTCCTCACTTAAATTTGGGGTAGCAGAGGAAAGACACTTTTGAAGGGGGAAATGTGTTTTGGGGATTGAAAATATGGAACATTACGTTTGGTGGGGAGAGTTCAGTAAAACGAGGCAGAGAACTCCTCAGGGGCTTAAGAAGGAACTGCACCCTTGAATATTAGTGGGATGCACTGAAAGAAAAACAGTGAGGAACATCTTCTTTCTGCCTGTAATTAGCAGCACCTGGTACAGAGAAAAATCTCTGTACCTCTAATACAAGGGCTCCCAACAGAGGGCACTAGTATCCTAGCTCTTCTGCCTCCTGACACTTCAGCCAAGCTATTTGTTCCCCATCTGAGGATTGCTGGCTGCACACCAACATGTCCTTGGTGATGTGTCTGCTGCAGAAGGAGAGGGAGCAGGGTAAAGACCCTTCTTCTCAGCTCTTGAATGTCTGGCAATGTGTTGAAGCTTAGCATACCCCTCTTCTCAGCCTGACTGGCAGGCTTCAGATAATTAGCACTGAGTAAACATGTTCCATTAATTTCAAAAAGAATACTTATGAGTAACTTAGGGAGACAGGCTCACATGCATACAAAGTTATTCATAAGCAAGGGTGTGAGGAACTGGAGTGCTGGGCCCGGACTGGAGAAGAGGAGCTGTGCCACCACCACCACCTCAGACTATAGGTGCCCTCTTGCTCTAGGTGCCCATTAGGGTTTGTTTTTGTTTTAAGTAGGAAGGATCCCCCTTTACAGGCATGCCACCTCAAACTGCTGAACAAGCTCCAAACCAGTCTGGCCTGGTTCAGCACTTGGACTGAACCAGGAACTGGTTTGACTCAAACCAGCTCATGGTTTGGTGGTCTGGTTCGAGTTCGGTCCAAACTTGAACCAAACCGCAGGAATCGGTTCATGCACACCCCTACACATAAGCTATCTCACTGAAATTAATGAGACAAGTTTACTTGTCCCATTAATTTCAATGAAAATGCTCATAAGTAACTTAGTCTCTATGAAAG
Source organism: Hemicordylus capensis (assembly GCF_027244095.1). Taxonomy (NCBI): domain Eukaryota; kingdom Metazoa; phylum Chordata; class Lepidosauria; order Squamata; family Cordylidae; genus Hemicordylus; species Hemicordylus capensis. The sequence continues at coordinate 155,369,339 of NC_069657.1, read as the reverse complement.
CCAGTGACTGGAGTAATGTGTATTATAACTGTAACATTTAAGTGTGTGTGTGTGTGTGTGTGCATGCTTAAGCACGTGCGCATGCACACACACACAATCATAAGTCAATCTCTGTGGGGTACCAGAGCTGAAGGTTTGTGACAGAAGGGCTACACTTAAAAAAGGTTGGGAACTCCTGCTCTTAAAACATGCCAAAGCATGTTTGGACATCTTTCAGTGATGTCAGGGTGGACACACTCTCAGCACACATTCTTATTATGTGAGCCAGTGGATGGTTGTTTGAACCAGGCCATAACCATGAAATTATGAGGAGATGACCTGGATGAGAGTATTGACACCTTCCAACTTGACAACTGCGCCATATCTCTTTCCCCCAAACTGTTAAAACAAAATGACCACCACAACCATCCCCCACTTTGTAAGAGTTTCTGTGCTTTTCATACTACATTCTGGTGGAAATTCAGCAGGTGGATTCTTCCTGGCATGGAGTACAATTATGGGAGGAGAGCTGGTCTTGTGGTAGCAAGCATGACTTGTCCCTTTTACTAAGCAGGGTCTACTCTGGTTGCATATGAATGGGAGACTACATGCAGGAGCACTGTAAGATATTCCCCTTAGGGGATGGGGCTGCTCTGGGATGAGCACCTGCATGCTTGCATGCAGAAGCTTCCAAGTTCACTCTCTGACCATCTCCAAGATAGGGCTGGGACAGACTCCCTGCAGCCTTGGAGAAGCCGCTGCCAGTCTGTGTAGTTGATATTGAGCAAGATGGACCAATGGTCTGACTTGGTATATGGCAGCTTCCTATGTTCCTATGAAGAAGCTTGAATAGCAACTCAAATCTACCACATAGTGGGGTCAACTTTGGCATGTATAGTCATAGAAAATATTTTATTCACCATGCCAATTTGTTTAAAGTTGGCCCTGTTCAGATGATCTGTTCTTAAGCAATGTCACTGAAATTTGATTAATATAAAATTATACAGAAATTAGCCACTTACACTTTTCTACTTTTGTCATGTGATTAAGTATGTGTGCAAATGTGCACACCCTATAAAATTAACACTAGATATTTTAAAATGATAATATTGGACATGTTTGGAAATAATAAACTGTTCTCAATGTGAACTGCTGATAGATGGCGCAGGTCCCTGGGCCTCTTGCAGAAAAACTGCATGCCAGCAGAAATAACGTTTGCTGGTTTGGATTACAATATCCCCTTGAATGCCCATATTTATAAGTTAGAATTTGCAAGAGCCCAGAAATGTTCTCAGACAAGTGACAGAACAGTACTGTTTTCTGTCACTCAAAAACCTTCACAGTCCATCACTTCAAAGCATGCAGTTAAAAATAACAATATGTTGGCGGCAGGAGGATGCCATTGGTGCTTAAGTAGGGAACTTGAGACTGCTGGAAATATTTGAAGACAGAAGACCAGGCAATGGGTAGAAGATGGAAATTTGGATAAAGTGGAGATACCCTTGACCTTTTCAATCGATTTCCCATCACTTTTTGACTTACCTGAATCCAATCATGGTGATTCTTGATTTGGCAACTCATTCATTTATAGTACCTTAGTTTCGGATTATCCAAAGCAATGGAAAATCATTTCATTGCCTGGTAAGTATATTGACTTGAGTTAATAATTTGTCACTAGAAAAAGAGCCACTCTGTTAACTTTACTGCTATTGGTTTAGAAACTCTGCAACAATGAGGACTACAGATGTTTTTAAACTGAAAATTAAGAGTTTAAACAATCAGAGGAGGCATGCATTATCCCTTTATCCCCTGTGTTTATGGGGCTAATTTTGTTATAGATAGTTCAGTAATTTGTAATGTAGTAATTATAAGTAATTCATAATTTATTAAAGTAGTAGATAGAATGGTGATAGGATGGCAGATAGTTATAGACGACTGTTTGTCTAACACAGGGGTAGGCAACCTTGACTCTCCAGCTGTTGCTGAACTATACAACTCCCATCTTTCCCAGCCAAAATTTATTGTGACTAGGGATGGTGGGACTTGTCGTTCCTATTAGTCATTCTCTCTCACTAGGGAATCCTGGCCTGGGATCTCTAGGGGGCAGAACTCTCAGCTTTCTTACCGAATTGATTTTGTTTGGGAAAACCATGTCTGCTAAAGTGGTATCAATCTAATATATTTGTATTGTAGACAGTTTCTTCTTTCTCCCCTCCCCCGTGTAGACCATTTTGAGAATATTTTGTTGAACAGCAATATGTAAATAGTAGTAAGTAGTAATCGACCTACCAGTAACATTTTGATGTATTACGGAAGTAGCGGTTGGTCCACAGACATCACTGAGGTAGTGCACGCAACCAAATTAGTGGGCAGGATGGGAGGCTGGTGGGGAGGAAGTCTCCTGCCTGAGCAATTTTGCTCTCTTGGCTGTGTCGCTCACCCAATACATGATTGGTGCCACAGCAAGCGGCAGCTTAGGGAGCTGGAGGAGGAAGTCCTCCGGCATCACTCAATGCACTGGGCCAGGAGCGTGGTGCATTATAGGATCCTACCTCCACTAGGCGCTCTTACCACCCAGGTCTGTGTGTGCACAGGCTGCCTGGGGTTAAGGCCACACTTGCACCCTAAACCCAGATTAAAGCCTGGGGTAAATTCCCAGGCTTGGGGCCAAGGCAGCATTGGGATCAGGCTTATCTTGGCTGCCCAAGCCTGGGCTTGGCTGCCTGTGTGAACAGCCTCACGTAAGTAAGTGGACAAGTCACCACAAGTTGCACTGTGGTGAAGAAAAGTTCTTAATTTATGCAGATCATTGAATGGGTCCTGGGTGCTTTCCAGATTACATGCTGCAATGGGGTAAAATGCTGCAGCTTGGCAGGCTCATGTTGAAAACAATCCTCAGAATCTCAAACTCCTACAACGGGAAAATACAGCTATTTTTCTGCAATGGACTTGCAACGTTGTAGCACTATGATGCAAAGATAAAACCCGAAATAAGGCATTGGAAATTTGAATGGCACCTTGCTGTCAGCACAGGAACTGTGGTGTCACAACACAGGAAGTATGAAGTTTAGCAATGGTTTTCATCCAGTTAACAACAAACCGGTGGTGATCTGCTTGGGTTGCCAAATGACTAGAAAAAAAACCTAGGTTGCTTTTGTTGTGTTAACAGCAACTCAATCTGCAGAAATCAGCAGGTGAAGTTTATCATGGCTTGGAAAAAAGCATTATCATTCTGCCAGTGTCTGTACTTCCAGCTGTTCTGAAAAACATTTGAGTAGCGCTAGTAAAAAAAGTTGGCAACCCTGGGAAGTTCAAGCAGGCAGAGCAATTTTCAAGGCAATTACTTGAAGACTACTATCTCCTATGCACATTTGCTTGGGCGTAGATCCTATTAAACCCTGTGGGGACTTACTTTTGAATAAATATGGATAGGCTGGTGCTATAAGACAGAGCTACTTGGACCTTGACACCAATCTCTTTCTGGCCCCATTTCCAGGATCTAATACAGAAAAACAGAAGAGAATAAGGGCAAGCCAATCAAAATGAGTAACTTTATGTGGAACCTGGGACTCGGATAAAGAGTCTCTCTTGTAACAGGAGAATTCATAACTACTGTCCCTGGAGAAGACATTTTGTTGAAATGCATCAGGCAGTGTACGTTCTACATTAAATTCCTCATCCAGCACTAGTTTCAGATCAATCAGGCACGGTATTGACTCAATATTTCTATTCCACTTGTTTTCCTGTTAGCTGCTGTGGCTTTTCACTGGCAGGTGGATAAAGATCCACTGTGAAAAACAAATTTTGGATATCACTGACATTTGCCAATGTCAATTTCTTGGTTTTCTAGTTGAGAACACTACAAATCTTCTGAATATCTGGAGCTACAAGCAGAAATCCATGTAAGGCTGGAGCTCTTTGCTGTGGCCCAAGTTTAGCAAGGCTTACAGTTTGACTTCTGATGGTTAAGATGTCCGTAATGATTGGCTCACATTCTGAGTTACTACGCACTAGTGCTAGGGGAGAAGCCGGTTCTAATACAACTCCACTAATTGCATGAAATGTGCATTTTTTAATCATCTCCATTCTGTGCTACACTAAAATATGTCCCTGAGGGACATATTTTTGTGTAGCACAGAACTCTTCCTGGGGGAAGTAGTCAAAAATCCACATGCACCCCAGATGTGAGTGCCTGTACTGCATTAGTCTGAAAGTCAGCAGCAGCACTGGAGCTTTGTCCCCTAGTGCCAATGCTTTATAACTCAGTATATCAGCTACTATCTGCTTTACCTATCTTTACCTTGTACTTTTTATATTTTGTATTGTGTTTTGGGCTGCAACTTTATGCACAAATACTTCAAAGTAAACTGAATTTTGACTTTGTTGGGCTAGTAAATATGCATTGGCTTGAGCTTGTTGGAATAGAACCTTTGAGATAAAATAATAATAATAATAATAATAATAATAATAATTATTATTATTATTATTATTATTCGATTTCTATACCGCCCTTCCAAAAATGGCTCAGGGCGGTTTACATAGAGAAATAATAAATAAATAAGATGGAGCTCAAACTGGAATAACTAGCAGGTAGGGGTGTGTATGAACTGAAAATTTTGGTTCAGTTCCATTTTGGACCGAATCAAACCAAACCGCCTGTCCCTGAACCAGTTCAGTTGAACTGACTGGCCAGTCTGATCCATTTGACCGAACCAGCTTGGCAGTTTCAGGGGCTATACTTGTAAAGGGGAATCTGGTGAGGATTCCCCTTTACAAGCAAAGAGAAGCAGTTTAACGTTCTTATCAGCCTGGCATGGCTTGCCACCTGTGCGGCAGTGGTGTGATTCCAAACCCTGTGCATCTGTGGAACCGGGCTTGGTAAGGTTCGAATGTGGACTGAACTGCCTCCATTTTGGTTCATGGTTGAGCCACCGAACCAGCCCAGTTCAAGGTAGACCAGTTCAACATCGAACAGTTCATGGCATTAGTGAAGTATAGTTGTCCAGTGGAACATAGAGCTCTGGCTCACAGATGGAGCTCTTGCATGAGCCGAGGTTTCCCTATTCATTTCAGTGTTTAGGGCAGTTCTGTGGATTCACCCTCACTCCATACAATGAAAACAGATAAGGAAGCCATAAACCTCTGATCATGGGAGATTCCTTCATCAAAGTTCCGTTTGGCTTTGGATGAAAAGCTTGCCTGGTTTTGTGATATCTATATCTCATGAATTCTGCCCAAGAGCCTCTTCAGGGTCAACAACAGTAAATGTGAAGAGATTTAGGTTTTCAAAAAATAAAGGATTCTTCCTTTGCCCAAGTATCTGTATTCCTGTCTCATACAAAAGAAACAAAAACAGAGTGAAGTTGGCAGGCTGATATTTGAAGCAATTCTTGTGCATCTCAAGAGGGGCATTTCGTTTTCTGTTGAAGAAAGAGGAGTGCATAATTGAAACTGGCTGCTCTTGTTATTATCTTGTACAAGATGTTCACAGTAAAACACTTCATTAAAGTATTTTGGGCAAAAGGCCTACCTCTGTGATTGTGAAAAGTATGCACAATGGGGATCCCATTCCTCCGGCTGCTTTTGTAGCACAGATAGTAATAATGAGGTTCCTTTCAGATTTTTGAAATAGATTATCTGAGATGGGTCTCTTCCTCTTGATTTTCACGCTAAGAGGGCCAGTGACTGTGGGCAAAGGCATCTTGTGTCATGTTCTACCTTGATGAAAGATCACATTCAGAGATTGAAGCACCATCAAAAGAGCAAACATCTTTCTGCTTGTAATGGCCTTAAGGAAAAACACAGGAAATTTCACTCATGCTTAATTCTGAAATGGAATACGCTTCTGAAGGGTTATCCTGTAGCTCTGCTTTAACTAGACCAGTGGCCACACACACAAACACACACAACACAAAACTAAAGGGGGGAAATGCTAAGAGCCCTCAAAAACTAATATGGAGATTAGATGTATATTATTTATTTATAATTATGTATAGATCACCTCTCTGCTCAATGACATTCATATATATATATATGAGAACCTCATCATTCACAGACCCGGCATCCGTGGTTCCATGTATCCATATGTGGGGATTTTATTTTACAAAGGGTTAACTTCTGCATATCTGCAGTTTTGGGGTGGATGGAAATGGCCTCAGTGGGGGGCTCCCCCAATGGCCTCCCCCCCCCCCATGGCCTCCCTCTGAGTAGCCCAAGCTGATTCAGGCCTGTTTCAGTCATGCGCAGAGGCCATTTGCATGACCACGCAAATGTGGTCATGCATGCATGGAGGCCATTTTAGTGACCTCCACGCCTGCACAGAGGCCTGAATCAGGTCCAAACCAGCCCAGGCTACTCAGGGGGAGGCCGGTGGGGAGGAACCTCCTCCACTCACCCACAGCCACCACTGCTGTAGCCAACAGCAGTAGCAACTTTAAGGTACTTTTTTACTCCCCTCACACCTGATCTATCTTTAGAGACGCCCCCGCCCCCCGCCCCCCATTTACTGGTCAAGGAGAATCCTCACCAGATCCCCCTTTACCATTAGATTTCTGAGCCAGCTCAGCTCGAACCTGGCCTGGTTCGGTTTGAACTCGGAGCAGCCAAGTTCTACTCTGAACCCATCGAGCCAAGCAGGCTTGCACACCCCTATAGGAGAGGTTGAGGAAACAAAAATGAGGCCTCACAAACAGCAGCACTCAGAATCCCAAGGGTGAGCATTTAAGTCTTGTACTTGGCTTCTATATTTGCTCAGATCTTCTTGGCTGATTTTTTTTTAAGTGTTGCTTCTTTTGATTTGTTGTCTACATGCTTAATTTTAAATTGACAATATTCTTTTTATATTGTCTTCAGCTGTTTTTTATATTAATGTTGTTGACTGCCCTGAGGGCTCTATGGAGTCAAGTATGGTAGGATATAAATCTTAAAATACATAAATAAGTAAGTGGTGCTGGTTATTGTGTCTCTTATCTTAGTTGTCATACATAAATAATAAACAGTTTGAATGGAAACTAGAGCATGGAGCTGCTATATTAGAAATCATTAGACAATTGCACGCTGAATCTCTGGAGTTTCAGTAAGAACTACGGATGGTTATTTTGTAAATGTGTCCCATTTGTTTCTATAACCTCTGATTTAGCTCATACCAATTGAGCACTGGCTGGTGTGCTGGTTCATGAACATGAATGGGGATGTATCATTACTGATGATGATGATGAGAGTTAAGGATTTGAAAAGTCTGATCATGTAGCTTTGGTAATCATGTTGCAACACTCTATATTCCCACTCCATATTTCTGAATCAGTGGGGGGTGGCATAGAGATTCAATATATGGTGAACTAAATCCACACATTCAATACTTCTAAATGTTGTGGGAACAGAAATTATGATCATGTATTGTTGATGTCAGGCGCGTAACAATGATAGGGCAAGGGGAGACAGTTGTCTGGGGGCCCCACTGCCTGGAGGGGCACCCCAGGGACACCTCATGTGACTCCCCATTGCCCCCTGCCCAGCCCCAAGGCCCCTCAGCCACTTGCCCTCTTCGCCGTCTCTCCTGCTTGTTCTGCTGGCCGGCAATCGAGGCAGCAGACAAGCTGCCAAGAGCTCCTTTTCTCCCGCCTCTCAGCTGATCGGCGGGTGGGCGGGGCTTCCACCGAGGCCTCCGTGTAGGCCGCAGTGAAGCCTGAGCTCGAGTAGGGCCCAAGCCAGCCAGGAAGGAGGAGGCAGCCAGAGTGTTCTCTGCAGCAGAAGACCCCTTGCTGCCCTGCTCAACCCAGACCAGCATTTGCCAGGTAGAGTGTGAACTCCTTTTTGTGGTAACCTTTCCCGCCCCCCCCCCCATATATAGGGCTCTGCTTGCCATAGGGCTTTGATATGGGGGGGAGGGATTGAGAAGTCTCTGAATATTTATTTTGAAACAGCTTGGAAAATTTGCTGACTTTAAAAAAACTATCTAAAAAGTCCTATAAGTGGCTTGTTTCATGGCAGAAAATTGCAAAAACTTCTGGAACAGTATTTTATTAATTTTATTTATTCATTCATTCATTTATAAATGCACTTATGTTCAAGTTGTTTTGCAACCCAGAAGGTCTGAGTGAGAACTGTGAAGCATGTGTGGTGCTTTTATTTTATTTTCCTTGTGTGTGAACTGCTCCCCAATAACTTGCAGGGACTTCAGGGTAAATCTGGCCAACATGTGAATGCAGCACCTCCATTCCAGAGGAGATGTGTCTTAAAGGGCTTTAAAAGCCTCCTGTGAAAAACCTCCTGCAATCAAACTTGACTGAATTTGTTCAGAATTCTGAGAAAACAAACATAGGTTCACCCTGCATGGTTGAAAGTCTCCTTTGCTAATCTGCAGCGAGGGGCCCATTTTAATAATTCATCTTTCTAGTGTGTTCTAGGCATTAAAAGTAATACAAATGTATAGTACTCAATGTATAGCACTATATATTGTGACGTGTGTGTGTGTATTCAGTGAAATGTATTTGCAGGCAGCATACTTATTTTGGAATATCAGACTTAAATCCTTGGGGGCCTGGGGTGTGCGGAGGCCCTGGACTTTGAGGGGGGGGGCATTTTAAAATCTTGTCTCTGGGCCCACTCCAACCTTGCTACGCCCCTGGTTGATGTATTTACATGCTGCTTCTCGACTAAAGAGTCATAAAGTGATTAACACAGAAAAAGATGAAGACTGCTCCCTGTTCCCAAAGGGCTCACACGCTATAAAGGGACACAAAGTAGCCACCCTGGAAGGTCTGGACACTGAATAGAGCCCTTCAAATGAGCCACTCATGCAGACCACAAAGCAGATTTCTACACTGAGCAGGGAATTGGACTGGAAGCCCTTTGAAGCCCTTTTCAGGCCTGACATTCTGTGATACAGATGCAGCTCTTCCCATTCCCATTCCTTTCTCACCGCCCTTCCTTCCCTGCTGTCCTGTCCATGAGGTGGCAATTAGGCAGCCCTCCAAATTCAAACTTGCAAGGGGCAACAAAACCCACCCCTTATTACACACATGCACAGTCATTAATTTTTATTATTATTATTTTTTGGTACTGCCACCCCTTCACTGGCCTTCCGTCTGTAGCTTTTGATACCCTACTGCAAGTGAGAATTGTGGCAAGTGCTGAATGACGCATGTGAGAAGTGGTGGCAAAAGCCTTAGCTGCTACATTTCTGTATTTCAGGCTGTTGTTAACAGGGCTTATACAAGAGTGTATGAGTGTATGCTGTTAACAGGGCTCATACAACCCTACTCATGCTCAATATATGGCACTGATTATCATGAGCAGACTGCAAGGAGCCTTAATAATGAACAAAAGGATATTCTTACTTTGGAGTTAATTCTACATAGCAAAGTGGAGCTTCCTTTTGCATAGCAACAGGGAGTTACTTTGCCTGAAAGGCAGGCTGAGGGGAACACAGTTGGGTTGTTCGCATGGCCTTTAAAATCAGGGTAGGAGGTGTCAGAACACATGCAAATCCCTCCAGGCCAGGTTGCTGTGCACAGAGCTAGCCAGCTTTTCTACCTAACTTTTAACCAAGGGTGGAGGATAGCTCTCCTACCTTGATTCTCTAGGAGGGAGAAATGATTCGCTTCTTCTATCTGGTCAAACAGCACCCAGCATGCCCTTCACCACGCAGAAAGCATAGAGAGCTGTGGCTACAGTGGCTGCCATTAATGGATGCTCTAGCCTGCAAAGCACACTCTTATGACCCTAAGGTGGGAGCAGCTTTTGCAGGGCTGTGTCCGTCTTCTGCTGCTTCTTGGCCAATGGGAGGGCAGCCACTGATGTCGTGAGGCTTTGCTGGCAGGGCAGAGAATGCTGGGAAAGTATATGTGTCTTTGGAGGACTTTCTGTGAAGGGGCGGGGCTTGTAGTTGCCAAGTTCAACAATGGGCTCAATGCCAGCCATGCTTGTGTGTTACCTGGATTTGCAGGCCCAAACAGAGGGGCCTCTAACCCATTCCCTAACAATCATGTGAATGGGCCTGCTATCTCTTCTCTAATCTGTATACATGTATTTGGAAGTAAGGCCCACTAATTCAGGCTGCATTTAGAACCAATTGATAAATGATGTGTTAAGTTGAAGGAAAAGCACTCGAGATTGTAACTGTTTTGACTGCTGTCAAATGTTGTATATATCCTTTCCAAGAAAAACTGTTAAGAATAAGGACTAGCTGATCAGTTAGTGCTTAGAAGAGTACATTTAAAAGGAAACCCTTGTATATCCTGTTTTGTGTAAGTTTACCAGTCAATATGATCAACTTGTAAGGAAATAATAGTGGAAGGTATGGGTGTGCTTGTCTGACCAATCACATTTCCAGAGTTGCAAAACCCACTGCAAAAGTTGCAGCCTTCCAACTGTCACAGAGAAGGTGCCATGGGAAATCAATTTCTCCTCTTGTGCTTAACGTTAGACTGTGTGTGGCACTGATATGGAGACTTCAAAGGGGGAGCCTTAAACTAGCATGAGAAGAATGCTTTCCAAAGAACTTTCTTGTGCTACCCAACCTTTCTATGTTTATGCATGCTGCTTGCAAAAATCTGGAGTGTTTTCTATTATTTGCCGAAATCCTGCTGTCAGTTATATGAACCGCAGCTCCTGCCAGCTCCACTTCTTTCCCTCCCTCTCCCTCTCTTGCATGCTTTTCTGTGCTTCAACAGTGGCTGATTTTTCATCACTAACCTCATTACTCTATTTGCTCCAGGGAGTTATACAAGACTCCTACCTGCCACTAAGACAAATCTGCCTGCATCACTCAGGTTTTGATTGTAAGCTTCTCTGCCTATTTTCCCCTCCTTGTTTTATCAAGAAAAATAATACTAGTATGCGATGAACCAGGGTGTGCTTTGAATCAGGTGCTTGGAAAAATAACTGCTTTTCTGACCACTTGCCACTTCATTACTGTGACTTGTGACTGTTACGTTGCTCTCATTTCCAAATATGACCTCTGGTCTGGTGTTCTTTAGACTGTCACACAGAAGACCTGTTATCAAATATACATTCAACAGGGAGCTGAGAAGCTAATCAGGACCACCCAATTAGTTTACCTGTAGAATACACAAGTTTATAAATACATATACATGTTGCTTTCACACTTTAAATTGTGAAGAAACTTAGTAAAACATCTTGCTTCTAAAACACATAATATGTGAAGTGGTCTTCAGGGCATACCTAGATGTTGCATGCTAGGTGGCCAGATTTTTTAAAGCCAAATTCTGGCTTATGGCCCATTTGACCCACGACTATACCCCTTAGGTTCTGGCCACCCTGGGTTGCAGATCACACTGAAGATCTGTAAAGTGGTTGGGGAAAGGGGTGATTTTAAGTGAAGAAGCAGAAGGGGTTATGAACTCTTTCTTTCTGTCTACCTTGTTGCCTCTGTAGTGCTCTGCCAGGCATTTCCCTCATGGTCAGTTTTATTTCTGATTTTGGAGTCAAACCTGGGGGAAAAGGGGAAAAAAACATTTGGAAGGAAATGCTTGTGGGGGAAAGGGGCAGGAGACTAGTTCATCGTTAAACCTTGTTTGATACACAGTACATCAGAATTTCAAAGTAACTTCAGTAACTCTGAATTTTTCTATTGTATATTTATTTGTATTACCTATACCTCAGAAAAGTAACCCACTAAACCATCTGTATGAATAAAATAAATATCCAAGTCAGCTGCAGTCTTGGAAAGGATCCATCCAAAGGAAAATTGAATATTAACACTCAATATATCATTTCAAATTATCTCAGTTCCTGATATTTCATTCTTTTAAGTTTGCCCTCTTTTTTGCCCTGGTTCAGACATGCATGCTCATCATTTGGAAAGTGTAGTATCAGCAGATGAATTGTCTGTGAATGAGCCATCATGGATATAATGCTACAGGTAGAACTTTTATATTGCCTGGTGTCACCAAAATGGGCTGGTTCCGATGATAGACCACACAGTTAAAAGAAAGGATCCTGCCCCACTCGGGCTGCTGTACTGCTCTGCATATCCACATGAGGAGGGTAGGAAGAATATTCAAAATGCTTCTAATCATGTAGTTTTAACTGAATACTATAAACCGTCTGGTAATGTATGTTTTGTCTCCCCCCCACCCCTGCCATCTGAGTATGCAAAGTGGAATGGCACACCAGGTACAGAGGCAGGGGGCTGCATGGGCTCTCATTTTTAGTCATGTGGTGGGCAGGCTAGTGAATGGTATCTCCTGAACTGGCCCAATGGTTTTCAGCAGTGTGAGTTGACACATGCTGATCATTGAGTATACCCTGTACAATAATTAATTAGAGAGAAATCACATGGTGAGGAGTCCTGCTTATGTAAAATATCTGTGGATGTGAATCCATGGGGAGAAGGCAGTAGAATTCCATCTACTAGCTCCCATTCTACCCTAGTCTCCATGTATTCAAAGAGAGAAAGATGGATCATGCCTATTTTGTGTATAAGTTGTACATGCATAGATCTCACAGGAAGCCTGAAAAAGGCAGCTTTCCGGATCACATAAGAACATAAGAACATCAGAACAGCCCTGCTGTTGAGGGGAGAGTCGAGGGGGAGGTGAGGTGAGGGGGAAGTCGAGGGGGAGGGGGCATTAGATGTTGGTAGTGAATCCCAGGTGGGGGAGGCCGAACCCCAAAACTGGAGGAAAGTGGTGGGGGTGGCGGTATTGGTGGAGGTGGCAGCCCCATGAGAGGGAGTACTTCCATTTGTTGGTCCTAGATTTCCTGGCAATCAATATCATGAGATGACCTCTGGTTCTGGTGTTATGTGAGAGGGAGAAGAATTTCTCTCTATCTACTTTCTCCACACCATGAGAGAGAAAGATGGATCATGCCTATTTGTGTATAAGTTGTACATGTATAGATCTCAGAGGAAGCCTGAAAAAAAGGCAGATTTTCTGATCACATTTCTATGAGCACATAATTGTACACATGCAGGTTCTCTTCTGACATTTTGCTGAATGCACAGAGGTTGAGGTGGGCCAACAGGTGCAATTCCATTCCTGCCTGATCATGTGTTCATGTTTATGTGACATGTTGCATGCTCAGGCTTGCATGAATCAGCCCTAAGAAATGTGATACACTGTATATGAAAATCTTTCTTTTGGCACATAAGATTAGCTTTATGGCTGACATTTTATGTCACAGGACATTTTATTAGGATTTCAGAATAACCTATCAGTTTCTTCTAGCCATACTCATGTCCTATCACGCATGCCAGAAGTTTAGTCCCCCATGAGGCATCAGTGTATCATAGCCCCCCCTCCCTTATATTCACCTTTTATTTCTATTATAAATGAATAGCTTGGGGAGAAAAAATTACTCTGCAACCAGACTGTCATTCGTTCAATATGAAGCTACATGAATAATTTACATGACACATTAACGGTTAGGTAAGACTGAGAAACTTAATCAGATGCTTGGTTGTTGAACAATAAAATAAATGCTTTGGAAGGTGGAAAACCTGCATCCCTTGCCCACAATTATTGTGTGGGTTGTGGTAGGGCACACTGTGTGGATTGTGAAGGACTAACGTAGCCACAGCAATCTGCAGTCCCCTATTCTTTGGAAAGAGGAAAGGGTTGGAGGGCAGGAATAGAGAATCCGTTTCTGTTGTATTCCTCTGTGGATGTTGAGGTTCCACTGTAGCCAATCAGTATACTGGAGTAGGACTAATCAACAGAATCCATGTGTACCATCAACATTTCACTAATTAAAATAGGAGATGAGGTGTTAGTGTACAGTTCTGACTACAAGCATGGGCCTATGCCCTAAACAGCTTAGGCGCACTGTACTTAAGAGAGCATCTTCTTCTGCATGATCCCCATCATCCACTGTGTACATCAGGGGAGGCTCGTCTGTGGCTACCTTCATGTTTTCTGGTGGCCACCCAGGGACGGGCCTTCTCTGTTGTCGCCCCGAGACTTTGGAACGCTCTTCCCGTGGGAATAAGAGTCTCCCCATCTCTAGTAGTTTTTAAAAAGTCTCTAAATACTTATCTTTTTACCCAGGTCTTTTAGCTTTTTAACTTCGTAATTTTTTAACTTCTGGATTGTTTATTGATTTGTTTTAAGTTGTTTTTAATATTTAATTGCTTTTAATGTGTTGTTTTTATTTGTTGTACACCGCCCTGGGACCTTGTGTTAGGGTGGCATAAAAATGCATTAAATAAATAAATAAATAGAAAGCAGTTAATAAAATGCATGCAAAGCACATTATTCCAGAAGACCAAAGCAGATGAGCCAAGACCATAACGTCCAACATATTGCAGATGAAAATAGGGATAACTGGTAATAACCCATTCTCAGGACAGGAATGATTGTCCAAGCTCACCACCCACTATTGCATATTGCTGAAGACTGGATTCCACCTGCTATATGCTGTGCACTGCCAAGAGCCACTAGGCAGGCACACAAGGTGGGCACACTAGAAACACCAATGCATCCACTCACCTAGCTAGAGATTTAATTGATGGAGATTCTGGACTCAGGGAGCTGGAGAATGACAGCTCTAGCAATCCACATGAAAAAAACTGAACAAGGAATTCTCAAGAGGCAAAAATAGGGGCAGTGGTTTACTAGGGACAGATTTCAGAAAACAGGGATTGCCCCTGAAAAATAGTGACAATTGGAGCCCATGCCCCTGGTTGTTGTTGTTTTTTTGGTTTTTTTTGGTGGGGGGGCTTGTAGTTCCAGATTGTGTGCTTAAAAATAATGTGTATTTTCCTCAATCTATTGACTTAACAAAGAATCAACCATTGCAAGAGCAGAATTGTACAACAGCAGGAACCAGCATGGGGTGGGGACGACCCCAATTAAAATGCTAGATGTTGGCAATGAAAGAAAAAATGGCAAACAACAACAACAAAATGACACCACAGCCACCAAATCAGTGTGGTAATCTATTTCTGGGGTTGCAGGTACTTCTGGGTGCCATTTTAAATGTGACAAATGGTGCCCTGTTTCAGATCCCTGGGGTGTTGTTATTGCTTCCTTCATCACAATAGTACTTTGTCAAGAATGTTTTCCAAAAAAATTTATCTTCCCCCCCCTCCCGGAAATAGGTTTGGGATTTGCCTTTTTTATTACAGAGGATGTAGGCGCATAACCCATAAGTGATGTTCTGAGACTAGGAATGACATTTTTCTTTGGTGGGGTGCATATATTGAGCTTGCAGGTCTCCAGTAATATTGCCATCCAAGCAGGGGGAAAAACAACAACAGTATAGCTTGTTTTCCTTTGGGGCCAATTGCAAGAAAAGTAAGTTTCAAGACAATCTTTTTCCTTACAGCTTTTTTAAAGCTGTACACAGCTGAATACAAATATGATGAATATTTGTATACCGCTTTTCAACAAAAGTTCCCAAAATACACACACACACACACACACACACACACACACACACACATATATATATATATATATATATATATATATATATATATATGGCTCCCTCTCCCCAAAGGGCTCACAATCTAAAAAAGAAACATAAGGTAGACACCAACAACACCCACTGGAGGGATCTGTGCTGGGGATGGATAGGCCAGTAGCTCTCCCCCTGCTAAATAAAGAGAATCACCGCTTTAATGAGGTACCTCTTTGCTCAGTTAGCAGGGGACTAAACAATTTGCTCTGGGCTCTGACCTTGACTTGCTCCAAATGGCTAGGCTCTGCCCCAAGTCCTACCCCTATACCAGAATAATTTATTTCAAGAGTTGGTGACCCCAACACCTCCCCCTACTCTGTTCTCACAGGTCAGTGAGGGCAGCAGTTCCACAGTACCACGGGACTTGCTCATGCAATTTTCAACATAATCCTTATGCCCTCAGATCACACCAGCCAAGCATAGTGCTATGCTCATGGACACTAGAATAGCACTGCACCAGTGAAGGCTATCACTTCAGGGGCATATCTAGGGGTAGGGCAGGCAGGGCATGTGCCCCAGGCACCACTTGAAGGGGGGCGCCATTTTGTAAAATTAATTTTTTTTAAAAAATGGCTGCCAAAAACAAAATGGCCACCGTGCATGCTCAAATGGCCTCTGTGAGGCTCTAGGTCATGTCAGGCTTTGCAGAGGCCATTTGAGCATGCACAGTGGCCATTTTGTTTTCAGTGGCCTTTTTTTAAAAAAAGATTATTTTTAAAAACGGCCACTGCACATGCTCAAATGGTCCCTGCGAGGCCCTAGAGGCCAGCGGGGTGAGGGGGAATCTTTGCAACCCCCCCCAGCCTTCAGGAAGCCCCCCAAAGGGGCTATGGGTAAAAATAATAATAATAATAATATAATATAACTGTACACATATTCAGATTGGCACTATGTACAGAGAGGAATCAGGGCTTGTGAATACTGAGCTGATGCTTAAGAGCTAGGATTGTATTCATTTGCTCTTACTTTGTTTCTTGTGATAAGTGAGTTAAATGTGATGTCTTGCTAATATGGCTATTACTGGTGAGTTTGTCTTTGAATCAGTGTGAAACCCTTAATATTAAGGCCCACTGTGAGTTTCTTGCTCTCTTTCTCTCATTTTAACTGTCTTTCTGAAAGACTAGAATATATTCCAAGCAGTGACACAGTTTACTCTGCATATCCTTTAATTATTTACAGAGTATCTGGGAAAAGTCAAATTCTCCATTGATTTTTAAAACTTATGTAATGGTGATGCTACAATTCATAGTAGAGAATTAGACAGGCACTTCTGTTTAGTTTCCCAAGTACACCTCCACATAGTATTTGGGTATTTCACGAGCCCCAGGATACTGGAATTTGTCATTTTCCAGCATTTTTTGGTCTGGCTAAGTCCACTGCTAAAATAGTTTTTGAAATATTAAAAGATTAACAAGCTTGACTTGTATTTTTCAGCTGATATTATGGTAAAGTTATCTGAAAGATGGGTGTCAGATGATTGGACAGGGGGCGCAATATCAGTGTTTGCCCTAGGCACTACTTTCCCTAGATACGCCTCTGTATCACTGGCACAATCCTGACAACACCAGAACTCTGCTGGTGAAGGAGGTAAACTAAATGGAATTGGGTATGGTGGGAGAGGAGTGAAAGCTAGCCAGTCCCCTATGCTTGCTCAGAGGTTTACCCTGAACCCAGTGGTGTAATATTATATCTGTAAAAGAGGCCATATCAGTTGGCACCCTCTCATTTCCGTTAATGGAGCCTCTGGCTGCAGGCCTCAGCTGCTGCCCTGCTGACCTCATGGATGGTTTCTGACAGGAGAAACACATCAGACTCTTCATGGCTGCCTGCTTGTGCATGTTGTGTCTGGGGGTAGGAGATGTCATCATGAAGCTCTTGCCATGTGCTGTTTGATGCCAGTCCTGCATGGCTGCTACAGAAGGCGGTGTCATTAGTTCACAACAGTGTGATGGTGGAAGAAAGCTGCGTTCTGGGGGAGACTGGGAGATTAACAATAGGTGTTACTGTCGCAGCCTTTGTTTCTATAGTGATTATTGTGACCTTGACTTTGCTACTATATGCGTATCGGATCACGGCATTATGCTAGCATCATGCCTGGCAAAGCAGTAGTGGGACTACAAGGCTGGTTTGCCCATCTCTCTGTGAGACTCTTCCACTGGGTCTGACAATAATACTCCAACACACTCCTTTTGTGTTTCATTGCTCCCACACCTTGGTGCTTGCATTGTGGACTACCACAAAGCACATGTAATTCATCTTTCAAGAATTATTCCCTGTTGGGTTGCATGAAGATTCTGTGACCAGTGGATGCAATGGAAGTGGCAGCAGTTTGATTGATAACACCCTTTTTGCTCATCTTAAAGAAAAATCATTGCAAACCCTCTTTAACCTGGCTGTGCGTCAAGCCATTCTTTGCATGTGAGGCTTGCCATTAGTTTGTCCAATAAATTTTAAGCCCCGTTGTGAGGGGGGTTTGACAGTGTGTGATGGCTTAAATGTGGCCCCTCTGTTGATAAATATGTGTCTGTAACTGTACAGATTTTAAAATGCATGGCACATAAAATTATTGATCATGCTGACGGACCCAAATGATTTTTACCTTAGCCTCAGGCTCTATTAGCAATGTGGAAAATTGAAATGGGCTTACAGGAAGGAAGTAGCATAAGACTGAAACGACAGCTGAAGGACCGTCAAGAGGAGAAGTCCTGATGAATGATAATGAGCACAGGCCAAAGATGCAATTATACTTTGGGGTGGTGACTTTGGGGTGGTGGTTAATGAAATCAATGTGACAAGGCATGCCACCACAACAAACTTACTCCTTACTGGGGAAAAGTAAGTGTGTGTGTGTGTGTGTGTGTGTGAGAGAGAGAGAGAGAGAGAGAGAGAGAGAGAGAGAGAGAGAGAGAGCACAGTGGCTAACATCTAGACTAACATTTCATTCATAAAATAATGTTTTGTGTGCACAACAGGAGAGGGGTGATTTTCACTTCTCCCCTTGCCCCCTGAAGCCCTCCTCGGCTATCAAAATTATGTCTTTGCAGGTTGTGAGACCCAGATATGATTCTGGATGTTGGCCAGGGATGCTTTGTTCTCTGTCTGAGTTGAACTGACAGCACAAGAGGTTGTTGAAGTTATTTTAATCAGGGCTGATATCAGGAGTCAGCACGGCCAGGCTGCTGCCAATGGCCACACACTGACAGGATACTGACCACTGGTTCTGGTGTTCTTCTTCTACAGTGTCATTGCCTGTGTACTCCCTTTGGTCAAAATGGGATATGCAAGAGAGCAGCAAGAGCAAGCCATCTGCTTCTTCACTGCTTCTTCACCAGCTCTCTTCCTGGCAAAAGAGCAGAGGCAGCAGTGGCAATTCAGAGGATGAGGGCCTGCTAGAAGAATGGGGACCAAGCTCCACCCCCACCCCCAAATTGTGGAGCATGCATGCTAACAGAAATCACAATTCCATGGCTGATATATCTCATCAGATCTGAACACTAATTCTGAATATGGTCATGCCCCCATTAGAAATTCCATCCAGGTCAGTTCAATTTCTTCTATAGATTTTAGGGTTGTCATCCAATTAGAGGCTTTTTATTAGATTAACTCGCTTCCTTTTAATGTACTAATCAATATCCCAGCTGACTGCAATAAATACGACAGCATCCCAACACAGGAAATATACTGCAGGATATTTAATAAGAGGAACTTTCTCTCAAGCGAATGCCACAGACAAATCATTTTAGTCTAGGAGGAGTTATTAGTCCACAGAAAATAGCAGGCTGGAAAAGTGGAAGTGGCAAAACAAAAAAACAAGGAAGTGGTGAGAAGTAGGAGCAGTGGGGAAAGTGAGGAGTGGATTTCTCCCAATGAATTCACTTATAGTCCTGTAACTTCCACTTCTCCTGAATTCTAGTTTAAACTGGAGAATTTCGAAACTTAATTCTGGAATTGGAGAGTTTGCTGCAGCTTTCTATTTCTTTTGTTCATTTGCACGTTTCCCACCTCTTCATTACTCATGAACACAAATGAATTGATAAAACACTGCAAAAAGCCAAACACTAATTTGTGTATGGTAGGATGTATGATTGCATCAAGTTCCTTTTTGTTGTATTCTATCTAGCAGTCCTTCATGCTTTGTTAAATAGGCATTTGTCCCAGAGGGGATCTTGTAGAGAGTGTGGGGGTTGGAGCCAAAAGGAAAAGGAGGGAGAGAAGGAGAAAAAATAGAGTTGTTTCTGAATAAAGCTGTTAAACAAACATAAGATTGCTTTGTGTTTATGAAGGAAGCAGCTATAAAACACTTGATAAGATTTTGAACCAGCTATGCATGTGAGCCTGCAAAGTTTGTGAAGGTTCCTGCATCTTCATTTCATTGCATTACTGGTTCTATATTCCTGAACTGCTGCATTCTATCATTGCTACTGCTGATTGTTTCTCCAGCTTCTTGACTTGCACACCCCCTGAAGGTACTTTTTCCTTGTCAGTCCTGGACTCTGTCATTCACTGGATGCCCACTGCAGCATGGCTCATATCCCAACATCACCTTTATTCTTGTCCAGCCCAGAAGAACTTGCTCTTAGCTGGAAATAATGGAGGACCTATTCCTGCAATTACCTCCTCACTGTACAGACCCCTGATTTTACTCCAGCAAAGCAGAAGGCTTTATTGCTTCACTGCCTGGGCCCTGAAGGCCAAAGTGTATATATTCATTTGCCCTTTCCTAACAACTTGGAAGGGGATGCCAACCATTATGAAGCTCCTCTTCAAGCCTTAGATGATCATTTCAACCCTACTTTGAATGTGATTGCTGAATGTTACAAGTTCTGTTCTAGATCCCGACTGTCTGGTGAATCTATCAATGAGTTTGTCAACTTTACTGATGAAATGATCAGGGATCATATTTTTTTGAAAATGAACTGCTCCAAACTGCATGAAAAACTACTACTGGAAGGGAAACATTCCTTGGATAAAGTTATAGCGAGTGGAAAATGCTCTTCACTGTGTCAAATCGTTATTTTTGGTACACCAAGCCCAACTTCCTGAAATCCAGGCTGTTCAGTATAAATACTTCCAATCCTGATCTTCTCATAGGGCACTGCTCCAGAAAGCTACCAATGTGGAGACTCTGTCCACAAAGCCGATTTTGCTCACTGTCCTGCACGGAAGGTCACTTGCAACAGGTGCAAGAAAAGGGGATATTTTGCTAAGGTTTGCAAGTCTGCTGTCTACTCCATTACTGATTCACCATATGATTGGGATGAGGTAGAAGAAGCACTTCCTGACAGCGTTTTTAAGTTTGACAGACTCAGAGCCTACTTCTCCACATTGTCACATAAATCTTAATGGCCAGATGATGACTGATTCTGGTTCTCCATACAATATCATTTCCCTTCTGCTTTACAAGAAACTCCTTCCTTCATCTGATCTGCACCTGCAGCCTTCAGAGATCCACCCATGGGGATATGGAGGTTCCCCTATTGCCATAAATGGATACTTCACTGCTGTCCTGGAATACAAAGGATGTAATGCAGAAGAGAAAGTGTATGTTCACAAAAAAAAGGTCTCAATATTGGGCTGGAAACATCAGAAAGATCTATGGATCATGTTAGACCCAAATAGTCTGGAACCCGTATTACAGACTATGGACCATCCATATGCTGATATGACTGCTGATTTTTCGGATGTTTTTGCTGATACTCCTGGCTCTGCCATACATTTCAAACATAAAATTCGGATGAAGGCAAATGCAACACAAAATGAGAAATGTATCCATAGCATTGCAACAACCACTGAAAGAGGAGTTTTCAAGGCTACACTATGCTGACAACATAGAACCTGTTGATTCATCAGAATGGGTGACTTCCATTGTTATTGTACAAAAATAAAATGGTACACTTTGAATCTGCATAGATTTAAGAGATGTGAACTCCAACATGATAATGGATTGTCATCCATTACCCAATATCAATGAAATGCTGCTTACTCTGAAAGAGGCCTCAGTGTTACAACTTTGTCTTCAGCCTATTATCAAATTCCTCTGCTCAAAAGTTCTCACAAATACACAGCCTTGATTACCCCAGAGGATCTTTTTCAGTTCAAAAGACTGCCCCTTGGATTAGCCTCTGCAGCTTCAGTATTTCAACAAATGATGCATCCAATTTTTGGGACTACAGAAAGCATCACTTTCAGGATGACATTTTAGTGTATCACAAAAACATTGAGGAGAATGATGCTAAACTGACAGAAATCTTAAGAAAACTCTGACAACACGGACTTACTATGTCTGCAGAGAAATGTCCATTTTATACACACTCAGTGATTTACTTGGGGCACACACTATCTCACAGTGGCATACACCCCAAAACAGACTTGGTGAAAGCTATTCAGGAAGCACTAGTGCCACACAACAAGGATGCACCTAACTCATTTTTAGGTCTCTGTATTATTCTAAATTTGTTAGACAATTTGCCTCCAAAGTTGCCCCATGTCTTCTTTTTAAAAAGCATGGAGCATTTAAGTGGGATGTATCCTGCGAGGATAGTTTTCAGCCTATAAAATTGGCCATTCCTGAAGATCCTGCTCTCACTTCTTTTGACACCAACAGGCACACTATTGTACGTATTCATGCTTCTGAAAATGGTTTGGGTGCTGTTTTGACCCAGCAAAAAGGGGACAGAGAAGTTGCCTTTGCTTCCAGAGTGCTTACTACAGTTGTGCAATTTGATTTTTGCATGAATCGGGGACAATTTGTGGATTTGATTGTGAATCAAATCACTTTTTAAATGAAGGGGCTGTTTCAAGGTTGAATCGAATCAGCCCTGATTAAGTGGGGATTGATTTGCTTGATTCATGCAGCCATTTTGGTGGGTTTTCCCCCCTTGCAGATTGATTTTTCTGGCACTGGCTTCCAATTGGCTTGAGTTCCCTTTGCTTCTTGGTTAGCTTGTTGTCATTAGAACCAAATGTTGGCATGTGCCTCCACTGGCTGGGTGGGAAGACAGGTTGAGAACATTTTTGGAGGGAATTTCAAAATGTTTTCAAAGGGACTGGGAGGTAGAGAGAGAGAGAGAGAAAGAGGGAGCCCTTATTATTTATTTGATTTGATTTGATTTGATTTATATACCGCCCCTCCAGAAATGGCTCAGGGCGGTTTACAGCAAACAAAAACAATTAAAATCAATTAACAGTTAAAATCAAAACTACCTCATTTTAACAATAAAAATCATTTAAACATTAACAACATTAACATTGAAATTATGCAAGAAGCAGATATATCAGGAGGAAAGAAGGAAGATATGACTTGTTGGTCTTCTTTTCCAGCATTGAGCATATTATTGCTGCTATAACTGTTCTGCTGGATCTGACTGACAAAGGGGAGAAGAAAAAAGAGGGGAATTTCAAAATGTTTTCAAAGGGGATGGGAAGCAGAGGCAGCCCTTACATCAGGAGAGGAGGAAGGAATCGAGGAAGGTTTGATTTTGTGGTTTTCTTTTCTCAGCACTGAGTATAATGCTTTGCTACCTGTTGCTGCTATAACTATCTGGTTTTGCTGGATCTCAGATTGACAAAGGCAGAACTTGGGTGCCTTCCTTCCTTGAGATGTGGTTTGATCTGTTTGTGAGATGGTGTTGTGGCAAGAATTGGACAGTGGTGGCTCTCTGTGTAATATTTCTTGGTGATTCCTGTGATGAGCTCCATGTGTGGCCCTGAGAGTAACTTGTGCTTTGCTCCCTGCTGTGGTCTGCTCTGCAATCTGCATTGGAAAGTCTACTCACTCAGTCAAAATATGGCTGAAAATGCTGTAGTTGAGCTTATGGCTCTACTTGCTGGCTGCTAAGGGTGATGCTGTGCTCTGGCAGCTGTTGCAAGTATGACAGAGTCATAATTGTGTGTGAGAGAGCAACTTGTGCCAATGATGTTATTGTAGCACAGGAACTGGCTTGCAGTGGATTCTGGCTCAGTGATTCCTTTTTGGATGTCTTTGAACGGTGTGTTCAGCAAAATGTGGTGTTGGAATGTTTGGAGGGACTGTGTGCGCTTCTCTTATGCAGTCTGTTTTTCAAGGCAGGGTTGCAAAATGTGTGCACGCTGCTTGTTCTAGAGGGGATCCTGTAGTGAATATGGTAGGGTGGTGGGGCAGAGTCGGGGGGGGGGAGGAGAGATAGGATCAAAAATTGAATTGTTTCTGAAGAAAGCTTAGTTTTAAAAACCTCGCTTTGTGTTTATGAGGGAAGCAGCTATAATATACTCTCTCTTTTTTTGGCTATACTTTACTGTTGCTTGCAGATATTGCATATTGGTAAAGCAGGACAGAAATAGAATCTTGATACAATCATACGTACAATCACATCATTGATTAATTGAGTACTGCTTTGTAAGGCTGTACAGTTGTGTTGGTCCAACAGGTATATCGGACCTGATTTGTCCTCAGGCGTTGTTGGATGGAGTTCTACGCAACAGCAGGGAGCCCTGACAGTAGGAGTGTGAAAACAGGTTCGATGTCAAACTGGTTTGGTTCGACCATTCGGGGTCCAACTGAACCACCGCCCGTTCGGTCTGACCCCGGACCAAACACCCCTGAAAGTTCAGGGGGTTCATGAGCTTAGTTTTGTTTTTTTTAAAAAATAGAAATATATTTTTACCTTTTACTCCCCTTGGGGGAGTTCCTGGAGGTGGCGGGGGGGGGTCCACGAAGGTTCCCCTTCCCCCCGCCGGGCTTCAAAATCACCCCCTCAGCTGGTTCGGCCACTCTTTGACTGGTTTTCAGCCTTCACCAAAATGGCCCAGTGGCCATTATGGAAGAGCGGCTAAACCAGCTGAGGGGGTGAGGGGGAACCTCTGTGGAACCCTGCCTCCTGCTGCCTCCAGGAACTACCCCAAGGGGAGCAAAAGGTAAAATAATTTTTTTTAAAAAAAATTATTTATTTTTTAACAAAACTAAGCTCGCGAACTGAACCGGGGGGGGTGGTGTTTGTGGGGGTGCTGGACCGAACTAGCCCAGTTGGGTTCGAGGCCGGTCTGACCTCAAACTGAACTGGGCCAGCCAGTTCCATGCACAGAACCTCCAACTGAGCTTCCCAACTGTTGGTACAGAACTCAGTCAGAGTTCCAATATTCCTGTCAGGCCTCACTGGAGCTGCTCTTCCCATCCTCTGCCCAAATTCTTTCCTTCCAGGGGCCGCATGGAGGCCAGGAGACAGCAGGCACAATATCTCCTTTGCTCTTACAGAGCACTGGAACCAGCTGCTTCTCTGTTTGCAGCTTTTGGTTTAATATGTCCCCCTTTCCCCCTTACTTTTAGGCCCCCAAATGGCTTGGGGAATTGTGGGATGTGTAGTCCTTTTAAGCGATGCAGCCAAGACCTTATTTACAAGGTACCTTTAGTAGTAGAAGTAAGGTCAGATATGGCATTTTTCAGCATGCACAGGCCTACTGCTTTGGACCCAAAGTTCCTGGTCTCAGAATGATGAGCATTTTGCATCCCCTAGTAAATCAGATCCCATAGCCCCCTCAATTGTTTCAATTTCAATGCCCCCCCACACTATTCGGATTATCTCATCTAACCTCGCCACATTACAGTGAATATTGATTTCCATTGTGAAATTCTCCAAAGGTAGACAAAAGGTAGTTTGTCACTTGATGTGGCACAGCCTACTCATATCATCTTCTGCCTGGAAATTTTGATTACTGTTTCTGTTGCTTATTAGCTGGCACTTGTGTAACTTGCTTGCCCTCTGCCCTCTTCAGTGTCATTAAATGACTGTGTCATTGATAAAATGCTGCTGCTTCTACAAGTAGTTTGTCACTTGATGTGGCATTGATATGTCACCTCTTCTGTGTCATTAAATGACTGTGTCATTGATAAAATGCTGCCGCTGTTTCAATTAAAAGTATACAGAACTGTGAATTATATAGTACAAAATCTAATCTGGAATTTCCCTTTTTGAGGATTTCGGCCAAAAAGAAAAATGGCTTCGGAGGTTTGTGAAAATCTGCATGACTCTGATATCATCAGATACCAATAAGGAGATAAGGGCAGGACTTCTCAAATCTTTAAAATATCCTAAGCTTTGCCATCACTCCCTGAGTCACTGTTGTCCTTGTCCAATATGCCTTCAGACTTTGCCTTCTTGCTTACTGTCTACTATCTCGTACTAGACAAATATCACAGGTTCTCTCCAAACAGTGCAAATAGTGCATTTATTAATATTTGCCATTCCTACAGCCTTGAAGTGCAAAGTGAGGTAAGTTCACATTTACAGTAAGATCAGTTCACATTGTCACATGTACAGAGGCAGAATCCATACATGTAGTCTGGCTATTCCTACTTTGCACCAGATGGTTCACATGATCAAGACCTTCTCTCATACAAATGTGTGCATACAAAGATATGTACATAATATATTACAAAATGGTTGGGGTAGGCTTGTGCACCCCCTAGAAATATCAGTCCAACACTGATCTGATTCTTTTTTAAAAATAGATTGGAGAGGCCGACAGCCTCCCCAACACTTTTGGAATCAGGATCAAGTGAACATTGATCTAATCTTTTGCCAATCTCTATCAGAAACCTCCTCAACTGCCAGGGGAACATGGTTAGCAGTGGCAGTAGCGGGTCCAGTGCAGTGGTGCAGCCCTGAGGGGAGTGAGTGGCCATCATGGCTGGACGAGTGGATTGGCGTCGCTGGAGGGGTGGCGTCGCTGGAGGGGTGGTGCAGCTGGAGGGGTGATGGCCAGTGGCAGTCATGGAGGTGTGTGTGTGTGTGTGGGAGGGGAATAACTCAGAGCCGCACTGGTGAGTGCTTTTAAAATGTAAATGTCAAGGTTGGGAGGCAGGATTTCCAATGTTTGTTGGAAAAGGTTAATTCCCAAACTAATAGGAGGGAGCAGAGTCAGAGTTTGGACTCTCAGAAGTTCTGTCTTATCAGTTTTGGAATTATTGTTGATATTACCAATATGGTTAGCCTGACATGCTTGTTGGATTTATCTGACTGCACAGGCCTCGTTGGGAGTGTGTGGGGCCCACACCCCGCTTGTAGAATGCACACATTGAAGCTGTGTTCAGACGTAACAGGAAACCAGAGGTCTTTTCACCTCCGGTTTTCTAACCTGAATGTCAAAATTCAGGGAGATGAAGTTTGCAGGGGAAAGTGATCTGCAGTTTCCCTCACCAAACTCCACTCTGAACCTTCAGGCAGAGTGGTGTTTCGCCACTGCATACTCCTTTTCTGTGGTGCCAGCGATACATCCAAGCATTGGCACCGCAGTTTGGGCCCCATGGAACTGGAGTTGAGGAAGGAAGCTCCTCCCTCACTGGCCCAATTGGCTGTGCAGGCTGTCCTTCAGGAAAGAAGGAAGCCCACACAGCCAGCTCTCCCTCACCTCTCTGCAGTCTCATGGACTGCAGAGAGTCAACAATCCCTAATGTCTGAACATGGATGGAAGGGAGCGGGGAGGTGGGTATGGAACTGTGAACCCATTGGACCTGCAGTTCTACGTTATGTCTAAACCAGGCCGGTGTGTTATCACACCAAAAGTAATCCATATAGTTCTGCAAAATGGAAACAAAGCAAAAGAGTGACTTGTTCGAGTGATGCAGGGGAACAGAGATGGCAACTCTAAGTTTATTTTGTCCAACACTCTGTCTATGAGAATGCATACTGATGATCTATTTATGTGTTTACAAGCCTGTCAACATGCCCCCTTTAGGGCTTTAAAGGTTAAAACCAGCACTTTGAATTGGGCCCAGACACAGACTGGGAGCCAGTGCCGCTGACAAAGCACTGCTTAGCTTCAGGGAGGTGGCTGTATCATGTGCTCTCATGTGCTGGGCATCCGACATTCCATATTGCCCAGAACTTTGAATTTCATCAAAACCCTCACTCCAGATGGTGTCCGTCTTTAATGAATGATGATTTTGACCCATGGTGACCAAACATTTTGGAAAGTTAAACCCTAAGAATGAGATAATGAGACTCTCATGTACACTGTCCCTCTGTCCCAGTCCCTTGAGGTGGTTTTCCTTTAGTTTGCTGGGCTACATTGCATGTTCAGGTCTGACTCTATAGGCCATAGTGATGCCAATGGATCCTCTTGTTCATCTCTGGAGAAGCATAAAGCCCCACTACATGAGGTGTTTGTGACGTCCACACAACAGGTTGAACATCCTGTTATGTAGACTGGCAAGATCTGTCTTGTGGTTAGATTTTGGGTTTTCTCAGTGTAAAAGGTGGATTTCAGTGGACAGGAACAGAATATGATTCTTTGCTTCCTCAAAAAACATTTCATATTTTGTTCTGAAGTGTGCTCTTTCATTATTTTGGATCAACAGTCTTAACTTTAAAAGCAGTATAGCTCAGTTATTGCATGCATCCTGTTTCTGGATGATGTTCTGATAGAATTGATTTAGGTTTATGGCAAGAAGATCTCAAGACTTAGTTTTACTGTAGACAGCACTGCAGAGAGAATAGAAATGTGGAAAGGTAAGCTGCGTGCTCACTGGGATTTGTACAATCAGATATACTGTTAGTAACATCTCATTCTAAAGCAGGCCTGCACAACATGCGGCCCAGGGGCCACATGCGGCCCACGAGGCCTTTTTTCTTGGCCCCCAGGGCTACACTTCCCCTTCCTCCCCCTGCTGCGAACCTCCTTTAACCCCCCCCCCAATTCCAGCCACTGCACGGCCGAGGAAATGGCTGCGAGTGTGTGTGTGTCCTTCTACCCCCTCCCCTCCTTCCCCTCCCTTCTTCTCCCCGGCGGCAGCAACGACAAATAGCAGAGCAATGTTGGAGCCTGGTATTTCGCCCTGCATTGCTTCCCAACTGCGTCTGCAAGGCACGCGCACCTGCAGTTAAGAGACTTAACTGCGCACGTGCACCTCGCATTTGGGAAGCGACACGGGGCCAAACACTAGGCCCCAGTGTCACTTTGCTATCTGCTGCTGCGTGCTGCTGCCGGGAGGGGGGGGGAGAAGGACACACATGCATCCCATAGCCATCTACACCCCATAGCCATCCCCTCAGCAGCTTGAATCGGCGGCGAGAAAAATGGTGCCGGTGATGAGGTGGGAGGAGGATGCGGGAGGCGGCGTCCGGCAGCCCTACCCTATGAGGGAGCCTGGCGGTGTCGGGCCCTGGCAGAGGGGGCGAGCACAAATGGCAGGCAGGGAGGGAGCCCAGCGGGGAAGAGAAAGCGTTGCCAGGACGGGAGGAGGACGAGGACCTCCGGAATGACGGTGAACGGACTCTCTCTCTCTCTCTCGCCAAGACTGCTCCATTCTCTCGGTCTCTCTCTCTCGGTCTCTCTCTCTCTCCCCCCAAGACTGCCCCATTCTCATTCTCTCTCTTTCTCTCTCTTCCCAAGACTGCCCTATTTTGGGAGAGGTGGAAAGGAAGAACAATGTATTTTATTATGTATTTTGTACAGATTGCATTGTATGTATTTTATTAGAATTTTTAATTCAATTTATTTTATTTTAAATTAAATTAATTCTTGCCCGGCCAGAACTTTAAAAGTTAAATTTTAATTAAATTCATTTTAATTAATTTCAGTTTAATTTGATTTAATTAATTGATTGATATTAGGTGTTAATTTAATAATCAGTACCCTAAAAATTGACTTTGGCCCCCATGAGCCATGACACGGTCAGTTTCGGCCCACCAGGTCATTTGAGTTGTGCAGGCCTGTTCTAAAGGGATGGCAGTGGGTGATGAGATATAGGAAGTATAAATGGACACCACTTGGTTTTTAAAAGCCATGGCTGTAGCCTTATGCACACTGATTTGCAGGGGTGCAGACAGAGGGTAAGCTTGAGGAGCAGCTCCTTATTTAGTGTGTTTTGGGGGAGAGGAAATAATAATAATAATAATAATTTTGATTTCTATACCGCCCTTCCAAAAATGGCTCAGAGCGATTTACACAGAAAATAACAAACAAATAAGATGGATCCCTGTCCCCAAAGGGCTCACAATCTAAAAAGAAACACAAGATAGCCACCAGCAACAGTCACTGGAAGTACTGTGCTGGGGGTGGATGGGGCCAGTTACTCTCCCCCTGCTAAATAAAGAGAATCACCACGGTAAAAGGTGCCTCTTTGCCCAGTTAGCAGGGACATTTTTGAGGGAGATAAAATATTTTTGGGAGGATAGAAGAGTACTTTTAAAGAGAAAAAAACTGTTTAGCATTTTCGGGAGAAAAAAACCATTTCATAGGAGGTGAAAAGGTACCCTCTGGGCTGGCTGAAGCTCAGTAAAATGAGTGTGGGGGGAGTCTTTTCATTTACTTAGGGGGGATCTGCACCATTGTTTATTTTGGAGGGGGCACAGCTCAGTGATGGGTGACATGCTGTGCATGCAGAGGGCCCTAGATACATTCATTTTCAAGTATAACTGGGAAAGATCCCTGTCTGAAACCCTGGATAGCTGCTTGCCAGTAGAATAGACAATTCTGACTTAGATGCACAGCATAAATAGGGGTGCAACAAATGACAAGATAAACTATTAAGTATTATACTTTATATACATATTTAAAATATCATAAAATTTCTTCCTAAGTGGTCTATGTTTTGCGATGCTTCAAGTTACAGGCATTAAAATGAAGGCCCAGAGCTTTTCAGAGGAGAGCTGGTCTTGTGGTAGCAAGCATGACCCCTTAGCTAAGCAGGGTCCACCCTGGTTGCATATGAGTGGGAGACTAGAAGTGTGAGCACTCTAGGATATTCCCCTCAGGGGATGGAGCTGCACTGGGAAGAGCATCTGAGTTCCCTCCCCTGGCTTCTCCAAGACAGGGCTGAGACTGAGAGAGAGTCCTGCCTGCAACCTTGAAGAAGCTCCTGCCAGTCTGTGTAGACAATACTGAGCTAGATGGACCTATGGTCTGTGTCAGTATATGGAAGCTTCCTATGTTCCAGTGGACAGTACCACACAGATACTGGACAATTTGCAGGGCAAAACAAGACTCCCACTCTCCTTTCTACAGTAATTCACTGATCCTACAGCTTGAAATGTACACACGATTTGACTGTTTCTCAAGAAAACAATAAATATGTTGCTTATGTCAGGAAGGGATGTTTTGTTTAGGGCTGCTTCATACAACCTCCTGAAAATAAGTAAGACATGTACTGAAGGTTCCCAGGAAATACATGCTCCCAGCGCATGTGTCATTTGAACCCACCAACCTCTATTTCTGGACTTCTGCCCAAACGTTGCTGATAAATTGGGAAGAGAATCTCAGGCAGAAGGAAACCGGTTTTGAGAGCTAAAATTGTATACTGCATAATTTGAGTGTGTAATTTTCAACCTTTGCCTCAGACATACAAATGCCATGTACTAGCTTTGCCTAGATGGACCGACAGTCTGAGTATGAAGTAACTTCATCTGTGACTTTCTTCTAAGTAAATGAATTTGATTTGATTCCGAGTAAATGCACATAGGATCAGGCTGCACACTGAAGTAGCAAATTGACCAAAATAAATCAGTGATGAGAAGAATAGCCCCTGCAAAACTGTCAGAATTTGCTGATTGAGCACCAAAATATATTGAAAATAAATCTATCTTTGTGTGCTATCCATACATCTATCATCTATCTAATTTATTTCATTCATATACCACGCATTCACAAACATTTCAGGGTGGTGTGCAGTCAGAAATAAAACCATTTAAAATATTGACATAAAATTAATTTAAAACCATTAAAACCACTTAACTAGTATTAAAAGCCAGGCTGAAGAGCTGGGTCTTTATGAAAGGGATGATAACCCTCTTATGCCCATGAAAAGCACATTCCACCATGTAGAGGCAGCTACTGGGAAGGCCAGATCCCAAGCTCCCACCACACGAACTGGTGACACCCAAAGACGGTCCTCTTCTGATGATCTAATGAGTGGTGGGGATCTTGCGGAAGACAGGCAGTATCTCAGGTAACCTATTTTGCCCAGAAAAATATCCAGATTTTTTTTAAAATTTGATTTTAAGGTGAATTTTCAACTCTTGCTTATGTTGTTGTTTGTCTTTTTGAGTGGGGGAGCTCCTTTTTCTAGGAACTATTTATAGGAAGGCAATAGATTGACTCATCAAAGCATCCATTTTTAGACAGTGATAAACTTAAGCTAACTGTAGCATGATTGATAGCTCTTAGCCTGGGAAAATGATATTACTAATTAAACTGTGAGACATTAGGCATGCTGTAAAAACACAATTTTATCCCATGCAATGAAGTGGCGAAGTCCAAATTATTTGCTATGATTGCTTGTGAAGAAGATGCCTCTGAAGTTTTAAGTGATGCTATAAATTGTCCCAGATTTTATATCCGCTGAATGTTTCTCATAGATGAGACTGGATAAAACTTTAAAGCAGTGGATATCATTTTCAAGGATTTTTTGGGAGGACTGAGGAAGATAGAACTCTTCAGGAATGTTGTGCTGGCTGCATTATATATGACTGCACTTTGTAGCTGGAAAAATTATTAGGCGGCATTTCATTGCTTAGGTGAAAGATGAGTACACTTCACTATGTAAAGTGTGAATGTGATGAACATGTGTGTATATATTACACAGATGTATTCATCAGAGACCTGTAATTGGTGGCAATCTGCAGTTTTTGTCTACCACTGATTTATAGATGGATGAATGGATAAATAGATGTGGTTGATGGTATATTTGGTGACACCCTCTGTATAATGTGTAAAATGATCCTTAAAATGGTGACAGTGTTGACTAAATCATAGTGATGGAGATCACTATTGGGCTGTTGTCAAGGGCCCAGCACCACAGTGCCCTACAACTGCTGTGCCCTACAAGAATGACTTGGCCCATTTAGCAACTGATGATTGCCAGCTGGTGCTGCGCTGGTGCTACAGCGGAGGGACAAATTTCCTCCATCTCTCCTTCCTCAGAAGCTATCTGTGACTCCTGAGAACGTGTCCCTGAAGATCACGCAGCCCTCATGGACATATTTTTGGGAGTCACATGAGGCTTCAGAAGAAACAGGAGATTGCAAAAAATTGCCTCTCCCTTGTAGGACTACCCAGCGCAGCATTAGTGGCACCAGTACTGTGTTACTCTGGAAATTGGCCAATGTTTTTTATTGCTTATTTTTCATGTTTCATTATTTGTAGTGGCTTACATACCATACAGTGTTCCACTAATGGAAGAGCATGGCATGCACATGCTGGCTCAGTGTGGCTCCAAACTGGATCCTTGCTGCTTCTCAGCTTGCAGAGTTTCCATGAATCCCACTGGGACTAATTGAAACAAGATCTCTACAGTGGTGAGGCAGTTCTTAGGAGCCACAGAGGCTCAGTGAGCTCAATAGCAGCAAGAATCATGTGGAGTCAATGTGTGTAGTTCACTCTTCCATCCGTGGGGTGCTGCACAGTACTTAAGCAAATGTTTTTAACAGTGTAAGTGCTTAGTTATCTACTGAATGAAAGTGGAATGTAAACTTACAAAATAAAGTAAAACATGAAAGATAAATATTCATATCCCTGTACTAGTTTTTACTAATATTCTTTGGGGGCTTTACAAATATTAGCAGACCTGAGTCCGATGTGCTTTACTGGGCACAGCTGTAACTGTGTAGTCTCTTGTTTCCTCTTGTTTTCTGAAAAGATTACAAGCCTAACAAAGAATTTTCTTTAAGCATTAAATGTAGTGCTGGGATATAATCACAAGAATGGAGGCAGAGGAAAAAATGAGATCTCCTTGCTGGGTGTTATCTTATCAGTTTGGAAGTCCTTATCAGGGCCAACGGATATTGTTGTAATTATATTTCTAAAACCTTTTCCTTGATAGAAAATTATTTTCTCCTGATTAAGCCCTGGCAGTCCTGATATGGCATGGTTGTGTAAAATTAATGTTGAATGAGCTGCCAGAAGTTTTATCATTTCATCTTTCATTATCTGTCTGGTTTAAATCATGTCCTCCTATTCTGATTCTTTTTAATATTCATTTTGTGTAACTGAACAACGGATTTCAAAATCAGGCTTGATCAGCATTCCAATAGTGATTAATTGGCACATTATCTCTTTCTCTGCTTTCTTTCCCTCCTGCCCATGTTTATATATGCACATTAAAATGTATATGTTACAGTGGCTGTGATTTGAATGGAAAATGTGCAAACATAATATCAATTATTGCTTATGCATATGAAGGCATGGAGAATGTGAACATACAGGAACATTGTTCAATATGGATAATTTATGGAATTTATGTATGTTGGCCATTCAGCATATGATGCTGCCATATCCTGCATCAGGCCATTGGTCTATCTAACTCTGTATTGCAAACAATGAGTGGCAGTAACTTTCTAGGATTTCAGACAAAGGGTCTTTCCTAGCCTCACCTGGATATATCATGGACTGAACTTTCTACATGCAGGATATATGTTCTGCCACTGAGCTATGTCCATTCCAGCGGTGCAGCTAGGTAATTTTGGACCCTGGACCTAATGGACGTCTGCCCCCACCCTGCAAAATAAGCATCCTCTACACACACACACACACACACACACACACACACACACACACACCATGGTTTCACACAGTGTTCTTAACAAAACCCACTGTGGAATATACTAGTGCTTCCATAAACACACACACACACACACACACACACACACACACACACACACACCATGGTTACAGAGTGAGACAAACCTGGCTGAAGTGGAGATCAGCAGAAGAAGCCAGGACGACTGAGGACACTAGCAGGGAGAAGGCAGTAAGCTCTGTGCAGCACTCACCACTCTTTGGTGCCTCTTTGGCTCTGTCCCTATGGGGTTTCCTACACCTACTTGCTGCCCAGAAGAGCTAGGGATTGGCAAACAGGCAGGAAGGAATTCAGGCAGAGAAGCAGCAGTGCACACATCTGGTATTCTGTCTCAGCCAGCCAACACCTGCCGAACAGCAGCCTGCGAATGCCAGGTTGCGAGCATGGAAGAATCTCCATTGGTGCCCATGCTGGTGGCGGGGTGGGCCAGAGAGGAATTTCTGGTGGCCATAGGAGCATGGCTGGGGCCCCCTGGGAATGGGGCTCACACGGACATGGGACCAAGGTCCAGCGTGAACAACATCACTGGTCTCTTCCAATATACCCTATGCTGTCCAGGAGTATTAAGGAACTACTTCCATGGGACTGATTCTCCCCAAGACATGCTTCCTGCTTCAGAAAACTCTAAAGTAGGCTAATGTATGCCAATGTGCAGTAATCTATTTGATAAGCTTTGTATATAACATTGGCAAATCTAGGTTTGAATCTTTGCTCGGACATGAAGTTTATGGAGCAGGCCTACTCAACTTTGGCCCTCCTGCAAATGTTGACCTACAGCTCCCATAATCACTGGCTGTTGGCCACTTTGGCTGGGGATTATGGGAGCTGTAGTCCAAAAACAGCTGGGGGGCCAAGTTGATCAGGCCTTTCATGGAATGAACTGGAGCCAGTCATTATCTCCTGAAGGACCACCTTCTCCCTTATGAATTTCTAGAGTTTAAGATCTATCCCAGAGGCCCCTTTTGGGGTGTCATCACTTCCCAAGTTTAGGTGGAGGGTGAGTGGGAAGATAGAGGCTCTTTTCCTAGCTGTGACTGTTCCTGCTGCTATAAGACTTATGCCCCCATGAAGCTACCACCAACAGTTCCAGATTCCAGTTCACCAGCACCTGCATAGCAGATCGTGATGGAGTTGCCAAAGCCACCATGTTCAAATAGGGCAAGCTTGCCTTATATCTCCATCTTGAATTACAAGCTGCAAAAGGAGAAAAGCTTTTGTTTCCATTTGCCTCTTCAACTGCAGCAAATTCAGGAGTGAGAACTGAATGTTGCCTCTGAAAGCATGCCCCAAGAGTCACTGAACTCTGTTGGCCACTACTCAAACATAGCACTCAAACTATCTCTAAGAGTTTGATGGACTTTGCCTACAAACCTCAGCTCTTGAATCCACTGCCTTGTCATGCTTCTGATCACAAACTGGCAACCTTCAGAAATCAAAGTCACCTGTTAATGTTCATAGTATGTTCATAGTATTTCTTATCATGCTTCAAGATTGTATATTACCAATCCATATTATTGATTGTTATTGCTTATTATTGCCTTTTGTCTATTAATACTCCATTCTCTATTGCATATACTGTGTGTGTGTGTGTGTGTGTGTGTGTAGTTTTCAAGAAGAATTGTTCTTTGCTAATTGCCAATCCTATTGAATGTTTTCTGAGCAGTAGTTACAGCAGCATTTTGCCTGCATTGTTCTCATTGTAGGTTAAATTGTTTAGCTTGTACTTACCTTAAAGTTAAGATTCTAATAGTCCTCTATACCCCTCTATGAACTCTTTCTCTGCTATGGACTTATAGACAATCCAGCGTATTAAGCTCTATTCCCATCTGTATCATTCTCTATCTCCTACCGTATTTACCTTAAAAGGTGGAGTACCACCTGTGCTTTTGTACCACCTGTATGTAGGTGGTTTCTACCACCTGTACGTAGGTGCAGGAGCAATCCAAATAGGGTAGACAGGCTTTCAATGCAAAACATTTAACATTTTTTAGAAAGCCGTCAAAATTTACAATCTGCTCAGGAAATTAACAAAGTAAGTAATTTACATAGGGAATTTGGTAGAGCAGACTTGCTTGCGAGAACCTTTAACATTCTAAAAAGTGTTAAATGTTTTGCATTGAAAGCCTGTCTCCCCTATTTGGATTGCTCCTGCACCTGTGGACAGGGTATCCTTTGGTCCAAAAATCCCTTAGCAGGACATGAGTCTAGTGCTATGTGTCATAACAGGAGGCACCTGCACCTTCCCTAGGCAAGTCTGGCCAGCAGCAGTGCTTTGATAATCCAGGAGACCTGTCCAGACATTTTTGTGCTCTGGCACTTTGAAAGGTTGACTGTAGGATGCTCTTTAATTGTCTGCTTTCAGTGCTTTGTGTGGTTTTATCTTATTTTAGAATTATTTCTATAGTTGTTTCAGTTGAACTGTTTTATTGGGTTTTTATTGCTATTTTGTATTAAATGTTGCAAACCTCTTTACATATGTTATAATAGAATAGGCAGTACAGAAATATTTTAAACAAATAAACACTATCTCAGTCTAAATTACTATGCTGGGTTGAGGATAAAATGGGGTAGCTCCATGTATGCTGTCCATAAAATTCTTCCAAAAAGATAGGAACATAGTAAGCTGCTATATACTGAGTCAGACCATTGGTCCATCTAGCCCAGTATTGTCTACACAGACTGGCAGTGGCTTCTTCAAGGTTTCAGGCAGGAAGTTGCAGGCTTCTTCAAGGTCTCAGCCCTATCTTGGAGAGGCTAGGGAAGGATCTTGGAAGCTTCTGCATGCAATCATGCAGATGTTCTTCCCAGAGTGGCTCCATCCTGAGGGAAATGTCTTGAGAGTGTTCACACTTGTCTCCCATTGAAATGCAAACCAAGGTGGACCCCGCTTGGCAACGGGGATAATTCATGTTTACTACCACAAGATGAGCTCTCCTTTCTCTTCAAACATGCAAAGAGCACTCAGACGATGTTATGCTCTCCACATACGCGTCACTGGATCTCCTCTCACTTCTGAAATATGAAGACAAATTGTTGGAACTTCGAACAATGGGTGAACAGGGATGAATGAATTAACTGTTTAGCTATGCAACAGGTACAGCTTAGAACATATTGTTCTCATGTCTAGCCCTACCCAGGTAGGGCTGGCCATGAGAAGCACTGGGATCACTCCCAATCTTGGCACTCCACTCCCAGGTAGCCTGGGTTTAAAATCCAGGGTAAAAGTGGGGTAATAGGATGCACGCATGCCTCCTACCTCACTGCCTGGTTCTGTGGGTGAAGGGGCTGCTTGCAGCTCCTTTCTGGCTGCTGGCTGCTATGCTTACCATTGAGGTCAGTGGAAGGAGTGTCCCAGCAGCTGAAAGATATCCCAGTGCACCATGCTGCTTGCACAATGCATTGTGGGATATCTGGTGGCCCAGCTGCACAAGCAGCAGAGCTGGGTCATGTGGAGGGAGGCAGGTAGCCCTTCCCCCAGCCCTCCCCAGTCCCAGCTGACTGAGTAACGTGAACGACCTCATTGTATATTTGGGTGTAATCTGCTGTAAGTCCAGAGAAAGCACTGTAACAAGGAGTTATAATGAAGGGAAAGGTGTTGCCCATTTCCCCTTTGCTCTGTTGTTGGTTGGACTTTCTAGGAGTCCCCCCCTCTTTTTCCTCTTTCTGTCTCTCAGATGTGAGAATCAGCATGTTCTGTACTGACCTCTCCTTTGCCAAGCTATACCCATAAAAGTTGACTTAAGTACTGAGAAAAGCTCTGTTTAAACTCCCACTGGTGTTTCTTCTTTGGTCTGTAAAAGGCAAAACACACTCTACAACATGAATGGGGTGGCAGATGTGTGACTAACTGTACGTCTCTGCAGATCTGCACATACGTACACTATACGCAGACTGTACGTGCATTGTATGTCCAATAAGACTTATACCTTGGCCTGATCTATCATGGGGTTGTTGCAAGGATAAAATGGATTACTCCCCATATGCTTGTTTCATTATCTAAAACTCTGCTCTAGATCCTTTTGCCATCTGAGCTTCAATGACATTTAATAGGAGCACAACCTATTGTAGCACAGTAAAGGTAAGGTAAAGTTGTGCCATCAAGTTGGTGCAGAGGCGTATCTAGGGAAAATAGCGCCTAGGGCAAGCACTGAAATTGCACCCCCTGTCCAAGCATCTGACACCCATCTTTCAGATAACTTTACCATAATATCAGCTGAAAAATACAAGTCAGGCTCGTTAATCTTTTAATATTTCACAAACTATTTAGCAGTGGACTTAGCCAGATCAAAAAAATGCTGGAAAACTACACATTTCAGTATGCTGGGGCTCATGAAATACCCAAATACTATGTGGAGGTGTACTTGGAAAACTAGAAGTGCCTGTCTAATACTCTACTATGCACTGTAGCATCACCATTACATAAGTTTTAAAAATAAATGGAGAATGACTTTTCCCAGATACTCTGAAAATAATTAAAGGATATGCAGAGTAAACTGTGTCACTGCTTGGAATATATTCTAGTCTTTCAGAAAGACAGTTAAAATGAGAGAAAGAGAGCAAGAAACTCCCAGTGGGCCTTGATATTAAGGATTTCACACTGATTCAAAGGCAAACTCACCATTAATAGCAATATTAGCAAGACATCACATTTAACTCACTTATCACAAGAAGTAAAGTAAGAGCAAATGAATACAATCCTAGCTCATAAACTTCAGCTCAGTATTCACAAGCCCTGATTCTCTGTACATAGTGCCAATCTGAATATGTGTACAGTGTTTTATATTATATTAATTTTAATTTTTTTTTTAACCTGTAGCCCCTTTGGGGGGCTTCCTAAAGTCTGTGGGGTTTTTTGTGTGCAAAGGTTCCCCCTCACCCCGCTGGCCTCTAGGGCCTCACAGAGGCCATTTGAGCATGCACAGTGGCCATTTTGTTTTCGGCAGCTATTTTTTAATTTTTTAAATTTTATTTTACAAAATGGCGCCCCCTTTAAGTGGCGCCCGGGGCACGTGCCCTGCCTGCCCCACCCTAGATACGCCCCTGAGTTGGTGTCAACTCCTGGTGATCACAGAACCCTGTGGTTTTCTTTGGTAGTATACAGGAGGGGTTTACCATTGCCATTTCCCTCTAAGTATGAGATGATGCCTTTCAGCACAGTAGTAGCAGCAATCTCTGCTAACATGGCAGCTACACTGAACTCCTTCACACACAGAACACTGTGTTGCTTTTTCAAGAAGCCTTTGCGATTGGCTGATGATAATGTTTTTTAAAATATATGTTTTTGCTGGTTGCAGAATTTGGGTTTTGTTCTCTAACATGTCTTTGCTTTGCAGCCATTTTATTTTATTTTACAATAATAGCTGAGATCCAGACTAATGCTGCACTAGTGCATTCATTTTGCACTAGTACAAGGTTGTTGTGCTAGCTAGTTCTGCTAAGTTTGGAACTTCTTGTCCAGACTAGTGTTGTAGTGGTGCAACAGGTACTCTTGCACAAGCCACTGTTACGGCTCTTGCTTAGTCTATATGTATTGCAGGGATCGGTGCAAAGCTGCTATCCTAGTTATACAAGTGCAATGCTTGCACAAAGGGTCCAGGAGCACAAAAGATTGAATAATACTGAGTATCCCCATAGCTATATGACCAGCTTGTGTGGATGCAACTTTGATCATTGCACTAGCACAGCATTAGTCTGGATGTCATCCCTTTATTTTTTTCCTTCATTGTTGTAAGCTGTTTTTGTAGGAAAGAGAGAGTATATAAGAACAGAGCATAAGAACAGCCCTGCTGGATCAGGCCCAAAGCCCATTTAGTCCAGCATCCTGCTTCACACAGTGGCCCACCAGATGCCTCTGGGGAGCCCACAGGAAAGAGGTATGCGCATGCTCTCTCTCCTGCTATTGCTCCCCTACATCTGGTATTGAGAGGCATCATGCTTCTGAGGCTGGAGATGGCCCACAGCCACCAGATTAGTAGCCATGCTAGACCTGTCCACCATGAATCTGTCTAAGCGCCTTTTAAAGCCATCCAAGCTGGTGGCCATCAGCACATCTCATGGCAAGGAATTCCATAGATTAAATATGTGCTGTGTGAAAAAATGCTTCCGCTTGTCAGTCCTAAATTTTCTAACCTTCAGTTTCAGGGGGTGACCACTGGTTCTAGTGTTGTGAGAGAGGGAGAAATTTTTCTCTCTGTCTACCCTCTCCACTCCATATATAATTTGATATACTTCAATTACGTCTCCCCTTAGTCACCTCTTTTCCAAGGTAAAGAGCCCCATATGCTGTAGCCTAGCCTCATAAGGAAGGTGCTCTAGGCTCCTGATCACTTTGGTTACCCTCGTCTGCACCTTTTCCAGTTCTACAATATCCTTCTTAAGATATTGTGTATATGTTTTCTTTAAAAAAAAATGCAACCCAAGTTCCTTGGAGGACAAATGAGATACAGATGTCATTAAATACATGTATTCAAATAAGCCAGTCTTGGGAACTGGCAGAATAGCTTCAGATTTAGGTCTCAGATCTGTGTTTTATGGACCATCTACCCTGCTCTAATGTAAAGGAGAATGTTTGCATACTTTGTAAAGCAGCTAGGTTGCATGTGCACATGTATGCACACGTGTGTGTGTGCACACACACTCACACTCTTGCCGTGAATTTTCAGGATCTCATTAAATTTCTTTGTCTGTCACTGACCTAGACTATAAATATAGGAAATAGAAGTTCCATTGGGATTCTCCCTGAGCGAATCAGGCTAATTCATAAAAAGTACTATTGTATGTTTCTCCTTGCAATGCCTCAGCAGGTTTATGGAGCTGTTCAAATGAAAGGCTCATTAGGGACCTAATTCATCTCACATTGTGCTACAAATATGGAAGCGAGAATTGCAAGGACAATGGGGCACTCTCTCACTTGGGGGAAATTGGAGTAAGTGCCATTAAGATACACTCACATTCCTAATGTCGTTGAGGAGAAATCTAACAAAACCAGACTGCTACGTATTCCTTAATCAGACTGAGGATGTAATACCAACAGCTTTTCCCCCCCATTTCTGAAAGATAGTTGTGAAGATAAATTTCCATTACTTGACAGGCCGTTGGGAGGGACTTTTAATGAACAATATAAATGAACATGCCATATGTTTTCTGTAATGGTGATCGAAAAGCCCTTCCCCCATTTTTGCTACTGTGGTGAAAATGGGAGACCAGTTTCTCCTTCTTCAGGAGAGTGAGGTGAATTTCTGAACATTTTGGAAGGATGTTTACCAGCAGCAGTGCAGGTAACCATCCCTTTATTTTTCCCCCTTTGCATTATACTACTCCATGTTATGTCTGTGTAGCAGTGTCAGTAGCTGTGCTACAAGCACTATAGGACTTCAAGGCTGCTATCTTTTTTTTAGCCCCAGATGCATAGGGAGTGACACAACCTGGTGGTCTCATAGGGGGCTGCCATTTCTTTTCTCAAAATGTACTGGGAATGACACAACATCATAAGCCTGAGTCAAACATTGTCAAAAGCCCCACTGCAGACGTGTACAGTGGGGCAAG
This sequence comes from Hemicordylus capensis, assembly GCF_027244095.1. Lineage (NCBI taxonomy): Eukaryota > Metazoa > Chordata > Lepidosauria > Squamata > Cordylidae > Hemicordylus > Hemicordylus capensis. The sequence goes on along the minus strand of NC_069657.1, from coordinate 155,327,842 downwards.
GCGGGAGGAAGCCCTGCTTCTGCTGCATCACTCAACCACATGCCCCATGCTCATGGTTATGACAGCACTGAAGAGGGAAGAGCACGCCCTGTGATGGTGGGCACATCCATAATTGTGAGGGTGGATCGTAATTATGAGCAGTGTGGTGCTTGGGTGAATGGCTCTGCAGGGGCAGGACTTCTTCCCCCTTTGCCCCACTTTACATGGCTACAGTAGGGCCTTTAAAGAACATGTGAAGGAGGTTAGAATCTTGAATCATTTATGTAGTGTTACAAAAAATGGTGGCTGGAAAAGGTCAGCCACCTGGAACACCTACAATGCTTCCTGTTGCTGCAGCCACCTGCACAACACTGTGGCTGTCATCCTAACACTCTGCACACGGTCACCTTGACACTTCTGAAGTGCAGGTATATTTGTGCACAAGCACGGTGATTTCATTGCTCTCCCCATGCTTTGGAAGTGCTGTTTGGCAACAGAAATCTGTCCCTGGAATCACATAGCCCTCAGGGATGTATTTATGTCAAACTGCACTACCAGAGCATGGGGAGAGCAGCACAAATCATTGGACTCTTGTGCAAGTGCACCTGTATTTCGGAAGAGCCAAGGCTAGTGCTGTACCCATGCTGCTGTTAGGCACATGTGTGCAGCATTAAGATGTCATCCAGTGTGAGGCAGAAACAAGAGAGAAAGAAATAGATGTACTGGATCACTGTCAGTAAGCAACACATCCAGAACTATCATGAAAAATCAATGAAAGTAGTCGTGGTGAATTTATTATGACCATAGACCAGCACATAAAAAGAAGCATTCACAAATTAATATCATAGGCCTACACAGTGGGAGCAAGACAAACCGCTCAGATCACGTATACTACCTGATAATGATGATGATGATGATTTTGATAATAAGATACAAGCATTAAAATAGGGCTACTTAACCAACAATCTGTGACAGGCAAAAGCAGCTGCACAAAACGTGGCCAATTTGTGAGCTCTGATCAGAGAGAAAAGATACATTTCCTCGGCCCTACCTGGAATTTTATATAGAATGGATGTAATAAAGACTGAGTGCATATCACAATAAAAAGGGCAATGTAAAAGAAAATGCTCTAAAGATTCAGCTTCCCACATCACATCTCTCCCCACCTGCCCACCACCAATAACAAGGACATATAACATATGTATGTTGAGGGACCCTCTGATATCTCTCCTCCAAAAGACCAATTGGCAACATGTTGAATCAGGCTAATGTAAATGCTCTATGAAATTTTGGAATTAAGTTGGATAGGTAGCTAGCAGGTGCCAAAGCATTTCTAGTAGCCTCTAGAATGGGATATCTAGAAACTAAACTTAAATATCACTTGTTCAATAGGATTCCCATTAATTTGCCATCTGTGTTGACTGGCATTCTAGCAAAGACCATGATTTTAGTCTTATTATAATTAATTGTTTAAAGTTCATCATTTCAATGAAATTTATCCCCCATTTTGAAAGACTGGGACTCAGTGAAAGTGATTTTAAAAAATGGGTAACCTCTAGTTACTTAAATAGCCTTTTAGTTCAGTAGCCTTTAACTGAAGGCTTTTCCAACATGGAGAAGAAAGTAGAATAATATGGCTAAGCCCCACCCCTAATTTACCTACGTACACTAGTATGTCCATGGAATCAGTGCACATACAATTGTACATGAGTAGGCTGTCTCCACATGATTGAGAACCACGTGTGAATCTAATACTCAATTTTTTTCTCCTCCAATGGAAAGTAAATTGGATAGAATCAAGCTTCAGGTGTGGGATAATTGTGTGTACTAGGAGAACTACAATTTCTAGGTCAGAAATTGAATTTATCAGATTTCTGTGTATTCTTAATGTGTGACAAAAATCTCAAGTATGCCAAGGGAGCAATCTCCGAAGCACGGTTGCCACTCAGGCTCCATTCTTTTCAATAAGACTTTTGTGAGCACCACCCTCCCATGATTCCCATCAAAATGAATGAATCTTATATGGGATAGATAGAATTTGTTTTCAGATTTGGGGAGGGATTAACTTGTTTCTGGACTAATCTTTTTAAGCTCCTGAAAATATTCTTTCACTCCTTTTAGCTAACAGAAAATACTTGGCTCTCCCATTTAAACTACCGCTATCCATCTCAGCAAACTGTCCAGCTCCAACTTAAATGTTTCCCATTTTTCTTCCCTGTCCATATGTTGTGCTTTCAGGGGCCTATTAACATGAGTCTAACAGACTTATTCTACTATAGGGATCTTTCTAAGAGTCTGAAGGAGGCAAAGGAATGGGGGGGGGGGAGAGAGACGTAGGCTTTATGGAGAAAGATCAGCAGTGACTAAATACATGGATAGCCAAGTGAAGGGGGGATTCTGAGCCCACATGCTTTGAAGATTAGGCCAGTTCAGTAACCTAGTTTAAAAGAAAAACTGTCCTTTTTCACCTTTAAATTCCATATATGCACAGAACAATACAAGCCATTGAGATATCAACTCCTCCTAGGCATACAAATCAGAAAGCTTTCTCACATTGTACAGATGACAGCAGAGGCCAAAAGAGATATTGATGATTTAGAAATTTTAATATTTTGCATATTTTTTTCTGGAGGTAGTTCTTGACAGTGTTTTTGTCCTGTCCCAGCTCATGAATAAGAAACTTTGAGGTCTGGAATAGGGATGTGCGTTTCATTTCGGATACAAACCGTTTTGTGCACAAAACAGGCCATTTCGGCTGTTTTGTGGCCAAAACAAAACACCCAATGCTCAAAACAGAAAATTTTGTAGCCAAAACAAAACGTCCCTGTTTAGGATACAAAACGTTTTGTTGTTTCGGCTGTTTTGGAACTCCATTTTGCAATTGCAAAATGTCTTTCTCCTTCAGTCTCCATTTTGAGTTTTGACATCTGTTTGAATTTCCAGCCCTTGCAGCCCGCTGATTGGCCAGCGAAAGCATGGGCTGATCTGCTGGCAATTGCCTCCTTATTCCTTTAAAGCAAATTTAAGGGTAAATTTTACCCTCATTGGCTAGTGGGGCAGTGTGCATTTACCCTCATTGGCCAGTGGGGCAGTGTACATTTCATTGTTGTTGTTCCACACTGTTGTGTGTAGATCAATTGCATTTTGGGCGGGGGGGGGGATGTGGATGTGCATGACCTTTGGAAATCTGGCTGATATTTTCCAAAGCTCTGCTGTTGATGTGTGATGTTGATGTTATTTGGGGTGGATTTGGGGCAGAAAGAGGGCTTTGGGGGCGGAAGAGTGGTTCAGGAGGTAGTGCCCTAATGGGTACCTGCTGCCACACAGATTCCAAAGGAATTGGGGAAAGGGCTGATTTTTAAAGAATTTCCAAAGTTGACATGACTTTGGGACAGATTCGGGGCAGAAAGGGGGCCTGAGGGGCAAAAGAGTGGGTTGGGTGGCAGTGCCCCAAGGGCTGCCTGCCACAACCCAGATTCCAAAGGAATAGGGCAAAGGGCTGATTTCTTAGGAATTGTTGAAGTTTATGCTTTTAAAAGGTTTTTTCCCCCTAGGGAATAATGGAGGTTTCTGCAGATCCATAACTCCACCTGGGGGGCACTGGGGTGGCCGGGAGCAAGTGGTGGTGTAGTGCACATAGAGTGCCAACCACCCCCATGGATTGCTAACCCATGGGGTGCTGGGTTTTGTTGTTTTTGAGGTGTTCTGAGTGTAGATTCTCTGGTAGCATATGAGATTTTCAATGACAAACCACGAATCCACTCTCATATGCTACCAGAGAATCTGAATCTACACTCAAAACATCTCAGAAACAACAGAACCCAGTACCCCATGGGTTAGCAACCCATGGGGGTTGTTAGCACCCTATGTGCTCTACACTGCCACTTGCTCTGGGCCACCCTGGTGCCACCCAAGTGCAGTTATGGGGCAGGAATTATGGAGGTCCATCATTCCCTATGGGGAAGAACTTTACAGAGATACAAACTCCATTGCATCTTTAAAAATCAGCCCTCTGCCCAATTCCTTTGAAATAATTCTGGCAGCTTCCTTGCCCCCACTGGGCACTACCACCCACCCTACTCTGCTCTGAGCCAGCCCTTTCCCCCCAACATGAACCTATACTTTTGCTGAAAGCTCCATTCTTCCCTATGGGAAAAATCCCATACTTCAAAAATTCACCAAAAATCAGCCCTTTGCCCAATTCCTCTGAAATTTGGGTGGTAGTTTCCACCCATTGGGCACTACCACCACCACCCACTAGTTTTTCCCCGGAGCCATTTTTTAAAAATCCAAAATGTTTCGGATTCGGATTTTGCAATTTTGAACAAAGAACAAAATTGGGGTGTTTCGGATTGGCTGATTTCGAACAAAGAACAAAATGAAGGTGTTTCGGATTCGGGCCAAAAACAAAACAGAAAAACAAACAAAATGCACATCCCTAGTCTGGAAGGCATTAAGGTAAGGCAAAGAGATTTGAGTTGCAGCACCATGGACAGCTCCTTAGGACTTCTTGGTTCAATGGCTGTCAGAACTCTTAAATTTGAGAGCTCATTTGAGCTCAGGATACAACAACAACAACAATTTACATCTGAACATCGGCTATCCCTCTGGGGTCACACAACCCTCAATGTCATATTTTTGAGTGGCACAGAGTGCAACAGAGGGAAGGAGAGATCAGCTACCCCTCTTGTGCGACTGCTCATTCTGCTTTATTCTGGAATGCAGCAAATGCACACATTTTCACACACACACAATTTGTAAGTCAGATGTCAGCCAATAATAAGTAAACTAGGGCTGGAGCAGGGTGAAAGTCTGGTTGGGCAATACTAGTGAGTAATAATATCTTATCGGTGGGAATTGTTGTTGCTCAGGATGCGGGCACTGCAAGAACACCCTTAGCCTTCAGTGACATCATGATACAGCAAAAATGATTTGCTCTACGTCACATTCACCATGAGATCCCCCAGGGGCTGAGATGATACAATGAAGAAGAAGAAATAAGCCCTAAACATTACTGATAGCCAGTGAATGTTCAGAGGAGGAGTTGAAAAGTAAACTTCCCCGGTTGAAAAGTATGCTCCGTTTTGAGTGGAGCCCAGATCCCTTTGGGTTGGAACTCCGCTCTGAGTTAGAAATCAAGTTCCTGACCATACTCAGGAGCATCAACTCTTCCTCCAGGCAGTTTTGGAGGAAACTGATTATCTAGACCCATTTCAGACTGGCTTTAGAACGGGCTATGGGGTTGAGAGTTGAGACAGTCTTGGTCGGCCTGATGGATGACCTTTACTGGGGAATCCACAGAGGAAGTGTGACTCTGTTGGTCCTCTTAGATCTCTCAGCAGCGTTCGATACCATCGACCATGGTATCCTTCTGGATTGCCTGGGGGAGTTGGGGATAGGGGGCACTGCTCTGCAGTGATTCCGTTCCTATCTCTCAGGTAGATTCCAGATGGTGGAGCTTGGTGACAGTCACTCCTCAAAGCAGGAGCTGTTATATGGAGTCCCTCAGGGCTCCATTCTGTCACCAATGCTTTTCAATATCTACATGAAACCACTGGGTGAGGTCATCAGGAGATTTGGTGCAGGGTATTATCAGTATGCTGATGACCTGAAGTTGTTTAATTTCACCTAAAGTGAAATGTCAAGGTTCTTTGTCAGGCAAAACATCTGAGGAAGTTGGAGGGAAGCCTAAGTGTGTTTCTATAATATTAATTTTGCACAAATCATAAACTTTGGACATGAGGGAGAGAGACATTTTCAGACAAACAGTTCTTCACATTCGAGAAGGGATGGTCCCATGAGAAAAGCTGAGATCTCACCTTAGCCATAAGCATGAAACCTTAAGTAAGTCACCATTATCTCAAGCCCCAGCCCCTACAACTGCAAAAGAGTGATAATATGACTGGCCTATCTTACAAGACTGTTGTATGTGCAGTTCTTGGGATATTTGAAATGTGCTGTATAAATTGTTCTGATCATTATTGAATGTCTGCTTAGCTGTTGGTTCCTTTGGATCAAGTCCCTAATCCTGTTATCTATACAGCTGTCTGCTCAGCTCTGTTTTGGATGAGTTTGGCAACGTTTGCACACACCTGTTCTTTCAACGCATAGTACTCTGCTTCAATGAGCAGATGTTTTATTTGCGTTTTGGGGTAGCCGCACAACAAAATGCATCCTGGATTCTTAAATGTTTGACTTGGGCTAATTTTGAGGCTTTCGTATAACCCAATTGCTCACCAATAAGTATAATTCTCTCCTAATGAGTTTCTAAAAACCTCACATTACCTGTAATTAACAAACATGTTAGCAGATACAATTATCAAACATTTCAATCCATTTAGTGAAAAGAGCTGCTACATGTCGAGCATCTGTTTTACAATATTTCCCCTCTAAATTTGTTCTAGAGCGAAAAAGCTCCCTCTTCACATGAGCAGGAGATTGTTTGCCAGCCAAAAAGAACTCACAGGGCCTGTGAGTACCAGCCGGGGGGGAGGGGGGCTTCCAAAAATCCAGAGGTAAGAGAGAATCATTGAATACAAAAAGTCTGAAGGAAATTGTTATACTAACAGCTCAGTCTCTTTTAGGGATGTGCATGGAACCGTGGCAGGGTGGTCTGAAGTGGCGAGGGTGTCGCTTTAAGAGCGGGGGAGGGTGCACTTACCCCTCCTGCTTCTTTTCCCCTGCTGGCATACTTTGTTAAGAAAGCTGATTGGGGCAGCAGTGTACCTCCCTGCTGCCCCGTTGCCCCATTGCCCCTGTTGGCCAGATATGGCTGGAAGTCTCCAACGTGCATATGTGCATGCCGGTCAATAAATGAAGATCAGTCAGTTTAGATGTCACAACATCCTGGCTTGCTTCTAACCACAGGTAGAAGTAGACTTATTCTAACTCACCCATAGCCAGGGAAGGGAGAGGTTTGCACTCCAGAGGCCTAGAAATGTCACTCAGAAACCAGATTTAACCATTGTTCTGTATGACATCTACTGTAACTGCCTTGAAGATTCATTTCCACTCATTTATTCCAAGCTTGAGTGATTATTTTTCTGGGGTTGTTATTTTTCCATTTCATTATGTGCTGAAAAGTGGGGTGGGTGGGAAGGAAGTCAATTTCGGATATCATTAGTTTGATATTTGTTTTATATATATACACACACACACACACATACATATATATATATATAAATTTGAAATTTATATATATATATATATATAAGGTTCGAATTCGAACCGAACCAGCCATCAGGTTCAAGCTGCAGGTTCGAATTCGAAGTGAACCGGGGGTGGTTTGATTAGAACTGGTTAGAACTGGTTAGAACTGGTTTGGACATCCAAAAATTGGTAGGATGGTAGCTGGCACTCAGGGGTACCTGCCACCCAAACCCCAAAGCAATTGGACACTCGTACGATTTTTTGTGAATTTTTGAAAATTATTTCTATTTTTTTCTGGAGCACTGAGGGCCAACTGGAGCACCTGCAGGCCAGTGAGAGACACCAGCAGTGTTGGAATGACCCACAGATACACTGGGTTTGTAAAAAAAAAATGAAGAGAAAAAACCTATGGGGCTCCCAAAACACCAAACTGCTCCCATGTTAGTCAATAAATGGAATATTCATGCATGCAGATATTTAGCAGACATACAGGTAGGTGGAGGTAATGGAACTCCACATCAGGTGTGGGAAGAGGCTTAAACAATAAAGTGGAAAATTTATCAACTTGAAAAACTCTCCTTCAAAACAGTTGTAAGCCCTTCTGCTTCTGAGGGGGAAAGTTCTGTAAAATTATTTTGTTTTCTCACCAGTCATTTTACAGCTTTGTGTTTCTGAGGGGAAAGGGCTTTGAAAAGGAGCTGAGACGGAGCACCAGTCCTGCCCCTCATCACAAAACACTAAACAACTGAAAAAAATAAAAATTAAATATGAAGTATGTAAGACCCAAGTTAGAGCAGGCACTCCTGTCTCTTTGCTGCTAAGTTTTGTTTTTCCCCACCCCATCATGATCAGCTACAGACTCATCTAACACTTGCACAACAGAATATTCCATCAAGCATATCCTATCAAGTGGCATATTTCTGATCTTGGCGCAAGGGTCTGGCCCATCATGCCAGCAACTTGGTGGGTGGGTCAGCACTGTCCTTATGATACCGTGCAGCATGTGGGCCATAATGTTTTAAGAACATGTAATGTGTTGGGTTGGTATGGTGTATATATAAATATAGCAGTGTTATCATTACGAGTCAGACAATCCTCCCTCCAAATCACTCCTGATTTGGTTAGTATTTGCTTTGATTCGAGTTGGATTTGGACTTATTCAGTCCACTTAGCAAGGACCTAGGGGCACCAAATTTGGGTGGTGGGTAGGTACCCATGGGTGTCACCTACCACCAAAATTTCAAGGCAGTAGGACACTTGGTTGATTTTTAATGATTTTTTGTAGTTTTTACAGATTTTGAACATTTCCGGCATAGGAAACAATGGGGATTCGAAGTTGCATTGCCTTGTGCCAATGGCACCCCCACCTGCAAGGCAGTGGGGTACTCATTTTAATTTTTAGGAATATTGAAATGTTTAGATCCTTTGGTGTCTAATAACTTTTCCTCATAATCCCTATGAGGATTCATTCCACGCCTTCATTTCTTTTATTCATTTTGATTATCACTGGACAGTGCCAACTGTCAACTGCCATGTGTCAACTACACCACACACACACACTGGGATAAACAGTTTATTTTTAAAGTATTTTTGAAGTGTTTAGATTCTTTGGTGTCTTCATTACACAACTTCATTTCTTCTGCTCATTTTAACCCCACTGTTTTGCAGGTGGGCGTGGGGAATTAGTGGCATTCCATGTTCCAACTACCTCGCAACCCACAAGCCACTGGGTACTCAGTTTATATTTTAGGAATTTTTGAGGTGTGTGAATCCTCATAGGGATTCATTATGAGGAAAGGTTATTAGACACCAAAGAACCTAAAAACTTGAAAAAAATCCTAAATATAAACGGAGTAGTACCCCACTGCCTTGCGGGTGGGAATAGGGTATAGTTGGCACAAGGCAGTTGACAGTTGGTATAGTTGGCACAAGACAGTTGACAGTTGTCAAAAGGATAGTCAAAATGAATAGAAGAAATGAAGGTGTGTAATGAATCCTCATAGAGATTCATTGAGTGAAAGTTATTATACACCAAAGAATCTAAAAGGCTTGAAAAATAGTGACCACACATTTGCTTCATAACTCCGCTTCTACAAGGGTTAGAGCTTAGGGTTTTTGTTTTAAATGAAAGCTGAGAATCTGGGGGAATTAATAGGAGGGATCTGAATCTTGAATCCATTCAAATCAAATCAGGCATGATTTGATTTGTACCCAAATCTAGCCAATGGACCACAGGGGTGATTTGTTTTGTCTCCAAATCGCCCTATTCAGCTAGATTCGGGTACAAATTGATTTGTACCCAAATCACTTTGCACATCTCTAGTGGGAGGACTCCCCTCTGCCTGCATCCCAGGGTGCCTCAGGACATGAGCATGTCTGCTCCTTTCCCCTGGCTCGCTGCCAGAAATGGCTGCAGGCTAGAGGAAAGCTGTTTAACTCAGATGCGGTTGCCCAGATGATCGCTGGGTGAGTTTTTAACCTAAACACCAGGTTAAAAACTTGGGCTTCACATGGGGGCAGTGCCAGAATCAGGCTCAATCCTGGAGCTTAACAGGCACAGCCTAGGGCCAAGCTGCCCTAGCCTGGGTTAGGCTATGCATGTAAATACCCTTATTGTTTACTGGAGAAGTGATTTCTGAAATGTAAATAGAATCCATTTCATTTCAATGCATACAAGAAAAAACAAAGAGGAAAAGAAACATACTGAGTGTGTGAACAATACCTGGTTCAGACATATCTCACTGGAGTGGGTTTGGGAGCAATTACTGACTGCTTGATGGATATATATTCATGCTTTCTCAAGCATAAATGCCTTTGCTTCATTCTCACTTGGTCATGGAAGGAGAGAGTCATCCAGTATAAACCACTGAAAGCACCATTTAGCAGTCATGAGATGATATCTCAATAACATAAACATATTGATATATCTCAAATCATTACTCCATTACTTAGCCTACACTTTGCATTAGCAGCATATTAGTGAAGATATTCTCTAATTCAATTCATAGTTATTCATGCATATGAAAAGTTAATGCAGTATCAGTTATCTGTTCGGCTGGTTAACATTTCTGATTACATTTCTTCCCCATCTAGAAAATACTTTTTCATTTTTTAAGCTCACGATTCCCCCCACATATGTCATGCAGATTACACAGAGCCTTGTTTTCAGGCTGTTTGGAACAAAATTGGTATATTTTTGGATGAGGGCTAAAATGTACAGCCTTTGACAGAAGCTTGGATTGACTTCTTTATCAATGTCTTCTTGAAAATGAGTTTAAACCTTTGCTTTTGATGATCTTACAGGGCTGTCTGTAAGATTACACAAGGGGTCATCTTACAGGGCTGTCTGTCTGTCTGTCTGTCTGTTTGTCTGTTTGTTTGTTTGTTTATTTATTTATTTTTACACATTTTTACACCAGCCCAAACTTTTATCTCTGGGCGGTTAACAATAGCATAAAACAAGTTAAAATATTTACACAAACTCAAAACAATTTAACAATTTAAAAATCATCCACAAATTAAAACCTTGAAATTTTAAAGAACTGAAAACTGAATGTAATTCATTACACAGTCATGATCTTACTGACATTAGCACAATTGACAGGGGGAAAACACCCTATTGCTCTCCCATTTAGAAATAATGAAGGTATTAATCCAGCAAATAGTGGTCAGCAGTTTTATGACTGAAAGGGTTTGCTGAGGGGATGGTTCCAACCCTTGGGGAGGGTTGAGGAGTAAATTGTGGCAAGATGGTGTGGGCTTCCTGGGCCACATGGGTCAATCCCTTCACTGGACTGTTCTCTTAGTACGTATTCTATCTTAAATTAAACGTTAATGCTCATATGAGAAGTGAACAAATCTAGTAAACTCAGATGGTGATGAGTTCGACCCATGAGCAGCTGGTTTGCTTTGGATGAGATCCTAGAATGTAAATTTTTCTCTCAGCTATGCAAGTCACTAGAGACTGAAGAACAGGCAAGAAACTTCTCTGAGAAGCAGCCATTAACTCTATCCAGATATGCTGTTATTTCCCCAATTCCAGGCTACTGTGCCATGGATATTTTTATGATTTTTTTAAATTACAGAACCTATCCTATTCCTAAGACTTGGGATACATATCATTTTCTTATCTAATTCCTCTTCATGATGTACCTTTTGAGGTAGATTGCTATTGAATAAATTGTATGGGTTGGGAAACTCAGGCTGAGAAAAATGGGTTAGCAAAAAAATGGGATTAATAAAAGATTATGTGGCTGAAATGATGGGATGCCATTGCAGACCTCTCTGTTGCATGTCTGACTTTCTGTCCATTGGACTACTGCTTTTTCCCTTGTCTGGAGATCATCACCATGGGATCAAGTCGTGAGCATGCTCAAGACAAGACTGGATATTTCAAAATATAGATCCTCCCAGCGCCTGGTGCCGTCCTTGTCTGCTCAAGGCTTGGTCATATTAGGAACTTGCTCTGCTCAGAATTTCTCTCCCCTTCCCCTTTTCTACGTTTTTTTCTGTGTGCAAGGGTGGGAAGGAGCCTGCTTTAGTTTTTTTCCCTTGTTTTGCCTTATAAAACAACCCTAATTCCTTTTTTATTTTTTGATTCGGCAGCAATTGGCTTTACTTTCATTTTTGCATTTTCTTCCTTTTCTTGGCAGTCCGCTTGTTGGGCACCATGGAGGTAGCGCATATGGAGGAGCTCCTACGGGGCTCCTTATCTGAGGGCACCATGGCATCGGAATGGCCAACTGAACCCCCGCTGCCCACCCCAGGCACCTCCTCTACCTTGGGGATGGCCTACCCCGCTTTGGCGGTGGCCCCTCCCCCGCCCCAGTTGCTCTCCCCACGGAAGCTCACTAAGAAGAAGGCGAGCAAGAAAAGCAAGGACAACAGCCCCAAACCAAAGAAAACTAAGAAGCTTTCGGAGTCTGTGTGGCTGGGTGAGCGGCTGCTCATTCAAGCGGTTTGCAAGCGCTCGTGCCGCATCAAAGAACACAAGATGAAACGGGGCAAAGACGACACCCTTCACTCAGGTGAATCTATCTCCCTCAGCACCTCACCCATGCTTGTGGTAGGCAGCGGTCTGCCTGGTCCACTTCCCCTTCCTGCAGTTCCAGTTACAGCAGCAGTAGAAGCCTGCCTGAACGCAGAGGACCAGGGGGACGCTGCGCCGAATCTCAGCCTTCTGACACCAGCAGCCGCAGGCCACCCTCTGAGTTTGACCAGGAGGTATTCCCGTCCTCCTCGGGAGCATCTGTTTCTGTTCCTTTTCCTACCCTCTTCAAGCAGGTTATGCTGGCGGAATGGCAAAATTCTGCTTCCTGCAGACCTATTGGGACTCTGTCTAAAAAACGCTGTAATCTGTCTTCAGAGGTTTTGGCGCTTCTGGCCAACCCTAAGGTAGACCCCCCCCCCATTGTTCAAATGGTTTCTGGCTCCCTTCTGAACACGGAGGGTCAGGAACAGCTCAAGTCCACAGAGGACAAAAAGAATGACTCCCTGTTGAAAAAAGCTCATGAAACGGCAGCCACGGTTATCAAGGTGGCTGCAGCTAATTCTGTTTTCGCTTGGGCCTCTATCCTCTGGACCAAACAGCTGGGAGCTCTGGTTCCACCAGGAAATTCTCAGTTGCGTCAGAGCCTCAACACGTTAGCGAAGGCTTCTGCCTTTATGGCGGATTCTAGCCTTGATTGCGTGCAACACGATTCTTGGTCCCTGGCTTCGGGGGTTGCCTTTCACAGGTCCCTTTGGCTCAAAGGGTGGCAGGTGGACTCTAGGTCTAAGATGGCCCTTCAGGCCTCTCCTTATTTGGGTACTAACCTTTTTGGTCCACCCCTAGATTCTGTCCTAGTGGACTTCAAAGACAAGAAAAAAGTTATGCCCTCCAGCAAATGAGATTTCCATAGGGCTCCGCGTGGCCAGAACTACTCCTTTTGTAACTTCAGGCAGTCCCAATACCAGTCTTCCTTTCATTCAGGAGATAATAGACAACCTTCCTTTAGGGGTTACAACAGGTCCCAGTGGAAGCCCAGGGGCAGGGGCTCTTTTAGACAACAAGGTGGCAAAGCCTCCACCCCCACCCCACCCAGTATGGCAAAAGAAAATGACTACCTGGCCATTGAGGGCAGACTTCAGCAATTTGCCCTCACCTGGCAGTCCACAACACAGGATCACTGGGTCCTGGACACTGTGGCCAGAGGCTATGCCATAAATTTCTCTCTCCCTCCTCAAGATTCCTTCCTTGCCACCCCATGCTCATGGCAGCCCGACAAACATCGCCCGATGCTCGAAGCGATTCAACATCTTCACAGGACGTGGGTGATCGAGCCGGTTCCTTGCACAGAAGAATGTTCCGGCATCTACTCGCTTCTCTTCCTGGTCCCTAAGAAGGATGGCTCCTGGAGGGCGGTGTTGAACCTCAGACGCCTCAACAAGATCGTAACAAAGCAGAAGTTCCGGATGGAGTCTCTCCAATCCATCAAGCAGGCCATCCTTCCCAACGATTTCCTTGCCTCTATCGACCTCTCCGAGGCTTACTTGCACGTCCCGACTCATCCGGAGCACAGACAGTACCTTTGGTTCTTCTACAACGGCCTCCATTACCAGTATTGTGCACTCCCGTTCGGCCTCTCCTCGGCCCCTCGGGTCTTCACAAAGATAATGGAGGCCCTGACTGCACACCTGCGCCTTCAGGGTATATTCATCCATCTGTATTTGGATGACTTACTCGTAAGAACTCCTTCATTCAAGACTGCCACATGTCACGTTCAAGTCATGCTGGATTGTCTCCAGGACCATGGCTTTGTTGTGATTTGAAACAAGAGTCACCTGCGCCCCCTCAATCACTCCAGCATCTAGGGGTAGTGTTCCACACGATTCTGGCACTAGTAACCCTTCCAGAGGACAGGAGGACCAAGATTGTCTCCATCTTGTTGCTTCTCCTCCAAGTGGAAACGGCGGACATGATGCTGATGGCGCAATTGCTGGGGGTGATGACAGCATCTATGGATTGCGTACCATGGGCCAGATGGCACTCCAGGCCCCTCCAATGGCTATTACTTCCTCACCAAGACAGCATTACCTCTTGTTCCCACGTTCCAGTGACACTGTTGAGCAAGGCCCGCTTTCCTTTCACTGGTGGCTCTCTCCCACTCTGGAGAAGGGCCTTTCCTTCACGGAACTGAACAGAATGCTAATCACCACAGATGCTAGCCGCTTGGGTTGGGGAGCAGTATGTTTAGGTCAACCAGCCCAGGGCCTCTGGACATCGAGGGAAAAGGCATGGAATATCAATCGTCTGGAACTCCGGGCCGCCATGCTAGCCCTGCTGGCATTCCAGGATGCAATACGGAGTTCGCACGTTCTCCTCAGGACGGACAACACCACCACCAAGGCCCACATAAACCGTCAGGGGAGCACCCGCTCCAATTGGCTGATGCAGGAAGCGAACCTTCTGTTCAAGTGGGCGGAAAGGAACATCCTCTCTATCAGGGCAGAACATCTGAGCAGGGTGGACAACACTCAAGCGGACTGGCTAAGCCAGCAATCGGTCGACCCATCTGAATGGAGTCTTCACCCTCTAGTATTCCATCAGATCATGCAGCGCTTCAGCATACCTCTGATCGATCTCTTCGCATCCCCCTTCAATCCTCAACTCCCCAAGTTCTTCACGAGGTTCCTCTCCCTGTCTGCTTTAGAGGCAGATGCCCTCATGGTTCCCTGGCCAAGGGCTCTCCTTTACGCCTTCCTCCCTACCCCAATTCTGGGCCAGGTAGTCGGAAAAATCCAAGTGGAACAAGCGGAAGTCATCCTGATCACTCCCCACTGGCCCCGGAGGGCCCAGACCTGGTCAACCTAGCCACAGCACCTCTGTGGTGACTGCCTCTTCATCAAGATCTTCTGTGCCAAGGGCCCATACATCATCCGGACTCCGGTTGGCTGCAACTCTGCATGTGGAGGTTAAGCGCAGCAACCTGAAATCAGAGGGTTACTCCTTCCAGGTCCTGAATACCATCCTAGCCTCCCGTCGGCCGTCAATCCAGTGCATATACCAGGCATCGTGGGCAGCTTTCTCCAGATGGGCCCGGACCAGGCATCTCAACCCCCTCTTGGCGGGGGTCCCGGAAGTGCTGGACTTCTTGCAAGCTGGCTTGGTGCTCCATCTCAAACCTTCTACCTTACGGAGGCAGGTATCCGCTTTGGCATCAGTTTTAAAAATTTCAGACCCGGGCACCCAGTCTTTGCACCCTCACATTTCACATTTTCTCAAGGGAGCCTCTAACCTCCCCCCCCCCACCTGTTCCCCATTTCCCTTCCTGGAATCTCAATAGGGTGCTGAATGCATTGACTTCTCATCCATTTGAACCACTGGAGTCCATCCCTCTGAAGCTTTTGTCCTACAAAACTCTTTTCCTGGTGGCTATAACTTCTGCCCGTGGAGTCTCCGAATTGGGAGCTCTTTCGGCACTCAAGGAGCTTTGCATTTTTCTCCCGGACAAAGTTAAGCCAACACTGGATCCTGCGTTCCTGCCCAACGTCAACTCCATGTTTCATTGGGCTCAGGAGGTCGTCCTTCCATCTTTCTGTCCAAATCCTTCCCATCCGACAGAAGCACGTTGGCACAAACTGGACATTTGGTGCACCTTACGTTTCTATGTGAGATGGACCAGGGATATCAGGAAGTCAGATGCTCTCTTCATATCTTTCTCTCCTCACAACTTGGGCCATTGGCCTTCCAATTTCTCCTTAGCAGCATGGATCCAGGCTTGCATCAAGAATGGCCTGTGAAAGTCTCGGCTTAAATCCCCCTCAGAGTATCATGGCTCACTCTACCCTCAGCGCAGCAGTGTCCGTGGCTTTCTTTATGCAAGCTCCCCTGGCGGACATTTGCAGGACTGCAACATGGAGTTCCGTTTCTCCATTTATTCGTCATTATAAAATTCCATCATTTTTGGAGTCTCAGGCAGCCTTTGGCTGCAGGATTCTACAACAGGTGGTGTGAACATCCTTCCCTCCCTTCAATGGGACTGTTTCCGGGTCACGGTTTGGGTATGTCCCACGGTGATGATCTCCAGACAAGGGGAAAAGGAACATTGGGTCTTACCTTGTAAAGAGTCCTTTTTCCCTGATCTGGAGATCATCAGGCCCACCCGGATGTTACATGGTATTTCAGTTGACTGGGTTAGTTCATTTTTGGGTGGAGGCAGGTCTCCAGGGTTCTAGCATTCCTCGTTTCCTGTCCTGTTCCTCTCCTTAATTCTTGAAGGTTGTATGTGTGGTGGTTCTTACCTCTGTTCCTTGTTCTCTTACTTGTTGTTAAGTTGGTTTCTTAGCAGAGCAAAACAGGTCCTCATCACCTTTTGCATCAGTTCCGGAACTGGGGACGGCACCAGGCGGTGGGAGGATCTACATTTTGGACTATCCAGTCTTGTCTTGAGCATGCTCACTACTTGATCCCATGGTGATGATCTCCAGATCAGGGAAAAAGGACCCTTCACAAGGTAAGACTAAATGTTTCTTTCTAATTTGATGTTAGACCTTTTCACACACATATGTAATGCACGCACACATACAGATCTGTATGAAGTAGTCCTATATGTACCACTTCCTATATGTACCATGCCTTTGAGGGGCCTGTACGTAAGTTCATGTTTAAAATGAATGCATGCACAGTCACTCGCACAAAAACATAGACATGTGTCCATACACCTGAACACACAAATAGCATGTTGTCTGAACAGGGCTATAGCATAGCAGGAGTCCACAGCTATTTTAACACAGGTTTTACTCACAGGCCAATGCATCATAAGTTTTGAAGTTTTAAGGCTATGTAAACCTAGCATAAGACCTATGTATCTAGGTCTGGATCATCTAGGTCTGGACTCCATCACAGATTCTGCAGTAGTGTTAAAACTATGAGGCTGTTCTCATGAGCAGCCAATTCCAATTCACAAGCAGCTTGGCTGCCCATGAGAACTGCTGGGTTCCATGCAGATCCCAGCACCAAAGCCCAGCTCTTAGCTGAGGTTATAGGTTCAAACATACCCTGAACGTGGCTGCTGGGGTTGTGTGTCAGTGTGAGCTGCTTGCGGTTTGCCCTGACCTAGAGATGGGCACCTAGAGCACCCATCCCCTGGGGGAATCACTCAGTGCCCTGTGCTCAGCATGTGGTGTACTGTGGAATATCTGGGGGCTGGGATAATAAATCCTGCCTCTGTTGCTGGGAGCAGCACGAATAGTCATCTGCACTGCTCCTGGAAGCATGGTTCATGTGGGCGCATGTCTTGTCCACCACAGCGGCTAAGAGCAGCCATCTTGGGGAAGGTAGGTTGAACCCTGCCTTCCTCTCACATGGCCGTGTGCATGATTGTGTGAATAGCCCCTATATATTTTTATTGTTATTTGCCACTTTGAATATTCTGTGAGGAAAATATTATGTTATATTAAAAATTAATATAATATGAGGCCCCTTGGGCACCTTAAAACCAGTGTTCTGGTTTTGTTGCCTATTTTTTCATGGTTTCAGTCAACCCAAGGGAAGAAGAATGGTATTTCATAAATTGTCAGTACTGTGGGCTGTCTTAAGGAAGAACAAAGCATATGAAAAGTGGCTGGCACAGAAAATGTCGTATGAAATGTGAAGGGGGAAATGAACTAAAATGATGCAAGTTGTTCTTGAAGTCAAAACTGACTACTAAAACCTTCATTATGAGCCAGTGTGGTGTAGTGGTTAGAGTGCTGGACTAGGACCGAGGAGACCCGAGTTCAAATCCCCATTCAGCCATGATACTAGCTGGGTGACTCTGGGCCAGTCACTTCTCTCTCAGCCTAACCTAATTCACAGGGTTGTTGTGAGGAGAAACCTAAGTATGTAGTACACCGCTCTGGGCTCCTTGGAAGAAGAGTGGGATATTAAATGTAAATTTTAAAAAAAATCAGTGGGATCCAAACAGGGATCTGAATGGAGCATCTTCATGGGATGAGAGCTCAAGGAATTTGCTGTAAATTCACACCCAAATAAAATGACTGGGGAAGAAGTGGGAAACAGGGTACTTGGGAGCCACACCCATGTGTCCATAAAGGCATAGGGAGATTGTTATCCAGCCAGACACTGTCAATGGCCCATAGGACTTATTCTGCAGCCTGCTTTTCCCTTTCTGAAACAATGTTTACCTGTGTTCCATGAATAATAGTTTACCATAAATGTCAGCTATTCGCAAGTAATAGTGGAGATTTGTCCTTCATATACTGTTCCAAGGAGCGCCAGTTTAAAGCGTGGAACTGCCTAAGGGAGGCAAAGGTGTTCAGTTAATGGATTCCATTGATAAGAAGGCAGTTCTCATCCTGCGTGAACAGTTTGCCTGGAAAGGAGAGGTCGGAGATTCTGTAGATATAAGATGCCCTGTGAGGCAGTGAAATCCAAAAGAATGGTTTTAGCCGTTGCAAAGCAAACAGTAGTTCAAGTAGTGGAAACCTAAAATAGCAATCATTGTTTGACAAATGGGACAGAATACCGAATGGAATAGCACACAGAAAGGCCTTTTTACACAACCGGGCAGGTGGGTGGGCAGGCAGGCAAGATGGGGGAAGGCTGGGTCCAACTAACCTCCCCCACCCCTGATGATTATGTACATGTTGCTGGGAGTGCAGACCATGCTCCCAGAGGATCTGCGCCGTCCCAAGCAGCATGGATCTCCAGAGGCTGGGACAACGCATCCCGCTCTCTGGATATCACTCAATGCAGTACGCGACAAGTGTGATGCATTGGGGGATTCCCCTGGGAGACAGGCTCCCTAGGCACCCATCTCTGTGTCTGCTTGGGCTGCAAGCTTGGTTAAGGGCATGCTCATGCCCTTAATCCTGGCTAACATCCGGGCTATGGAGTTGGGCTTGGTGGTGCGGCGGTGCCAGGAGCTGCATGGATCCTGGCAGTTCTCACGGGCAGCCAAGCCCAGGTTTGGCTGCCCAAGCCTGGACTTGGCTGCTCATGATAGCAGACTTAGAGATTAATAAAGGAGGACAAAAATACAGGTCAGGCTGAGCCCATGGAGCTGCTTGTCTCCATGGAGTATAAGCCATAGGTATGTGTCTGTACATTCAGCATAGTGTGTGTTAATGTCAGAAAACTCCCATCCACAAGTCCACACAAATTCTGTATGATAACACAGAAACCTGCCTTGCTGTCTTAATGAAGGCTCATTAAAGTCCTCCCTCCCCCACCCACCACACACACACAGACACACACACACTATCTCTTTTCTCTGAGCATCAAATATTGCACAGTTGAATGACATGTTGAAAGAAGTGGATGTATATTTGAAGCACACACACACAAAGATTTGTTCAGTATCTTTTGCTTTGCTCTTTGAGCTTATGGTAAAAACACAGAAGTTTGGGGAAGTATACAAATTTATTTAATTTTAATTAATTTCTAGCTAAATAAATAAATCAAATAATAAAGTAAACCACACAATTTGTGTCACAATCAAATAGCCCACAAGGAAGCCAAATACCTTCCATTATTTTTTACTGCCTACCTGGGACTACAAAAACAGGAAAATTATGAAGCACCCAGAATGCCATAATATATAACCAGTGGATGGCATTCAATTTGATGAAGGCAAGTTGTTCAGACTTGACGGCTGATTCAGATATTATGGCTTCTATAAGTAGACTGCCAGTACTTGTTTCTGCAAGATGCAGATACACACAGTATTGCAATATGTAATTTGATTGGAGCCATGATGGCCATTAGAGCTAGCATGAAGAATCTCTAACTAGCTTGGTTGAACCCAGTTTTCAACCCAGATTGAAAGGAATTTTCAGATATTATATATAGATGTGAAGCATTACCACCAGCTTTTCAGCACCCTCCACCTGTATCCTATGAAACATTATGCAGTTCTGAGTGGTGATTGCATCACTTAGTGACTTGAAAATTTCTGAACTAAGTTGTCTCTTTAATCAAATAAAGGCACGCAATCAACAACTGTATTCTACCCGGGTTTGGGAGCTATGTGTGCTCCCAATTTTCAATTGTTTGAAAGCATGGTAGGAGGAAAACCTGGGAAGAAATGATTGTGTGGAAGCAGGATAGGAGGAAAACCTGGGTAACCTTTCCTCTAACCTTGCTTCCACACAACCAAAAAATGGGAGCAGACACAGCTCCCAAACCCGGATAGAATACAGTTTTCGATGGTGTGAATGACCTCATAGTCTAGTAACCTGGAGACTCTTTGCTATAGTATGAAGCTATTCACACGAGCGAGCAAAACCGGGCTAATGGAGCCCAGCCCGGTGTTTCACGCTCGTGTGAACCACTGGGATCGTGTCTGATCCTGTTGGATACATGGCAGCAAACCCGCCTAAGTAGCTTCCTAACTGAATGAGGTTAAAGAAGCGAGAGTTTGCTCAACCTCATTTAATTGATCGTCTGTCTGCTGCGGCTGCTTGCAGCCATGGTGGGCACACTCGGGGGAGGAGGGGGGCTCCCAGTAATGCACCATACACTCATACTGTGTATTAATGGGGCTCCAGGGGTGGGGCGTTGTGCGGTGGCGCTTCCCTGCACCGAACCCATGAGCTGCAGGAGAGCTGCCCCTTGTCTGGGCAGGCGATGGTAAGTGATCGCTGGGTACCCAGCGAACGGTAAGTGATTGTCTGCGGGGAGGCTGAGCTAAGACCTTGAAGGAACTCTTCTCCCGCAGACCTCGAAGGAACTCTTCTCCATGATCGTGAGCAGAGCTCCTATGTACCTTAGTTAATTTTGATTGTTTGTCTTACTAAAGATCGAATCAGCCAAAGCTATCAGGATCACTCCTGGGAGTTCTCCACACAGCAGTCTTTACTGCAGGTTTTCTGGGAGGCTTTACTGCAAACTCAAAATTATCCCCAAAACCTGATTCAAAAAGTTGATTTTTTTACCCTGGATATAAATTGGGCTGCTCTCTAACACACAGTGAAAAACCTGAATTGTGTGTGAAGTGCTCCCTGATAGCTCGCAGACTTGTGTGTAAATCTGCCCGATATGTGGACACACAGCCTCCATTCCAGAGGAGATGTGAGCTAAAGGGCTTTAAAAGCCCTGTGTGAAAAACACTGTGATCAGTTCACAGATTAACCACTATTAGCTAGTAGCTGTTGATCAATAGTTATTGTTGCTTACATGTTTGATGACTGTCAACCACTTTGAGGGAACAGCCATGTGAGGTAAACATTCTAAAATAAAATAAAAACTACCCACGATCATCAAGTGCCAGAAATTTGGGACAAAGAACATGGGATGGTTATCACCATCAGCCAAACTTCAAGGCAGTGTGGCATGTGGTTGATTTTTAATATTTTTTAGTTTGTTTTTTTACTGATTTTGTATATTTCTTCCATAGGAAATAATTGGGATTATTTCGTATGGGGATAAATTCCTACGGGGATTATTATTCCTATCCATTAGGATAGGAAGTCACCCTATCCTAACCCTAAAATGGATTCCCATCTTTAATTTTTTTTAAAACACACACAAGCTAAGCTCTAGCCCTTGTAGAAGTGGAGTTATGAAGCAAAATGTGAAGTCACTATTCTTCAAGTGTTTGGATTCTTTGGTGTCTAATAACTTTTCCTCATATTGAATCCCTGTGAGGATTCATTGCACACCTTCATTTTTTCTGTCCATTTTGACTGCAATTGGACAATGCCAACTATCAACTGCCATGTGTCAACTATCCCCCCCCACACACACATACTGGGGTACTCAGTTTATTTTTAAGGGATTCTTCTGTGGCTTCATTACACACCTCATTTCTTCTGTTCATTTTGACTCCACTGCTTTGCGGGTGGGGGTGGGGAATTAGTGGCATCCCATGTTCCAACTGCCCCATAACCTGCAAGCCGCTGGGTACTCAGTTTATATTTTAGGAATTGTTGAGGTGTTTAGACTCTTTGGTGTGCAATAAATCATAGGGATTCATTATGAGGAAAGGTTATTAGACACCAAAGAGTCTAAACCTTGAAAAAATTCCTAGAACATACTGTGTAGTACCCCACTGACTTGCGGGTGAGAATGGGGTGTAGTTGGCACATGGCAGTTGACAGTTGGCATTGCCCAAAGACAGTCAAAATGAACAGAAGAAATGAAGGTGTGTAATGAATCCTCATAGGGATTCATTGAGGAAAAGTTGTTATACACTAAAGAATCAAAACTCATGAAAAATAGTGACCACACATTTTGCTCCCTAACTCCACTTCTACAAGGGCTACAGCTTAGCTTTGGTTTTTAAATGAAAGCAGAGAATCTGGGGAAATTAATAGGAGGCATCTAAATCTCAAATTGATTCGAATAGAATCTTGAATGATTCAATTTGTACCTTAATCTAGCCAGTGGACCACAGGGGTGATTTGTTCTGTCTCTAAATTGCCCAAATCAGTTCGATTCGGGTACAAATCAATTTGTGCACGAATCATTCTGCACATCCCTATTTTCCTTGTGTCAATGGACCATACTCTAATCCTCATTTTTATTAGAATTTTAATTTTTTCTGTGTTCTAATTTAGTCATGGACTGTAAATAAACTTACTACTACACTCTAATCCTCATGCATTTCAAAATTTGAGCTAGGATATCAAAACATTTCTAATTAATAAATATTCTCCATCTAAGCAGTCTTAGTCTGAGTCTTTGTTAAAAGGCTGGGCAAGCAATTTATAAGGGAAACTGTAGGGACATAAAACATTCCCCTTTTTTGTGGGTCCTTTTCTCCTTTCCACATGAAGCAATAGCATGTTTGGGACACCTTTGGAAATATCCATCTGATTATGAAATCCTGCATTCTGGTCAGAGGCGTAACTATAGGGGGGCAGGGGGGGGCACATGCCCCAGGCGCCATCTTTTCTGGTCACGTGGGGGGCGCCACCATGACCAATTTTTTAAAAAAATTTTTAATTTTTTGTTAATACAAATGTTTCCTGCTCAGTGCAGCAGCGCTGCAGCAGTCAAGGGAGCGCGTCGGTGCCCCCTTCCCCACGAGCGGTCCCTTCCGCGCTGCCTGCACCCCCCCATTGCTTTGCTGGCACCTGGCGGCCAGTCAGTGGCCTGGCGCGGCAGCGGCGGCGGGCGCTTGTGAGGAAAAACCTAAGTATAATGTAGTATGGGGGGGCGGTGGGGGGGCCCCGGTGGGGGGGCGCCTTTTCAGTGCTTGCCCCGGGCGCCGTTTTCCCTAGTTACGCCTCTGATTCTGGTGCTTCTGTTGTTTAAATTGTCAAATGAGCATACCTGAGGTGATGTTCATATGGAGCAGAAAATCACAGCTCTTCATGGAGCTTCAGACGAAGGACTTAATTAATGGGAAATGTGTGTTTTACCACCTGATTTGTTTATTTTGGTTTAGAACATTACATCAGTTTCAGTTAGGTCTGTATTTATGCTCCTCATGCTACCCTCAGACACAATATTATAGTCAGATAAAAACCCCAAAGCAAGATAGAATCTGATGGTGGCACTGTAACAAAATAAAAAGTTATTTTTTAAAAGAAAGATCACACACACATTGCATTATTTTTTAAATAAATACATTAACACAGTCTCCCAGACCAAACCACGGGTCCTGACAGACCCCATCCAGAACTGGCAGATCAAAATTGTTTCCTGAGTTCTGCCCTCGCACAATAAGTACTTCTGTCCAGTGTTCCCTCTAAGGTGTGTGCATGTGTGTGCATTCACAACTTTTTAAAATGTCCACTCAGTTAATTTTAGATCCCCCTCAGGTTGAATCAGAAAGGCCCCACTCTGAATGCATGCGCACACACACTGCCTTGATACTGCTGTCCAGAACAAAACTCATTCTGCACAGAGATGAAAAAATTTAGAAGGAACACTGCTTCCATCTTATTTGGATTCAGTCTTGGTTCAGTCTCAACCAGCCCATCACTGCCTCCAGGCAGGCATTTAGGAAGGTTATGCCTTCTCTTGATGATGTTGACATGGAGATCAAACTGGTATTAAAACAACAGCTCCAGAAGCCAGTTCTTAAATTTTCAGTTCTGCTTCTTGTTCCTAGAAGGGGACCATGGCAGTGAGGGCATAAGCAAATGGGTCTTTCAGAGTAAGTGGATGCCAATTCAGAACAAGTTCTAGTAAGAACTAATCAGCCTACTTTCCTTTCACTGTCTCTACATCAGGACTAAATTTGGTGCAAATCGAGGTCCACAAGTTAGATCTCTTGCACCTCAAATGTTCATGTGTCTGCCATCTTGGATCAGGGTGGATCCCTATGTGTCCACTCAGCTGTAGCAAATTTGGTTCAAATTAGACTGTCCACAAGTTAGTGCACTTCTGCCTCAAAGGTTTAGGTGTTCACAATCTTGAATTGGGGTGGATGACATCATCACACACCATGCCATTTGGGCATCCCTATGCATCTCTACAGCTGTAGCAAATTTGGTTCAAATCAGTTAGGTGATTCACAAGTTAGAGCACTTCTGCCTCAAAGGTTTATGAATCCGCCATCTTGGATCGGGGTGGGTGACATCATCACAAACTATGATGTTGAGGTGCCCTTATGTGTCCCTACAACTGTACCCGATTTGGTTCATATTGGTCCAGGTGTTGCGAAGTTGATGGCAGTGGGGAGACACACGGACAAACACAGATTGCTGGGTGATCTCATAAGCATACTGGAAAGTAGGCTAAAAAAGAAACCGTGAAGGGGATCTAGGATTGTCATTGATGGGGCTGTGTGTGTGTCTTTTACAGCTTCATGACGTAAGTTGAACAGCTGAACCTGTGACATTTCTCTCCATGCCAGGACAAAGTGTGCAGAAAGTGAGTCTTGAGATCTTAGACCATCAAATCACAGAGAATTCAGCATGCAACAATACATCTGTCTGCATTATGTTACTTAATTCTGAGCTCTGCAATGAATTATCAATCAGGCAGTGTTCTGAAATTAAGTCCATGCTAATTGCTGAGTATTTTTAGCTGAAGTAATATTCTTGAGTTTTATTTGGAAAGGGAAAGGGGGAAGAAATTTTTTTGTCAGCACTCTTACAAAATTATAAAATTGATTTGATTGAAATTTCTCTGACACATAATTAATATCAATAGTGCCTACAGGTTAGCAGCTGTTGGATCATAAATTGAATCTATTTCATATGTTCTAGTTCAGTTTCAAGTGAATATGCCATAACCTTAATTAAAATATCATGCATGATGTTTCTTTAGCATTATTATGCCGCTTTAATTAGCGTAGAGCATATTGTGAGCTAATTTAATGCAGTGTACTGAAGGTGTGGGGGAGAGAAAAGCTATGTACAAATTATGAATATGGTTAGGTCTGCAAGGAACATGCTAGTGGCTAACAAGTTATGCAGCTTTATGAGGATGGAGCAAGACCTCCATTCTCACAGGGGGTCAGTAAACTCTAGGTGCAAGACTTAATTTGCAGCATTGTATGCAGGACTGGAAATGTAAACACAATTTTTGCTTCTCTTGCCTCCTCACAAAACTCCCATTTTTTGCCAGGATTATGTTCCTGAGGGAGTCACACAGCCCCAAGGGACATAACCCCCATAGGACAGAGGAAAAAAGCTTTTGCATGGAGGGGAGAGAAGAAAAAAATGTGTCCCCATCCTGTTCCTCACAGCTAGCTTACTGACTTCCTGCTAAGACTGTGCTGCATGTTGGGCAATATGTTTATATTAGTTAAATTGTGGTATATTTTGACATTCCGTCTAAGAAAATAAATTTTCACCTACTTGATATTTCATTTTAGCAACCTTCTTACCAGGGGCGTAACTATAATAGGGCAAGGGGAGACAGTTGTCTGGGGCCCCACTGCCTTGGTGGGGGACAGAGGCAAGTCACATGACTGACTCCCCCAGCTGCGCACTCACCCGGGCTTCCTTCAGTTGCATTCATCCTCCGAAACTGATGTGACTGTTAAGACCTGTAGCTACCAGAACAGCATGTCTTTCTCTAGTACCATTAAACGGCTTGTATTGCCCACAATTTATGACTTGCATCGTCCACTATATCTATATCTATATCTAGAGAGAGAGAGAGGGAGGGAGGGAGATATTTCTTTACTTAATGAGCTGAGCTTCAGTGAGGGGGGCCCCCCATTTTGAAATCTTTTCTCTGGGCCCACTACAACCTTGCTACGCCCCTGCTTCTTACAGGTCAATGTGAAGGAGTCTTGTGGATATCTTTCTGTTCCAAATGTCTCCCTGGATTGTGGAAGTCCATGTTACCTGAGGTTGTTTCTGAAATGGCATTTAGGTATTTTCTATTGTTCCTTTTTTTAAAAAAAGGCTGCCCCATCTGCCCCCTTTGGGGTGTCTGGGCACCCCAAAGTGGGTTTGGGGCAAGGCAGGTCTGGCCACAACTCCCCCTCAGGAGCCCCCAAGCAGGTGGGGTTCATTTTTTAAATGAATTTTCCCCATTTCATCAGTTCATGCATTGGATTCCATTAAGAGACCCAACCTGTGTGGCCTGACCTAGTGACCTGTGTGTGAACTTATGGATTCTGTTCTGAACAGAATCTGTGAATGAATTGATTCATTCCCACTCACCCGCCCCAGCAGTGGCTAGCGAGGCTAAAGCAGGAGGAGACACTCACTCTGAGTTGAGTGAGTGTCTCCTCCTGCTTTAGCCTTGCTAGCCACTGCTGGCTAGCGAGTGGGGTGGGGGGTGGGGGGTGGATCCAAAAGGGACAGCAGCATACAGCCAGTCAAACACAGCCAGGAAAAATTACTTTGGAAAAGAGGGGAGTTGGGTTTGGGGGGGGGAGGCAAAACAGGTAGGGCAGGAGGACAGAAAACATCTCACCAGCAAAGACCAGAGACAGGTAACAAAACCACCACAGGCAGAAAAGCAGCATCAAGTAGCTCTCTCTCTCTCTCTCTCTCTCTCTCTCTCTCTCTCTCTCTCTCAGCAAAGAGTGCTTTTCCAAGCCCAAAGTCTGGTTTTAAGTAGAAGTTGAATCTCCCTTCTTTGGGAGCTCTCACCCTTGCCCTCCCCTGTTGGGTTTGAACTCAGACTGGCATTGCCATAAGAATGCCCTGTTTGGTCCGAGTTTGAATCTTCGAACCAAACTGGTTTGAATTTGAACCTGTTTGCACATCCCTACTCAACAGCCAGGAGGAGGGCAGATGGGCACCTTGGGGTGGGCACCCAAAATATAAGCAATCCAAAAATGAAAATAAACACTATTAAGGAGGAGGGGGAAATGGGGGAGAGGGAGATGGCCTCCTTCTTTCCAGCACAGACTAGGCAGGCAGGCAGGCACTAGGCAATCAGTGATTTCAGCAGGGGTGTGGGGGGGGGGGAGGAGAAAAACAGACGAATCTTCTTCCAGTGCAGAAGGATTTTCAATCTTCTTCTTCCCAGCAGCAGAACCAGTTCTCCAAGAAGCTCCATGAAGAATCCACAGGAACCCATAAGTTCCAGCAGCACATCAGTTCTTCTCTCTGGTTTTTCTCCCACGAGGCAAAAATAATGACTGACTCGGGGGACTCTGTCCCGTTAACTACATTTGAAAGTGTCTCTTATCTGCCTCTCCCCCTCCCTTGGGCCTCCCCCTAGCCAGTGCTGGTACAGTCCTCCCTGGCAACACAGGATTTGAATGACATCAAGCTAACCAGTTTGCAAAGGGGATTGCAAGCCAATCACTGCTTATTGAAAAATGACCAACCAGAGTCGCAGAGAAGCTCGGAGGGTGGGAATTTTGCAAGGACACAAAATGGAGACTAAGAGAAACAGAGAGACAAAATGGTGACTCTAAGCCAATAATGACCAAATTGATCCAAGCTCAAATCAGAGTGAGCTTGGATCTGGCCACTGGCCCCCAGGCTGATTCAGTTCATGGCCGAATCACTTGAATTGCCCAGATTTGAGTGGAATCAATTCAGCCACGAATTGATTTGTACATCCCACACAGTAACCAGTATATCTCCCAAACACCGAGAAGCCTACTTTCTGAGGAAATTTTCCACCCCATTGCTTATAGTCAGACTATTGAGTGGTTAAATGAAGTTGGAAAGAGAAACAAACATGTCAGGCAACAATGCTGTCTAGAGGCAGGGTTGTCTTCATTCAGACTATACTCTTCTGTGTGGTGTATCCTTTGTACTTCTTTCAATAACTGTCTGTACACAGAGCTGCTGGAAAGAAAGCATGGCCATTGTTCACTCCCTTGCAATGGGCATCAGCATCTTTAGATCCTCCTCCACACCCTCGCTCATTAGGTAACCAGGATCTGTATGGGCCTGCTTTTGAAAGAGCAGCTTCACTTTTTTAAAAAGCTGTCCTCACTATGATTATTTACTCTTGCTTGTTTCCTCAAGTGCCAATAATCCTTGAAACCTGGGCATGCAATAGTTCCCCTTTATAGCCAACAAGGCAATCATTTTCTATAGGAAATAGTTAAGAGACAATAACCTCGAAGATGCATTTGATTGATTGCCTTGTAAATAATCAAGATGGGGTGTTATGAAAAGAAGTGGAGCTAGCATTATCAGCAGAGTTTTTCAGTAAAAGAGCTTATTCATAGCTTGTCCCTGTGTGTTTCCAGAGGATGCCTCATATATATAAGACTTTCTTTTGCTTGTTGATAGGGCAAAAGCCGGCAAATGGACTTCTCATTGAGTTGCCAACACAATCCCTGACAGAGCTGCATCAGCAGGGGAGAAATGGAACCAGTTTGTGTGCTATAGATCAACCCTGATTTGCATGAATAAAACCTTTTTTTTAATTTTCAGATGTATTCTCCACTAAGTCCTCAAAGGGGCTCACAGTTAGTCTTACAAATTGTATATACAATGACTTGATAAATAACAGTGGGCAACGTTCTGTAGAGAGTAACAAAACATTCTCAGCTGGTTGTGCTGCTGCAGGTATCTAAGACTTTGTCCATGGTGTGTGGTGCAAGAGCACTCTTGCACTAATGCATAAAGTTGTGCAACTATGTTTATGTGATGCTACGGCCGTTATTTCAAATGGCCCTAGCACTGCAGAAGTACAATTACACAATTCTGCACAACACCACAGGTCTTGTTTTAGATGCTCACTGCAGTGCAGCCATTTGAGAAGTGAACCACCCATGTTACTCTGCAAGGAATGTCAGCCAATATGACTAACAGTGCCATTTAAAGAACAACATCAGAACCATTAATATATTGGCCCTTCCCTTCAGTCCACAAACTACAAAGAGGACAGTTTTCACCATCGGGTGGGTGCCACCACGAGGAAAGCCTGTGATTTGACCTTCACACCAAACTTCCGTTCAAGACCTTAAGAGACTGAAGAATTTATAGAGATATATCCCTCCCTTTTTCGATATCCAGAACCAATAATGTTTGCATAAGCAGAACATTTTTTTAAAAAAGTAGAGTACTTGCAGGAAATGCCACAGCAGCTTTCATGAACTGGGTGTTCTGGGGATGTGGAAATCCATGATCTTGAGCATTTCTGCTGTGCAAGGAGTATTCTTCTCTCATCCTTTACTCTTTTCTCATTCTCATTCTGTTCACATAACAAGGTTACTCCTGTGAATTATTATTAACTAGCTGGGCTGGGCGCAGAGTGTCTGCGACTCTACTCCTCGACCCCTCATTCTTAGCCCTCCCCCTCCAATTTCCCCCCTCTCTGCCCGGCAACCTGGCCAACTGTTTTTTCCACCTGTGCCCCCCCCCCCACCCTACCGCTTACTTTCCCTGCTGGCTGCCACTGCTTTCTTCACCCCCTCGGCCACCGCTTTTTCCACCCACCCTCCATGCCGCTTTCCCCAACACCACTTTCTTCACCCCCCTGTCACTGCTGCTTTCTTCACCCCAACCCCCGGCCGCCACTTTCTCCTCCCCCCTTTCCCCAACACTGCCTTCCCCAGTGCCGCTTTCTCCCCCCACCACCCCGGTGCTCCCACTGCCTTCTTGCTTTCCCCGGCGCTGCTCTCTTGCCTATCCGTTCATTTCTGCCCATTGGCTCCCCACCCCAGCAGCTTGCTCACAAACTCTCATGAGAGCTGCCCCGCATGGGATTAGTGGCGGGTATTTTTAAGAGAAATATCTAGAGAGATGCAAATCAAGGGAGCTTTCTCACATATGAATTTGTATCACTTTGCTTCCCATGGAGCTGCAGATGGGAAAATTGATTAAATTGATTGATTAAATTGTTCTGTGTTGTGCATTAAATTTCCCCCTGAGAATTGTTGCTAAAGAAATTATCTTACCTCCCATGGACATTTTTTGAGAGCTTTGCCTATCAGAGGAGGAGCTCTCAGATTTCTTCCAGTTCCACATATATGAAACTGCATGTATATTTAGAATTTTTGAAGGAATTCTTAGCACTTCTAGGCCAAGAAGGAACCCTCCAATTGTCTTTTAATTTGCTCAAGTGAGATTTGGGGGGCAACTCTAAGAGTTTATGTTCTGAAAGGTGTTTATTGTCATTCTTAATATCTGGGTGTATGAAAGGTACCATCAAATTGTGGGGTGCGGGGAGTGATTCAGATTTAATTAATAGATCCTAAGCCTTGTAGGATTTTAAAGGCCAAAACCAGCACTTTGAATCTGGTCCAGAAGCAAACTGACAACCCGTGAAGCTGCCACAGGATCAATGTAATACCTGTGTAGCAATCAGCCATGTAGCAAATAGTTGTAGTTGTAGTAAATAGCAGTAGTGGCAGTGGTGGTGGTGGTAGTAGTAGTAGTAGTAGTAGTAGTAGCAGCAGCCCGAAGCATTCTTGAAGAAGCATTCTGAACCAGTTGAAGCTTCCAAACTATCTTATTATTTATTATTGATTGATTGATTGCATTTTAAACTGCCTTTCTGCCTTGACAAAAACACCCAAAGCAGTTTACAATATTAAATAACAAAGAAATTACATAAGATTAAAAGGTTTTTTGTTCCAGGCTGTTGGTCTTTTCAGGAGATGAGGACAAGAGTTCACTCTCCTGGGTGCCTCCTTTCTTGCCTTTCAAGAGTGCCTGCATAGAGTGCCTGCAGTGATATAATATGGATGTAACCAGTGCATGCATGATAGAGATGTGGTCAGCTATTGACAGTATATGGGCAATAGATCATTTAAGAGGTCAGCAGATAGGCAGCTGGTCCATCACCATCACCTGGACTCCAGGGACAGAATTCAGCCCAGAAGGACCCAAGCTATGAACTTGATCTGTCAGAGGAAGTGCAACCCCATCTAAGACCAGATTTGCCTCACTGCTGGGATTTCTGGTTTTACTGAACCAGAATACCTCCATCTTATCAGGATTAAGTTTCATATGTTTGCCCCTATCCAACCCAGATCAGCCTCTAGACATCAAATTCTGAAAGAGGAAATGTATCTGTGGAGTCATCTTGTTACCATCTGGGCACTAAACAGCTGGTCTTGTGGTAGCAAACATGAATTGTCCACTTTGCTAATGATGGTCTGATTTGCATTTGAATGGGAGACTATATGTGAGCACTGTAAGATATTCCCCTTAGGGCATAGGAAAAGGTTACCTGGAGAGCTCCTTCTTCTGCATGATCCCCACCACACATGAAGGTCATCAAGAGATGTCCGTCTCCAGATGCTGCCAGCTCACCTGATGGTGACTCAAGAGCGGGCCTTCTATGTAGTCGCTCCTGGGCTCTGGAATATGCTCCCTATAGCCATTCATGATTCAACATCTTTACCCGCCTTTAAAAGAGACCTTAAGATGCATCTTTTAAGCCTGGCTTTTAGTAGTCTGTGAATGTTTTAAATTGTTGTTTTATTCTGCTTTTATTGTATTTACTTTTGTGAACCGCCTAGATCTTTTGGAGTCAGGTGGTTAATAGATAGATAGATAGATAGATAGATAGATAGATAGATAGGCCTGCTCTGGGAAGAGCACCTGCATGATTGCATGCAGAAGGTTCCAAGTTCCCTCCCTGACATATCCAAGATAGGCTGAGAGGGAGTCCTGCCTGCAATGCAGGAGAAGCTGCTGCCAGTCTGTGTAGACAATACTGAGCTAGATGGACCAATGGTCTGACTCGGTATAAGAGAGCTTCCCATGTCCCTATGTTCCATCCTTTAGAGTTCAACACCTGTGATAGGATTGTGAGACTGTAGATTACACCTAAGAAATAAATTTATTCCTATGCATTAGTGTTTCCTTTTGTATGGAAGATCTAAATGCTGGATCCCATAGGAAACTGTTCTTGTCATTGTCTTTTTAGGGCAGAGTTTGCTTTGCTTCATTTGCATAGCTAAGCTCTCCCAAAGCTGGGTAGTATCTTTTAATAACACCTTTGTTCAGCTTCTCATGCAAAGATGGCTCACTAAGGAGCCTCCCCCACTCCCCTGAATAGCCTTGGGAAAGATGGATATTGTCAGTGCTGATCCTGCAAATGTGCAGAAGCTACAATAATACTTGGATTACAGCAGTACAGAAAGGAGCAACAATAGCACATACATAGCAGAAACTCTTACAATGGGAATTTTAGACGTCTTTTATTCCTCTGAATTTGTACACTTGGAAGGAAAATCATTTCAGCCAGATCCTAGGCATATTTACTTGGAGTGCTGGATGGGGCCATAGCTCAGTGGTAGAGCATCTGCTTTGCATGCAGAAGGTCCCAGGCAGGGGCGTAGCAAGGTTGGAGGGGGCCCAGAGACAAGATTTTAAAATGGGTCCCTCACTGATACACACACACACAAACACACTTCACAATATATAGTGCACTCACACTCACATCCCTATTATGAATATGGTGAATATTTATATTGTTATATTCATAACTATATTGTTATAAATATAATGGTGAACAAATCCTTGGTGAACAATTCTATAACCGGGCTCAAAGGAAATCTTCACACTTTAAAGGACTATCAGATTTCTCTCTTTTGTGGGTTAGGACTTACTTTCTGCATCTAACCAACTGGGCTTTAGCCCACAAAAGCTTATGCCACAGTCAGTCTATGACTGCAGTCTCACACATACATTACTGGGAGTAAACCTTATTTAACACAATGGGACTTACTTCTGAGTAAGCATACCTATGGTGTATGCTTACTACTGTGGGTGCATCCTGAAGGTATCACAAGTCTCTGTTTTTTGCATTTTTGTTGTTGCTTTATCAATTTGAGGGTGCAATAATTCATTCAATGGGTGGAAACCCCATTGAGCTCAGCGCAGTGAAATGTACTTCTGAGTAACATGCAAACTTATCCTTTTCAGGTAAGTTTTAGCAGGAAGGACTCACTCCCAGTTCATAACAAATCCAGGGAATGAAGTGGTACCATGAGCTCTTTCTCCCTCTACCCCACTAGCAATTGAAGAGTGGGTTCTTCCTTCCTTCCAGATATACTCCCCACTAAGTTTATAGTGCAATCCTATGTGTGTTTACTCAGAAGTAAAGCCTACTGATTTCAATAGGACTTACTCCCTAGTAAATGTGTGGAGGATTTCTGCCTTAATCCCCTGCAGTAGTAGACTTGCAAACAGAAACGTGCCACAATGGTGCAGCCCTGGGGGGGGGGGTGGCGTTCCCATCCCAACACCCCAAAGGGCAAAACCCTCCACCTTCCTATGCTCACCCTTACATCTCCCCCACCAGGTAATGCCTACCTCAGGAGAGGGTAGGGGAATGCTCAACTCGCTTCTCCAGTTTTCCTCTTCCCATTACAACCTCAATCTCCTCGAATAGTGCCAAATTCTCCAGTGCTTTAAACTCCAGTGCAATAATTCTCAGGGAAAGCCAGCTCAACCAGATTGGGCTAGAGAGCAACCAATAAATAGGAACCGGTCAGGAAGGAACTCAAATGTGCTCTCCCTAACTCTAAGTTTGGATGTCTGCCAATTTGCACTCAACAAAGAGCAAGACTGCTTAAAGTAGCGTCAGCGTGGGTTTTAGGCAGGCAGGCTGGCCACTCTGAACTGAACTCTCCCACGGAGGGCTCCCGTCCGGTCGTGTCATGGTCACGTGTCCACCTGCCAGCCAATGAGAGCCGAGGCAAAAGGGAGATGGGGAAAAGAGGGGAGGGAGAGAGAGCGCACCATGTGAATACCATCTGGATTGAAAGAAAGGTAACTGGGAGTGAGGCTGCCACTGCGGGGCAGGTGGGGAGGACTACCCCTGGCTCACACACACACACCCCGTCAGCCACCCCTCAGCCACGGGGCAGCAAACATATAAAAAACAATTTTTTTTAAAAAAAAACAGGCTTGGCAGCAGGCAATGGGGAGTCATGTGATGTGTCTCTGGGGGCCCCTTGAGGCAGTGGGGCCCCGAGACAACGGCCTCCCCTTGCCTACTGGTAGTTACGCCCCTGGTCCCAGGTTCAATCCCTGACATCTCTGAATAGGGCTGGGAAAGATCCCTGTCTGAAACCCTAGAGAGTCACTGCCATTCAGTGTAGACAATACTGAGCTAGATGGACCAATGGTCTGACTTGGTATAAAGCAGCTTCCTGTGTTTCTATAAGGGAGTGGATGTTTTTAAAAGAAGGAGAATTCCATCATACAAGCTCCCCATCTCCTAATATGAAGTGGTACAACTCAGACTGAAGTTTACTACCATATCAGCTGTTTGTGACATGTAGGCCTAATTCACAATATTTATACTTCTTGGAGTATCCACTAGATTGGTTCATCACATCAAAACTCCTAGACATTTTTCATGGTGATATATTTCATTATACTCACTAAAAATGGTCCTGTAGAATAACCCCAAGCCATTTAGTTCTATGTTTTCTCATATCTGAAATGTTTAACATATTCCTTAAAAAAATAAATAAATTGGAGGAGAATGCAAGGGCCAAGATTTGCTAGGGATAACAGTCAGGACTGAGAGAGTAATTGCTCAAGAGTATGAAGGATATTGATTTTCTCCTAAAGTTTTCCAAAAGACTAGTGGATACTCCAAGAAGTGTCAATATTGTGAATGAGGCAAACAGCCGATAAGGTGGTAAACCTCAGTCTGAGTTGTACCGATTCATATTGGGAGATGGGGAGCTTGTATGATGCAAATTCTCCTTCTTTTACAAGACAGGTTTGGATCTAGGAAAGAACCTTGCTCCTCCTTAAGGATCTTGCAGCACTATCATGTTGTACCTCATAGATAGTTACCTTTCAAATAAAAGATGAAAGAATACAGGATACACGGACCAAAGGAACAAAACATATACTAGGTAGTATATATACCGTGTATAAGAGTCTATTCACACACACAACTTTCATGAAACATGAATAAATTAAACATATATTATGAAACACACAATTACTGAAGAAAATGTCTGTGTTCTAGACCCCAAAAAGTGTGGCTGAAGGTCAAATATGCCCATAGTCCTTGTACATGTAGATATATAAAATCCTTCCAGTTCTTATCTCTTACTAGTTCTTGTTCAGGTTGTTGCTCCTTATCCAAATATTACTCAAAGTTCTTCCAGATCTTTTTTCTTGCAAGTTCTTGTTCTGTTAGTAGCTCCTTGTACAAATGTTGCTCCTTCTAGTTGTTGCTCCTTGTCCAAATATTACCCAGCAGGTATCCTAGGTAATTTTTACCAGTTTCTTCCTGCTTGAGCAGGACTTCATCAGGAGAAGAGAGCTAAATACACAACAACACATGTATCATTTTAACAAAAAAGTACCTTCAATAAATTATGTTAACTCAAAGGGTTAGAAATTTTTAGTTATTACTCACATTTATTTCTTCTGATGTGACTCTGCACTTACCAGTGATTTCTAAATAAGAAATCCTACTGGATACCAAGTTGTACTGGCTTCAAATGAAACAGATAATGCTTAATATATCCTACAGCATTAGAATATTATTATGCTTAATATATCCTTTCATCATATATGTTTAATTTATTCATGTTTCTTGTGTGTGTGAAAAGACTCTTATACATGGTATATATACTACCTAGTATATGTTTTGTACCTTTCCAATACAAGGCAATTCTGCCTACGAAGAGTAGTTCCAGGCTCTGTCCTTCATAGGCATACCACTGCCTTATTTCTCTTGCAATTGCTTCACAAAATTAAAAAAGTATAGTTTCTGCATTTAATCTGCATCAGATCTTCCAGAGTTGCTGAATCAACCCCTAGCAGATGGTTGAAAAATGAAATGCTTTTTCCCTCAGCAGGGGGAAAAGGCTTGCTGAGTTTGGACCCCAAACACACTTAATCAAGTCACCAAAAGCAAGACAAGCAGAAGGAACAGTTTGGGACTGGCATTATTATTGTTGAAACTTGAAAGCCTTAGGCAATGAATGACCCCATCAACCTGAGCCTCATGTTAAATATACCTAATCTAGAATCTGCAGGCAGCCATACTGCCTCATTCAAATGCAGAACTGGAGAGCCTCAAATCCCTTTACAGGCTGCAGGAGGCAGCTGTTCCAGTTTTGTGGAATTGCTGTCCATGTTCTCTCCAGTATCAAAATCCTCTCCATTCTATTACTAAGACTTGGTTTGTGTTGTAAAAGTCGTAACCTACCTGCTTCCTAACATACTTTCTGTTTCATGTTTGCTTTGATCAAAAACATGGCTCTATCTATCTATCTATCTATCTATTTGATGTATTTAGTTTATTTAATTTTCTTGCAGTCCAAGTAAAGCAAGTGATGCTCCTGGCAAACTCTTAGAATGATGCAGTTGTCAGAGAATTCATGGGTCATGTAGTCTAACTCCTGGAACAGCAGAATTCCCCTGGACAAAGATATTGAAGGGTTTAGGGCAAGGGCAGGTTAAACTCTTTACCACTCATAGGCAACCAAAGATTTGCCGCTCCTCTCTGTCGCAACAGAGATGAAACTATGATGGCCAGTGAAGTTCAGGTGCTGGCCACAGAGGGTGCCAGGAAGTGCCTGCTTTGCCTATGCATTAATCTACCCCTGCCCGCAAACCATCTGGCAGGGACAGATGGGAGATGCAGGGTTGGGGGTTTAGGACAGGGGGGCAGCAATGTGTGCTTGAGCTCCACGGCCCAATGACGGATCAGGAAAATGTCAGCAAATTAAAACCAGCAGCAAGAGCTAATTCTGGATAAATGGGTAGAAACCCATTGGAGCTCCCAGGAGGCAGTGGGGAGAGTGCCTGACAAACAAATAATAATAATTAAGGAGGGAGGAGAGCTGGTCTTGTGGTAGAAAGCATGACTTGTCCCCATAGCTAAGCAGGGTCCGCCCTGGTTGCATATGAATGGGAGACTTGATGTGTGAGCACTGTAAGATATTCCCCTCAGGGGATGAAGCTGCTCTGGGAAGAGCAGAAGGTTCCAAGTTCCCTCCCTGGCTTCTCCAAGATAGGGCTGAGAGAGATTCCTGCCTGCAACCTTGGAGAAGCCACTGCCAGTCTGTGAAGACAATACTGAGCTAGATAGACCAATGGTCTGACTCAGTATATGGCAGTTTCCTGTGTTGCTATGTTCCAAACAGACACAAAGAGGAAAAAACCCACCTAGTGCTGCAGGAGGGTGTGTGTGTCTGTTTACCCAGCAAAGGGATTTGGCCTAGGCTGGACCCAGCACCAGTCCAGAAACAAGCTGCTTTGTGAGGCAGATGCTGGGCTGCTGGGGCCCGCAGGCAATTTGTCCACTCCATTGTCCACTCTCACTCAGGATGTGTCTCTTCTCCACTCCTTGCTGGGGGTCAAGGGGCCTCCAAGTCTGCCATCGGGGCTGCAGGCAGACCAGCTGCAGACCTTAGCGCCCAAGGAGGGAGCCTCAGATTTCTCCGTCTGCCTGTTGAGGGTGGAGGATATGGAGATGGTCTGGCTGTGCAGCAGCACCTTGCGCCAGTCCAGGCACCAGGTGTTTAAGTGGCTGTCCAAGAAGGCATAGAAGGCTTAAAGGAAGGGATTGAAGCAGCTGTTGACGTAGGCCAGGCAGGTCGTGTAGGGGTGCAGGGGGAGGATTAGGGCCTGCGTGACACAGGACAGCCACAGGATGCCCACCCAGTCAAGGACGTCAAGCAGTTTGAGGTGGTGGTGGGGCATCCAGCAGGTGGTGAACACGGCCACCAGTGCCATGTTCACCACCTGTTCACCACAGCCGTGTGAACAGGTGGCCGTGTTCACCACAGCAGGTGCCGCTGCCTGCCAGCCCCCCTGGAGGCATGTGTGCTGCTGGAAGTGGCACCGCAGCATGACCTCAATGCACCTTGGCCCTGATGCAGTAATAGTTGAGCATCATGAGCAGCTGCAGCACGAGGCCCAGTGCTGTGGGGGCTAGGCTGAGCACCAGCAGCCAGCACACCCATCAAAAATGTGCCACCCCTCAAAATTTGCCGCTGTAGGCAAGTGCCTACTTTGCCTATGGGTTAATCTGCCCCTGGTTTAGGGAATTTTCTTCCTTGAATGTACAAATATATTCCATATTCTCCTTTACAAAAGGGAGAAGTGTCAGAAATATAGAGAAAGGCAAGAAAAATAAATTTGGCTGTGGACAGGGAGGCATTCTGAAACAAATTATCTTGCCTAGATAATTTCAGCATTTCAGTTAAATATAGAAAATGTAGGTGCCAAATGGCATAAAATATGGAATTTGGCATTTTAGTGTTTCCCTAATGTTATAATAGTCAATACTTTAAAGTTTTCCCCCGATGAAATCAATCACACTACCCATTGCAATATAAACATACCCCATTTTTTGTTTGTTTGTTTGTTTATTACATTTCTAGACCACCCCACCCAAAGGCTCTGAGCAGTGCTCTTTTAACTTATTCAAGTTAAAATATATTGTTTATTAAAGCTTCCCTTTGATTCTGCTCTGAAATGTCTTCTAGCAAAAGAACATCATGAATCATAACCAGCAGCCTCTGAAGATTGTTCAAAATGTTCCAAATTACTCGTACATCAGTGAAGTTTATTGGAGAACATTGTGTGGCTGCTAATCTTGATGCCAGCAGGGGGCAGACTTCTTTTACTGGTTAGAAGAGCTATGGAGATAGATGTTCAAGCCACTTTTATTTGTAGAAGCAAATGTTTGGGCTCTTTTGGTGTCATAGCACCTTCTGCACCACGCAAGTAATGTCAAAAGCCCATATAGGTTCAATGCTGTAGTTCCTTGCCCTGACACCATCATTGCCAGAAGCAACTCTCACATGGCATGAGACTTCTGCCTTTACCTCAGTAGTACAGGATGGAGCCATGGTTCCCATTCCTCTAAGGCAGGGGTTCTCAACTCCATATACATTTCAGCTTACCCCTCCGGGGGACTTCGAGATGGTGGTGGGGTGGTGGTCCATGGAATTTTCTCTTCCCCTGCTGGCCTCTGTTATTCGGGGGTAAATTTACAAACTTTTAAAAAAAAGTTTTTTAAAAAAACGTTTGGGTCTGCGAATCCCCCTGGACTGGCCCAAACCCGAGGGGGTTAAGGGGGTGCTGGACCAAACTGTCCAGGTCTGGTTTGGGTATAGTTCAGACTCGAACTGAACGGGGCCAGCTGGTTCCATGCACATCCCTAAGGTACAGTCATTTACATGTTATGCCGAGTTTAGGTACAGAAGTACACTTTCAATCAGTACCATGCATTTGAAGGGCTTGTTTCCAGGTTCACTTTTAAAATGAACACAGGTAGAGTCATTCATACAAACAAACACATACAAACATTTGTTCACTCGTACAGCATAATGTCTGGTAATTATTAGCCTGTTCTTTTAGTAGCATCACTTTGCAACCTCATTCTGCTTTTGCTGGACTTCAAATCTTTTGTCTTAATAATCCAATGATTCCACTGCATACAAAATGCAATCAGCTTTCACAGTAGGATGGGTAGAAATTTTCTCATTTGCAGTGCAACAGGCCACTGAATCCAGGGATTATGCATCTCCATCTGAATTCATTTATCTTCGTCAGAAAGAAACAATCAAATAATATCACAAAGATGGAAAAAATGGCTTCTTATATGTACTAGATAGTGAC
The DNA here is from genome assembly GCF_027244095.1 of Hemicordylus capensis. Classification (NCBI taxonomy): domain Eukaryota; kingdom Metazoa; phylum Chordata; class Lepidosauria; order Squamata; family Cordylidae; genus Hemicordylus; species Hemicordylus capensis. Next base: position 155,287,837 of record NC_069657.1, on the reverse strand, counting down.
TCAAAAGAGAGATATCTTGTTATTATCAAGTTTATTTTTCGTGGGGCAAAGGGAGAAAGAACAATCTACACCTTCCAAAAAGCCTATGGGACATCTATCATCACCTTTTGATACAATCATCACTTTCCTGTATAATACAATATAAAGGGTTTATTCTCCCCATTTCAGTCAGTGGAACAAATGTTGGCAATTGTTCTGAAGCTATACTCTCTCCCAATTCTTCTGTTGGCTCCTAAAGCAGAAAATGTGTGATTTATTTTCCATCTAAGCAAATATCTTCAGCCAATGTGAGATTATGCATCTTTTCTTGTTTGGTGTTCATTTGTAACAATAAGAATATTGAGTTATAAAGGCCTGACATTGGTGTCCTTGCTATGAACCCTCCTGAAGAAATAATGTGGCTCTGTTCAGGGCTTTGGATTTGGAGCTGTGTTTCCTTCTGGAGTACTTTTCGTATTACATTGTCTTATCACACTGCCACTTGATTAGGGCTGTTGGCAAAGAGGGAGGCATTTCTAACAGACTTTTCTATCTATTTATAGATCCCATAACTCAACATGATTTGATGTGTGAGGTCCTATAGAGTTATAGGGTCACAATGCAGCTATTTCAAAAATACGTAGTTTTTAGATTATAGCCCAAATCACTAGGTTCCCATGTGCTTATGATGTGTAGTTGCTTTTGTCATCACCATCATTATCATTTTCTTCTTATCCTAATAGCTCTAAGATGGCAGTAGTATTTGATACAACCTTTTTGGGGAGTTATTCTTTTGAGAAGAACAGCCTGTATTCTGCTACATAACAGTCTTATATATTACAGGTTCCATGTAATCCTTTTACTGATGCTTCAAAGGAAGCTCACAGAATCATAGGGCTGGAGGAGGACCCACAGTTATCAATCCAACCACCTCCACATTATGTTTTTCCATGTATCAAATTCACCTCTCCCACAAATCAATTTATAAAATCCAGAGTGGTGATGAGTGATGCTCTCCTATGGTTCAATTTATTTATTTGTTTGTTTGTTTATAATAAATTTATTATAATAAATTTTCAAATTTACAAGTGTGCTTGGAAAACCCAACTATTTTTGCCCTTCAAATGGTGTGTGTGTGTGTGTGTGTGTGTGTGTGTGAGTTTTTTACTTAGCCAATTGCAAGTCAACATTGGACCCTGTTGTGCTCTCAGTATCTCTTTCCAAGGACAGCAGGTCTCTTTCTCTCCCCTTCATTGTGTCTGTGAGACCTCCTTCCTCCATTCCAGGCCTACACAACTGTGGCTCTCCTGGGTATGTTCGACTGCAACACCCATCATCCCTTACTATGGCCCACTGTAGTTAAGGATTCTGGGAGTTGTAGTCCAGCAACAACTGAAGGGCTGGAGTTGTGCAGCCCTTCTGCATTCCCTTTTACTGCCAGGGCAGCAGCAGCTGCTGTGTGGTATGTGGTCGGGAAGAAGGATTTCTTTCTCAGCTCAGATTAAAATTCATGCTGCAAAGAACCCCAGGGTTGTAATGCTCACTTCATACTGAAGGTGAACATCATGAGTTGCCAGAGTTTGTATTCCATACCAAAGAACATCACTGTCATGGCTCCTATGAGAGCCAGAGAAGGAGTGAGGAATTCATGGGGATGAATCCTTGACTGTAAGAGATTCACAGTAGGTTGCCACCATCCACTTTATATTGGTGTGGGACAAAACACTCTCTCTGTTTAAGATTCCTGGGGGGTATAATGGCAAAAGCCTCCCTAGAAGAGGCTGAGCATTTCTAGGTCTCCAAAGATGTGTGACTAAGGCAGACCCAAAATGAAGAGTAACACACTTCACCAACAAGGGTTTATTATCAGTTTAAAAGAAAACAAGACTATGCAATGAGAACAATTGTCTTTTCATATAGCAGATTGTAAGAGAGAGAGTTTTCATTAACTGGGCAATTCAGATTCAAGCAATACAATAAAGGAAAATAATTTCCCTCACACATCTAACTGAACTGGTCCCTATCTTATTACAGGCAGGGATCTTCCTGCTGTCTCCAGCCTCAAGGCTGTGACCTTCCCATTTCCCAGCAGCTTCTCAGCAGGCTGCTTCCTCAGGGCACTTGTGGAACAGAACAAAAGAAACAGAACAAGGCTTTCTCTTCTTCTGTTGGTGACTGTGAGTGTAGTTCCTACCCAGTTCTCTGGATTGGTCCTTCTGTTTTGATTTTCCTGGGCTTTCCCCCTTATTAGGAAAGGCCACTCTCCCAGCAGTTGCTCTAAGTGAGGCCTAGTCCTCCCTCATATCCTTTCCATTACTACAATCACTGATCCAGACCACAGTGTTGCACAAGCAGAAACAAATGGAGAAGGATCACTTTAGATGACAGAAACAAAACAATCTGATTAGGAAAAAGTTGCTTTCCCAACCCTTTATGTGACAGTTGGCCAGACCCTGTATATCCACAAAGCCCCATCTACTTAAAAATTCTCTCCCTAACTCTGCTATATTTAATAATGGCATAAATGTGTCCTGGCATGGTGATTCCTTTCACACAGTGAAAACCGTCAGTGTTCTACATACATGGTTCTTTTTCACCAGATGGAGATACAGGCAAACCTTACTATCCATGGATCTGACATCCGCGTTTTTGCTTATCTGCAGTCAGTTTTGTGTATCCATGGGTTTGCGTACCCAAGGTTATTGACACCTGACCTTGGCATATGTGGCCCCAAAGAGGGTTTTAAAGGGTCAATTTAATGTATCTACAGTGTCAGGGTGGCAAGAAATGACATCCAAGATCATTTCTGACCACCATTATCAGAAAAGGTGCTATTTTATGTCTCATTCTTTTAAACAAATCAACAACATTCCCCCTCCCATAATTTTTCATGGGAACATGTGGGACTTGGGATGCGGGGCATTCCTGGACAGCTGGAGACCTGCTGGAAAATGTGGGACTTGGGATGTGGGGCATTCCTGGACAGCTGGAGACTTGTGGAGGACGGTAGGGCACTTTGCCCGCCTTTTTGAGGGGTGTTTTCCACCAATTTCTGCCCTTTTTCCAGCCTCTGGGAACCTAACCCCTTTCCCAATCCCATTGACTTGATGCTCCATTATCCATGGTTCCATTATCTACTGTTTTAAAGGAGAACATAACCCCCACAGTTAACAGGGTTCACCTGTACATTTTTCCAATCATTAAACATGGAAGGACAGCAGAGCTTTCTAATCCTAGATATGTGAAAACTAACTTTGGGTTTTCCCTCAAGGAGAAATTTACTGTGGCATATGTCCACATCAACCATCTTCCTATCTTGTGGCAATCCTTCTTGGTGAGGAACATTGGGGTGGGGTGGCTAAGTGCCATGACTGAAGCAATAACAGCAAAATTAACACATTGTCTCTGTCTTAAAATTAGTTTAATATCTCATTCCCTCAACTGGGAAAGAGAGATTATTAGATATCGGGAATTCTTGAACAGCTAGAAGCTTTAGCCCAGTGCAGATGTTATGCCTGGTGTGACAGTGAATGTGTGATGGAGGCAGTAGCTAGTCATGCTCCTAAACCCAAACTCCCACTGGTTATGCTCCTGGGACATTTGATGGACAGATAAGAAGGCTGGGAGACCTGTAGCACTCTACTCTTGTTTTCGGAGCCAGTGGTGAATGTGAGGAGGACTCCAATATGCAGTGTGGAACCCTGGACTCCCCAGGGTTCCACATCATCTGGAGGAACCCTCTTTGGGTTCAATGCTGTCATCTGAAGACAAGCATGGGGTGTGACTAGCCAGTCGGCTCCTGCTCCCCCTCTCCCTCCATTTGATGAATTCAAGGAGATAACGACTGCAATGGTATTTTCTTTTTAATCTGGATGCATGAATGGCCTTTATGTCAGTTAGGGCTGGGTTCATAGCATGTGCATGCAAGAAGCTTCTACTGCTAGCTATGGCTGGTCAAGCTCCAGAAGGACTAGGGACTGTTTTTTCTTGTGGTTAAGTACAATAAGAGTACCATGTTTGTATCTGTAGAGCTGCATTATGGGACCGTAGCTTTGTTTTGTATGACAGTGTTGCTTCTCTAAGTAATTCTCCCTCTATAATGTGTTCTTTCCCTCTGATGTGATAGAATGTACAGCCTTTGTATTGTCTCGCGGTGGAATGAACATTACTTTCATCCTGTAGAGACTACTGAAATGGGCCTCTGTGTGTTCCCATATCTCCTTTCTACCTTCTTTTTTCAAGGTTATGATCCGATATGGTGCTGATCTAAGAGTTATGGTAACAGAGAAACCCCATGTTGAGCTTCCCCTCCTCTTAAGGGAATGTAGGATGTGACATCTTCAGTAAGGTATACTATCTCTTTAAGAGTCAAGCCCTGAAGGCCTTAGGTTGAGAGGCCATGTGACAAACTAGAGAGATGAAAAGAATCACCTTTGCAGTAGAGTTCTGTGAGAGTGGTTGAGCCTGTATGATCTCTTCAGAGTCCTGAAAATTCCCAGAGACCTTATTAGGGCTATGCATCACATCGGCCTGATAATTGAGTCTGAGGTGATGTAAGCTGTATCGGAGGATTTTTCACTGAAAATGCTTCTGATGGAAAATTCCTCCGATATCAGGAAACCATTTGATACAGACCACATTGTATTCACCTTATATGTCAAATAGTGTGGGGCATTACCTTTGGTAAAGATCCAACTTCTTGGGAAAAAATGTCTGCCTGCAGAAGCAACATTTAAAATCACTGCTTTTCTTAAAGCTCTCTCCCGATAATGGCATTGCATCCTTTTCCTGGTGCATTTCTGGGGGTGGGGAATGACTGTTCCCTATAGTTACAGGGTGTGAACATCCCACCCCCAGTAATGCACCAGGAAAAGTATGCAATATCCTGATATTGCTTCATTTCGTGGTGAATTATAGGGCACAGCCAGGAAAGCAAAGGTGGTGATTTTAAACATTGCCTCTGTGGGCAGCCAATTTCTTCAAAGAAGCTAGATATTCACTGAAGGCAAGACCTTGCGCCCTCCTCCTGATGCATTGAGCCCATACCAATGTATTGGCTTGATGTCATCCAAACCACCTCGGAGATCAAATGCACAATTCAATAATGACCAGAATTGGGTTGGTCCTGATGATGATGGCTGTGCACAGCCCTATAAATTATATATGGTGAATTAGCAATCTAAATTTCCAGACCTGGGCCTTTTCAGGAAGCAATATGTAGTTAGGTTGTTAGAAGTCTAGTGTGTGTTTCTGTTCTCACATATCCAGGAATCACACTGTATCATGTCCTGTCTTTACCTGCAGCAGCTGCTGCCAATACTTTCAAAGCAGGGAGAGGAATGTGCACAAGGTGATGGCACATTGGAATAGGGAAGTGCAACATGGGACTGCCATTTTCAAGAAGACTTTAATGGAATGGCTTCTAATCTACAAGCAGACCATGACAAAGTTCCTTTAATCTTGCTAAAATGAAAACAAAAATTTAATCCATTCTGCTTGATCTTCTTTGTATTTGGTCCAACATGCAGTGCTCTGTCAGTAGTTGAGGCACCTTGTCCATGTGAGCCGTTCATGGACCTCTCCATCTGCTATGTACAAGACAGACAAAATGCTGCTTTCAGCTAACATTGTTCTACTTGTGTTTGGCCGGGACAGGTCAAAAGGCTGCAAGATCTGTAGCATCCTGCCCTAAGGAAATGGCTGTTTTTGCCATGGGCCCCATGGTTGCCAGAGTTCTGGAAGTGGATTTTGTTAGAACCTCTTCCAGGTTCCTTTGATCAGTAGTTGCTGTCAGTGGCAGGACTCTCTCCACCATAAAGGGGTGTCATTTTATTCTTCAGCATGTTGTGCATGACTTTTGAACACATGACTCTATTAAAAGTTAATATGCATTTCCAAGTGACAAGCCTACAAGCAAGAGGGGACACTTTGATCTTTAAAAGGCTTTGCCAAGCAGAGGGAATATGTTTGAATAGTATACTTATTCGTGCAAACATTTGCAGGTAATTAGATTTTGAGTCTCAAGGCTTCAGGAGTTTGCAGGATTTATTCACATTTCAAAGAGCTCAAAATAAATGCCAGCTCTTAGTGCATCTCCAGAGATTTAGGAGAGCATGAACCAAAAGATTAATGACTCACACCAGGCTTTGTTAATAGTTTAACTGAAGGAAGACATTCTGTATGAGGTCATGTTTTTCAAATGGGACATGGGTTAATGGTTAAACCTTGGGGATGTGAGAAAACAAGTTCAAAGGGGGTTGAGAATGGATTAAACAAAATTAGATGACTTCCATGTCAAATATGATGCTAACACTGAATGCTGTTCTTTGTTGTTTTAACTTAATATGCACCGATAAATCTATACCATTATAATTATGTATGTGACATTTGAGTTCACAGAGAAGGAAAATAAACCTGTCTATACAATATGACAAGCAATTAGGGAGGCAAGCTAAGCTGACTGTCATCTTTGAAAATAAATTAATCAAATTAGTCCCCAAGTTATTCTCAGTGTAATTGTTGTGCTTGTAAATGACATCAACCTCCAGCCCAACCTAAAATAGAATTGATGCCATTTTTTATTGCGCTGGTAGATGGAAGCCAAGGTTTTCCTGCGATTAACTGTGAGTGAATGCTCTTGAACATAGCAAAGATGAGGAAAGTACCAAACTCTTAAGATTTCTAAATCACAATGTATTAATATTTAAATAGGAACGCGTTATAAAATAGGACTTCTGCCAAGTATGGAGTCATGGATTTTTTGCATGCCTAAATCATATTGTTAAATAGTGGAAGGAAATTGCTGAACAGTGTGCTGTTAGACCTTTCAACCAGAAAGAAGAGCAATGTGTATCATAAGCTCAACTTATAAATATTGATGAGTTTCTAGTCATGAAATAAGGGCCAAACTATATGTTACTTGAGCAAACTCGCATTCCCAAACTTGTGTTTGCCAGAGTGAAACAAATGGCATGATGATGGGATATTGGTAGAGAAAAATGAAAGGAGAGCTGGTCTTGTGGTAACAAGCCTGAACTGTCCTTTTTGCTAAGCAGGGTCCACCCTGGTTTGCATTTGAATGGGAGACTACATGTGTGAGCGCTGTGAGATATCCCCCTTAGGGGATGGGTCTTCTCTGGGAAGATCACCTGCATGCTTGCATGGAGAAGGTTCCAAGTCCCTCCCACCACTGACATCTCCAGGATAGGGCTGAGAGACTCCTGCCTGCAACCTTGGAAAAGCTACTGCCAGTCTGTGTAGACAGTACTGAGCTAGATGGACCAATGGACTCAGTATAAGTCAGCTTCCTATGTTCCTACGTTCCTAACTAGTGGGCAGAGAAGTGCTTATCACTGCCTGCATCCATCAGTTCTTTCTTGCAAATGGTCCTCTGACCATTTCCCCCCCAATCTAGTTTCGTTTCAGGGAAGATTTTGCAGGGGAGAATTGGCTGGCAGGGGGAGGGTTAATCAAGCACCAGTTCAACCCACTGATTTTGCCCACAGCCCTGTCATTAGTGGGGAGAATGTTTTGATATATAGTTTCACCCTGAGAGGCTTGCAGGTGGAAACAGCTTCCAGACTCTTGTTAGCTATTGAGTCTGATAGCCAACAAGAGATGTGTGAAACTGAAAGTGCAAAAAGAAATACTGACGGCCTTCAGACATCACAAAAAACCTGAGGCAAACCCACCTCAAGTTGGCCCACTGTGACATCCGAATAATCGGAACCGCAGTTCCCAGACCCAACCACAGTTCCGATTCCTCCCCCAAATTGCAGAATGAACCCTTGGTGTGTAGTGAGTTACACATATAGCACTTAGGGTCAGGAGCCTCCACTGTGTCATCGGGTTTGGGCAACTCGCCCAAACTGGAGTTAAGGAAGGAAACTCTTCCCCCGCCTTAAAACCCATTGGCTAGCACAGCTTTCCTTCAAGGGCTGAGAAAAGCCTACGCAGCAAGTTCCGACACCTTTGCCATCTCCCAGACTGCAGTTCCTGATCATCTGGGAGACCACCGGGGGAGGCAAACTGCAGGTCTGTTTGACCCACAGTTACATGCACGTCTGAAGGCAGCCTCTGCCTTGAAGTCAGTTTCCCCAAGATGTTGAAACAGTTTTCAGTGGAAAAGACATCAGCCCAATCAGATTTCAATTGACAAATATTTGAACAGCCAGATCTTCCATAAATTAAAATTAGTGTTTGCGTCAGTTACAGGCACTGAATGTTTCACATGTGCACTATAGCATGAGTATTTGTAGTATAAGATGTTGTTACTAAACCTTTATGTGGCTATTTAGAGTGTTCAAAGTGCTTCATGTGCATTATTTTGATATTGACAACAGGGTTGGTCAATATCATTGGTTATTATTAATAGTATTACCTCCTTGTCACAGATGGGTAACTGAAGCTGAGTGAGTGTATCTGGTCTAAGGCTACATAGTGAGTTCATGGTAGAGATGAATTTGAGCCACAGCATCTTAGTCACCGCATCCTGCCAGCTCTCTAAAGCTGCACTCCATGATGGGTTTTGTAGTCTGAAATTGTTGTACAAAAACTTGCAGTAGGTCACATGGGTGTCTACTTAACTCACTGGCTCATGGATTTTGTAGTTGTACATCTGAGTTCTTCTTCTTTTGTTAGTGAAATTGGGCACAACAGGAAGAAGGGATGATTTTGCCGATACCCTCCGCTAAATTATCACTTGAGGTCCACCCAAACTTCATTAGCAGGTTGTGGGGGCTGTAGAGAGAAAAAGGGGGGTCAGCAAAAATTATCGCTCCCCCTCTTTCACAGATGGACCTTCTTATACTAGCAGAGGGAATTCTTATTAACTCTCTCTAGATATACATCTAGCTTTACAACTTCAACAAAAACCCACCTCTTTATATAATGCAACTATATATAAACCACACAGACATTAGAATTATACTGTCTGTGCAGGTGGTTTATTGCAGTGTCTCTGGAAACAATTCAGATTCCTCTGGAACTCATGTCTGCATTGGTAAAACTCTCAATCTTGCCCCAAATCCATGTTAGATAGAATTGGATAGAAAAATTAGATATTATCCTTTCAGGTGTTTCATTCAGTTGCATGAACCTGGAAAAATGCCTTAAGACAACGTGCCATGAAAATAAGCCCACAGTGATAGTCATCGCACAATAGGCTTACCATTCTCCCTGTTCCTCTTTCAATTTGGAGTAAATGCAGGAGGTGATAAAAGGCAATGATCTGTGATGGCTCATCATGTTGTGACTGTCTGTAGAGTTGCGCACATTCAGATTATCAAGAGATGATTGCACATATCCTCCAAATAACTATAGACTTGTGAGCATCACTTTCCTTCATTCGCCGTGGAATGCTGCTATACAATTTCAAACTGCATTTTGATGAGATTTCACTCTAGAACAGAGCACCTGGTTTGCAGCCTGTCTAATGTATCTTGCCCACCTAGCTTACTCACAGCATGAGAAGATGTTCCCATAGGCTCTTTTTACTTATTGTAAGTGATTTGGTCTAACCTGCTGCTCCTCCACCCCCAGTATGAACAGTATGAATATTGATAAAGAAAGCCCAGAGGGTTCTGCGACTTACTGTTTGCAAATGTACTTTGCAGTACTGTATTTGCTTAACACTTGCTGAAACAACCTCACATGGAAAAAATGTCAGGCAGTTGAAATGGCAGCCTTACTAAAGAGACCCAAAGAGAAAGTATAACATCAGTGGTCTCTCGTTCCTTTTCTTTCTTTCTTCCAGATTCATGGTCAACATTGAGGTCTCAAAAATGACAGAGCATACCATCAGCACAAGGTTGGAGTGGGCCCTGGGAGAAAAAGTGAAGATGGGTCCCTGCCCTTCCACTTTCTTAAGAGAGGCTGAAGAGGGAGAGTGAAGAGCAAGTTGATACCCAGCCAGTGGGGGCCCCCTCCCTCAGGGCCCCCAGGGACACTAACATAAGAACAGCCCTACTGGATTAAGCCCAAGACCTATCTAGGCCAGCATTCTGTCTCACACAGTGGCCCACCAGATGCTTCTGGGCAACCCAAAAGGAAGAATTGAGCCTCTCATGTCCTCTCTCCTGCTGTTGCTCCCCTGCAACTGGTATTCAGAGGCATCTTGCCTCTGAGGCTGGAAGTGGCCTATCGCCACCTGATTAGTAGCCATTGATAGACCTGTCCTCCATGAATTTGTCTAATCCCCTTTTAAAGCCATCCAACTAGTGGCCATCACTACATCCCATGGCAGAGAATCCCATAGATTAATTGTACGCTGTGCGAAAAAGTACATCCTTTTGTTGGTCCTAAATTTCCCAATCTTCAGTTTCACACTCTTCCTCCTTGTTCAACTATAGCTTTGCCCTTGGGCAGCATGGACACTGAGGGATAAAAACTGTGATTAGACTCACACTTGGATGTCAGTCTTACTAAACTAGGAGGGTCTTTCTTGGAGAAAATGCACTGAGAAGCTTGCTGCCAGTAGGGTTGCCAGGTCCAGATGGCGAAGAAATCCAGTATCCATCACCAAAAAAGTGGTAATAGAGGATGCTTTTAACAACAACAACAAAAGTCTCCACTTTGCATGGTCACTCCTGGGATCTCAGTGTGGGCCAAGTGTCAATATTTTTTTTTAACCCTACATTTGTGCAAGTGTTATTGCAAAAGAGAAAGAAGCTGTTTTAGGAAGAAAAGGATAGTGGAGACAGGGTTTGGCATCCCCCCCCCCCGCCCACCTGTGCCACCTTTCAGTCACTCCCCTTCCTACTTCATATGAATTCAGAAGTGAATCTGCTGCCATAATGTCTCGTTGGTCCACTCCGTAACTGCTAGAGATTATTGTGATAAAAGAAAATGAGCTTATTGTTGGTTCATTATGATAAATAGCCATCTATATATTTTTAATGGTTTGTTAAAATTATTGCTGGCCTGCAGTAGTTTGATGTTTAGCTTATCTTTTGGCTTGAAAAAGACCCAACTGTAAAAACACACATGTAAATACACATAAATCCTAGATAACTTACTACAGTTGACTTGAAGTGCTGTCTTGGGTTTACATGTACCTATGAAGTTTTTGTGCGCACGGAATGGAAAAACCCCATGCCAATTCCTAAGCTTCCATGAGTTTCAGAAGCAGTATATTGTATGTCATAGGATAGGGAACTGTATGTTGGTTTGCTGTTGGAGGAATATGAGAGTCCGAAGGCTTCACAAGAATTCAGCCTCTGATTCAGTGGGCTGTCATAAGGTGGCACAAGGCTTACAATGACAGCCTCTTGCCTTCCATCAAGGCAGCTTGGAAGATGTCACCAGGACTGTCCATGCTTTGTCATCAAGTGTCACCAGGACTGACAATGCACCAGGACTGTTGCCAACTGTGGAGAAAATAATATGTCCGCAAACCTAGTGGAAAGGAAGATGAGAATGTGGTGATTGGCATTCGCAGGAACCCAGAGCTCTCCTTTCCAAGGAGTGTGCTGTCCCAGACCCATGTAAAATATTTTGTCTGAGCGTGGGGCAGGGGCAGTGATTTCCCTGCTAAGAGAATACACGCAGCAGGCATCCTAAACTAGCAGGTGTGGCATTCCTAACTAGTTATCAAATAAATAGATAGCCGTTACTCATAAGGTCTCAAAATCCCTTGAGGTTGAGGAGCAGCAATACCAGCCTTAAAATTCACAAGGCCCTGGATGGTGTCAGTCAGGCTGCATCTCCTACTTACAAAGTCTAGGGGCTAAGAATAATACCACAACCACTTTCTCCTTACCACTTATATGAAGGGCAAGAGGGCGTGATCCATTATGACAGAATCCAGTGGCAGATCCCATCAACCCTAAATACAGCTCCCTGGTTTAATATTTAATGGGCCTGTGTGAAGCTTCAGCCAAAACGGAATACTCTACACATTCCTCCTGGCACCATGTGGAGACTAGCATTCTTGCCACGCGTGCAGGGTGTGCACAGAATGATGGGAAGTATAGCTCTTCCCAGGACTGTCCCCAGAGAGCTCTTAAGAGAGGGGCTCCATCTACCAGCCTGAGAAAAGCACAGTTTCCCCAACACTGAGAAAGGCACAGTGGGAAATGGGTCTCACATTGAACACTTTTTGCCAAAATGGCCACTGCTTAGAAAATTGTGAAAATCACTGCATTATGGGAGTCCTACTCTCCCATGAGAAAATCCTATTGGATGCATGAAACTAGTCACAAAACTCTCTCTCTCTCTCTCTCTCTCTCTCTCTCTCTCTCTCTCTCTCTCTCTCTCTCTCATACACAGAGAGAGAGAGAGAGAGAGAGAGAGAGAGAGAGTCAGACCATAGGTCCATCTAGCTCAGTATTGTTTACACAGACTAGTAGCGGCTTCTCCAAGGCAGGAATCTCTCTCAGCTCTATCTTGGAGATGCCAGGGAGGGAACTTGGAACCTTCTACTCTTACCAGAACGTCTCCATCCCCTAAGAGGAATGTCTTACAGTGCTCATACATCAGGGGCAAAGCTATCATTGGGTGAACGGGTTCAAAGAACCCGGGCCGTGCCCAATCAGGAGCTGCCATTCACAGCCCTGACATGCCCCCCATGTCTGACATCAGATGCGGGGGCGGTAGTTTAGCTCCTGCGCGGCCCCTTCAGGAGCTAAGACTGGTGCTGCATTTGCAACGCAGCCCCTTCAGCAGTTAAGCTGCTTCTCCCGAACGGAGCCTCAAGGCTCCGTTTGTGAGCCAGACCACACACCCCGCATCTGACGTCAGACTCGGGGGCATGGCTATCCCCTGCGTCTGACATCAGACGCAGGGGGCGGGGTTATCAGGGCGCCCACCCCGGCCGCACACGGGCCACCGGCGGGCTAGCTATGCCCCGTCATACATCAAGTCTCCCATTCATATGCAACCAGGCCGGACCCTGCTTAGCTAAGGGGACAAGTCATGCTTGCTGCCACAAGACCAGTCTCCTCTTGACTCAGTATATGGCAGCTTCCTATACTCCTGTTCCTATGTCCCCCCACCACACCCTCTTTCCCACAAAATCAGTTCTCAAGGTGGTTTGCATAGCAAAGAGAAGATGGTTCCCTCTCCCAGCTCTTTTAATGCCTGGCCTCTGCTGAAGTGAGCAGTAGAGCTGCTTTCATTGTGTTGGGAACTGCCCTTGTCTGTTGTTGACAAATCCTAAATGTATTCCTTTAGGATTGTTAGGCAATCCTAAAGGAATACATTTGCAAGTGCTTACATTATATCTGAGGGAAGCGGATTTAATGGACGAGATCACATCTAAGCTACACAAATTAGGGCTTTATAGTTTCCACAGCTGCTTCTAAAAAGTGGCCCCGTGACTGATAAAAGGAAGAACACTTCCTTGAAGAAGCAACACACGCCTCTCTCTCTCTCTCTCTCTCTCTCTCTCTCTCTCTATATATATATATATATATATATATATTTATATTAAACTGACATCAAAGCAGTGTTAACCTTGCTTAACAAAGGAGCTCTTAACTTCCAGTCGGTCTCCTTTTTATAGTATTCACTTGCATAGAGAGCAGCCTTCTTTTTCTAAAAAAGAAAAATGGATCCCCCCAACCCCCTGCCAAGAAATGCATTTTTGTTTGAGGTTACTGAGACATGAAATGATTACTTATCATCCCATGAAATGACATTACATTTTAAATGCAATGGTACATGGGCACTTACTACTGCTTTCATCTCTGCTAATCCTCACTCACAGCCTGCAAATTCAACATCCTCTCCCAACCTTATGGAAAGCAGTCAAGCTCCATCCGAATTATAATTGCTTTTCAGTGTGCCTTTCTGCATGTTATTTGATTTGAAAAGATTCCCTTCCAAATAATAAAAAAGCAAGCACCATTCAGTGTATGCCTCTTCTATTTTTAATCGGCCGCAGTCATAATTTGAAGGATTGAGTGAAGCAGCGGAGAAAGATGAAATCGGCACTCATCTGACCATGATGAATTTGGAAATTCAGCATGCAGTTCAAACTTTATTGATGTTTTAAAATTACTCCTCATAACACATGGACATGTCTATGGAATACTTATAGCATTTTATGTCTTCATCACTATTTCCAACGCTTGCTTTAGAGTCAAGGGCTGCAGATTTACCATGTGAAAGAAATATATCTAGCAAGGGAAGGATAAAAGATTGATACCCACTGAGATAGTGGCCTCCTTCGATTTCTTTCTAGCTGACAATTATGGGTATGAATGGAAGAAAATGCCATTACAGCAAGGTCTATGGGAATGAGTGGAGGTCAGAACTAATAGAGTGATCATGGAAACCAGACCTGTTTGGTTGATGAGGGCTATCCATAGAGTCCATATGTTAGAACTAATTGCATCATTTGAGCACATGTTTGCTAGGATTTCATGGGTCCTGAGCTTTTGACCTATGAGCTTTCTCCTCTCAACATGAGGAAGAACTTATGCATCACCCTTTGAGGAATATAGGCCAGCCTTCATTCTGAGCTTTACCAAAGAAGCATGAAAACATGGACTAACACTTCCTCTTCACCCCAGATCTTCTTGCATCTGAAGATGCTCTGGAAAAAAACCCAATCAAGGGTGTTTTGGTTAGAGTGTATGAAGTTTTGAGAACTCCTATGACATATTAAACACAGAGGCTGACAGCCAGATTAATGCTGTGCTGGTGTTTTGGGGGCTGGGCAATTTTTGTAGATTTCACATTCCCTCTCAAGCCTGCTGTGCCCATGAATATACTTCCCTGAGAACTGCATGACCCTGCTGAAATTAAACTGGTGTGGTCTGGTCCATCCCTTTCTGTGAAATTGTGTGGGTGTTCTCTCTGTACCACCTCAAGAACCATTATGGAAGAAAGCTGGAATAGAAATGTAACAAATGTATATTTTATTTAGTTCTCTTCCTTTTCTGCAGTTGTTTGGGAAGTTTCAACAGAGGGCAAAGGAGCCTATCTTGCCACATGAAGGCACTGCAGATTATATTCTTTCAGTACTTGGAAAATGTCAGAATATTTTATCAAGGAATCTTATGGCTCATTAAAGATGAACAAATGTACTGTAGTGTATATTTGCGTACTGAGGAGTCCACATGTATATGATGAAGTGGACTGTAGTCCATGAAAACCTTTCCTACAATAAATGTGTTTTCCTTTAAGGTGCTGCTTGCACCTTAACTCTTTGTTACTTTTATTTCTGTAGATTAGAATGGCACTCCTTCTGGAATATTACTTTTAATAATGTAAATATCATCTACAAAAAAAGAAAAAAGAAAAAACCCACACACTCATCTTGTCACTGACAGACGCTAAGTTTCCTTTTCCATGTAGAAAAACCAGGGATGCTTCCTGCCTTTAAAAAAAACAAAAAACAAAAAAACCCACAAGTACTGTCATGTGTTTCTGCAATTAAGTCACTTCGGTCCCTTGCCAGTTGTAGACTATTGCTGTTGCCTGCAATCTAAATGCTGCCAGGCTGTAATAAAATCTCTTTTCTGATGCAAAGATGGCCTGTGTTCTCTACAGAGATGACGGCTGGCTAATGAGCTCCCAGATCATAGTTTCATTCAAGCGGGGTTCTGCACAATTGGCAGGCAGGTATGTGCTCTCAGTGCCACTTCCAAAGACCTTTCTTTACTTATACGTACAGCTTCTGTGCTTCACACATTTTTTATGTGTCTCGACTGAACAGAATGTTGCTACTTTCTCCCCATATATATGTGAACCGAGGGGCATGGGATGAAAT
Source organism: Hemicordylus capensis (assembly GCF_027244095.1). Taxonomy (NCBI): domain Eukaryota; kingdom Metazoa; phylum Chordata; class Lepidosauria; order Squamata; family Cordylidae; genus Hemicordylus; species Hemicordylus capensis. Next base: position 155,272,143 of record NC_069657.1, on the reverse strand, counting down.
GGCAACATGTTTCCAGGAGATCAAAGGAAAGTACTTCATATGCATGGAGGCTGGAACTCCGTAGTGTAAATGTATAATTCTGCAACCAGGCAGCCCCAAACTAGTAGTTGCAATAAACTAAGAAAAACGGGTGAATTGTCATGGGTTTAGTCTTAATCTATGAATCTCATAGACTAAGATTGCAAAGTTATGAGCAATCCTATGTAGACTTTTAGTAGGCCTATAGTAAGTCCTAACAAACTCAGTGGGGCTTACTTCTGAGTAAGCATTAACAGGATGTGGCGCAAAGCTACGTATTTTATTGATCTGAATTACTGTCCCTTTCCTTTTGTGGAACCTGTTATAAGGTCCAGGTAGAAAGTTGAGAGATTTGAGTTGTTAAAGGGCAAAAAGTGAATGAGGACTACAGAGGCTAGAGCCCATGACAATCATGATACTAAAAACTATACTTGGTAAATATGCCTTGTTCAAAACTGATTCAAATGAATCTGCATGAGTATTATGACTACACACAAAACACTAAATGACAAACGCTCAGGGTTTCTCTCTCTCTCTTTCTGCAGAGCAGGGCTACTCAAATACTGCCCTCCAACAGATGAGGGCCTACAACTCCCATCATTATCCCCAACTATTGGCCACTGTGGCTGATTGTATTAAAAGAACTGCATGACAAGCAGTGCATTGCACTGGGTCTTAAAGCTTTCTCCTTGGAAAGTGGGGGCAGGGGGAGAGAAAGCATTTTTAAAAGAAAAGCTGCGAGAAGGGAACACAGCGGCGGCAGCTTTTATCCACTGCCACATAGGGAGCGGAGGGCATTGTGCTTGCTGCCCCCAGCACCCAGGGAGCACCAGTAAGCAGGGGCAAAGCAGGGGGAAGAGGCATGTGCAGTGCCGACATATTGTTGGTAAATGTTCCCATCTCATCCAACCCCTGACTCCCTAGGTGGGTCAGGCGCATCTCCAACCCTCTCTGAAATGGCCCACGTCAGGCCATTTCCAATGTTCCCAGCTCAACATTGCACACCCCTAGCTGGAAGCTATAGTCTAAAAACAGCCGAAGAGCTGCAGTAGAGTTGACATGCCCTAGAGCAAGGATTCTCAACATTGGGTCCCCAGATGTTATTGGACTTCAGCTCCCATAATCTCCAGCCCCAGTGGCCTTTGGTTGGGGATTATGGGAGTTGAAGTCCAACAACATCTGGGGATCCAAGGCCGAGAATCCCTGTATGTTTCTAGCATACTTTATTTCTTGTAGCAGAAATTGCTTGCTTGTGTCCAAGCATGTATGCTAGAAACTAGGAGAAAACACTGAATTTGTTGTCATGTGTGAGACAACTATCCAGGTGTATTTTCACACCCATGGATATTCCTATATAATGACTACATAATTATGCTGGAGATCTCCTTACCTGTGAAGTGGTGAAAGCTCACATTTTATAGAAGATGAGATAATCAGTTTGGCTGGGAATCAAAAGCAGCATTTGCCACTGTCCTCTGCTACCTGTGCAGAATTCAGGATGGCACAGCAGATGGAAAAGGGAAATAGACAGCTGGATCACTTCTCATTTTAGCAGAACTCTTCAAGTACAACAGATGCAGCTCACTTGGCAGGTGATAATCTGCTCTGGCACAAAGTAACGGTTAAGGTATGGGGCCTTGGTGTCCTAGGTTTCCAGAACACCTGGTTAAAATGAACGGCCCTAGTGATGGCAATAACACCGCCTTCTCCAACATCCAGGCATGGTTATCTTTGTGAAGATTTGTGACATCATGGAGTTCATATTTTTGTTGTTATTCACAACACATTATATTTATATTGTTAATAAATAATATAGCTTCTCTTGTCTAAAGCGGAGACTTAAGACAAAGTTGGAGAGTCCCATTAGATTAAAAAAAGTCTTTCGGAATTTTGAAGCAAGTTGAAATATTATTTAAGACTAACCAAGTATCTTAAAGCTGGGAGAAGACTCGTACACACATCTGTTGTTGTCTCAACTATCCCACAATAAATGAAAACCTAAATGCTCTTCAAAGCATGAGATTTATTTTTATGCATTCATTCTAGTTTGTATAAAAACATCTTACTTTTACATCTTAAAACAACATTTTACGATAAATTCCCATTTATATCCCATAGTCCTTGCATATGTTTCCTCCCCTTCCATGATGTTTAAACAATCATCTCCAGTTTGCAAATGAATGCATTCATCTCCTGATTTCTCAATCCCTCATCTTGACTGATGCTCCATTATCTGGCTATTATGCCTGATGTCAAGAGTACTTCATCAATAAAAAAATAAGGCATGCTTTTTTAATTAGACATTTTTTAGCTCTGCTAGTCTCGCTCATACATATGGATTGCACTCTTTCTGCCTAATAAGATGCAGAATGCATGGGCACAATGGATGAAGCAGGAAATGCTTTATAAATAAGCTGATTGGTTTATATTTATACAATATTGTGTATATGTTGAAGTTTAAATACACATTTGAACTTTAAATTAACTTAAGTGTCTAAGTTAGAGCCAAAATTTTCCCAAATTAGCTAGTTAATAACTGGAAATTTTCTTCCATTAGAGCAGGAAAAATATAATTTTGATCAATAAGTACCTTCTCCTAGTGTCTTGTATATTGAAAACAACAACAACAACAAGCAATGTCTTTAAACTAACAGATGGGTTTCCCAGCTGTTCATATGGGCAAGCCAGCTTCAGGGAAAGAAGGAAGAGGTTTTCACTGCCAGAAAACAGAACCATAATTCCCCCTCATTGTCAAAATCACTTCACTGAAAGTCATAGGGTGGCAAAACTGAATCAAGGGAGCTTGGGGGGGAAATCTATGTAGGTTTTCCTCTTGGTGGTAGGAGTAAATACTGCCACAAGGCTCCATACTGTCCCCAATGCTTTTTAGCATCTACATGAAACCACTGGGAGAGATCATCAGCAGGTTTGGTGCGGGATGTTATCAATATGTTGTTGACACCCAGATCTATTCCTCCATTCCAACTTCATCAGGAAATGGCATAACCCTTATCCCTGAATGCCTGCATGGAGGTGATAATGGGCTGGATGAGGGATAACAAACTGAAATGGAATCCAAATAAGGATTGGGCTTTGGGACCCAAGAGATGGTTTAGATCTGCCTGTTCTGGATGGGTTTACACTTCCCCAGAATGATCAGGTACGTAGTCTGGGAGTGTTCCTGGATCCAAAACTATCTCTGGTTTTTCAGGTTGAGGCAGTGGCAGGGAGCACCTTTTATCATCTACATCCATTTCTGGAAGTAAATGACTTTAAAACAGTGGTACATATGCTGGTAACCTCTAGGCTTGACTACTGTAATGCACTCTACGTGGGGCTGCCTTTGAACATAGTCCAGAAACTCCAATGGGTACAGAACGTGGCAGCCAGATTGGTCTGCCTCATTCTAGTCAACCTGGTCTACCTGAAGAGACCATATAACACTGTTTTTGAAAGAAGTGCAGTGTCTCCCTATATGTTTTCCGAATGAATTACAAAGTGCTGGTTATTACCTATAAAGCCCTTAATGGCTTGGGTCCAGGGTACTTAAGAGAGTGCCTTTTCTGCCAATAACCCTGTCACCTATTAAGATCATCTGGAGAGGTCTGGTTACGGTTGCCACTGGCTCATTGTTGGCAACTTTTGACCGGGCCTTCTCTGTGGCTAGCCTACGTTTGTACACCATTTAGGGATGTCTATATCAGGAGGTATAGAAATATGATAAATAAATAATAATCAATAAATATAGGGCTTACCCACACCCCTCTTACCTAGGTACATGTATGGTTGCCAACTGTCCCAAATTGGCTGGGATGACCTGTAATTCTGGCGGAAAGTGGCTGTCCCATCCAGGACACCATTTTCTCTTGTATTTGGGTGGCTGCAGGTGGCACAATGGAGCCAGCGGGGCCTGGACACGGGAAAGGCTGCTCTGAGCTTACTGAAGAGGCAGTGGTGGTGGTGATACATGCAGGGGGCAGATACATGACTTCAAGGAAGCACATTTGAAAGGAGGCCTGGCACTTTTCTTTTTGAGAAAAACAGCAGCAGCACCTTTGGGGGTTCCAAATCCTGGTGCATCTGCCCAGCCTGCCATCCTCCTCACCCAGCATTTCTCCTGCCATTCATCCTGCTGCCACCCCTTGCCACCACCACCCCCCGCTCACCAGGAAGCCCACTATGTAGAGACACAGCACAAACGAGCCTCACCACTTGGCAACAAAGATGTCACCTCAGCCTCACCTTTCCATTGAGGGTGGAGAAGTCAGCGCAGTAGGGGCTGCTGCAGGACCCTGCCGGGTCTCCAGTTCTCCTTACGAGGCTGAGGGCGGGGAGGGAGAGCAGCAGCAAGAGGGTGAAAGTGGCAAAAACTCTACAGGAAACTGTATTTTTTTAATTATTTGTTTTCTTATTGATGTATAAATTTGAATATGTTGGAATACACAAATACCAAAACTCTTGAATTTTTCATCATCAAATAGGAAACTCCACATCTTCTAGGATTATATTTTTTAAACTACTTTTTTTCTTATTGATGTATAAATTTAAATATGATGGAATACACAAATAGCAAACCTCTTGAGTTTTTCATCATCAAATAGGAAACTCCACATCTTCTAGGATTATATATTTTAAATTATTTGTTTTCTTATTGATGTAAATATAAATGTAAATATGTTGGAATATACAAATACCAAATACAGTCAAAGAGTACTTAGGCAGTCAGTTGTATTTTTGAACCTCTATAATAAAATTGTTAGTAGAAGAGAATTTCTAAGAGAAGTGGAAAGTTGAAAACTACTTTCCAGCAGTGTTCTCTCTAATTTTTTTGATCTCTGTATGGATTGAGTTTTGTTCTGGGCGGTAGTATCATGGCAGTGTGTGTGTACATGAATTCAGAGCAGGACCTACATGATTCAACTTGAGTGGGATCTAAAATTAACTGCGTGGGCATCAAAAAATGTGTAAGCGTGCACACTCACACACGCCTTAGAGGGAACACTGCTCTCCAGTCACACATGCTTCCTTTCCTCAGTCATAGGCATACCATGTAGAGCTCTGATTTGAAAGAGCATCTTACTTTTATTAGGACTGACTAAAAATGAGACAGTGAGATGTGGTTAGACTACTAGAATTTGTAGAACCAGCTTCAAATGAAGTAACAAAACTCAATGGGAGACATTGAGTTGATGTTTCTCTTTCTCACTCACTCATCTACAAGATGGTTGGGAAGATAAAAAATTTGGGGGGGATGCAGCCTTGAGTTCCTTGGAAGGAGGATGGTGGAAAATACGTATACTTTTAGAATGCAGGCTGTATTTACTAGCTTTCTTTAAAAACAACAACAGCAGAATATTTTTTTAAAATATATATAGGAGAATTGACAGTCGGTTTGTATGAATGGCTCTGCTCCTGAGATGGCTCCTTAACTTGTTTCCCCTATTTGGGCAAGAGAATGTTGGCAATCCTAGGTACATGGCAAGTGTTTGTCTAATGTTCTGCTCTTTTCACTTGCACACAATTAAATCTGAGCTTATTCATCTCTCTGCTTTGCACTACAAAAGTGCCAGTTCACTTTGCACTCAAGGTTTTCTCTGTTGCTAGCAAATTTGAATTACCAGTAGCAAGGGAGGCAAACCAGTGATGCTGAAAGTAGTTCTCACTCCTAAGCAGTTTTGAACGCACTGAAGGAAAATGCAACATTTATGACTTTAAAACAAAGTACAGGTGAAACTCGGAAAATTAGAATATCGTGCAAAAGTCCATTAATTTCAGTAATGCAAATTAAAAGGTGAAACTGATATATGAGACAGACGCATTACATGCAAAGCGAGATAAGTCAAGCCTTAATTTGTTATAATTGTGATGATCATGGCGTACAGCTCATGAGAACCCCAAATCCACAATCTCAGAAAATTAGAATATTACATGGAACCAAGAAGACAAGGATTGAAGAATAGAACAATATCGGACCTCTGAAAAGTATACAGTGTACTGTGCTTGATTGGCCAGCAAACTCGCCTGGCCTGACCCCATAGAGAATCTATGGGGCATTGCCAAGAGAAGGATGAGAGACATGAGACCAAACAATGCAGAATTGCTGAAGGCCGCTAACGAAGCATCCTGGTCTTCCATAATACCTCATCAGTGCCACAGGCTGATAGCATCCATGCCACGCCGCATTGAGGCAGTAATTGCTGCAAAAGGGGCCCAAACCAAGTACTGAATACATATGCATGCTTATACTTTTCAGAGGTCTGATATTGTTCTATTCTTCAATCCTTGTCTTCTTGGTTCCATGTAATATTCTCATTTTCTGAGATTGTGGATTTGGGGTTTTCATGAGCTGTACGCCATGATCATCACAATTATAACAAATTAAGGCTTGACTTATCTCGCTTTGCATGTAATGCGTCTGTCTCATATATCAGTTTCACCTTTTAATTTGCATTACTGAAATTAATGGACTTTTGCACGATATTCTAATTTTCCGAGTTTCACCTGTAGGCTATTAAGCATACAATGCTAATAGGGATTTTAACTCACCTAAAATATAAATGCATCATTTCAACATCAGCTCCTGGTTCAAAAAAATGTACAGTTTCAGTCACAGCCTGCACATAATTTGATTACAGCATTATCTGCAAAAAATGATTACTGTTTTATAATAATGAATAAAATGATAGGGTGGAATTAAAAATATAGAAGAAACAAATATGAAAATTGGGTGCAATGTCAGTCTTTCCGCGTATAGTAACATTAAGTTAGCTAGCATCACTACAGTATGATTTTGATTTTGCCCTGATTTTATGATTGGTTAAGTTCTCTAAATATGTGTCAACAGACACATTTTAAAAGATAAATACCTGAAGATCAAACTTGAATTCTTGGGGAATTCTCACTGGAAAATAATGGATGTATTATTCCAGCAGTATTTCAATTTATGTGGAGATGAAAAAGACCAGCTTTTATGACATCAGATGTTGACCAAGAATGGGTTTCAATTTATTGCATAATTTGTACTGTCAAATGAGAACTGCAGAGATCCTCCGGTGACTCCCGAATAGTCACAGGATGCTCTCACTTTGGTGTGTGCACATATTTTCAGTTATTGAGAAATCATTTTGGGTTTACTGCATCGATCCCACACAACGTGAAAATAAATTATATAGGCTATGGCTGACGTTCAGACGAAGGAAGCAACAGGGCTGCTTGTGTGCTGCAGACTAACACAGCTTCACTGTCTGTGCAGAGTGGGGTGATTTTTGCTGATCTCCCCTGCCCCTGGAAGTGCTCCCTGCAACCTGGAAATAGGTCCCTGAAGAATGTAACAGGGACCTTCCACTGGGTTTCAGGGATCGCTTCGGTGGGCAGGGGAGATCAGCAAAAATCCCTCCGTGGGCACACACACTACATTAGTCTGGAATACAGCAGCACCACCTGCAGAACACCAGCATTTCATTGAAAATATTGGTGCTTCTATAGTCTATATGTCAGCCAGCATTTCCTTGTTCTGATCCTATTCTCAAGAAAATCTATTTTTAGGAAATATATGAAACTTGTGCTTGCTAGTATATATACAATACAAGGCTGTTCTCACAACCAGCCTAACCCAGCCTGGGTTAGGCTGGTCATGAGAAGCAGCAGGATCCTCACGGATCCCTCTGCTTCCCATCTACCTGACCCTCCTAAATAACCCAGCTGTTGGCTGATGTTAAGGGTACACTCACACCCTTAACCCGGCTGCCGGGTATTGTGTGTCTCCTCAGGCTCAGTTCAGTCTGCGGAGACACAGAGATGGGTGCATAGAGTGCTTGCCTGATGCGGAAATCCCCCAAAGCAGAATGTGTGCCATGCTGGACATGTATGCCATGCACCTGAACATTGTGGGATGCCTGGAGGCCAGAACAACAAGTTCCGGCCCTGGATCCCTCCACTTTGTTCTGTGCTTCACAGAGCAGGGCTGCCCGTGTGGGAGAGTGGAGCGTGCTCCTACCTCCTTCACTTTGCTCATCTGCAGGGAAGGTATGGTTTATCCTGCCTTCCCTGTGCCCACCTGCCCATGCACCCTGGTGCTCGTGAGAATTGACACTCTCTCTCTCTCTCTCTCTCTCTCTCTCTCTCTCTCTCTCTCTCTCTCTCTCTCCCCCCTTCTTCCACCAAGACCTGTTTATTATACAAAGATAAAATAGTATCTACTAGATGTTACAGGTCAAAAACAAAACTGGTTTCAATGTCAACACATCATCCTTAGTTACTTACTGTATTGACATTGAAACTGGTTTTGTTTTTAACTGGTTATAGCTAGTGGATGGTTTTGTATCTTTGTGTAACAAAGAGATCTTGGTGAAAGAAGTGTTTAGGGTCAATATGCGCATAGCATCATCAACTTATCTATTGATCTATCTATCTATCTATCTATCTATCTATCTATCTATCTATCTATCTATCTATCTATCTACAAACACACAGAGCAAATATAGTGTAGTAAATAAGACAGTGATCTATGATACATGAAGTCCTTTGTTCAAATCTCACCTGGTGGCCTTATAGTATTTCTCGTACTGAACTCCCCTCCACAATGTGGGATCAGTGTGGTATAGTAGTTGAGAATTGGTGGTTAGAGAGACAGATAAGGAACCCTGGGGTCATTCATTCCATGGAGCCCACTGTGTGATATTGGGCCACTCACCCTCTCTCAGCCTAGCCTACCACACAGGGGTGTACACCACTTGCAGCTCCTTGAAAGAAAAGGGGGATATAAATGGGATACAAATGTAATACATACAACATGTGAATAAAAAAGGTAAGGTAAAGTGTGCTGTCAAGTTGATTTTGACTCCTGGCGCCCACACAGCCCAGTGGTTCTCTTTGGTAGAATACAGGAGGGGTTTACCATTGCCTCCTCCCATGCAGTATGAGATGATGCCTTTCAGCATCTTCCTGTATCGCTGCTGCCCAATATAGTACCAGCGGAGATTTGAACTGGCAACCTTCTGCTTGTTAGTCAAGCATTTCCCAGCTGTGCCACTTTAGGTGACTATGTGAATAATAGATTGACTTAATTCACTGGGTTCTTGTAAAGATTGCTGAGATAATGGTATGGTTACTGGGTTATAAACTTACTAAAACAGACAGGTTGTTCCCTTCTTCAAACACTGTGATGCATGTTGCAACTGTGCCCCCCTCCCACTCCCCATGTTAATAGTGATTTATCTGAAGAGACAGCTGCTGTAGGTGTGTGCAAGGGGGGCAGGGTTTCACAGTGTGTCAGCATGGAGGTGTGACTTCCAAGCATGCCTTTGAGGATGCTGTATTTGAGCACAGCATCCTCAGTTTGTATAACCCCTGCACAGGGCCCATGAGAACTCATGTTCCACTCACTCAGCCAAAATTATGAATGACCATCAAGGGATCTCCATCCTTTTATAGGGATAAGACAGTTAGCTCTGTGACCTTTATGTCAAAAGTTGCTTGGGCATTATAATTCATTGGCCTCTTTTTGTGTGTTGGAAAAAACCCAATCAGGCTCTTCTCACAATTAGTGTGAAGAGCCTGGACGGGGTTTGCAAGGAGAGTGGGCTAAGCTTGCTCTCCCCGCAGATGAGCAGTCAGTCTGCTCTGGGCGGCTGAGCCGGCCTACCACATGACTGCCGGCTTCGTTACGGAGACGGCGGGGGCCAGGGGGGATCTTGGGCCACGCAGCCCCCGGAAGCTCCAGCATGCCCGGCGCGAGTGCACAGGTCATGCTGGAGAGACCCCTGAACCAGGAGGCTGCTTTTCAGCCTCCCGGCTCAGGGGTCTACTCGTGAGTTGCCTTGGTGCAGAGCCGCGCCAACTCACGATCGGAAAGCCTGGGTTAGCGGAGCGCTCACTCCGCTAACCTGGGCTTAGGGCAGGGGTACTTTAGTGGGTGACCTTAAGAACCACCAGGCTCACAGCCGAGCCCGGTGGTTCTCACGATGGGAGGAAATCAGTCTAGCTTCCTCTAGCCTGATTTTCTCCCATCGTGTGAATAGCCTCTATATGATTGAATAGAACTTTTTCTTGCCTGAAATTTTCATAATTCATTCTTCTGAGGAATAAGTGGTTTTGCTGAATGTATTTCCTCTTGCCAGTACTTAGGTATTTATAATGTTAATATTCCTATTATGTTTCTGTTTACCAGAATAAATCTTTTAGTGAACCCATTCTGTCTATTTAGGGGTATGTTTCAAGCCCCTTCTTCTTTTCCTGTGTATGGTGATATTTAGTACAAATGTACCAAATAAGACAAATGTGTGGATATGTGTCAAAGAAAGAGTGCAATGGCAGAAGAAGAACAAAGAAAATGAAAGGCAAAAACAAGCTGTCAATGTATAACAGTGTAATTAGAATTCACATATTGCTACTTATTGCCATTTTAGCTCATACCTTGTGGTTGCAAGGGGTTTTGAGACTGCTTTAAGATGGTGAAAAATTCCAAAACTTGCTTTCCTTTGTATTTTATGTAGTGCAGAAAATGTCGCTTCCGATCCCGCTGCTCCTACCCTGCATAGCTTCTAGTGAGGTATGAGGACAAGAACATGCCTCTTACCTTACTTGCTGGTCATGTGAGTGATTGGGTGGCCAGCAGCCATCTTACCTATAGAGCCAGTGGGAAGGAGTGGCCCAGCAGCAGGAAGTTTTTGTGTGTGTCCAGTTACTGTACTGTAGATTGTTACATTACTGGTTTCTCTAGAACAGTTACAACCTTTTGGAATTAAAAAAAAACCCTAGCTTAACCCACGCAGAGCATCTGTGTGCTAGTACTTGATTGCTCCCCTCACCCCCTGTCACAGTCCCCCTCACCTCAGAAATCTCTCCATCCTCACCTGAACTGCATTCCTGCTCCTCCTCCTCCTCTGTCCTGTGTTTCCATTCCCCTCTTGGTCACTCCTCCATCCCTTTACTTCTTTCCCCTCACCGCTCTTGATTGTGGCTGCAGTGTTGCTGGCACCTATTGGCCAAGCTGCAGCCCCCTAACCACAGAGACATCCCCACCCTCACCTGAAACCTGCTCCTGCTCCTCCCCACAGGAGCAGCAGCAGCAGCAGTTGACTGGACCTTTCCTTGCTACTGCCACCGCAATGGCTGCTCGTTCCCCTCAGGCCACTGACAGGTTCGGGCCTGTCCCTCACCCTTCTTTCTTTCTCTCTCCTCTCCCTTCTCTCTCTCTTTCTCTTTCTCTTTCTCTTTCTCTTTCTCTTTCTCTTTCTCTTTCTCTTTCTCTTTCTCTCTCCCTTCCTGAGTTAACAGATCTTGTTCATCTTGTTTCCTCATCTAATTCACACAACGTCAGCCTCCTTCTCCTGAAGGGGCTCTTTCCTCCCTCACGACCCCTCTCTTCACAGACCCCTGCCCACTATCCTTTTATATAGAGAGATTCCTCTCCTCTACAATCAGGAACACCTTCCGACCTGTAACAGTTGCATTCCAACTGACCTTAACCATCACAGACTCCTCCCCCCTATCTGCATATGGAATCCCTGCTGCAATCACCACAGTGCCACAGGCTCCTCTTCTCTATCTGCAAATGGAATCCCCACTGCCCAATCAAATGTCTGCTTCTGAACTCTCGTGAGAGCTGCCACACACAGGATTAGTCATGGGCACGCCTTAGACAATTATATAGAGAGATAGATATTTTGAATGTACATCATAGGAGTGCATCGTTTCGTTGCAGATCTCACTTGTTCCCTCTGTTAGCAGAGTGGTGGCCCTGTCAATGTAGAAACAAAATGTGGCCATCGGCCAACAAAACAGAAGTTTCAGCATACTCAGCGGAGCCCAGACCTATGCAGAAAAACATGACATTCAAAATTGGGGCAACATCTCCCCCACCCCACAAAAAACACAATACAATACAGGAGGAAGAGAACTATTGCCCTTGTGCAGGCAGGTAAAAGCTCTTTTCTTATTTGTTAAACTGAAGAAACAGAAGAGACACATAAGTCATTGAAACTTGCAGTCTTCCCAAGGACCACTGCCCCTTTCTCATTATTTTTATATACCTCAGACTGGCATTGAAAGTAATCTGAGATCTTCTTGTTTTGGGGAGGAAGAACTCTTACAATTCCTGAGTTAATCTGAGATGAGTGGGAAAGTGCTCACCCGTTTCTATATGAGCATAGAAACACCCAACCCATCTAAGCTCTTTTTATGGATTGCTGAACAGCAAGGGCAAGGATTTTGACTATAATACCTCCTCAAAGGCTGCTTTGGAGAACCCAGAAGATCCATGCCTTAGAAAAATCCCTGCAGCTGCAGTGCAGTGAAGTAACATTTCTGTGAGAGTTGGAAGCTTTTCCTGCCTTGATTCTTCTAACGTTAATGTAGCATTAACACATTTTATTTATAATATTATATAGCCTTATTTATATGAGCTGGAAGATTCTTGTGGAGTTTGAGATTTTGCTAACCTGCAGGACTTCCCTACTAATTATATACTTAAATTTTCCTCCTAGGGAGATTCAACTAAAATCAGTGGTTTTATGCTTGAGTGAAATCCACTGCTGTATATACTGACTAGGACTGCAGTATGTAATGGAACTGAAAATGAGAAAATGTGTTTTTGTCTGGAACTTCATTTGTACTGTAAAATAGTGTGGGTTCAAAAGTACAGCGAAGGCTTGGGCTCAGTCATATGAATGTTTTCACAAAATCAAACTGCAACAAAAGAATTAATTTGACCTCCTGCAATATCCTATCATTTCATGATGATGGGTGAAAGGAAAATATATTGCTGATCCTCAGTGTTCTCATTGATTATCTGTGGGAAAAGGGGTAATGCAATGATCTTTAAAAAGGAAAACAAGAATTAAAACAACCACCACCACAACAACAACAATCCTCACTGCCTAAGGATCACCAAATCCTCAGATAAAGCTTCTTTATAATAGAGTTTGAATGATTTGATTTGAATGATATAGTTCCTTAATGCTTAAACCAGCATTAAGGGTGGGCCTTATGCATCTTACAGAATGCCTGCATAATTTGGGACATACCGAGGCCTGCTAGGTGTTTGATAACCTCCCTTTTTTCAATTATATAAAGACAACCAGAATTATGAATGGCTCATTCAGCTTGATGGGTCAGAGTGATGCAGGCTAGTAAAAACCGGGTTGCCAAGTCCAGTTCAAGTCCCGACTGTACTCAAACCAGACTGGGCACATTCAGTTTTGGCACCCCACTCAACACCCCCACTCCTGGTTTGGTTCAGTTCAGGGGGTGGGGTTCACAATTTATTTATTTTTAATTTTAAATTAATTTTTACTTACTACCATCCAGTCTGGGGACTTAGATTTGGCCATGGGGAGTGGCTCTCCAGAAGTTTCCCCTTCCCACTGCAAGCCTCCATTTATGTCCAAATCGCCCTGTTCAGGTAGTCTTTGGACTGTTCCAGGCCTGCCCTCCATCGTGGCAGCCATTTTGGAGGCTGCTGCACATGCCCATTGGGTCTCTGTGTGGCCTTTACTTTTTAAAAAGTTAAAAAAAAAGATTTACATTGCAAACCACCCTCCCCAAATGGCCAGGAGTTGGTTCGATATCGAACCATCAAACCTGTCCACACATCCCTAATGGAGGCATGCCTTAAGCCCTATTCAGACATGTTGTATGAATGTACAGATGTCTGTACACTTGTACTGCACATGTCTTTGTTGTGTGAATTACTCACTAGATATAACTCACCTAACCCACACTAGTGTGTGAATTACTGTACTTACTGTACTTGTGTGAATTACTTCCCCTACAAATTCATTTTGAAAGTGAATGGGGGTTAAAAGAATGGGGCCCAGGGCGGTTGCCCTGCTTGCCATGCCCTAAGGACAGCCCTGGGTACAGGTACCCGAAATGTACAGCCAGGAAGTGTACTGCTCTACCTGCATCCAGCAAAATATGTGAATAACTGAACATGCATACAGATCTGTACCTGTCTACCTTGTACACAGATTGTATGAGTATGGAACATAATGTATGAATAGGGCTTTAGAGACTGTTCCTTTCCCTGTATTGTCTTGTAACCTCTGTAGCCTGAAAATCAGCTTGTTTATTTGCCACGGTGGGCTAAACTAATGGGAGAACATGAAGCTAGAAAAGCACACACACTAACTCACAGAAGGCTGATTCACTGGTTTTACTGAAATGAATTAAAGTGGCTTATTTGGCGTTAAGTGTTTCACAGAGAAAATAAGGGACATTAAACAAAGGAACTTAGATGCATGTACAGAGAATAAACATTTCATTCAACATGATAAGCTTCGTACAACTATGCAGTTAAATCAAACTCCCTATCCTGTTTAGATTACTTGGAAGATCTATGTGTTCCCAGCAATAGACAGTATTATATCTATAAAAGAAACAATCCAAATTAGAAAACGAAGGGAGGGATTAATATCTAACAGTCTTGGAGCTGAGGGCTCTCTAGAAATATTTGTTGAGGAAAACAGCCTTCCAGCAAATGTAAGACGAAGATGGAAGTCTTATCCAGTCAAGTCCCTTAAGCTAGGGCTGAAAGACCCCAAGCCAGGAAGCAAGTCCTCCTAAATGACTGAGAGGCTGTCATGTCCAAACAATTTTTAAAAAATAATCCTTTACTGCAAAGCCTTATGCATTTGTTTAAATGGAAAAGAAAGTGATGAAAAAGAGAGAGACCTCAAAAGATACTCCTCCTAATCAAATGGATATTACTAATACTAATCAAATGGCTTAGTAAAAACCCTAGCAGGTCCTACAGGAAAACAAAAAGCCCCCCCCCCCAAATAATTGGGTTTCTAGTTTTTTGTACCAAAACTCAGTTACCCCCAACTCCCTGGCCTTCCATTGGCTGAATTCTCCCTTAACAACCTAGGGATTCCATTGGCTGAGTTCTCCCTTAACTATCTAATCAATTAATAAAATAAGCTTTAGACTAGGCAACTAGGAACCTGGGTGATTCTCAAACAGTACTCCCCAATGTTCTTTGTGTGAGGACCCAAATAAACCCAGACAGATACAAAGTTTCAATCAATCAAACAAACAAACAAACAAACAAACAAACAAAAAACCCAACCCACCAAAAACCAGTTATCTGGACCCTCTGATCAAAATATGGTAGCTTATGTTCAGCCTGCTATGAGACCCTCAAGTTCTCTCCACTGGCTACTGCTGAAACATCTGTTGCTATCCATATTCTTAGTGGCTACTTCTTCACTTTGGAAACCCCTTTGGAAGTTTGGCAAAGCCTGAAGCAGATGATTTTCTAGAAGCTCTGAGAAAACCTCTTATTCAAGTAAACATTTGTAGGCTGGCTGTGTGCAGGAGTTCTATTTTAGTGGTTTCTTAAAATTGTCTCTAAGTCTTACAAATTATTCTCTGACTTTGAGTTAGAGTTAGGTTTGGGGTACGGGGGATAGATTTTTTTTTAATGTCCTAACAAATACCTTGTTGCTAAAATTCATTCACTCATTCATTCATTCATTTAACATATTTGTATACCTCCCAAAACCCCAATCTCTGGGTGGTTTACAACAAAACAAAAATAACAAGTAAAAAGGTTAAAACATTACAACAATTTAAAATTTGAAACAAAGTTAAAACTATCAAACATCATCAGACTATAAAAACTGTATCTAATAAAAAGCCTGGGTGAACAAATGGGTCTTGACTGCCTTTTTAAAAGCTGTAAGAGATGGGGAGGCTCTTATTTCATCAGGGAGCATGTTCCAAAGCCTCGGGGCAGCAATGGAGAAGACCCATCCCCAAGTAGCCACCAGATGAGCTGGTGGCAACTGCAAATGAAGAAGACATTGGGGCCATTCACATGATTAGCAAAAATTGGGCTAGGAGAGCCTAGCCAGATTTTTGCTATACGTGAGAACCACCGTGCTTGGCTACAAGCCCGGTGTTTCCAGAGCGGGTAACCCGCTCGGGAACCCCTGGTAAAAAAAACCAGGTTTTCAAAACGAGCACTCCACAAACCTGATTTTTAGAATCATGAGTAGCCGCGGTGCAGCTTTGTGCTGCGCCTACTCATGAGTTGACCCCCAGCCAGGAGGCCTAAAAGCAGCCTCCCGGCTCGGGGGTTTCTCCAGTATGCCCTGCACACTTGCGCAGGGCATACTGGGGCTTGCGGGGGCTGTGTGGCCCCCAAGCTTCCCAGCCCCCACCATCTCTAGGTGGTGTACAAAATTTAAACTAATATTTAAAAACCAACAAAGATATAATGTAAGCACATAAGAACAGCCCTGCTGGATCAGGCTCAAGGCCCATCTAGTCCAGCATCCTGTTTCACACACTACCCCACCAGATGCCTCTGGGGAGCCCACAGGCAAGAGGTGAGGGCATGCCCTCTCTCCTGTGTTTGCTCCCCTGCAACTGGTATTTAGAGGCATCCTGCCTCTGAGGTAGCCCACATCCACCAGACTAGTAGGCATTGATAGACCTATCCTCCATGAATCTGTCTAAGCCCCTTTTAAAACCATCCAAGCTGCTGGCCATTGCTACAACCTATGACAAAGGATTCCATAGATTAATTATGTGCTGTGTGAAAAATTACTTCCTCTTGTTGGTCCTAAATTTCCCAACCTTCAGTTTCATGAGGTGACCCCTGGTTCTTGTGTTGTGAGAGAGGGAGACAATTTCTCTCTGTCCATCCTCTCCACTCTATGCATAATTTTATACATCGTGATCATGTCTCTCCATGTCTCCTCCAAAGTAAAAAGCCCTACATGCTGTAGCCTTACCTCATGAGGAAGGTGCTCCAGGCCCCTGATCATTTTGGTTGCCCTCTTCTGCACCATTTCCAGTTCTACAATATCCTTCTTAAGATAGGATGACCAAAACTGTATACAATACTCCAGATGTGGCCACACCATAGATTTGTATAAAGGCATTATAATATTAGCATTTTTATTTTCAATCCCCTTCCTAATAATTAGCCTTTTACACAGCTGCCGTGCACTGAGATGACACTTTCAATGAGCTGTCCACCACGACTCCAAGATCTCTCTCCTGGTCAGTCACCGACAGCTCAGATCCCATCAGCGTATATGTGAAGTTGGGGTTTTTTGCCCCAATGTGCACCACTTTACACTTGCATACATTGAACTGCATTTGTCATTTTGTTGCCCACTCCCCCAGTTTCGAGAGATCTTTTTGGAATTCCTCACAATCTGTTGTGGATTTCACTACCCTAAATAGTTTAGTGAAATTTGCAAATTTGGCCACTTTGCTACTCACCTAAACTTCTAGATCATTTATGAACAAGATAAAGAGCACTGGCCCAGTACCGATCCCTGGGGTACCCCACTTCCTACCTATCTCCATTGTGAAAACTGTGCATTTATTCCTTCTCTCTGTTTCCTGTCCTTCAACCAGTTAGCAATCCACACATGAACTTGTCCCCTTATTCCATGACTGCTAAGTTTACTCAAGAGCCTTTGGTGGGGAACTTTGTCAAAAGCTTTTTAGAAGTCCAAGTATACTATGTCACCTTTATCAACATGCCTGTTGACACTCTCAAAGAACTCCAAAAGTTTAGTGAGACAAGACTTGCTTTTGCAAAAGCCATGCTGGTTCTCCTTCAACAAGGCCTTTTCCTCTATACGTTTAACAATTTTGTCCTTAAGTATGTTCTCCATCAATTTACCCAGCTCAGAAGTTAAGCTGACTGGCCTGTAATTCCCCAGATCCCCCCTGGATCCCTTTTTGAAAACCGGAGTCACATTGGCTACTTTCCAGTCTGCTGGTACAGAGCCTGATTGTAGGGACAAGTTATATATTTTTGCTAGGAGATCGGCAAAAACACATTTGAGTTCCTTCAAAACACTTAGGTGGATGCCATCTGGCCCTGGTGATTTGTTTGTTTGTTTGTTTGTTTAGTTTTTCAAGACAGTTTGGAACATCTTCCCTTGTCACCTCAAATTGGCCCAGTTTTTCAGTCGCTAAACCTTATCATAAAAGATTAAAATACATGAAACAATAAAAATAGTAGCATAAAACAAACACAATAAAAACAGTAGCATAAAACAATTATTAAAACAAATTATTAAAATTAATTCTAATTAAAAGCCTGTGAGAACAGGTGAGTCTTGAGGGTGTTCCTGAAAACAAACAGAGAAGAAGATGCTCTTTTTTCAGCAGGCAGCATATTCGAAACCCCCAGGGCAGCCATAGAGAAAGCCCAGTATTAGACACTGTTAATGTTTAACATTAGGCCCCATTAATTAACATTCTGTTAATTAACATTCTGTTAATGTTTAACAGAAGCTCCCTCCCTTATTGTGTTCCCTGATTTTTCTCAATTTTAGGCAAGCTGTGTCAGGAATCTTGGCTGAAGAGTAGCGTAAAAGCGGTTTAGCTAAACTCTTTTCTACCTTTGGTAGAGCATTTTGGCTCAAACGAGCCGGTGGCAACCATAACTGGACCTCTCCAGAAGATTGAAACAAGGGGCAGGGTTCATGACAAAGGAAGTGCTCTCTTAAATACCCTGAAGCCAAGCCATTAAGGGGTTTATAGTTAATAACCGGCACTTTGTATTTTACCTGGAAACTTGCCCAGCCCATTTCACCCGGATACTTGCCCAGTCCATGCACTTAAAAGGGAGATGCATCAAGTGTGCACCCATCATGACATCTTTTGCGAACATCCTCATGCCTTCCCAGAATGTCCCTTTATCACATGGAGGGAGCTGTTTGTCTGAATAGCAACAATAAATGTGACCCAAATACTTATGTATATGATTCGCTTGTACAGTTCCTTTCAAGCCAGGAGGGTCCTGAATGGCCCCCTTTTAATCATGTGGGCTGGGTAACTGTGGTCTGAACCAGCCCCAAATGCCCATAGCTTTGTGGGTATGGCATTCTGAAATTATTACAAATGTACACTTGGCGGGGAGGGATGAAAGGGCCCATTGGATAGGAGATGTTGCTTATCACTGATTTTTCATAGACTTTTACCAAGTCTGCTGAAAGCCCATCCCCATGTGAACAAAGTAAAGAACGAAGTACAGCTCTTTTCTACTGTACTTTGCTTCACAAATATATTATCAGCTTTGTCTTCTAGGCTTTGTCTTCATTAACTGTTCAGCAACAACATGTAGGAGATCAGACAGCTTGGGGGAAAAGAAAAAAAATCCTTCTGATAGGCCAAAGGTATACTACTTTTATATTTGATGCCTGCTATCCTTTCCCCCCTTTCTTTTTGTTCTGTAGATAATTGTGAGGAGCCACTGGTATTCTCGTTACCCACGACAGCCTTTGACAGCTCCTCCGAGCTCTCCAGCAGTCACAGCACCATCTTTGCAAAGCTCAACAGACGGGATGGTAAGATCACTGACAGTCATAATATTGCAGTAATGCATAATTCATTTGAGCTTGTCTATATGGGGACTTCAGAGCTGGCTTAAATGGAAACTTCGCTTCTGCTTAAATCCACAGGTAGCATTCGTTCATGGCGACTTAGGGAATAAGAGTGGAAAGAGATAAAAGTTTACAAGAGACGAAGCCTAACTCCATTGTACTTGTGGGGAGAGAGCTGTAGCACATAGGTATTAGAGGATAAGAACCAGAATTCAGCTAACAATTAGATACAAGCTGGGGAAACCCTCTGGAAATCCTCGGCCTTCATTTAGCGGCCTGGGAATCAGTGCAGTATGTTTCATGCCCAGACCAAAGACCAATAGATGTGGGGAAAGTCAGAAACACTGGGACTGTTCACATGACCGTGCGAACAGGCAGTGGGGAAGGCAGGATTCAACCTACCTTCCCCCACACAATTGCTGTTAGCTCCTGCTGCACACAAGTGACATGTCCACACTACCAAAGCTGCGCTTGTCTTGTGGTAGCAAGCATGACTTGTCCCCATAGCTAAGCAGGGTCCACCCTGGTTGCATATGAATGGGAGACTTGATGTGTGAGCACTGTAAGATATTCCCCTCAGGGGATGAAGCTGCTCTGGGAAGAGCAGAAGGTTCCAAGTTCCCTCCCTGGCTTCTCCAAGATAGGGCTGAGAGAGATTCCTGCCTGCAACCTTGGAGAAGCCACTGCCAGTCTGTGAAGACAATACTGAGCTAGATAGACCAATGGTCTGACTCAGTATATGGCAGCTTCCTATGTTCTTCCTAACAGAGGCTGGAAAGCATTATCCCAGCCTCTGAGTATCCCACAGTGCACTGCACGCTGAGCATGGTGCACTGGGGGATTCTCCAAGGGGATGAGCACTCTATGTGCCCATCTCTGTGTCAGCGCAAGCCTCTGTGGCAGTGTGTTTGCACCCTTAACCTCAGCTTGGAGCTGGGCTTTGGTGCAGGGTTTGGTGCTTCTGCAGGGCTGCTGGGATCCACTTGGATCCCAGCAGTTCTCACAGGCAGCCAAGCCCAGACTAGGCTGCCTAAGCCTGGGCTTGGCTGCTCATGAGAACAGCCTCACAGCGACTTTCCACACTCCTAAAGCCTTTCCCTGAGAGCTTGGAGAGTGCTGGCAAAACAAGCTGCTGACCTGCAGAACTTGGGGCTTCTGATATTACCAGGGAAGTGTGGGGAGGAAATGTTCTACTGCTAACACTATGAGTATAGACTGCTTATCAACAAAAAGAACATAGACAAGCCCCTGCCTTCTTTTAAGTGCCTCTAAAATTGACCCTTTATGTTTTATTTTATTTTATTTTATTCGATTTCTATACTGCCCTTCCAAAAATGGCTCAGGGCAGTTTACACAGAGAAATAATAAATAAATAAGATGGATCCCTGTCTCCAAAGGGCTCACAATCTAAAAAGAAAGACAAGATAGACACCAGCAACAGTCACTGGAGGTGCTGTGCTGGGGGTGAATAGGGCCGGTTACTTTCCCCCTGCTAAATAAAGAGAATCACCACATTAAAAGGTGCCTCTTTGCCAAGTTACCAGGGGCTTTACTCATTGTACCTATTCTTTCCCTGTTGTCACATTATAGACATCACTCATCTAGACCACCTCAACCTTTCCATGTCGGGCTTCCATTCTACTGTATTCTTTCTTCCCTAACCATTGATACTATTAATCAAGCCTCTTTCCCTTAGGATCAACATCTTTAGCAAAGCTTTTCCTGAACCACACTAAGCCTGCCTTCCCCAGTCATCAGTCTTTCTCCCAATCTGCCAATCTTGCCACTCCTTAAGGTTATTCACATGACTGAGAAAAGATGGTGTTAGTGGGGAGGGCTGGCGGGGAGGCAGACTCCCATCTGCCTCCCTGTATATGATCAAATTAAGTTCTAAGGCTCTGCCGCTCACACAACACATAAGCTGCACTGCAGTGAGCGGTAGAGAAGGGAGCCAGAGGAGAAGGTCCTCTGGCATCCCTCAATGCACCACACCAGGAGTGTGATGCATTGATGAATTCCCCCTCACCTGGACATTCTTGCCACCTGGCTCTGTGTGTGCTGCCTAACTAGCTCCCTGCAGTCTGTGCACACACACAACTGCATACTTGGGTAGAAGGGTGTGCTTGTACCCTTCTACCTAGCTAATAGCCTGTGGTAAAACCTTGGGCTTCCTGGTGGGGCAGCACCAAGATCAGCCTTGATGCTGGTACTTCACACGCAATCCAGGGTGGGGTTGCTCATATAAATAGCCTTCTTGATTACTCCTATTTCCTGTATGTTTCCAGTATATTGTAGCTCATAATTTATCTTTGTGTGGATGACACCACTCTGAAATTATTTTCTAGCAGAATATTGCACAAAAATAGTAGGAATAGGAGTAAGCATTGAGGGTTTCTTCATATATTGGAAAATGGGTTGGCTATGGACTTAAGATTTAGGATTATCTCAATGAGACTATTCTCATGACTGCGTCGAACGGGGGCTAAGGGAGGCCAGCCCTGTTCTGTGCAGTCATATGCTGCAATGTCAGCTCCTGGCAGCAAATCTTCAAAAATACCCCTCCCCTTAAACCAGGTTAATGAAGTGAGTGCTTTGTAAACCTGGTTTTTCTGATCATGAGACACCACAGTGCGGCTCCATGCCATGGCAACTCATGAGGAGACCCCTGACCAGGAGGCTCCAACAAGCCTCCCGGTCTTGGAGGTCTGCCCAGAATGCCCTGTGCACTCCTGCGTGGCATCCTGGGAATCCCGGGGGCCTGGCAGCCTCCGATCCCTGCCGCCCCTTCTGGCTCTGTGATGGAGCTGGTAATCATGTGGGCAGCCAATCCGGCTGCCCAGGGATGGCTCCCTCCTTGTGTGTGGGGAGAGTGGGCCCGCTCTCCCTGCTGAGCCCAGTTAGGCTCCACACGTTGATGATGTGTATAGCCTCAGTATGTTTATGCCTGCATAAACACAGAGCAACAATCTAGGGAAATAAATGAAATTGTTGCTTTGTGCTTCTCCAGTGGCACAAAGGACACCTTATTTCAGCCAGCGTCAGTTCTAACATAGGCTGCTCCAAGACTGACTTCATGCTCTGTGGATTGGCTTGCCAGCTGGCAAAAATGTCAAGGTATTGATCCAGAATCTGGAATGGTCACCCACGCCTGCTCACCCCTCAAGTTCCATCTTAAGACATGTTTGTTGTGTGGTTAATGAGTATGCAGGGCCCCAAAATAACCCACACCATTACACTGTGGCTTTCTGGAAGAGATGTTTTGTTGATTTCCTAAATTATTTAGTCTTTGACTTCACCAGTTGACTGTTGAGTGAAGACAGAACTTTCAGACTCCACAAAAATCAATCCAGAAGTTCTATATTTTTAAATGGGGATAACAAATGTAGTATGGGTTTTGTCCTACTGGAAAGAAGCCTTAGAAGGATCAGAACTGAAATCAGAATTGGGAAAATGTGAGAGCAGGCTTTGATTAAGAATATATCTGGTCCAGCAATGCTGACAGATAATAGCTTCCATGACTGGCAACACCAGTGTTGCTTGGAACTGCAGTGATCAGAAGATCAAGGTTCTAAATCTACTCCTGCTTAGCTTAGACCAAAAGTAGCTGGAAAGCCAGTGGTTAGTGGTGGCTGCAGTTTTTCTGGGCTGCGTTGAGTATTGGATGCAAAACATTGATTCAAATCCACAGTCAGCTATGACCTCTCTAGGTAGCCTTTGAACAGTCATTAAGGCAGCTCCCGTTACTATGAATTGTATAGGACAAGGTCCTACTCATCTTCGGGAGCTATGCATGCCCCCAATTTTTGGCGGTTGTGAGCTAGGTAGGAAGAGAGGTAAGTGATTATGTGCAAAGTGAGTGCAGGCTCTGATAGTGCTGTTCTACCCAGCACTTTTACCTAGCGTATTATTGAGGGTGGAGGAAATGCCATTGGAGCCGGTGTCTGCCTCTCAAATAATCACTTTCCCCTCCTCCTATCTTGGTTTTTGCTGCCAGCCACCAAAAATCAGGAACATCCACAGCTCCCAAAGTTGAGTAGCTCATGGTCATATGAACTGCCTCATTGCCTTTCAACTGTCACTCAACTGTAATTCTGTAACATGAGGATATTAATGTCCTCCTGCAAAGGGCTTTTGTGAAGGTGAATTAGACAGAGAAATGGTTAGGTAGGCATTTCTGGTAGGCCTGTGCATGTTCAGAAAATTCAGATTTGGATTTGACCCAATCCAACTTTGACAATTTCAGATTCAGATTCTATGGGCTCCAGTGATGTTGGAAATTGGATCGGATTCAGAATCCGAATCTGAATTCTCACTTAATTCTGATTTTTCCCATAGTGGCCAATGGGGAAATTTAAAAAATTACCCAAAATCACTGGTTGGTCTTAGGGCCTTGAAACTTACAACACATATGTGAAAAGAGATCTGGGCCAAGAGTAGTGTATTTGAAGAGAATTGGTTATTTCCCTGATTTATGGTGAGTTTTTGAATATTTTGTAAAATAAATGGCTAAAATGGTGAAATCTGGCTTCTGAAACCTAAGCCTCTTCTTGGATCTTCATTCCACCCCCATGTGGAGGAATTTGTCCTTTGCCTTCATGAAAAGGGATAACAGCATGGCCATTTTTCTTCCACCCCCTTTTAAATCTCCTGAATGGATGGGTATACAGTTATGAAATCTGGCACACATGAAGTCCACATTGGCAGAACTCTGTATTATTATTTTTTCAAAGCTATGGAACGGGCATTACAGGGACAGGCAGACCTTTTAAAAGGGATTAATGGCTAATTTCCCATCTAATGGCGATGGGAAAGTGAGAAATTATTTCTAATCACAAAAACAGAAATGTTCAAAGTACTTTCACTTTTACTGTGCGCTTCTGCAATGGGGAAGACAAAAATTAATATAAAATCAAAGGAATGACCTTGTTCCTCCATATGGGGGTGGAATGATGGTCCTAGGGAGGGCTTAAGGTCTGGAACATTTTGTCAAGTTATTTCATTTGAAATAAGCTGGTTTTAGCCCTTTCCCTCTATTTTTAGGTCATTTCCCATTTCTCCCCCTCAAATCAGAGGAGTTTTTCTAGCGCTACCACTGCCTCTAGCTATTTTTAACCCATTTGGATTCTAGATTACTTCACAAATGTGGGTCTGGAATATCACTGGCAGAAGTGGCTTGGGGAAAGTTCCTTGTAGGGGAGGATATGACAGGAGGGGAAAGAGTTAAGCACCCACCCACCCCACCAGCTTATTTGCTTGAAATCATCCCCTTCTGAAGGACACTGTGAAGCAGAAAAGTGGCTATCAGATTGATGTTATAGATGACTAGAGAAGGGATAAGCAACCTTTGGCACTCCAGCTATTTTTAAATTACTACTCCCTTCATCCCATTAGTGGGAATTGTAGTTCAACAGCAGCTGAGACAAAGGGGAGTATTTATTCACAGAACACTTAATTAATGGGATTCACTATCACAAAGGTTCCCAACCCTGGATCTCCAGATACAATTGGACTACAACTCTCATCATCACCAGCCATAACGGCCAAAATTTGGTAACCCCTATAGTGATGGCCATCAGCTTAGATGGTTTTAACAGGGGATTAGGTTAGATAAATTCAGAGAATATAGTTCTGTTAACCTTGTTAAAATCATGATAGCAAGTGGGACTTGCATTTTCAAAGGCAGTGTAACAATGAATACCAATTGTTTATGTGGGAAGGGCAAGAGTGGGGCAAGTCCCTTGCAGTCTCCTGGAAGCATCTAGCTCATTACTGTGGGAAACTGTGCTAGGCTACATGAACTTTTGTTCAGATCCAGCAGGACCTTTCTTAAGTTCCGATGGAAGTCTATAGCTTGGTCCATGTTAGACAAGATCCCGTTTGGCTTTGCAGACTGTCAAGATATATTTCTAAAGATGGGTTCAGACATGCTCACCCACTCATGGTTGCCTCTGTAAACCTTTTTCCAAGCTCACAGTCTATGCATAAGGAGTGAGATTTGAACTTTACTCACTTATGAATGATCCAGTCATATGCGGCAAATGCATGTCAGTGGTTCCATACATCTCTGAGGGCAGCTAATACTGATGTGAGAACACTGCATGCAAAATATAGCACAGAGGTGTACTGCTACACATGAGAAGTTCAAACATTACTTCCCACATTACACATTACCAGCATAGCCAGGAGCCTGTCAGCAATGATTAGGTATGTTTTAACAGGGGCTCAGAGCGATATGAATATGAATACAACAGATATGGTTTGGCAACAAAAGTTCCCAAAGTGCATGTGTGTGTGTACACACACACACATGCTCCCTGTCCCCAATGGGCTCACAATCTAAAAGAGAAACATAAGACAGACACTGGCAACAGCCACTGGAGGGATGCTGTGCTGGGGATGGATAGGGCCTCTGCTAAATAAAGAGAATCACCACTTTTAAAAGGTGCCTCTTTGCTCAGTTAGCAGGGGACTAAGAGATCCCAAATTAAACCCATAATATTGATGTCAGGCTTCCCTACCCTGCTCCATGAGACAGGGTTGTTTACCCGGTCAAAGGGTGGTGTGGTGAGAGAGGCAGAGGGCTCTGGTTGCCAGGACAACCCCAGCAATTCCCTTTCAGAAGCCAGGAAGGGCTCGGAGAGGCAGGCAAGAGCTGCTGGGGGATGGGCGGGTGTAGCGAGAGGCAGCCGAATGGTGGAGATGGAATAATGATGATGTCGGCTCCACAGCTGCAGCCCTGGGTGGAAATGCTAGTGAAGAGAGTGGAGTTGGAGGAAAAGGCACCTTTGGAGGCCAGGGATTGGGTGGCCCATCCACTTGTCTGGACAGGGGAGTAGGAGCAAGCTGGAAGTGGGGAAGAGTGCCCTAAATGTAGGACTTTATTTAAGGCAGGGGCTGCCGAAGATGAGATGATCAGCTGGAATGGGGTTTGTTGGTCCAGTGTACTCCCGGAGAGGAGCGCGGACCTTTGCTCTCGCTGATAGGCGGAGTGGAGTGAATATGCTTTCCTCCTCCCCAGCTCTGAGGAAACGCCCATGCCTCCAATTTAGTATGAGAGGGTGGGAAGGTTAATTGGAGAATCCCTCCTCCCTAAATATGGACAACTGGGTAGCAGTGGTATCTGTTGAGGTAGAATACTAAATGAGAAAGATATTGGTCAGGAAAAGTAAAATAAAAAGTATCCACTGGCACTAATGCAGTCTCAACCCAAATAGTAACCAGCATGTGTTGACGGAGAAACTCCCCTCCCCTCCTCAGATGTGAGGTATTTGATTTTTGTGTTAAAGGAAACCAGTACAACTGGAAAGCATCCGAAAATCTGAGAGTCAAAACAGTATAAAGCCATTAGAACTGAATAATTATCCCCTCCACTCTGTAATATACTTTTTCTTTGAATTGGCTTTTTAAAACTGTTATTTGCTCAAGAGAGGCATCACATATCATTACTGTTGGTGATCTAAGCTCCAGATCTCCAGATCTCAATTTCCATACAATGAGGAAAATACAAAGAGGAATATATTGAAAGAAGTAAAAATGAAAATACTGGCCTTATTGAAATACTTTTAGCTTATGCACAATTTGTATGTGAATGGTCCCTATGACCTAAACATTTGCTCTATAGTTTTTGTTTCTAAAATGCATGGCAGATTGTATGCATGCACAGACACCGCTGGCAAGGACATCAGTTCCGTTAGGCTGGATTCCTCTAAAAGGATCTTTTAACAGCTCTTCTCAGTTTTGTGTCACCTGTACATTTTGTCTTACATCCTTTGCTGTTGTTTAATACTGAAAGCCTGGAAGCCCATGTCTTTCAGCTTCTCTTGTATCACATTTTGTTGCCATGGAGAAAGTGAGGTCACCTATAGGAGTCGTCTAGCACAGAGACCAATGAGAGACCCTTTCTCAGCCTACGTGTAGCAACATCCAACTTGCTGTGAGAAATAGGTCCAAAGAGGGATGTGGTTCTCTTTGTTCCTACATACAATTTTTCTCTGATGTGGGCAAAAGGAAAAGGAAAATATGGAATCCCTCACAGTTTATTTTTATAAACTGCTAATTCTACAGAAAGGCCATTAATCATCCAGGCCTTCTAATTTAATGAGTGATTCTGAGCCATTGTGGATATTTCTGGTGGTGGTGGTACTGGAGATCGTGGAGAATCTAAATAGAACAGATGTGATAAAACCACAAACTGTATTTGGCTGAGCTGATCTTAATAAGAGAGAGTCATTGAAATATACCTGCAGTGTGCTTTACTCGCCTGGCTGGGTTTTTAACCTGCTCCTGTACGATTTCCTCTCTGTGTTGCTGCTACTGTTGTACCAATACACTTTCGTTTTCCTGGGCCTTAACAACTGGCATATGCTCCCTGGAGTGTATATGTCACAAGAGGGTGGTGGAACAGATGGCAGGAAAGAAAGCACTACACTCCAAACATGCCAAAATATGCACATTCATTACTTTTTTTCCTTAAAGGAAGCAATCCTCTGAAAATAATTTGCAGGTGGGGGCGGGGGAGGGAGAGAAGAGAGGAGGCACAGCCTCTGAGGAGCAGATGCAAACCTGTCTTTTTCTTCCCCTGCATTAGTTGTGCAAAAACATGCATTGTGTTCAGGAAAAGCAAAAATATTTACTTTGGCAACTCATATAACACCTGGCATTCAGGCTGCTTTGACAGAATACAGCTTCTTATCTATATGGCTAACTGTGTAATTTAAAAATCTGCTTCCCATATACAATTAATTACCTCAGATATAAACTTCTCTTTCTGGCTGCTCCTTATGCTTGGAGCTGCCTCCCGAAACCCATGTGATGCTTCCTTTCTTACTTCCTTGAAATCCCTTCTGAAAATCTGTCTTTTCCATGAAGCCTTTGGCATAGCCCCCCTAAACTCAAGTACATAACTGAAACAAGCTTAAACAATTATGTTTGCATCCCTGTTTTCTCCACCTCCATTTTTCCTATCCTTCTGCTGTCTCCCTTGTGTCTATAGCCCTATTGACTAGGGATGTGCAAAACGTTTTGGGCACAGAACGATCTGTGCCCGAAACAGCAAATTTCGGGTGATTCGGGGCCGAACCGAATCACCCACAAAAAGATCCGAGAAATTTAGGGCACGAGCCGAAAGACCCGAATTTCAGGCCCAAAAATTCGCGTGATTTGGACCTCCATTTTTTTGCCTTCTCCCCCCCCCCCTTCGTTTTGAGCTATGATGTCTATTTGAATTTCCCGCCTTTTTGCATCCCATTGACTTCAATGCAAAAAGGTTGGATGTGACGTCTGCTCGAATTTCGGGTGCCAGGGGCAAAATAGTGGGGTGGGGTGGTAGTGCCTAATGGGTGTAGGTTACCACCCCAATTGCAGAGTGATTGGGCAGAGGGCTGATTTTTGGTGAATTTCTGAAGTTTATGCATCTTTAAGGTTTTCCCCGTGAAGGGTGTATCGCTTCACGTCAGGGGGAAAGGGGTGTCCTAGAGCGGGGTGGGGTTGCTGGTAGTGCCTGGTTGGGGCGAGGAAGCTACCTGAATTTTTTCAAAGGATTTGGGCAGAGGGCTGGTTTTTGGTTAATTGTTGAAGTTTTTGCATCTTTAAGGTTTTTCCTCATAATAAGTTATAATGGAGCTTTCATCAGCCCCATAAGTGCACTTAGGGGGTGCTGGGGTGGCCCAGAGCGAGTGGTGATGTAGTGCACATAGGGTGCCAACCACCCCCATGGGTTTCTAACCCATGATGTACAGGGTTCTGTTGTTTCTGAGGTATTCTGAGTGTGGATTCTATGATAGCAAATGAGATTTTCAATGAGACACCATGAATCCACTCTAATTTGCTATCATAGAATCCACACTCAGAAAACCTCTGAAACAACAGAACCCTGTACCCCATGGGTTAGAAACCCATGGGGGTGGTTGGCACCCTATGTGCACTACACCACCACTCGCTCTGGGCCACCCCAACACCCCCCAAGTGCACTTATGGGGCTGCTGAAAGCTCCATTATAACTTATGAGGGAAAACCTTAAAGACGCGTGAAATTCAACAATTTGCCAAAAATCAGCCTGCTGCCCAAATTCTTTGAAAAAATTCAGGTAGCTTCCTTGCCCCTACCCGGCACTACCACCAACCCCACCCAGCACTAGGACACCCCTTTCCCCCCGACGTGAAGCAATACACCCGTCATGGGGGAAAACCTTAAAGACACGTAAACTTCAGAAATTCACCAAAAATCAGCCCTTTGCCCAATCCCTCTGCAATTGGGGTGGTAACCTCCACCCATTAGGCACTACCACTCCACCCCACTCTTTTGACCCAGATCCCACGTTATGCCCCCTATCTGCCCCAAAGACACTAAAATTTCAAAAATTCACCAAAAATCAGCCCTTTGACCAATCCCCCTGAAATTTGGGTGGTAGCCTCCACCCATTGGGCACTACCACCCCACCCCACTATTTTCCCTCTGGGACCCACTTTTTTGCCCCAAATCAATTCAGATTCAGACCCAAATAAATTCAGGTCCGAACCGAATCGGGGGGTGATTCGGGAGGGCCATATTCAGCCACAGAACAGAACGGGGGTGTTTTGGCTCGGGTCTGAGCCGAAACACCCAAAATCCGAATTGCATACCCCTACTATTGACATGTATGCCCAACACTTGCATAATGAGTGTGGACAGGACCTCAATGCAGAGATTAGGTCTATTGAGACACTTTCCCCTGAAAACTGCTCATGCTTGTAGTGCTGAAAGTGGGTAGAAGGTCCCACCCCAGCATTGTCACTCGCCCCCGCTTTCCAGGTGCTCACAGTTACAGCAGCGCTCACTTGTAGAGGGACTCGCTGTGACCATGAGGGAAGGCACTTCCTTGATCAGCAACTTGGGGAGATCCAAACTGCAGATTATGGATGCACCTTCCCTCATGGTTTCAGTGGGTTCCTCTGCAGATGATTGCTGCTGTAACTGTGAGTGGCTGGAGAGCGGGAGTGAGTGACAGTGCTGGGGCGGGACTTCCTACTTGTTTTCCATGTTGTAAGCATGCATTTTGCTATGTTGGATAATGTCTGAAGAAGGCTAATGGCTGGATGGGGCTAATGTCTAGACACTAAGCCCTTTGGGGCCAGGACCAGTCTTTCCATTCCTTTTAAAGTGCTATTTAATATTTATTTTATTTAATACGTACTTTGCCCAGTTTCTGCTGCTGGGTTGGACTGAAACCCTGACTTGCACTTGTGCTGTCTGGCCAAATAGTTTTCATTGATCTTCTCTTTCCTCTTTAGCCCTCTGCACCCCTTCACCCCAAATTTCTCCTTGGGGTTGAGGGTCCCTCAGAGACAGAATGGTATGCAGTATAGGGGGCTGGAGAGGGAAGCAGGAATTGACAAAAGTGCCCCCTCCCCATGTAGTCATCAGACTGAGAGCAGAAGAAAGGGCTTGGGTATTGAACAGGGACAGCCATTCTCTCACTGCTTACTAGAAGAGACAGAGCCACCACTGGAAAAGGTATATCTTTGCCCAGTTAGCTGGTGTGAAATTTCAAATTCTTTTGTACATCACATTTTCAATTCATTTTTTTTGGTAATTATCATTTTCAGAAAATAATAACATCTCAGATAGAAATGTGCAGAGTGAGAAGATGGTAGGCTAAGATGTGGACTGAAGACAAAAGGGGGTGGGTGGGCGGACCTGTTGGGAAATGGAAGTAAAGTTGAATCAGTATAGCACTATCGAAGAGCTCTGAGACCTGCTCCTGGATCCAGTGCCAAAAGTCTGGAATGTCCTTACTCTTCTCTGTTCCTCCATACCTGAAGCATGCCTTTCTTCATGGGTTTTGTGTGCAGTGATGGAGGGGCTGCCTCTAAAACACACCATCTAGCCTGGAAGCCTTCTCTCCCATTCTAGATATTCAGGATCAGGAAAGCCATAGTTACTTAGGGGCAACGTAAAACATTCTGCATATGCTCAAAAGCACTTTTTTTTATTATGCCCTCTTCTCATATCCTCTGAGGTTAAGAACAAACCTCAAATTAAATTTAGGTGGCTTTGTTTGTAATTATAACCTCATGCTTTAAACTTGGCTCTTTTGTAAAATGTTTGTGCTGCTAGAAAATATGCTGCTGACATAATACACAATCTTGTTCCATTCTCTTTGTTTTCTGTGTATGGCTCCACATATTCTGTTCCCTCTATTTTAAGTTTTTGAAACTATTTCAACTTGTGGTCCTTCCATGGGCATTCACAGGAGGGGCAAAGGGGCAAAGGGGCTGAATTCATGGCCAGATTACTTTTACATATTGCATGTATATATTTTCACTTCTCCCTGGAAATATTCATGAGGATGCCACAGGAAGAAGTGAGCATGTGACACTTGATAACATGTACTTTCCCGGTTAAAATGGTAACAATTTAAAAATTAATATAACTGTTAATGAGTTGGTCCAGATGAACACCAGCTTCAACATGTGAGCAGGACAGAGACCCTGTGAGAGTGTGCCTGGCCTGATGTCACTGCTGCATATTCTGACAGTTTGATTTGTAAAATGTAAATATTAGGTGGAGGCAATATATAGTATACCATTTTACCAATGTATGTGGATAGTAAGATTTCTTCTCCTCTTTCTCTGATCTCTCTTAGGAGCTGGTGGCTGGTCCCCATTTGACTCTAGCATGGAGCAATGGCTCCAGGTTGATTTGGGAGACAGAGTGGAGATTACAGGTGTTGCTACTCAAGGAAGGTATGGAAGCTCAGACTGGACAACCAGCTATATTCTAATGTTCAGTGATACAGGTCGCAACTGGAAGCAGTATAGAGAGGAAGACATCATTTGGGTAGGTCTGAAGTTTTTGAATTATTGATAACAGTGGAAACAACTACTGGCTTACAGATTTGAATCTGATCTCAAATGCAGGTTATTCTTCACCAGAGACATTGGGAAGGGTGCACTATTGTAGGGATATAATTCTTCTCTGTGAATGAATAAAGGATCCAAGCCTCAATGGGACTACAGTTGAGAACTGCAGTGGAAATAGCCCACATCTATGAAATCTTTAAGCATTTTTTGTGTTTGGCTGTGAAAATCAAAGAAATAAACCAGTGATACATACCCAGAGGTTTTTAAAAAGGCAAACAAAAGATTCTTCCAATGCTCATGGTTTATGGGGGTTTTTTTTGGAAGGCGGGGGTGGGTGGGTTGGCAGTAGTTAAGTCCTTGATCATACACCTTCATACACAGGCTCTACAGTCTAATAACACCATGTTTGACTGTGAGAGAACCCCCAAAACAGTATTACTAGTTAAAGGAATACAAAATTGTTTGTTCTTTTAACACTAAGCAATAAATATGTAGATTGTGGCTGGTATTGAAACTGGTTCTGCACATGATTGGGATCTCTACATCACAGATGTGTCCAGTGCTAGGTGTTGTTTGAATTGTTTGAATACAATCGTTAATTGTGTAATTAACTAAATAATTATTTAATTGTATTGATATTGAGCCATATTCAGTAGGGTCAGGGTGAGAAGTTTGTGTAGCTAATGGCTAAAAGGTTGTGAACAAGGAAGTCTGTTGTTCCAACCTCACTTCATCCAAAAATATACTAAGTGCTTCTACGCAAGTTGCCGTTGACGTAGACTATCTGTCATATGGGATAATAATACTGGCCAAGCTTAGAGGGCTATTGTAAGAATTGCTGAGATAATGTATATGTAGTGCTTTGAACACTTAACTTACTATTTAAGGAACTACTGTGTACTTCTCACATTGTGATTGAATGATAGCATTTCTATCCTACTCTTCTTCCTAGAAGCTCAGGATGCTTTGTGACCCCTCCTCCATTTTATGCTCACAACAACTCTGTAAGGCAGGTTAGGCTGAAAGTGTGTGGCTGGCCCATGGTCACCCAATGAGCCTCATGGCTGTGTGGACATTTGGACTGAATTTTCATGGGCCTCAGCCTTACTCTCTCCCAACAGCACACCTTAGCCTTTGAGCATTTCTTGCCCCAATTGCATTCCAAAAAGTATCTTGTTGCAATTGTAATTGCTGGCTGATGCTGTAATCTTAGCAGTTTAGATGCTATCCGGTGAACAATGAAATCTTATCAGGAAGAAAGGTAATAAAATACTATATGCTATTAAAAAAAACTGGAAGGAGACCAGGCAACGTTACACCTTCAAGTGATTGTGTAACATGGTGTGCTTCCTTATTTCTATTACTGTTCACCATGGGAATAGATGGCCTGCAGATAAGTGCAGTTTCTGCTAATGCTGACAATGGTGAAATAAGTTTCTTGTGGGGAACACAATTACAGGATAGTAAGGCTGATAAGGAGCTGAAGGTCATCCAGCTCATTTCTCTCCACAATGATCTAGGATCTTCCCTATCCCCCTATCTTGAAGAGATAAACCAATATAAAACAGAATACAGCATATGGCCCCCCAGATCATAGTACCACAAGCAGAGAGTAGAAAGAACCAAAAAGCCAGACCATGCTTCAGTTGCCATTAGGATAGCAAATACACCTTAGCCAAGTGTTGCTGGGTCTTTCAAAGAAGTAATTTGTGCTACAAAATAGCAAGGAAGGAAAGAGAGAAATGAAAGACCTGCCAGACTTTCCACTTGCCGGAAATTTTCCCTTGTGTTGGAGGGTGATAATTTATACAGAAGATCTGGAGCCTGAAGAGAAACGTTTCATAGCTGTTTCGCAGCACTCAACCCCAATTGATCACATAATAGTGGTGGTAGGTGCTGGCGAAGTAACCGGATAAGTTCTCCCTTCCATCTCTTCCTCTTCTGACTGCCTTATCCACATCAATCCCACTTTCTCAAATCGGATAATATGTTCCAATGAAAACCAAGCCAAAGTGCTGCTACCCTTTC
The DNA here is from genome assembly GCF_027244095.1 of Hemicordylus capensis. Taxonomy (NCBI): domain Eukaryota; kingdom Metazoa; phylum Chordata; class Lepidosauria; order Squamata; family Cordylidae; genus Hemicordylus; species Hemicordylus capensis. Next base: position 155,237,900 of record NC_069657.1, on the reverse strand, counting down.
AAGGTTTTTTCACACCTTCATGCAGCGGCACAAACCTGGATTGGCTATTAACATGCACTTGACAGGGAGCCACAAGCAATCATAGCTACTCAGGGAGTGGTGTGCTTGCAGTGATGTGCTTACATGTTAGTAAGCCCAAGTTTGTTGCCTCTTTCTACTGCATTTTATATTAAACATGTATAATGGTCAGACTAGGTCTGGGTTATCAACTTTCCAGGATTGGCCTGGAGTCTCAAGGAAGCAGCATCCATCTCCAGATGACCACAGAAAGGAATTCTGGAGATTTGAATGGCTTGATATTGTGAAAATTGTGTGTGTGTATGTGTGAGGGGGGATCTCCAGGAATAGCTTGTCAGAGCTGACATTCCTAGCCAGACACAAGAAGGCTGGTTCTAAAATCCAGAGGGAGTTGGTTAGAAATCAGAGTGGGCCAGAAGTGCCTACATTTTCCAGAACAGAACATTCAAGACACAATCAAGGACAGGGAACAAGAGCTTGGGTGGACTACACTGCCATACAAGAGAGAAGATGCTCAAATGGATAAATATGCTCTGCAGCTTGTTTTTGGTGGACACTGGGCTGGGGAGAAACAATATAAGACTGTTCACATGATCGAAATCCCTGGTGGCTAAGAGTAGCTGGGCAAATGGCAGGCGTATACTTACCTTCACCCACACGATCCTCTTGCTCCTGTTGCTATGCCACACTGCTGCACACACAATCACCGCTCAAGCTGGGCACTCTAGATGCCCAGATCTGTGTCTGGTAAGTGTGTGCAAACAGGTTCATTGTCAAACGTGTTCAACATCAAACCATTTTGATTCGACCATTTGGGGTCAAACTGAACCACCCCCTATTCGGTCTGACGCCAGACCAACCTCCCCCCCCCCGAATGTTTGGGGGGTTCGCGGTCTTGATTTTGTTTTTTAAAAAACTTTTAAAAACCTTTTACTCCCTTCAGGGGAATTCCTGGAGGGGGCAGAGGGGTCCACAGAGGTTCCCCTCCCCCTGCCGGCCTTCGAAATGACCCCCTTGGCCAGTTCAGCTGCTCTTTGGCTGGTTTTCGGCCTTCACCTGGCAGCCTGGCAGCCATTATGGAGGCTATGTATCTGCACACATGGCCTCTATTATGGAGGCCATGCACCTGCACACATGGCCTCTGCATAGCCCAGGCCATGCAGAGGCCATGTGCGCAGGCACGTGGCCTCCATAATGGCTGCTGGGCCACTGGGTGAAGGCCAAAAACTGGCCGAAGAGCAGCCATACTGACCGAGGGAGTCATTTCAAAGGCTGGCGGGGGGATGGGGAACTTCCCTGAAGGGAGTAAAAGGTTAAAAATGTTTATTAATTATTATTTTTACAAAATCAAGATTGTGAAAAGCCCGGGCCGAACCGGGGGGTGGGGGTGGGGGTGTTTGAGTGGGTGCTGGAAGGTTCTGTTCACATCCCTAGTGTCTGCTTGGGCTGCAGGCCTGGATAATAACCCAAGGGAAATTCCTGAACTATCTGGTGAGGCAGCATCAGAATCCACCATATTCCCAGCACTTCACATGAGCAGCCCTACCCAGGGAGGGCTTTCCCAGCCTGGATAGGGTTGCTCATGTGAACAGCTTTATATGTCTTTCCCTGAGGTGTGGGAAAGCCAGAACCAGCTCTAAAAGTAGAGAACTCAGAAATGAACTTTAGGAGCTTGAAAACACAACTCCTTTGAGACTTCCATCTTCTGAAATGCTACACTTTTGGGTCTGCTATTTACAGTAAAAAAATAAAATCCATCAAAGCACAGAAGTGCTAATAGCACCTCTCATATATTGGGGAAAAAGCTGTACTTGCGTTCAGCTGGCAAAGTAAGTGTGATTGCGGGGGTGGGGCACGTCTGTGATTGGCAGCCTAAGGTGATCAGTCATCTGATCACAGAATGCTTACAGTGGTTGCCTTTCTAGATGACCATGGTGACAGTGAGCATTGCAGAAGGGGGAGTGAGGGGGGCTAAGTGGCACACTGGGGGCTGGACTTACACACCCACTTCAACAGCTGTATGCAAGTACAGCTTGCATGTGTGTGTGTGATCTGTATTGTGCTATAGTGTGTAATTTGATGCTCAGAATTAAACCTGCTCCTATTTGCATAGTTCTGTCTTTGGTTCTGATATTGATGATGAGGCATGTTATAGAATATGCTCCATACTTTCGGAAGCATCTGTATTAATTTTTTTAAAAAAGTACACTGGCCATTTGCAAGAAGAATTCAAATAAATTGTTGTGTAATCACTCAGCCTGTATTTATGATGTTGGCAAATTCTGCAGCTGGGATGTAACATAAAACAGATTAGACATTTAAAACCAATTTTCCAAACCTATTTGTATTTAAATAATCTGTTACAAAAGGACATGGTAGTTTACAGCAAACTAGGCTTATAATTATATTTTCAATACGAATGTCAGCTGTGTATGGACTTGTCAGCTATTGATTGTAAGACTGAAAGCATACATCTTATTACTTGAATAAGTAAGTTTTTCCCCAGTCTTTTAGGTATTGAATAATTCAGAATTTATTTTACCTGCATATCCTACACAGGATTCTCTCTTTGAAGTGTATGTAACTGAAACACTTGTGTAAAATTAGGCTCTAACCCTTTCCTTAGAACCACTAATGACTTTAACTTGTATTAAAATGTCAGCTTTTAAGAACAGTTCCCAAAATTTAAGATGCCATGTTGCATATTTGCAGCTCTTCATTTCTGTATAACCACACTCCTGTCTTCTAACGTTTATCGGTTCAGCTTTCCAACTAGTTCCCACAACTGAAAATATAATCCTTCCCAGCTAATATAAACTGGTTATTTCCTATCTATTCTCAGAGACAGAAATTGTGTGGAAGATTGTGGACTGATGTACAGGAAATCCTCAGACTGATGATACAATTGATCCATGAAAACTGTGTGTTAAATTGAAACATCTTAACTCAGAATCAATTTTCCCATAGGAAACAATGTTATAAATGGGGGGCTGGTTCCAGAACCAAGACTGGATACCCTATTTCCCCCCCTGCTGCTGTCAAAGTTGGTGATATGACAGTCACAGATGTGCAGATACAGCAGAAAAGTAGATGGTGGAGATTCAGTTCACCCTTCCCACATTTTCCCTTACCAGCCCCTTTCTGTCTCTTTCTGTGAAAGGAAGGGAGGCAACTGGGTAGCTCATCTCTATCACCTCCTCCTTCTGGGCAATAGTTAGTTTGTGAAGCAAGAGGGCAGGCTAGAAGCCCCTCATGAACTGGAAAGCCCCTCTACCTCTCAGCCCCTCTACCTCTCACCATCACAGCTCAACAGCTGAACCTGGAGGAAAGGAGCTGAAGCAGTGGCAGTGGCGACAGGGGGAGCCTCTTGGAAAGGTTAGCCATTCAGCCCCTCTGCAGCCCCAGATGCTTCAGCAGCTGCCACCAGGACTACCTCAATGACAATGTGAGTCTGAACTGACATTGTCACCTCCTCTGCTCCAGCCCATGCACCAGCAACCATCCAGCGGAACTTCCCCTTCCATGGCAAGCATTGTAAAGTTGAACAAGGTGACAATTTCCCAACCTCAAGTTTATCTTAACTGAAAGAGTCTTAAGTCAAAGACTGCCTGGAGGAGGAGGAGGAGGAGAGTTAAATACTGCTTTTCACAACAACAAAAAGTTCACAAAGTGGTTTTATTTTACCTAGCAAAATAAATAAGAAAAAGATTATTCCCTATCCCAAAGGGTCTGACAGTCTAACAAAACATAATACAACACAAGGTTGACACCAGCAACAGCAACTGGAAAAACACTGTGCTAGGCCTGGATAGGGACGGTTACTACTCTTCTGCTAAACTTGGTCACCACTTTAAAAGGTGTGTCTTTGCTCAAGTATCAGAGGATGTGTATGAACTGACTGCCCCATGAGTCCTGCTGAGACTCATGATGACATGATTATGGTGGTAGTAGTGGTGGTGATGATGTCAAAATTTGGATCCAAGGCAGTCACACAAATTGGAGTATATTTGTGGGCCTTTTGTTCATGCAAACACTTCTCAAGAAGAACTCATTTGCCTGTGAGCAGTGGCTTTGAAACTGTTCCTAGGTAGATTATACAGGAGGACAGAAGATCAGTACTGAATGTAGGTAAAGAGCCCTGTGGTTTTCTTTGGTACAGTACAGGGGGCGTTACCATTGCTGCCTCCTATGCAGTATGAGATGATGCTTTCCAGCATCACTCACAGCTAAACAATTTCATGGCTGTCATTCCCATCTTCACCTTTTCTTGTGTCAGTACAGTGGCATGCTTCTGGTATAATGGCCTATAAACTGCACATGCCAAAAGTAATGATTTGTTTGTACCATGTTTGTCCACAAACTATCATCTTTCTACATTATGGACAGCACAATATATATATTTTAAGCACATAAAAGACAAGCAACCATTTAACTTGGCCAAGTTGGGATCTGCTTTCATAAGGGCACAGTAATATTCAACTAGACAGAAGTTGCACAGCAAAGCACAGTGATGCTTTTGCAATTGCAGTGCTGGCTAAATTTTACTTTATTTATTGTCATAGTAATGTTATGTGTTAAAGTGTATTATATATAGCAATAAAGGTAAAGTGTACTGTCGAGTCGGTGTTGACTCCTGGTGTCCACAGAGCCCTGAGGTTGTCTTTGGTAGAATACGGGGGGGGGGGCTTACTATTGCTATCTCCTGCGGAGTATGAGATGATGCCTTTCAGCATCTTCCTATATCTCTGCTGCCTGATAAAGGTGTTTCCCATAGTTTGGGAAACATACCAGCAGGGATTCAAACCGGCAACTTCTGGCATGCTAGTCAAGTCATTTCCACACTGTGACTACCTATACTTTTATGTTTCTTTAGCTGCCAAATGCCACTTACTACTACTACTACTACTACTACTACTACTACTACTACTTCTTCTTCTTCTTCTTCTTCTTCTTCTTCTTCTTCTTCTTCTTCTTTACCTAGTCAAACAGATGTCTCTTCTATCACTTCTCAACATATTTAAACTTTAGCATTTTAAATTAAGATTTTAGGATGCCAAAATACCACGAGTTCAATCTTCTTGCTCAGTTCAATTAAATTAAAGCAGTCAGTTAGCTAAAGCATTTAACAGTATGTTGATAATATAATAAATGAGCATATATCCACCAGACACTTTATTAATGATTTCTACATTTATCACATTGTGCCCTTTCTGCCAATGAGCACAGGGCGGTATGCACAGAATTATCCTATTTCATCCTCACAACAACCCTGTGAAGTAGGTTAGGTTGAAAAACAACAGCTTACTCAAAGTGACCTTTGTGACTGAGCATGGATTTTAGACAAGCTGAGTAGTGTTGCTGCTGTATGACTGTCGTTTGGATACAATTTTGAGTCATATTATTTAACATTTGATTATAAGTCCAGGGGGTCATAAATTTTAAATACATTTACAATGGGGAACAAGTTCTCTAGTCACATAGTATTTTGAACATATTGAGCAAATGGTCACTTGCAAATGAATTTAATTGAGAAAACATTGCAGAGCACAGACTGTAAAGTAATTTTCCCAAGGAGAGATGGACAGAGAGGAATACATCATGAAATTGTTCCTAGCAAACAATTTACAATGATTAGACAAGTATTTGAGATGAGCATTCCTTAATTGAGTAGAGTTGTTCCACATGCAGTTGAAAACCAATTGGAATCAGCAATGTATGGGTCTGTTTGGCTGTGGAAATGCGATTACATTGTACTAAATTCATTGCTGCCTTAGCCACTATATAGAAGTCACCTGGGAGAACTGGCAGAATCGAGAAAAACAAAAATAAATATGGAGGCTATTCACAAGCACGTGCGAAATTGGGATAGGGGAGCCCAGCCCAGATTTGCATGTACGTGTGAACCACCAGGATTGGGTCCGATCTCGGCAGCACCGTGGCAGAAAACCCGCTTGTGGAGCCTCCCTCCAAAAAGATGTTAGGAGAGCAAGCGCTCTACTAACCTCATTTTTTTGGATCATATGTTAGCTGCGGCTGCAAGCAACCATGTCTGGCAGACTCAGGCAGGGGAGCAGGGACCCCCACAATGCACTGTGCACTCATGCAGTGCATTATGGAGCTCTGGGGGGCGGAGCAATGTGTCCTGACACCCCGACCCTTAGAGCAACTGGCAGTAGCCGGTGATCACCCACCCAGAGGCAAGGACCTGCTCTTCTGCAGGGGAGGTAAGCTTTTCGAGGCAGCTTCCTCTCGCCCTGTTGAAGCCCTTTCTCTACTCATGAGAAAGGGCTCATGGTGAGTTCCCATGAGACCACTTAAAGATCTGGTTTAGGCTGGGTCTCACCCATTAAAGCCATCCATGTTAATTTAAAATGAATAGCTTACAGTGGTGATAAAATGACCAAGTTTAGACTGTGCCCATTGGCTAGACAATAACATTAATAAGGACATGACAGCTGGTTACAGATTGCTAAAGCCCAGTCTTTAAAAGAGACTCCAAGTCTCAAAAAGACTCTGGGCATTTCTAGTAAAGGAGATTACACCATGGCCCTGACTCAAGTACTGCATGGTCTAATTCAGGCATCCCCAAACTGCAGCCTTCCAGATGTTGCTGAACTACAACTTCCAGCATCCCCAGTTATAGTATTGTGGCTGGGGATGCTGGGAGTTGTAGTTCAGCAACATCTGGAGGGCCGCAGTTTGGGGATGCCTGGTCTAATTGAACAACCAAGAGCAGCATCAGCACTATGATCCAAGATTTGTTTACCTGAGCTAAAAGATATCTATCATAATATGCATAAAGCAAGGCAGCACAGAGGGTCGGGGGTTGGGTGCATGGTCCTGGCCCCTGAAAATCCCATGATGCACGACATGATGCACTGCATAAGTGTGTGGTGCATTGTAGATATCTGATAAGCGAAGGGCGGGCACCCGTCACTGCTACAGCACTGGCTAGCCAGCCTTCACACAATCAAAAAAACAAGGTAAGGATGCACTCGCTCCCTTAACCTCATTTAGGAGGCTGGCTCCACAAACAGATTTGCCATCAAATTGCCACTGGGATCGGCCATGATCCTGCCAGTTCTTACGAGCGGTCAAGAGTCCTCATCCTCCACCTGTTGAACAGCCTCATCCTCTTCTACTGGCAGCTGTGTGGTTTATATAGCCTTGCCTCCACACTTTCTACACCAATCCTATTTCTTGCCCTTTTTCAAAATACCCAAGCAGTTGCAGTTTATAGTCTGCTTGGATTTTTAGAAAAGCAATTAGACATTTAGAAAAGTGAGGCTTCAGCTGTAGAATGTTGCTGGAGCAGGGACTCAGATTCCAATGTTGTTTTTTACAGATAAATTTAAAATAAGATATTAAATTCCTCTTTCATCCTAGAAAGTGACTCTCGCACCTTGCTCTGCTTGGAATCTGGTCAGTCTATCCGCAGATCTGGATCATAGCTTTCAGTTCTGGTAATCAATGGAGTAAAGGATTTAGATGATAGCCAGGGAATGTGTGGGATACTTAAACTATCCTATTGTCACTGAGACTTATTTGTTGTTTAGTGATCTAAGGTTTGCCTGGTGCTCCTCCCAGTATTCCCTCTAAGGCATATGTTTGTGCACACACTCACATGTTTTGGGATGTCCGCTTAGTTAATTTTAGATCCCACACATGTTGAATCAGGAATGACCCAATCCAAATGCACATGTGCACACACTGCCTTGATACTGCTGCCAGAACAAAACCCATTCCTCACACAGATGAAAATTTTTCAAGATAACACTGGCCTCTCCCCTTCCTCTCATTTATAAGGGAAACTGCCAAAATGTTTTATGGATGATCCCTCCTCTCTGCTTTGAATATACCAAACTCTCTGAAACCATGGGGTGCCTTTTGTAACTTGGATAGCTTCCCCACCTCAGCACATCAAACATGCCTTCTTTGTTAATCCTTATTCACATTAATCTCTTGTAGAGATTAAAGGATAACACAGCATATTATCTTTGCCATTCACAAATTGCTGAACATAAATAAAGAATGAATTTCCATGCAAGTAGTTTCATAATCACATCAAAACCTTGACAAGTAAGGCATGTAAACTAGTGAACCCTTCTCTTTCTCTCCCCCTTTCCTTGGTGATCGGTATTCGGTACCACAAAAGCATAGTACGAGGATCAAGTCACTCAAAATGATTTGTATATTGTTTCTGTAAATGTTTCTCATTTTGGAGATGAAATGTTAGTGATTTTTTTTAAAGGGGATCTAAGCTTTTGTGACAGAGAGAAGAGAATCATCAAATGTATGAAAGATTTATGGAAAGAGAGACTTATGAGTAGAGATATTTGATGTATTAAAACCCTATTCCTCCTTAGTGCACATACCATCATCAATGAATTGGCTTCTGTTATGGTTGACTTACTTCCTCTAGGTCACTAGTCACAAAACTGGCTTCTTTTAGGTCACTACTAATTCTCACATGGAAGTGTTTGGAAGTCACCTATTGACTCCAACCCCTGAACAACAATAAATGTCCTCTTGATCTGCATCTGAAACACATAGGAACATAGGAAGCTGCCATATACCGAGTCAGACCATTGGTCCATCTATAGCTCAGTATTGTCTACACAGACTGGCAACAGCTTTTCCAAGGTTGCAGGCAGGAATCTCTCACAGCCCTATCTTGGAGATGCCAAGGAGGGAACTTGGAACCTAGATGCTCTTCCCAGAGCAGCTCCATGCCCTAAGGGGAACTCTATCTAGCCAACATTTCTGACTTCTGGTGGCTCAGTGACAAGATGCCATGATTCATTGGTGGGTTTTCTTTGTCAACTGATTTTGCTGTCATGGCACATGGAACTGTGCTAAAAGGGGAGGGGAATCTGGTTTCCTTGTATTTTTGAATTTTTCTTTCTTTCTCTCTCTCTTTCCGAACAGTTTCCTTTTTTCCTATTGTACCGTGTGCGGGGGATGGGGCAATTTTTGCCAGACTAGGTTCTCTTTGAAGTCTAGTGTGCCTCCCAGAAATATGTCCCTGAGAGTTGTGCAGCCCCAGTATAACACACGAGATCTTTGTCACAAGTTCCACTTGTTCAATTAGATATTGAGCTGGGCTGTTGCTGAGTTGCATAATTACCTACAGCCCAAAATTTCCCAGCTGCACTCACTAAGAATAAGAATTCCCACAGTACAAATGTCCTGACCTCTGCATTTCAAGGCATGAGAATGCATTGGCTGCAAGTATGTGCCACATGTGTTGTTTTTGTTCATATGGTCCAGGATGATAAAGTTTTGTAGCATCTCCAAGGTAAAGGCACTCACTTAGGGTCTCTTGTGGCATTAATTTAATGTCACAAAAATGTGTCCCCTTCAGTAAATGCAGGGAGGAGAAACTGTCATGGAGTCTGCTGGCCCTGGCCAGCTTGCCGCCACCTGCTGACCACACAGTGGCTGTGCATTCTGGTTTCATGAGACGTGGGCCATACTTGTGTCCTCCACAGTAGTGGGAACTCTGAGCATCCAAGGTTTCTAGTCGAATGAAATGGGCAGTATGTCCTCTTTCTCATGTAACCTGAATGCATGTCACTAAGGAGTGTGATGGGCAGGCTCACTGGAATGAAGGGCCAGGACCTGCAGCTGCAGCCCCACTTCTTCTTTCCCATGTTTTCTGAATGGGGAAAACATTTAGTGAGAAGAGGGCCATGGTGTGGAGGCTCTCGCTGCTTGTTTGCTGCAGATAATGTCGGAAGCCCTGGTTCACATGGAAATGGCCCACAAGGTGGCTTCTCCTCATGCCAGCATCCCAGAAATTGCGGTAATGCTGCCATGGACAGAAGTTGCAGTTGGGCTCCTCCCACATCAAACAAGACTTCTGATATTATCTGAGCAGTTTGGGCAAGTGCCAGGCCACAATGACTTCCATGCCACAAAAGTGATATCAGAAGGGGGCCATTAGTGTTTACTTGCCACTTTAAACACACACACACACACACACACACACACACAACAACAACTCTGAGGATAATCACCAATTCTCATGAGCAGATGAGAAGCTGCTTTAAAAAAACATAAATAAAAAGTGAAAACTCCAGGCAGCCTTCCAATTAGAATTCACCCAACAAGCGATACTTTGTCTTCCTGATACTAACACTGGAATGCTGAAGAGATAGCATCTTTTTGCCATTCCTAAAAAAAGCACCCTCCTAGAATAAATTTATATCTGCTTTTTTCCCTCCCCCTTCTGGTTTGAGCATAATACTGATTTATTATTCAGAGCTTGGTTTTTTCCCATGCAGAAAGGGCTTTAAAATTATTTACTGTTCTCATTATCATTAGGAAGCAAGTTTTATCTGATCCTCTTTTTTTATAACTGTCAAAGACTCTGCTTTAATATTTCACTTTTTGAATTACAGTTCCCTATTGCCTGGAATAGGCAAAAGATAGAGATAAGAGAAATATTTAATATATGCCCTCTTGCCTGTGCAGGGGAAAAAAGGCAGTAAGGATGATGATATCTTAAATACATGCAAATATTATGCTTCGTACAAAGGACAGTGCAGCTTTTTTGATATTCACCCTCTACAAAGCAAAATTATTTGCACTCAATAGCGCCTAAATTTATGCAGCATGAAAATTTTAAATAAAAGTGCATTCATTCACCTTGAGGGTCATTACTCTGATTAATTTTAATTCCAAATGTAACTTTATTCTCAGCAAAAGCAGGCTTGAAGAGATCCCTTATGACAAAAAAAAAATATTGGAGATGTCAGCAGAATTAGTAAATCTTTCAGTACTTTTTTGGAATGTAACGTGTCTGTCAGTTGATTGTGAAGCATTTAAAAAAGCAATGGACAGTTCGGAGGAGTGAAATACATCAGTCTTGTACCAGCCACCCCAAATTTATAGTAAAATTAATCAACTTAAACATCAAAGGAGAATACAGCTGATCAAAGGTCTACCCTGGTTGCTTAAGTGTATTAGCTGGAATAAGCAAAGTGTAAAAATATATAGCATCTGAGAATCTAGGGCTATAGAGATTATTAAGTGTTCCAGAATTGTATTTGCTTTTACTCTTGAAGGCTTGGAGAATGTTGTCATTCTGTGCTGCTTCTACTGAAGAATAAAAACTACTTGAGCTGACGAGGCCATTGAGATTTTAATACAGGTTACTTTGTTATAGCTTTAAAATGCGCAGCCTTCCAAGCCAGTTCGGAGAATGGCTAAGGGGTTCTTGCTTTTCTAAGCCTATATTTAATGACAGGAGACTGTAAATGGAAATAGTATATGTCATGGGATCCGTTTGTCATATAGACCTACAATTTGCCATCCAATATACATTAGGATATGTCATCAAAACCAGTCAACAGGCCTATGTTCAGTTCCTAGTGACTTAAAATGCCGGGTCATATTGCAAAGGTGATAAATGTTGTCCAAACTACTAGCCTTTTTGAATAAGTTCTAAGGTTTATAAGAGCAACCAAGTGGGACCTGCAACGCAATGCAGTGCTGCTGTGTCAGATGTCAGATATGAATAGTAGTCCTGTTCGAGGACGGCCCTCTAATGAGCCCTGCCCCTACTGATGCAATTGCCTCAGGCAGCAAACTGGCAGAAGTGGCAGCAGTGAGAGTTCCCTGTGCCACCACCCTCATCCCACCACCATCCAGGGCCTTGCTTGTTGTAGGTGATTGCTGTGGCAGAGCAAAATATTGCAGCTGCTTTGGAGTGTGCTCTCTCTCCTTCCCTCCCCCCCCCCTTCTTCCTCCTCTTCTCTCTCCTGCTGCTATTTCCTGTTGTCTTTGAAGGGTTTGGTGACAGGAGCACAGAGGTAAAGTAAAGTGTGCAGTTGAGTTAGTTTTGTGTGGCGAGTCATACACCTAGGTAATTTTGGAGTCTGAACCTAAAGGCCTTTGGAGGGCCCCCCCCCCTTGCAAATTAAGCATCAACATGCTACGCCGGGGGACCATACCAAACAGGACAGACTAAAGAGAATTTGGGGGCCCCCAGGGGCTGTGGAGGCCCTGTACCTCGGCCCCGAAGTCCAGGTGTAAGAGCACCTCTGCTTGAGCAACATGAACTATGGAATCACACTTTATAGAGTAATAGCATTTTAAAATTGGAAGAGAACTTGGGCAACTTCTAGTCTAGCCCTCTTCTCAGAGCAGGGAACTCTTATGGTTCCTTCCTGCTACTCTGTTCAGTTCCACACCCCCTGAGGGAGTGCAGGGAATAGCGGCAGCAGGGTGGAAAGAAGAGGGAGTGGTGATGGCTGCTGCCCAAACCACCAGAAGTAAGTGGTTGGAGGATGGGAAGGGAGAAAGACTTGGTTGTGAAGGGGTGCACCTTCGCACAGTGAGCAGCTTGGAAAGGGGCTGGAGTGGAAAAGGAGAGAGACTAAGTCTGGCAGAGGGTGGGAATCTATGCTAGGCACACCTCTGCAGAGCAGGCAGCCTGGAAAGGGACTAGAAAATGGGAAGAGAGAGACGGGGGCCATGCCTGGGGAATCTGTCGAGCAATCAACATTTGACCACACTTCCTCAGGTGCTGGTGTGCATTCACTCACTCATTCATTCATTCATTCATTTGGGGAAGTTTGGGGTTGGGTTCCTGCTCAGGGGTCACTGGACTGCAGGGACATTTTTCTTCCTATCATATTATTCCAATATACTCATAGACCTCTCACATTTGAAAAATCGCATCATATCATTTCAGTCTAAAGGGAGCTTTGTATACACTTTGCTCAGAGTTCTTTTACCTATTCTATAACCCCTGCTAACTAGGCAAAGAGGTGTTTTTTAAAGACACACTTTCTTATTGTTAGCCTTTTTGGACAGGGAGCCATCTTCTGCTAGTGAACTACTTTGGGAATTTGTTGTTGTTGGATAAAATTGTTGAGGGATGTGAGGAGAAACATTCAAGTTGTCACGTAGCAGAGTATGCTCTGGTTGTAAAGAAGTTCAGTGGGTTGAGTTAAAAAAACCCAAAAAAACAAATACAGATTCATTAAGAAACAAAAACATCACATACTGAGAGGGAGACATAGAACAACATACAGGCACTAGCCTTCAACAACAACTGAACAATTCAATTAAGAAGGAGAGCTGGTCTTGTGGTAGCAAGCATGACTTCTCCCCTTAGCTAAGCAGGGTCTGCCCTGGTTGCATCTGAATGGGAGACTTGATGTGTGAGCACTGGAAGATCTTCCCCCCAGGGGATGGAGCCGCTCTGGGAAGAACAGAAGGTTTCAAGTTCCCTCCCTGGCTTCTCCAAGATAGGGCTGAGAGAGATTCCTTCCTGCAGCCTTGGAGAAGCCGATGCCAGTCTGTGAAGACAATACTGAGCTAGATAGACCAATGGTCTGACTCAGTATATGGCAGCTTCCTATGTTCCTAAGTGACTCTAACTGACCAAGGCAGACCTATTAACATCTCATCATGCCTCTAGTGACCAGAAGAGGTTACTGCAATGCTAGGAGCAATGCTTTAGATGTCTCACTTCTAACAAATAGCCCTTCTAGTAGGACTGGTGCGGCACACCATGAGTTGGGTTGGTAACAGGGGCAGATTAAGGTTTTTGCCACCCATAGGCAACCAAGGATTTGCCACCCCTCTCTGTCCTGCCTCTCGACTGACCACTCTTGCAGCACAATCCTGGCCATGATTGTTTTGTATTGAGTCCCACTGAGTTAAAAACTTGGGCTGATAAGGGAAGCACAGGAACACTAATATGCATGCAACCAACCCTCTCCCCACAAAAGCTTGCTCCCCTATGTAACGCCCCCTGCCCCTGTTAGCCTTCCTTTTGCCTATGATCAGCAAATAGAAAGCAGCGGGAAAATTTTTAGAAAGGGACCCAAGGTTAGTACTTTGCTTTTCGTGCCAAGGCGAGCTGAGGGGAACAGCGAGGGCGAGGTGGGAGGGAGATAGATTGGGAAAGCAAGGGAGGAGGGAAATAATTGGCACTGCTGCATGGCAAAAGAGAAAGGCAAGTTCTGGCTCCATGTGGATGAGCAACTGTCCCGAGATAATTAGAAAACAGTCCTGCACTGTTTGAATGTTTCTCCGACCATGAGGTGCTGCTGCTGCTGCTCCCTCCGAGCTTGCTATATGCCACGCCATGGAGTGGAAAGGGAGCAGAAAGGAGTTGCTGCAGCGGGTCACCTCAGCTGCCTCCACATCTCCCCACAACCACAACACTTCCTAGCCTCCATGATCTCCCAAGATTCCCCGCCCATAGAACACCCCCCCCAAGTTTTCCTGTAGAGGAAAACCTATGCAGGAAGCATGCATTCACCTAAGAGTTGCAAGCAAAATAAAGGTCAGCATTAGCAAAGGAGTGACAGTTCCTTGACAAGCACCCTTTTATCTCTCCTTTCCACCACTGCATGCTCTCTTGCCAAAAGTTAATTCACTTGGTGCTCCCCGGATTGTTTGGGCTCCTGCATCTGGAGAACTGCATGTGCACTGCAGACATAAACCTGGTTGCAAATCATTGCTGCTGTTATTATTTTTTATAAGAGGGGGCTCTGAGAGACTGGGATTTGGGCTCCCAAAGTAAAGCACTTAGCAGTTGCAACAAAGGAGCGGGTTCTCCTGTTGGCAGCATCAGGGAGTCAGGCAGGCCTCTCCATGCTCTCGCACACAACAGCAGAGGTGTGCCGAGGGGGCTGGAGGAGTTGTAGTTCACTTGCCCAGGCTGCTCTGTGTGGGGCTGGGAGGGCCAAACTACAGCTTCCGGAGATGCTTTGCAGCAGCCACCGAGCTTCCCACGGGCTTCTGTGTGCCTCTTGTGTTCCTCGCAGCTTGAATGAGCAGGGCAAGTGGCAGCTTGGCACTGCCCACGGCACCCACTGCTGCTGAGCCCAGCACCCCTCTGCTGCCGCCACTGCCACCCCACCAAGATCCTCTCTGTGTTCCCCCACTACAAGAAAAGCTTCCCAGCTCAGGGAGGGGAGGAGGAGTGTTGATGCGAGTGGAGCTCGGCAGAGGGCAAGCTCAGCAAGACCAGGAGGATGGACCCCCTGGAGGCAGCAGTGGAGAGCTCTGGATCCCCCCACTGTCCACCTGCCAGGGCTGGAGCTGCAGATCCCACTGGAGCCTGGGCCCGACCCTCTGCTCGAGAAGGGAATCTGATCCCCAGGTTTTGCTGGCTTGCTCCTCCTCTCTGTGACCGTCCCATCCTCTTGCAAACATGCCACTGCCTGTCTTTTGCACCCTAAGTTGCCTCGCTGATTTGCCATCCTTCAAAAATTGCCACCGTAGACAAGTGCCTATTTGGCCTATGTGGTAATCCACTACTGGTTGCTAATATGCAACCATCAACACACAGGACAAATATATCAAACTGCTATGGACAATGATGAGAAAAGCGATATGGAGTAGGGGATGATGAGAAAAGTGACACTTACAGGGGAGTTGTTGGAGGTGGTGGGGGTGGGGGGGTCCATGGAGGTTCCCCCTCCCCCGCTGGCCTTTCTTGCAGCCCAAACCAGCCGCCCCCCCTCTGGCATGGTGGCCATTTTTGAGGCTGCTGTACCTGCGCAATTAGCCTCTGCATGGCCTGGGTCATGCAGAGGCCTATTGCAGGTGTGGTGGCCTCCCAAATGGCCTCTGCTCTGGAGGGGGAAGGCCAGAACAGGCCAAAGAGCCAGCCGAATGGCTGGTTTAGGCTGCAAGGAAGGCCAGTGGGGGGAGGGGAACCTCTGCAGACCCCCCCCATCTCCTGCCTCCTCCAACAACTCCCCTGGAGGTGTAAGTGAGCTTAAAAAATATTTTTTTAAAAGGTCCATGAACCCCCTGGACCAGGGGTGGGTGGGTTCAAGGGAGTGCCGCACCGAACTAGCCCAGTCTGGTTCAAGTCTGGTCCAGATTCAAACCAAACTGGACCAGCCGGCTCCATGCACATCTGTAGCCTGGAGGTTACCAACTGGTACACCACTGTTTTGAGATCGTTCTCTTCAAGGAATGGACGCAGCTGTTGAATCAGCCAAAGGTGACAGAAAGCACTCCTGGCCATAGCCTCCACCTGATTTACCAGGGTGAGGCCTGGGTCCAGGAGTACTTCTAGGCTCTATACCTGCTCTTTCCAGGGGAGTGTAACTCCATCCAGCGCAGGTAGATCTAATTCAACCTTCAGATTCTGAACCCCAACAATGAGCACCTCCATCTTGCTTGGATTCCGTTTCAATTTGTTATCCTTCATCCAGCCCATTACTGCCTGTAGGCATGCATTTAGGGAATGAGCACCATTTCCTGATGATGCAGATGAAAAAGAGAAGTAGATTTGGGTGTCATCAGCATAATGATAACACCCAGCACCAAACCTCCTGATGACCTCACCCAGCAGTTTCATGTAGATATTAAAAACCATTGGTGACGGAATGGAGCCATGAGGGACTCCATATAACAGCTCCCAATTTGAGGAACAACTGTCATCAAGCTCCACCATCTGGAATCTACCCAAGAGATAGGAGCGAAACTACTGCAAAGCAGTGCCCCCTATCCACAACTCCCCCAGGCAGTCCAGAAGGATACCATGATCGATGGTATCGAATGCTGCCGAGAGAACCAAAAGAACCAGCAGAGTCACACTCCCTCTGTCAATTTGCCAGTAGAGGTCATCCATCAGGCCAACCAAGGCTATCTCAACCCCATAGCCAGCTCTTAAACCATTTTGAAATGGGTCTAGATAATCAGTTTCCTCCAAAACTGCCTGGAGCTGGTTGGCCACCACCCTCTCAATCACCTTGCCCAACCATGGGAGATTAGAGATTGGCCTATAACTATCCATCACTAAGGGATCCAGGGAAGGCTTCTTAAGAAGAGGTCTGCCATTGCCTCCTTCAAACATGGAGGCATTCTACCCTCCCTCAGCAATGCATTTATGATATTAACCAGGTCACCTCCAACAATCTCCCTGATAGATAGAAGCAGCCAAGTTGGGCAAGGAACCAGAGAACAGGTGGTAGGCCGCACCACCCCAAGCAGCTTGTCCACATCCTCAGGAGTCAGAGATTGAAACTGATCCAACCTAATACTGCAAGAGAGATTGCTGGACACCTCCTTCATAGACCCTGCAGAAATAGTGGAGTCCATGTCAGCCCAAATACAGGATATTTCGTCCACAAAAACAAAACTGCAAACTCTCAGTTAATATTGTAAATATTTTCTCCACCATTTGTTTAATTTTAAGTTTTAACAGAGTTTGAGCCTGAAGAGAGTCAAAAAGACAGCATGCAGTTGGTTGATATCACCTTGCTAGACATGGGCTGTGAATTTAAATGTTAGACTTTATTATAAGTCTGTGTTTCTCCATGCTGAAATGATCCTCTTACTGAATACCTTTTGCCAGAGGGCAGAAAGGCTGCTGTTTTTTAAAGGCAGCAGATAGAAAATCAAATAAATTTTCTCTATGCTAAAGAGTGAAATAGCAAAGAGATAAGTTCACTGAATTTTTCTACATTTAAATTCAAAAACCAGCCACTGAAACATCCTTATATTAGAATAGTTGTTACAAGTAATGGGTATAGAAATCCTATAGGTGCATGGAAGAATGAAAAATATACACACCTGGCTAAGTAGACCTTTTTAATATCATATACAGATTGCTGAATCTGACCCTTTCTGCTGATGGAGATGATAAACTCAAATATAATGCTTCTTTTCAATGCCATTGTTTGAGTTATCCTTGAGAATAATTCATTGACTAAGTATTAATGGAGTGTGTCTGTATCTCCTCAGTAGAACAGAGTATTTCATGACCTAGTGTCAATAAAGGAGATTAACCATGAAAACTATAAAGGAGGACTGCAGGCAAGCGACCTTTCAAAAGATCAGAAAATGTGGGACAGGAAAGAAGAATCAGGATGCATGATTCTTGCTCTAGAAAGCTAGGTCAAGCAGCTAGTAGACAGGTGCGAAAGCTTTTAAAATGATGGAAACAATTTGTCTTGGTTTGCTTTGCGTAAGGAAATTATCTTGTTTAAATAGCTATTCTGTAAGGGTGGTCTAGAAATTGAACAAATAAATAAAAATAAATAATTTATAAAGAAAGAAAGAATGGTTCCTCTGGTAGATGCAAAATAAATGGTGTTGTATTATGTGGTGTTCTATATGTAAAAGGTGTTGTGTTCTATCTAGTAATCTTTTGTTAGAAGTTCCTGTGGTGATCCTGTAGAGAGAGAGTGTGTGAAGGGGGAGGGGTTGGAGTCAGAAAGGAGAAGAGAAAGAAGAAGGAGGAAATGGAATTGTTAAGCTCTTAGATTAAGTACATAACTATGTAAGATTTCTGTGTGTCTATGACAGAAGCAGCTATAAAACATTTGGTGATGAGATTTTGAACCAGCTAAGTGTGTGAGCCTGCAAAGCTTGTGAATGTTCCTGCATCTTCATTTCATTGCATTACTGGGCCTACATTCCTGAACAGCTTTCTACTATAGCTAGCTGCTGCTGATTGTTTTTCCAGCTTCTTGACCTGCACACCCCCTGAAGGTACTTTTGCCTTATCAGTTCTGGACTCTGTCATTCACTGGATGCCCACTGCTCATATCCCGACACCACCTTTATTTTTGTCCACCCCAGGAGAACTTGCTCTTCCCTGGAAACAATGGAGGACCTTTTTCTGCAGTTATCTCCTCATCATACAGACCCCTGATTTTACTCCAGCAAAGCAGAAGGATATATTGCTTCACTGCTTGGGCCCTGAAGGCCAGAGAATGTATAATAATTTGCTCTTTCCTTTCCATTTGGAAGGTTGTGAAGTTGCTTGTGAAGCAGCTGTTAAAGCCTTAGATGATCGTTTTAATCTTGCTTTGAATGTTTGCTGAACATGACACGTTCTATTCTAGATCCCAACTGCCATGTGAATTTATCAATCAGTGTGTCACAGCATTGTGTGCTTTAAACCTGTGCATTTGCCAGTGTTACTGATGAAATGATCATGGATCAGATTGTTATGGGGGGGGGGGAACTGCTCCAAACTGCATGAAAAACTGCTGTTGGAACAGAAACTTACCTTGGATAAAGTTATAATGATGGCCAGGAGGGTGGAAAACACTCTTTTCTGTCCAAATCATTGTCGTTGGTACCTAAAACACAACCTCCTGAAATCCAGGCTGTTCAGTCTAAATCTTTCCAAACCCATTCTTCTCATATGGCACTGCCCCAGAAGTGATAGCACAAGAAAGGAGGAGCTACCACTGCTGCCGATGTAGAGACTCTGCCCACAAAGCTGATTTTGCTCACTGTCCCATGTGGAAGGTCACTTGCAACAGGTGCAAAAAGGGTTGGGGGACACTTTGCTAAGGTCTGCATCTCTGCTGACCACTCCATTACTGCAGCCGCGGAAGGAGCTAAGTGGCAGCCCAGGTGCTGCCTCCGTCATGGCCTCGCCAGCCCCCCCGCATCTGATGTCAGATGCAGGTAGAGTTTAGCCACGGCCCCCGTGTCTGACATCAGATGTAGGGGCGTGGTTTCAATTTCAAAAGGGGCTGTGCGGCCCTGTTTGGGAGCTCAATCGGCCAGCGCTGGATTTGCCGCGTGGTTGGAGCAACTCTCCCTTCCTTTTAAAGGCAGAGAGAGCCGCTCCAGCTGCGCTGCGAATGCTGTACTGGCCAATCTAACTCCCAAAATAAGGCTGGCAAAATTGGCCAGCGCTGCATTTGCAGTGGGCCCAGGAGTGGCTCTCCCTTCTTATGTATGTACGTATGTATGTATTTTCTTGTGTGGCTCTCTCTCCTTTGAACCCTAATGGTGGCTGTCCCTCTGCATTACTGTTTCATTATATGATAAGGATGAGGCAGATGAACTCCTTTCTGATGGTGTTTTAAGTGTGACAGGATCAGAGCCTGCTTCTCTACATTGTCACGTAAAACCTAACTAGTGGGCCTGGGTGCAGAGCATCTGCACCTCTAGTTTGGCCCAGCCATGGTTGCCCCTCCTGCTGGCATGCCTGGCTTTCTCCACTCCCTGCCTACTGCCCGCTTCTCGCATGCTTCTTGCCCCTCCCCACTTTCTGGCCATCGCAACACCACTGCCTCCTGCCGCCGTAGCCTCACATGCTTCTCGCCCCCGCTTTCTGGCCATCCTGCTGCCGCCTCCCGCCTCCTACTCTCGGCGGCCAGGCTACGGCCCGCTGCTGCCTCCTCCTAACCGCACCGCTGCCACCCACCCCCAACCTTCTGGAGCAGTTTGCTTCTCCCCCTGCCTCTCCGTGAGTGTTCCTTGCAAGAGTTCCGCTGCTCTCGCTAGATTTCCACGATGCATCCCCCTTCATCCACATATGGAGCGTCTTAGTGAAATAAATATATAGAAGATAGATAGGTAGATAGATAGATAGATAGATAGATAGATAGATAGCCATGAAGTGTGAATGCTGGATGATTCTGGTTCTCTGTACACTATCATTTCCCATCTACTTTACAAGAGACTCCTTACTAGGGATGTGCAAAAGATTTCGGGAACAGATCGATCTGTGCCCGAAACGAGCAATTTCGGGTGATTCGGGTCTGAACCGAATCACCCCCGATGTCCCCCGATATTTTTTGGGCCCAAGCCGAATCACCCCTGATTAGGGCCCGAAAAATTCGGGTGATTCGGGCTGACGTCTCTTTGAATTTCCCGCCTTTTTGCCTCCATTGATTTGAATGCAAAAAGGTCTGATGTGACGTCAGCTCGAATTTTGGGTCCCAGGGGCAAAATAGTGGGGTGGGGTGGTAGTGCCCAATGGATGGAGGCTACCACCCAAATTTCAGGGGAATTGGGCAAAGGGCTGATTTTTGGGGAATTTTTGAAGTTTTAGTGTCTTTGGGGCAGATCGGGAGCATAGCGTGGGATCTGGGCAAAAAGAGTGGGGTGGGGTGGTAGTGCCTAATGGGTGGAGGCTACCACCCCAATTTCAGAGTGATTGGGCAGAGGGCTGATTTTTGGGGAATTGTTGAAGTTTATGCATCTTTAAGGTTTTTCCCCATAGAGAAGCATTGAGGTGTCAGCAAATGTATAGCTTCACGCGGGGGGCAAAGGGGTGGCCTAGAGCAGTTTGGGGTTGGTGGTAGTGCCAGGTAGGGTCAAGGAAGCTACCTGAATTTTTTCAAAGGATTTGGGCAGAGGGCTGATTTTTGAGGAATTGTTAAAGTTTACGCATCTGTAAGGTTTTTCCTCATAGGGTATGCATGGAGCTTTCATCAGCCCCATAAGTGCACTTGGGGGGTGCTGGGGTGGCCCAGAGTGAGTGGTAGTGTAGTGCACATAGGGTGCCAACCACCCCATGGGTTTCTAACCCATGGGGTACAGGGTGCTGTTGTTTCAGAGATATTCTGAGTGTGGATTCTATTATAGCAAATTAGAGTGGATTCATGGTGTTTCATTGAAAATCTCATTAGCTATCATAGAATCCACACTCAGAATACTCATGGAGGGGAGTAGGTCCATACCTGTTTTACCACTTGCTGCCACTTCTGTAATTGCTGCATCCCCCACCCTCCCACCACAACTATGCTTGTGCACTGGCTCCCAGCTGTTACTGCACAAAACTGACACACGCATGGCCTCCATCCATGCTGGCATCATGCAGGAGCAGGTGGCAGATGCCCTGCCGGTGCAAGAGTATAGTTGGGGGGAGCAGCACTATTACAATTTTGGCAGCAAGCAGGGGAGGAACAAGTATGGACCTGCTCTACTCTGTGTTAAAGAGGATGTGCCAGAATTCAGTTTCCAAATCGCATTTCATGTACATTCCTAGCCTATAATCAAATTCCTCTGCTCAAAATTTCTTGCAAATACACAGCTTTCATTAACCCAGAGAGTCTTTTGCAATACAAAAGACTGCCCTTTGGATTAGCCTCTCCAGCTTCAGTATTTCAGTGAATGATGCATGCAATTTTTGGGGCTACAGATGGCATCACTTACTTTCAGGATGACATTTGTAGTTTATGGTAAAACCATTGAGGAGCATGATGCTAAACTGACAGAAGTCTTAAGAAAACCCCGATAACACAGACTTACTATTTCTGCAGAGAAATGTCAGTTTTGTACACACTCAGTGATGTACTTGGGACACATAATATCTGATTGGTGTACATTCCAAAACAGATTTCGTTAAAGCTATTCAGAAAGCACCAGAGCCACACAACAAGGATGCACTTCTCTCATTCTTAGGACTCTGTATTCCTCTAAATTTGTTTGACAGTTTGCCTCCTGCGTTGCTCCATTGAGAGTTCTTTTTCAAAAAAATGTAGCATTTAACTGGGATGCATCCTGCAAGGGTAGTTTTCAGACTATCAAATCGGCCATTGCTGGAAGCCCAGCTCTTAATTCTTTTGACACCACCAGGCACACTGTTGTAACCACTGATGCTTCTGAATATGGTCTGAGTGCTGTCTTGACCCAGCAAAAAGGGGACAGGGAAGTTACAGTTGCCTTTGCTTCCAGAGTGCTTACTGCTTCAGAGAAGATGGGTTTTGTCATTGGAAAAGAAGCACTACCATGTTTCTGGGCAGAGAGGCACTTCAGGACATACTTGTGGAGCAAAAAATTCATCTTACAGTCAGACCACAAACCCCTAACTGTTTAATTTACTGCTCCGGGATCAAGCTGAGCAACTCCAAGAACAGCCAAATGGATCACCAGACATGGATTTTGATTTCTAGGCAGAATATCTTCCATGTCTTCAGAATACAACTGCAGATGGTTTATCTTGACTTCCACTTCTAGGCCAAGAGAGATCCTCAAAGATTAGAATAAAGGAATAGTAATGGCACAGATAGCTTCATCCACTCATGGAGTGATCACGTCTTCTGAGTGGAAAGTTGCTCCCAGTGTTAGTGATGTGTGAACCAGCTCGTGGTTGAGCCGGCTCACCATCGAACCAGGCTGGCTCGAAGGATCACCATCGAGACAGATCATGCCTGGTTCAGCTCGACCTGAAAATGGGCCTACATGGCCCAAAGAAGACCAGGGGGGGAGGCCAGTGGGGGGAGGGGGAACCTTTGGAGACCCCACCATGGCAGCACCCCCCAAAGGCCTTTGGGGGGTGCTGCCATGGTGGGGTCTCCAAAGGTTCCCCCTCCCCCCACTGGCCTCCCCCGTGGTCTTCTTAGGTGAGTTAATTTTTTAAAAAAATCCTATTTGAAACCCGAACCGGCTTGATCTCAAGCCAAGATGGGCTTCTAGTTCAGGGGCACAAAACCAAACATGCCTGGTCCAGTATGAGTCTGACCTGGACTTGAACAGAACTGGGAAAACCCAGTGCTGCTCAAGTGCTTACTGTGCTGCTCAAGTGCTTACTGAACTTAAACTTTACATAACTAATAGATGGCCACACAAAGACTAGGTACCTGAACAACTTCAGCTATATATGGGCATAGTGAGTCAGTTGTCTGTTCTCAATGAGCTGGTGTTGAGGGCTGATCATTTGGTGGTATCAACCTCCTTACAAGCAAAAGTGATCAAAATTGTCCATGAAGGTCACCTGGGCATGAGCTTGACTGAAAGGCGAATCAGAGAAAGTTTTTGGTGTCCAGGTATGGACAAACACATTGAAAAAGTAATTAGGCAGTGTATGGCTTGTACTATATCTGACAAATCACAGAAGACATTTACCATCCCCTTAACTCGAGTAGAGTATCCCAGTGGTCCCTGGGAAATATTTGCTCTGGATGTAATGAGGCCTTTTGATGACCAACCCACAAAACAAAGATTTGTTATAGTGTTGCTAGAATACTGTTCCAGGTGGTCAGAAGTTTCTTTTGCTGACAACATTACTACAAACAAGGTGATCCAGTTCATGGCTACAGGGTTGTTGTTGTTTTTTTGGCAAGGGAAGGTCTTCCCTTGCAAAATGATGGTCTTCCTAAAGAACTAGGAAGCTACCACCAAACAATGGGACACAGCTTACCTCATTTGAAATTCAGCAATACTTACATAACCATGGGATAAAACACAAGACTATGTCCTTGTTCCATCCTCAAGGGAATGGCTTAGTGGAAAGAATGAACTGATTAGTGAAAGACAGTGAAAGAAACTGGCTTCTACGCAACAACAACCTGGAAAAGAGGTTAAATTCCAACCCTGGAAAGAGGCAATCTGTGAAACTCTATTTGCTTATCAAACTACTTCTCATTTACCTTTTGAACATCTGAAAATCACCTTTTAACTTCTGAAAGGATGCAAAGCTACCACCAAAGTTATCCAATGGCAACAACTAATAGGGCTTTCCATGCTATCTCACATTGAGGATGCAGAGATTCATAATCACGTAAGGGTGAAGCAACAAAAATACAAATTGTATGTGGATCAGAAACAAGGTGCAAAACAGCAAACATTTCAGGTGGGGATGTACTTTGCGTACAGCTTATAACAAGAGAAAGGAATATTCCCAATCTTCTGGACGAAAACAAATCATAGAAACCCAAGGAGATTCTGTTATATTGGATGATGGAAAGAAATGGAACACTTCAAGACTTCCCAGCATGCATACTATGGGGAAAGATGACAGCGAGTCTGATCTGAAGATTGGAACTGGAGAGGACTTTGATCTTGCCTCCAGTTTTGACCTCACAGAGGAGGCTGATGAAAGTGATAGTCAATCCTCTGTACCAGAAAACAGATCACAAAGAGTTCCTGTGCCAGAGACCCCAAGACCTAGGAGAAGTTGCTTGACAGGAGACCACCTAACAGATTTCAAGACTTTGTCACTGAATTTTAAATTAATTCAATTCTGGTTGTTATAAAGGGGAACGATGTGTTGCATTCTATCTAGTAATCCTTTATGTTGAGTTGTTGAGAAGTTTGTCCCTGTGGGGATCCTGTAGAGTGTGTGTGTGGCGGGCGGGGGTGTGTGGAGTCAGAAAGATAAAGGGAGGGAAAGAAGAAGGAAACAATGGAGTTGTTTCTGAATAAACTTTGTTAAATCTGCATAAGATTTCTTTGTGTCTATGAGGGAAGCAGCTATAAAACAGGAGGTAGCTTCTTTGGCTTGATTGTCTACTGGTAGGTTTATTGAATGTGCAAACTGTACAGAAGTTTCAGTGCCAAACTGTACAAAAAAAGCAACTAATTTTGAAGTTGTAGGCAGAACAGAGCAAAGTCACCTCAGGCCACACTGGAAAATGTGTCTATTGCATCATTTGGGTCTGATCCCACTCATATAATCAACACTGAAACATGTGGTATCTTGTGATACATAGGATGTGCAAAACGCCTCTGAAAAATGTCAAAGTCCCTACTGGATCTCAAATGGTTTACAAAGTGACTTGAAGTGTGAATTATAAACAAGAATGATTCAATGACTGATCACAATAATCAAAAGACATCAAACTGGAAAAGGTGTCCAGCCTACATAAACATTGATCCAGGAAATAATTATTGGTGCCAGAGTCAGCTGTTTAGACCTTTTATTGTTCACAAAAGGAAAACATCATTCCAACAATGTTTGTTAAATTGTATTGGCAGCTGTGAGTTTCAGGCATATGCAAGCCAAGGATATATACCAAATCAGTCCCATTCAAAGCACTGTGAGTAAATTAACTTAAATACAAGTTACTTTCTGTAAATACTGGGTTGGATGTATGTGTGCAGAAATATGCTGGAAAATTTAGCAGACAGCCCAGAGCTTTATATTAATAAACTCTGGGTGGAAATTAAACCATGCATGGCAAAATGAAAAGAATTTCTGGAAAACTGGGAAGAGAATAATGATGATGATGATGATTTATAATTACCATGATGAAACTACTGGTGTGTGTGTGTGGCCATGTTTTACAGTGGTCTCAGGGGTATCTTATAATTAATTATGTGACAATCAGGTGATTCTTTGATATTCATGGATTTAGCTACTTATCATAATTGATTTAATCTCTTGGATTTAGTCCAGACATTTTATTTCAGCTTGTTGAATGTGGAATGAGAAAATGCATGCAAGCAACTTTGCTTCACAACATTTGTCTGTGTTTCACTTACTGAGGCTATTCACACGATGGAGGAACACTAGGCTAAGGGAGCCCAGCCCAGTTTTCCTCCAGCATGAGAACCACCGGGCTCATGGGTGAGCCCGGTGGTTCAGTGGCAACTACCCCACCAAAGTAGCCCTCCCCTTAAATGAGGTTAGTTGAGTGAGCGCTCTGCTAACCCAATTTCTTTGATCATGAGTCACTGCAGCGTGGCTCCAGGCCATGACAACTCGAGAGGAGACCACCCCCAACCAGGAGGCTAAAACAAGCCTCCCAGTGTCTGGTGTTTTCCTCAAATGCCCCACACGCATGCGTGGGACATTCTGGAGTTTCCAGGGGCCAGGTTGCCCCCGATCCCTGCAGCCCCTATTGGCTCCATGATGGAGCTAGTAATCATGTGTGTGACCAGGGACAGCTCAG
The DNA here is from genome assembly GCF_027244095.1 of Hemicordylus capensis. Classification (NCBI taxonomy): domain Eukaryota; kingdom Metazoa; phylum Chordata; class Lepidosauria; order Squamata; family Cordylidae; genus Hemicordylus; species Hemicordylus capensis. Next base: position 155,211,531 of record NC_069657.1, on the reverse strand, counting down.
TGATTGTCTGCGGAGAGGGGTAAGTTAACCCACTCTTCCCACAGACTTGTCCGAGGCTCTTCTCACTGATCGTGAGAACAGCTTCACTGCATTTGTTGCTCAGTTTAACGGTGCCCTCTGACAGCTGAATTGCAGAGCTAATAAGATGAATGATCAAACATTTTCTATCTGATAAATCCATTGAATAAGGATGCTGTTATACTGCTAGTTCAGTTCTTAAGCAACATTTTGTATACTGATCATTAGGAGAGAAAGTAGACTAACTGGCAGAGGGAGTGACTATGTGCTGCATATGAATATGTGCTGCATAGGAACATGAGAATCAGCTTGCTAAATCTGACCAAATTCCATGTAGCCCAGCATTCTGTCTCCAACAAGAAACTAGACAGATGACTCTTGAAGCTCACAGGAAGTGCAACGTTATGATGGCCAAGAGTAGGGGTGTGCATTTTGGAATTTTCTTGTTTTGATTTGTATCCGAATTGAAACACCCCCGTTTTGTTTTGTACCCAAATTTTCTGAATCCGGATCAGCCCTGTTTTGTTTTGTAGCCGAATTTTCCGAATCTGAATCCGAATCCGAATCGATTTGGATTTTTAAAAAGGGTCCCAGGGCAAAAAGAGTGGGTGGTGGTGGTAGCATCCAATGGGTGGAAGCTACCACCCAAATTTCAAAGGAATTAGGCAAAGGGCTGATTTTTTGTGAATTTTTTAAGTTTACACAACTTTAAGAATTTCCCCATAGGGAATAATGGAGATTCCAGCAAATGTATCACTTCAAATCAAGGAGAAAGGGATGACCCAGAGCGGAGTGTGGTGGGTGGTAGTGCCCCATGGGGGCAAGGAAACTTCCAGAATTATTTCAAAAAAATTGTGCAAAGGGCTCATCTTTTGTGATTTGATGAAGTTTATGTGTCTAAGATTTCTCCCATAGGGAATAATGGAGGTTTAGGTTTCAGCAGCCCCATAATTCCACTTGAGGGGCACTGGGGTTGCCCAGAGTACAGGGTTGTGTAGTGCACATAGGGTGCCAACCACCCCCATACCCACAAGCCCGTTGGGTACGGGGTTTTGTTGTTTCTGAGGTGTTCATTGTAGATTCTCTGGTAGCATATGAGATTTTCAGTGAAAAACAAGAATCCACTGTCATATGTTACCAGAAAATCTACACTCAGAACACCACAGAATCAACAGAACCCAGCACCCCATGGGTTAGCAATCCTTCCCCTGGCCAATGTGTGGTCAGTAAAGAGTGGCAAGAAGCAAAAGAGCCAATGCAGAACAAGGAGGGAATTGTCAGCAGGTCAGCCCATGCTTTAGGTCACCGATCAGAAGGCTGGAAGGGTGGGAGATTCAAACACAAAATGGAGACTGACTCAGAGATCATCACAAAATGGAGGTCCGAAACAACAAAAAGTTTTGTAGCCGAAACAGGGACGTTTTGTTTTGTATACAAAACTTTTGGATCTGGAAAATGGGTGTTTTGTTTTGTCTACAAAACACCCGAAACAGGCTGTTTTGGGTGCAAAATGTTTTGTATCCGAAACGTTTCTCACATCCCTAGCCAAGAGTGTTGTATCCCCACAGCTCTTCTATTAAGGATTCTATTGTTCTTGAGCATGGAAGTTCCATGTAGCTATCTTGGCCAACTGTTGTTAGACCTATCGTCCATGAAGGAACTGGTTTGACTACACAGTGGGTTCAATGGAATATGACTTAAAGAGGTACTCTGAAATGGACATAAATCATTGCCCCTTCACTGGGTTCCCCCCCCCCAGCTTGTGAAAACATTACTTTTTGGCATGCCTTTGGTGGGTGATTGGTTTATTGTGAACTACTGATGCTCTGAAGGTTCCACCCACCACCCACCCAGCTGCTTTTGTTGTATACTTTATTTATAATGGATTGAATTGTTTTTCTTGTGATCTGTTGTTGACCTTGGATTGGAATGTAATCTATTATTGACTTTTTCATTGCTGAACTCTGCTTTGAGCAGAGTATGTATAAAAGAGGTATATAAATTTAATAAATAAAAAACAGTGTTGTTCAGGTCAAATGTTTAACTAACATTTTAAACTATAATATTATCAAAGCTATATCAGCTGAATCTAAGCATCTCAAGTTCCCAGTGTTAATGCCTTATTGTTTATATGACTCCCTTTCTCCTTCTCTGTGGACACATTTGTACATAATGCAAAACTGCAATTAAATAGGGCAGAGATTTGAATTCATGAATGTCTGAATGCATGCAACTGTGGTTTCACGGCAAAAGCAACCTGAGACTTGCTTTGCCAAACTCCAATTTGACCCTTCAGTTTGTAGTGAGTTTCGCCACCACAATCTGAGATTTTTGGCAGCAACATTACATCTATACACCAATACTCCATAACCACAGTCTTGTGCAGTTTCTGGAACCGTTATCATAGGGCGGCATAGACACACTTGCTGGCTGCCTTTCCAAGCACTTGCTCCACCTAGGGATGTGCAGACTGGTCTGGCGGTTTGGTCCGGTGGTTTGTGGGTTCGTGGTCGAACCGAACCAACCCACCGGTTCCATCGGACCGGAACCAGACAGCTGGGTCCAGTCTGGCAGGACCGCAAACTTTTAATTTTTTTAAAAGTTAATGAAGTACCCTTCAGGGGGCTTGCTGAGGCCACGGGGGGGGTGTATGTCCATGCGGGTTCTCTCTCCCCCCACCGGGCTTCCTCATCACTGCCACGGCCGGGTAAGTAAAGCCTTTTCGGCCCTTTCGGGCCCCCATAAGAGCAAATGGCTGACATTTTGGCAGCTGCTGCATATGCACAAATGCCCTCTGCGCACAGAGGGCATGTGTGCATGCGCGGTGGCCACCAAAATGGCGGCCATTCGCTCTTACGGAGGCCTGAAAGGGCAAAAAAACCTTTACTTACCCGGCCGCGATGGTGATGAGGAAGGCCGGCGCGGGGAGAGGGAACCTGCGTGGACACATCCCCTGGGCTCAGCAAGCACCCTGAAGGGGCTACAGGTATTTCATTAACTTTAACTTTTTTAAAAAGTTCATGGACCGGTCTGGGACTGGACCTGACCTGGGGGGGGGAAGTTCAAGGGGGGGCCAGACCAATCTGGCCTGGTTCCGTTCAAGGCCAGTCTGGCCTTGAATCGAACCAGGCCAGACAGTTCCGTGCACACCCCTAGCTCCACCCCCTGTCTCCGATACAACAAAACAGTTGGGATACTGCCACGTCCCATCCCAAGCTTGTCAGCCTGTCAAATGGAAACATCATACAAGGGCATGCCCTTTTCCCATTCTGTCTCTTGTTCCGCCTCCGAGCAGTCAGGAGAGAAAGCGGGCAGGTTGACAAGATGGGCACTATGTGCTTTGCTCTCCAAAAATGAAGCAATAAAGATGTATGTTCACAAGCACATACACTTGTAGTGGCAACATAAGCAGGACAATGCCGTTAGAGCTCTGGGATGGTAATATATAGTAGGGTGGCAATACCCGAGGTCAGATTTAAAAGGCAGCGCCAACTAGGAATTCTTGAATGGCTCAGGTCTATTTTTTGCACAGTGATGTGGGAGATGGGGAACCCAGCCCTTCCCCTTGGGGGAATGTGTGTGGTCCCTAGGCTTACTCATGAGAAGGGCCAGACAGCAGGATCAGCATTATCCCCAGTGAAAGGAGTAATTCCTCACCTGTGATGATAATGGATTCTATTCCTGAGGTGACCACTAATTCATGAGCGTGTGGAGGCCATGGGGACACCCCTTCACAACTGTTGTGAAGAACCATATGTGGGGACGGGGTATTGGGCAGAATCACTAATAATGTGCAATGACATTCCTTTTCCCATGGACCACTCTGTCGCTAGAGTGTCCAGCCATGGAGACACGGATGAAGGCTGAATGGCAGATGCCGTCCAGCCTCGTTGCTCTATATAATCAACCTGCGGGGACCGGTACCCCAGCAACAGTAGTCCCTATCTTGGCAACTGCTGCAAAAAAGCTGCCAAAGTGTGCCCTCTGCTAGTCCATCTGCCCATTTGATCATGTCCATCTTTATTTTTGCCCGGAATGGTGACCACACTCTCCTTTGTCACTGGAAATCAGAGATTCCCTCTCCAACGATTCTCCACAGTGGCAGATCTGCACAAGGTGCAATGCTGGTCCAAACCTGGGAAATTTGACTGAAAGTAAAGATCTGTCCCCAGTCCCAGTGTTTCCCCAGTCTTGCCACACAGATACACTGAGACACATGGAGTGTCAAAATCTCCTTTGGGTTCATGAACTTAATGATAAGTTTTATCATTAACCAGAGAGAACGAGGGGCCCAAACAAACGGGGCCCCCTTTTTTGGTTAGGTTAGCAGATGAATGTGCAGTCCAACAGAAGACCAAAGGTTGGAGCATAATGTCCTCCCCCGTATACTGTCTCTCTCATAAGAGTGATAATCCCCTGGCAGCAACTTGCCACGGGGGCAGGAGAGTGGTTTGGTCTTCATGGACTGTTTTGCCAGGGTGAGCCCTCGCAAGAGCATCTTTGGTCACAGCGGGCCAGACTCTAGGATCCTTTATCCTCCCTCTTATACATATAGGATGTCATCATCTTCCCTTCCCAAAGGAACAGAATAATTGTGCCCCTCAGCATCCCCCTGCCATCAGAAATTGTGCTTGTGCAAACCAGTTTTGTTTTGAGACTTTTACAAGGGGCTCTTACTCTTACAGTGCAATCGCTGTCAGAAGAAGGCCTTGCATGGCATGACATTTGAAGGGATTTAAATGCCCTTTCCCTGCCGAGGGTGGGCAGACCATTCCAAAAAGGCACGATCACACTCAGCATGCCGTCTTGAAGATCATGGCCAATGGCAGCCACCCTGGAGACATGTTGAAGCCTTACCCACAGTCTGGTGATGTGAGTGCTATTGAGCTTGCTGGGATGCAGCCTTGGTGGACTAGGGAGAGGGAGGGACTCCCCTGTCCTGAAAATGGAAGTTGCCAGACTGTGATTGGACAAACGTCTGCAATGCGATTCATAGTTTGAAAAATTAACCATGGGTTCGACAACCTCCGGTTTCACATTACATGTGAATGCGGCCTGTTTCTCCCTTTCTTTCTCAAATATGTCTCGATACACATGGAAAGAAGACAACTATGTGATGTTTTCTTTCCGCTTATAATCATGCATGCAGAAGATGAGGTTTTTTTAAATTATTGTTTTCCTGAGAATTAAAGATCAGTTTCCACAAAAGGCAGGCAATCCTTAGTCATTGTTTTGTTATGTTCAGGAACATTTTCTATAATGGGAATGATCACTAGATTGATCACCAGGCTTTTGCCCTTTATTTATCTTTATTGTTATTGGTATTGTTGTTGTTCACTGCCTAGAGTCTTGGGAGGAGACAGTATACAATAAATTTTTAATAAATAATAATAAATAATATGCCCTGAGTCTCCATCTTTGCCACTGACAAGCTAGGGATGGGCAGAGAGCTCTGTTTCCATTCCATCTAATTTCCTCAGGTTATTTTAATTTCCATTCCACTCTCTTCCACTAAAAATCCAAAGGCTTTCGCTCCAACACTGGTGTGTGTGTGTGTATTTAAATAGATATTTATTTTTCAAAGATAACAGAGTTCCTACCTCAACAGCTGTGACATGTTGCCAAGTATGCATTTACATATGCATTTTTCCACAGACATATGGAATGTACAGATGTGATCCCTATCTCACAAAATCTATTCCACTAGGGAGTGAGTGTGTGTGTGTGTGTAATGGTGCATTCAGTTATGAACTCTGGCAAGAGAGTGATTCTGTAACATATGAGCTACCTGCTCTCCATACACTTCCTCTTCCTTTCTTCCTTCCTCTCACCTATTCCTACATGAGGCCCTGCATGATTTTATCCAAAGTTATTCACAAGCAGGCTGATTTCCAAAACTTCAAGTCACGACAAACCTGAGCATTCATCACCTTTGGTGTGCATGGTTTTCCTTATTGGTATGATCGTCCAGATCCTCTTCACAACTGAAGATACCCAGTCACTTGATATTGCACCGAACGGGATGCTGAGTGATAAAACCAGCTTCCTGGCAATCCACAGCAGTATCAGCATCTATATATCTTCATCTTCTTGAAGGTATCTATCTCAAAAGCTTTAGTTTCTTCCATCCACCGTGGTTACATTCAAGTCATTTAAAGCTTGCACATTCATTGTGCTCCTATTGTCTGAAGCATTTACTGTACACATTTACCTGTATATTAAGTGGCTGGAACACTGTATCTTGAAAAATTAACAATGGCAATTTATTTCTAGGTCCCACTGCAGTTTTCATGGGCTGTTTTGTCTTCATTGCGCAACACAGTGCTTTAAAATTCAATCAGTTTTAGCCTTTGGATTTAGATAATACTTGTATATATTACAGACCCCTGGAGACAGAAAGTAGATCAGCAAAGTGATAAGAGGATGAAGCATTCTAGATTAATAAAGGGGATGGCTGAAGAATATCCCCAGGGCTGAGGATGTAGCCTTATAAATTTTCAAGCTGATTAATCATCTATGTAAAATAACCCAAGCACCAAGAGTTCTTTAAATGTTTTCTCAGCATGGCACAAACGAATAGGACTGTTTCCATCTGCAAATAAAAAGTGAATATTTATTTTTCTTACAAAACATTTAATTCTGGATTCATGTCCTTTGAGAAACTCTCTGCTTCTATTTGATTCACCTTTGTTTCATCTGAGAAGGTGCCATTTGCCTTGATTTGGTGTGGATTCATTCAATGTACAATTTCATAGACCAATACTCTTGGGAAGAAGTAGGGTTGCCAACTAGGGAATTCATAGAGGACATGTGACTTTGGGGGGGACCAAATAACTTTTTTTTTTTTTTTTTTTTTGCATTAGGAGAAATAGATACTATTTTGGAGACCAAACAACTTTTTTGCATTTGTTGTGGTGTCCAAAGTTCTGGGGAGCAGCTGGAACATTTTGTTCACTCAGAACACTTTGCTCTCATGAGCAGCTTCTCTTCCTCTGTCTCCTTCCCCTTCCTGCTGACCATCCATCCAATGGGGAAGCCAGAGAGGAGGTTCTGCTTTAGTGGCAGGTTGCAGACCCACGTGATACAGGAGCACGGATCGGTGAGCCTGGCAGGTGCAGCTTGCTTCCTACATGTGGTGTTAGCGGTGAGAAGTTAGCAGTTAGCTAATTAACTTTACTCAGCTAGCAGCTACCCCTGCTAACTGAGTTTAAAAGGCACCTTTTAAAGTGATGAATCTCTTATATTTATAACGAGGAGAGCAACCGGCCCTATCCATCCCCAGCACAACATCCCTTCAGTGGTCGATGCTGGCGTTACTTTCTTTTTCTTTTTAGATTGTGAGACCTTTGGGCACAGGGAAGCATCTTATTGTTTACTTTTCTTTGAAAACCACTGTGAAACCTTCTGTTGAAAAGTGGTCTATAAATGTTTGCAGTCATACAGAACAGCAAGTGAGTGAGAAACCGTGCACACACCACTGTGCCTCAGCCATGCAAAGAGGCTGACTGCCCTCCCTCAAGCCAAGAGGTGGTTGCTGGCCTGTCTAGGGAGAGCAGCCTGGGTGATCCGTGGGGAGGAGAACTGAGGACTGTGTGTGGTAAAACCAACCAGGAAATGAATGTATGGTGAAGAAGCAGGGGCCTTATTACCTCGTCAGCATTCTGAGAAGACATACAGCTCACCTGACCATCATCCTCACAGTGGAGAGCTGTATTTATTCTCATATTATCCAATGCTTATCAACATATGCATGCATACCAATAAACATATGCAAATTTTATGCAAGACATTTTGGAGAGGGTTTTTTTGGTGACATTTTGGAGAATTTGGGGAGGGGTTTTTTTTGGGGGGGGGGTTGGTTGTTGTGTGTGAAAAGCATCCTCTATTTCCACTTTTTGTGTCTGATGGATATCAATTTTTTCCCCACCATCTGGACCTGGCAGCCCATGGAGGAAGCATTATATTCAAGACATGGGAAACAATAGTGCCAGGCTGCTCAGAATTTCATTCGGCTGATAATATTGAATCATTCAGCAATCAAGAAGCATATAAATATAGGGGAATGGAATAACTGGCTGGCTATAATGACAAAAAAGCAAAGATTGTGCAATAATATAAAGGAAAAAATGAAGCAATTCAGAACATTGACTTGGGGAATAACTATGTTATTTGGATTGTTTCACTGGACATGTGCTCTTAAACAAGTTAAGAATGGGTATTGTGTATTCTACTGCCCCTGCTTGAGGGCAGCTTTGGATGTTACATTTCTCTATATTCCTTTCCTTGACATGTGAGTAGAAAAAGGGAGAAGGGACTGCTGAGTGCACAATGTCTGAAAGACCACACCTGTATTTTGTTGAGCAAAGCATATAAGGGAGGTCTGCAAGACATTTGTGTAGGATTTTTGTTGGGACATTGTAAGGATGCATATCAGACTTTTCAATATGTATATTCACTCTGGGAAAATAAATATTTCAGGTGGCACTGAAATTCAGGAAAGTAAGAGCCATTGGGTGGTGGCAACCATTCTTCAAAACGTAGCATGAACTTCTAAAAGTAGCATATCATCATCTTGGTCCATGCTTAGTATGGCAGACCACTTTACATGTTAACTTTTCACAATGTACATGCAATATATTTTATACATAATATTTTACATTTAAACATGATATGCACTTACAAGAAATGTAAATTTATTACTGTATGTCTCAACCAGGTTCACGCACCAGGAAGAAAGGATTGGCTTTCAGTCCTCCAAGTTACCACATATAAACATAGTGCAAAATCATTTACCAATGCCAACTTATGGTGGGTGACATACAGGATCTTGCTGTCAGAAAATAGATATCAGAAACTCTTTGGGAGCAATGTTCTGATGTATGTTATAGCACTGTCTTGTTCATTGTACCGTGAGTCAACATGAAAATATTGATAGACTATAAATGAATGGAAATACTTTGATGAAACTGTTCTCAGAGTTTTGCAACAGTTTTGAATCAGCATTAAATGTATGTCCTGCTATGATGGCCAATGTTCTAATAAAGATATTCCTGAAAATATTTATTGTGAAACTTCCCAAAATGGAATACACTGATTGGTATTACTAGTCTGTACAAGGCAAGGGTACATCCTCATTGCTCTTTTCAGATTATGCACACAGGGAGTAGAAGGAGCCCCCAAGACTCTATAGGTGGACCTCGTTATTCACAGGAGTACCATTCTCAGCAGAAAGCACAGATAATGGAACAGCAGATAATGAGATATTCAGTTAATGGGAATTGGGGGGTTAAGTTCCATCACCTTGTATTTTGCCCAGAAACATTATCAGCAGCCAGTGTAGTTCTTTCAACACAGTGTAGTTCTTTCAACACAACAGCCCCACATAGAGCGCATTGCAGTAATCCAACCTAGAGGTTACCAGCATATGTACTACCATTTTGAGATTGTTCATCTCAAGAAATTGACACAGCTGGCATATCAGCCGAAGCTGATAAAAAGCACCTCTGGCCACCGCCTCAACTTAGGACACCAGGGAGAGGTTCGGATCCAGAAGCACCACCAGTCAGCATACATGTTCATTCTGGGGGGCATGAAGCCATCCAGAACCAGCAGTTCAAAATAGTCTTCCAAGTTCCAGCCCACAAAATAAGTACGTCCGTCTTATCTGGATTCAGCCTCAGTTTGTTATCCCTCATCCAGCCCACTACCGCCTCCAGGTAGGCATTTAGGGAGGTTATGCCTTCTCACGATGATGCTGACATGGAGAAATAGATTTGGGTATCATCAGCATACTGATAACATCCTGCACCAAATCCCCTAATAATCTCTCCCAGCGGTTTCATGTAGATGTTAAACAACATCGGAGACAATATGGAGCCCTGAGGGACATCATAGGAAAGTTCAGATTTTGAAGAACAGTCTCCCAGAGACACCATGTGGACTCTGCCCATGAGGTAAGAGCAAAATTCCTGCAAAGCAGTGCCTCCCACCCCCAGTCCCCACAGACGTTCCAGAAGGATACTATGGTCAATAGTATTGAAAGCTGCCAAGAGATCCAAAAGGACCAACAGAGTTATACTCCCTCTGTCATTTACCAACTGGAGATCATCCATCAGGCCAAACAAGACAGTATCCACCCCAGACTGGTGCCAGACTATTTTGCACCTTAGGCAAGGCTAAGTACTTGCACCCCACAAAAAAACCTTCAACTTTGATTTTCAAAAAACAAATGTTTTGTAGAAAAAATGAAAAGCACAAAACTTGATAATGCTTAATTTATTTAAATTGCAAGAATAGCTAATACATCAATTTTTGATTATCTTTCTCAAATACAAAAGAAAATATTTTGGCACACAAATTATTTTGATTGATTTGATACACTCTGTGCCCCTCTGAGGTCTGCACCCTAGGCGGCTGCCTAGTTGGCCTATGGTAGCAGCAGCCCTGTCTCCACCCCATAGCCTGCCTGAAAGCCAGTTTGAAATGGGTCTAGATGATGAGTTTCCTCCAAGACCACCTGGAGCTGGGAGGCTACCACCGTCTCAATCACCTTGCCCAGCCATGGAAGGTTAGAGTTAGGCCTGTAATTGTTTAACTCTGAGGGATCCAAGGCAGGCTTCTTCAGAAGCGGTCTAATGATTGCCTCCTTAAGACAAGGAGGCATCCTGCCTTCCCTCAGAGATGCTCTCCAGATGTCTAGCAATGTTCCCCTCAAACCCCCACTGGAGCAGGCAGGCTTCTACACATACATGGAGATAAACACAATTGCCTCCATGCATGTGCAGAGGCCATTATTTTGACCTCCACACATGCCTGATCCAGGCTTGAACTGGGCCCGAACTGGCCCTGCCTCCTCTGGCCCTGCCTTACCGGATTCCCCTTTACCAGTGGTTAAACTGGTAAAAGCTGGTTCAGCTGGCTCAAGCTGAATTCGGCTTGACCTGAACCCCTCGAGCTGAACCAGCTCAAAGTCAAGCCGGCAATCCCTAGATACAATAGACCAGTGGAAGGTGGATGTCTGTGTCACTGGCACATATAAGGAGAATAGGATGTAAAGGCTATGAGGTTATTTTCCTAAGAAACTGTGAGAAATAAAATAAAAACGGGATAATTACTCTTGAATATGGAAAGGGAAATAGAAAGGGGACTTGGCTGAAGGCCACTGATAAAAGGTTAATGAAATGAGCTGAGGAAGGATCCTCACAGCATATGAACAGAACGGGTGAGAAAGGCTAACAAAGGGATGCTTGTCCAAATGAAGCTTACCCACCAAAAGGAGCCCAAGGGACTGGGGACCAGAAAAGGAGGCAATTACTGCTGGTCTCTCTCTCTCTCTACCCACCTCACAGGTTATGCCTCACTTACATGACATGTGCACATTCTCATGGGCAGAACATTTATAAGACTGATATTCTGCCATGAACAGGCAAATGGCCATCTTCTTTCTACCAGAGGAGATATGTCTGCAGACCTGACAGTTTTCCATTTAAAGAAAAGCCAGCAAATAGCTGAGCAAAAATGGAAGCAGCATTCAAACCATTCAGAATCTGAAAAGTAGGCTGAAGCACAAATCAACTTAAGGACATTGCAGTCCTGTGTACCAGATGGGCATTTCCTACATATAGGGACTGTTGTGTTACCCAGCAAGGTTTTCTTCACTAGGCAATTAACTGCCTGCTTGTTCAGTATGAATTGTAGTCCCTTTTGGCCTATCTGTCAAAAATTACCTAATATTTGGTGTGGTTCTATTCCCATCTGACAAACTAATTTATTACTACCCAGAATTGATCCTAAACTGCTCAACCTCAAGTACGTACTACATACACATTTGCTCTAGCATCCATTTGAGGGAGAGTGTTTTTTATTGCATCATGAGATCTACATTTTAGTTGTAGGTGCTTCCCTGGGGCAGGTTTACTATTACTGCTTCAGCGAAAAACTGGCTTCATGGATCAAATTATTTAGATGTGTCATGGAACTTTTGTTCCACGACATAACTTCAGGTGGCATATTCCTGGAGTCCCCAGGTAGTCTCCAATCTAGAGAGCCAGACCTGGTTAGCTCAAGGTTGCTATATCATGCATCTTCCCACTTTTAGATGATGCTGTAGTTGGTACTAGTTGGTACTCTTTTTTTTCCACTGTAGTTGGTACTCTTTAGTCCCTACTGTAGAGGGGGCGGGGGGAAGCTATCAACATTCCAATATTCTGAGTGGTTGAAATATTAATCAATTATTATTATTATTTTACATTTTATATCCCGCTTTTCCTCCAAGGAGCCCAGAGCAGTGTACTACATACTTAGGTTTCTCCTCACAACAACCCTATGAAGTAGGTTAGGCTGAGAGAGAAGTGACTGGCCCAGAGTCACCCAGCTAGTTTCATGGCTGAATGAGGATTTGAACTCAGGTCTCCCCGGTCCTAATCCAGCACTCTAACCACTACACCACGCTGGCTCTTATGAAAGTTCAATGAAATAAGAAAGTTCTGGGGTCTAGATTTGCTAGCTCAAGCTACCAACTCAACTAGCATAGCTGATATTTTGAATTGGCAGCAAGAGAAATCTCTGTGCCAAGAATTCCCTCCGTCAGTCCATGTGCGACCTCAATCTGCTTGGACCAGCACTGAAAATTTTTAGATCAGTAATCTCTAAATTAGAGATGTGCACAAATCAATTTTTTGATTTGATTTGTGCCCAAATTGAATCACCCCTGATTTGATTTGTGTCAAAATCGGTCCCCCTGAATCAGCCCAGATTCGATTTGAATTTGATTGTGGTGTGGGTGCCACCTACCACCCACATTTCAAGGCAGTGGGGCACTTGGTTTATTTCTAATGATTTCTTTTTGTTTTTACTGATTTTGTATATTTCTGCCATAGGATATAATGGAGATTCAAAGTCACCCTATCCTAACACTAACATGGATCCCCAGCATTAATTAAATAATAATAATAATAATAATAATAATAATAATAATAATAATAATAATAAATTATTATTATTATTTTAAAAAGCTAAGCTATAGCTCTTGTAGAAGTGGAGTTGTGAAGCAAAATATGCGGTCACTATTTTTCAAGTGTTTGGATTCTTTGTTGTATAATAACCTTTCCTCATGATGAATCCCTATGAGGATTAATTGCACACCTTCATTTCTTCTGTTCATTTTGACTGCAGTTGGACTATGCCAACTGGCAACTGCCATGTGTCAACTACACACACCCACACCCACACCCCGGGGTACTCAGTTTAATTTTTAGAAATTTTTGAAGTGTTTAGATTCCTTGGTGTCTTCATTGCACATCTCCATTTCTTCTGTTCATTTTGACCCCACTGCTTTGCAGGTGGGGAATTAGTGGCATCCCATGTGCCAACTAACTACCCCCCAACCCACAAGGGATTTTTTCCTGAGAATTAAATTTTTTAGGTGTTTTGACTCTTTGGTGTGCAATTATCATGGCTCAGACCTCTGAGTCAGAAGAGTCAGAAGAGGAGTGGGAGGACTTGGTTGGGAGAGCAGGCTCAGAAGCACAGCAGGAGGACCTGGCTGTGAGAACAAACTCTGAAGCTGAGGTGGAACGGCAGCAGACAGGGGATTCTGGACAGCTGACAGAGATGAGGGCTGAGGAGACTGATCAGGAGAAAGCTGGAATTTCACCTGTGTTAAGAAGACAGCTCAAGAGAAAGACTCAGTGGCAGACACGCAGGCGCAAGATATCACAGGAGAGGAAATAGAAATGCTGAGTCAGGAAAGCCTGATTGGCTGCCGGTTATCTCGAGTCCTATATCAAGCAGATGCTGTTCATAAGCCAGTACTGTCAGCAACATTGTTTTCTGCAGACAGTGTTCTGCGTGCTTTAATTGTTCAACCTTTCTTCTTTCAGCCTGTCCTTGTTCTGTTCCTTCCTTGTTCCTTTATTTCAGTTATCGGGGGCGGGGGGGGGATAAGTTAAGTTAACTTTTTAAATTAAAAGTTTAGTTTTAAGGGACTTTATTTTGGCTTATACTACTTTATCTTTGAAAGTCTTTTTTTTTTTTTTTTGCTTTGGTTTGTTCAGCTAAGCTGCTACTCTTATCTATAGAATTTCCATCTTGACTTGCAGAAGTGGAGTTGGAGGGATTGTAAATCCTGTCGGGTCAGCCGTGCCAACAGATTTATGACAGCAATGAATCCTTATAGGGATTCATTATGAGGAAAGGTTATTAGACACCAAAGAGTCTAAACACTTGTAAAAATTCCTAGAACAAAAGCTGAGTAGTACTACACTGCCTTGTGGGTTGGAGGGGGGTGTAGTTGGCACATGGCAGTTAAGAGCTGGCACTGTCGAAAGACAGACAAAATGAATAGAAGAAATGAAGGTGTGTAATGAATCCTCAGAGATTTATTGAGAAAAATTATTATACATCAAGGAATCCAAACACTTGAAAAATAGTGACCACACATTTTGCTCCATATCTCCACTTCTACAAGGGCTAGAGCTTAGCTTTTTTAAAAAAAGAAAGAAAGCTGGGAATCTGGGGAAATTAATAGAAGGAATCCAAATCTCAAAACAATTCAAATTGAATCAGGCGCGATTTGATTTGTACCTGAATAAGAACACAAGAACACCCCTGCTGGATCAGGCCCAAGGCCCATCTAGTCCAGCATCCTGTTTCACACAGTGACCCACCAGATGCCCACAGCCTTCCGACTAGTAGCCATTGATAGACCTCTCCTCCATGAAGTTATCCAAACCCCTCTTAAAGACATCCAGGTTGTTGGCTGTCACCACATCCTGAGGCAGAGAGTTCCACAAGTGGATCACGCGTTGTGTGAAAAAGTACTTCCGTTTGTTGGTCCTAGACCTCCTGGCAATCAATTTCATGGCGTGACCCCTGGTTCTAGTGTTGTGTGAGAGGGAAAAGAACTTCGCTCTCTCCACTTTCTCCACACCATGCATGATTTTATAGACCTCTATCATGTCACCCCGCAGTCGTCTTTTTTCTAAACTAAAAAGCCCCAGGTGTTGTAGTCTTGCCTCATAAGAAAGGTGCTCTAGGCCCCTGATCATCTTGGTTGCCCTCTTCTGTACCTTCTCCAGTTCAACAATGTCCTTTTTAAGATGTGGTGACCAGAATTGTATGCAGTACTCCAAGTGTGGTCGCACCATAGTTTTGTATAAGGGCATTATAATGTTAGCCGTTTTATTTTCAACCCCCTTCCTAATGATCTGAATCTAGTGATCCGAATGATCCTTCCTAATGATCCTTCCTAATGATCCGAATAATGATCAGAATCTAGCCAATGGACCACAGGGGTGATTTGTTCTGACTCCAAATCACCTGAATCAGCTAGATTCAGGTACAAATCAATTTGTACTCGAATCGATTTGCACATCTCTGCTCTAAATAATAGATGTGTTTATCCTGTTGAATTTGGAAGCCTTCTATATAGGTTGCCAGGCAGTAGCGGGTAGAAATACAGAACCTGACATAAGAATATTTTCATTTCATGAAATGAAGCAACAGATGAATCTCAAACCAAGGTTGAAATGCAGTTGCTGCTTCCCCACGTGGGATTTTGATAGAAGTGCTGTGTTTTGCTTGTGTACTGCATTTAGTCCCACACAGTAATCAAGCTCAACCTGCTCTAATCCCTGGTAGTTCATACAGCAGACCAAAGAAATTGCAGGGGAAATCAGTGGATAATTGACAAGCAGGCTGAGCCAATATGGGCTTTAGGTGTGGAAACCCCAACAGTGTGGTGCTGTTTTTCCTCTTGGTTCTTTTTCAGAAGAAGCTGCCTTATACAGAGGCAAGCTGTTGGTCTATCTAGCTGAGTAGCTAGGTGGAGTGCCTTTACCTGCTTTGGCTGGTGCATCAGCTACAGACCTGTCTAGAAGAAGAGGTTCTGGTTTCAGTTAGCCACACATTGGTCACATCCAGGTAGATTACTGCAGTGCACTATATGTGGGGCTGCCTCAGTGTGAAGATGATCTGGAAGCTTAAGTTGGCGCAGAATGTAGCAGGCAGAGTATTGTATGGAATGAGGACCATGTCACACCTGTTCTGTGCAGGTGTGATGCACTGGCTTGCAAGTCCAATGTAAAGTACTAGCATTGGCCTTTAAATCCCTAAAGAGCCTGGGACTGGGTTATCTTAAAGACTCTTTGGTGTGTCGGTAGCTGCCTTATACCAAGGCTGACCATCTGATCTAGTTCATTATTTTCTACTCTGACTGGCATGGCTTGCCAGGGCTTCAGACAGGAATCTTTCCCGGCCCTGCCTGGAGAGGGATTGAACCTGGAACCTTCTGCATACAAAGCAGATGATCTACCACTGAGCTACAGGCACATCCCCAAATGCTCCAATATGAATGTGCCCAGCCCTTGAGATTGACCACAGAGGTCATGCTCTCAGATGTGAGGTTGACAGATGCCACTTTCAATGTGAAGTTAGCAGGTACTAGGAGTGGGGTCTTTTGGATGGCAGCACCACAACTTTGGAAATCCTTCCCTAGAGAGATCATGCTATTTGCCTCTTTCTCCACTTCTGATCAGAAGCTGTTTTATTCCTGGGTGCTTCTAAAACCGTGTTACAATTACAAACCTATGCTCTGGTTTGATGTCATTGACTGCCATTGTCTTTAAGGTTTTAATTGTTTTATTTATTTATTTATTTATTTATTTATTGTGGGTTTAATATTTTATTATTGTTCATTTGTCTTCAGCTGCTTTGGGATGTTTTGTTACTGAATGGCAGGAAGTAAATGTGGGGAATAAAAATTGTTACTGCCTGGTAGCAGCTTCTCTAGGGTTTCAAATAGGGTCTTTCCCAGCCCTATTTGGAGATGCTTACTACAGAATGTGGACCTTCTGCATAGTTTTCACCTTGCATGCAGAAATGCCTTGTTAGAAAACCATTACTACTATAGGGTATGACTTATTGTGGATTGGCATTTCCTACACAGAAACTATAAATATCATCATTGTTGCTGCATCTGCTCCCCCAATTTACTGGGGGATCTGTCAGTAGGCTGGTGATGGTTGTGAAGGGCAGTGGTGATGATGGGCCATCCAGTAGTGGCTCCATCTCACCTTCCCTCTTGGTGAAGGAACATGGGGTAACAGAAGCAGCTCTTCCTTCTTATTCTTGGAGGGTGGGGATCTTGCTAGGTAATGCCAAGAATGAGCTATGCCATCTCAGGCCCTAACCCAGAGGAGGAGCTATCATTGGGTAGACGGGATCAAAGAACCCAGACTCCCAGCTCCTGAGAGCCATGTGGCTTGCCCCTCCCCCTGAACTTGACCCACCTCATTTCCCCAGCCAGCTTCGTTGCTGGATGGGTATTTCCTTTATTATATCCATCACTCCAAGTGAGGGAGAGAATGAAGAGATTACCCCACTGACAACAAAGCCAGCTGGGAAATGAGCTCCAGAGGCCTTTCCAGGTGCTGGCCATGCCCGCTGTGTGTGGTATTGAAGGGGCATGGGCAGCACTTGGAAAGGTCCCTGCATGGACCTCTGCAACTCATTTCCCAGCCAGCTTAATTGTCAGCTGGATATTTTCTTCCTTATCTCCTGAAGAGAATGGCTGGGAAGTGAGCAGCAGAGGATGGTGCAGGAGCCCTCCCAAGTGCTGACGTGACTACAGCCGCTGTGTGTAGTGTCACATGCAGGGATGTGGCTGGTGCACACAAGGGGATGCTGAGGAGAGAGATGAACACAAGCCCACTCCCCCCAAGCTAGGTGCCTGCCCTAACCTAAAACCAGTTTTGATTTCTCATAAGAGAGAAGGGTGAAATTACAGATTTGCCTCTCAACTTAGTAGCTCACATGAGCCAGTCACCAGCATTCCTCTGGTCCTAATCACTGAAGAAAATTACAGAACAAATCTGTAGATGGTGTAGATTCCTCTTTTCCTCCATTACTTCTTCCTCCTTGAGTCTTCCTCTTTCAGACTCTCTGAACTATTTTCTGCCCTATCCAAGCAGTCTACTTTCCTTTTTGTTCTTTGGCTGCATAGCTTATCAAGCAGAGGGATTTCTAAGCTTCCTGCCACTGCAGCTCCATTATCTCCCAGTGGCATGAGGCATGGACACTCTGGCACCGTTCTGAAATACCCACAGAAGTAACAAGCTCCATCTATGAATGGAGCATCAAAGTAGTATCAATCAATAAAAACCACCCAAACCTAATAGCTAACATGGTCGGAAAAGAGTTTGTGTGGTATCTGAACAAAAGCAGAAGCTAGAAAGCTAGAAGAGGGCACAGAAACTGATTAGCCAAGCCAAAAAGGGGAGGCATTGGGTAGGCTCTTGAGCTGGCTATGTTCCATCTTGCTGCTGTGGCTTACCTGCAAGGAGACCTTGCTACAAGGACTCGATTGCTCCTAAGTCCTCTCTGACCCACTTCTAAATTAGCTCCATGGTATATGGAAGAACTAAGGAAGCTGAAGCATATAGGAGATGACTAGAATGCAAGTGGAGAAGGACTTGGCTTGAATCCAACAGATTACAGCACAGAGCACAATTAAAGACCTGTGCTCTGGCAATACGTGCAGCAAAGAAGCGATTATTTGCTGTGCCTATTGTGTCTGCAGGTTCATGTGCAGCTGAATTGTTGAGGGTGGTGAGGGAACTTATACAGGCCCCTTCTGCTCCAGCTTTGGAACCATCAGCTAGCCACGGTGAAGCTTTTAATGAGTTATTGTGTGTGGACAAAATTTCTTGTATTTGAGCTGACCTGGATTCCATTATTGGTGCAGAGTCTTTAGCGGGGGTATCCAGTAACTCCTCTTGTATGGTTATATCAGATCATTTTCATTTTGTGACTCTTGATGACGTGAACAAGCTGCTTGGAACTGTGCGTCCTACCATCTATTTTCTTGACCCTTGTCAGACATGGTTTATATTATCAAGCAGGGAGATTGTTGGAGAGGGCCTGGTTGAGATCATAAATTGAGGGAAGGTAGGGTCCTTTAAACAAAGAGGCAATTATTAGATCTCTTTTAAAAGAATCCTACACTGGATCTGTCACTTGGGCAACTATAGGCCTGTCTCCAGTCTCCTGTGGTTGTCCAAGATGCTCGAGAAGGTGGTAGCCTCTCTAGGCAGTCTTGGATGAAACAAACTATCTAGAACCATTTCAAACTGGCTTTCAGGCAGATCATGGGGTCAAGACTGTCTTGATCGGCCTGATGGATGGTATCCAAGGGGGAATTGACAGAGGGAGTGTGACTCTGTTGGTCCTTTTGAATCTCTTGATGGCTTTTGATACCATCAGCCATGGTATCCTTCTGGATCGCCTGAGGGGACTGGGTATAGGGGGCACTGCTTTACAGTGGTTCTGCTCATACCTCTCAGGCAGATTTCAGAAGGTGTTATTTAGAGATTGCTGCTCTACAAAGTAAGAGCTCCTGTATGGTGTCCCTCGGGGCTCCATTTTATCTCCATTGCTTTTTAACATCTACAGAAAACCACTGGGAGCGATCATCAGGGGATGTGATGCAGGGTGTTATCAGTATGCTGATGGCACCCAAATCTACTTCTTCATGTTGGCTTCATCAGGCAATGGCATAACTTCCTTAAATGCCTGCCTTGAGGCAGTAATGGGCTAGATGATGGATAACAAACTGAGACTGAATCCAAACAAAACAGAAGTGCTTCCTGTAAGAAGCTGCAATTTGGGAAATAGGATAGATCTGCTGGTTCTGGATGGAGTTACACTCCTCCAGAAGGTACAGGTTCACAGTTTGGGAATACTTCTGGATCCAACCCTCTCCCTGATACCTCAGGTGGAGGCAGTGGCCAGGAGTGCTGTTTAACTGCTTCAACTGGTTCACCAACTGCACCCTTTCCTAGATGTGGGTGACCTAAGGCAGTGGTTCACATGCTGATAACCTCCAGACCTGATTACCCCAATGCACACTATGTGGGGCTGCCTTTGTTCATAGTCCAGAAGCTGCAGTTGGTGCAGAATACTGCAGCTAACTTGGTCTCCAGGATCTCCCGTAGAGGCCATATTATTCTGATTATAAAAGATCAAACTGGCTACCAATAGGTTCTGGGCAAAATACAAAGTGCTGATTATTACCTATAAAGCCCTTAATGGCTTGGGACCATGGTATTTTGGAGAATGCCTTCTTCGTTATGAACCCTGCCACCTATTGAGATCTTCAGGGGAGGTATATTTGAGGATATTGCCATGTCGTCTGGTTGTGACTCAAAGGCGTGCCTTCTCTGTAGTTGCCCCCAGACTGTGGAATCCACTTAATGCTGAGATTAGAGCTGCTCCATCCCTGTTGGCTTTTAGGAAACAACTGAAGACACATCTCTTCTGCCATGCTTTTTAGTTGGTGTTTTATGGATATTTTAATTTGGCTTTTATATGTTCTAATTGTGAAATTCTTGCTTTGTTTTGTTCTTGGGTTGTTTTATGCTTTAAACTGCCTAGAGACTTTGGTAGTGGGTGGCATGATAGATAGATAGATAGATATTGTGAGGATTATATCTGGTACAGGGTTACATTAATTTCCTTGTACTTTTGTGGCTTGTTACAGCCAGGTCACAAAAGCAAGCTATTTGGGTTTTCTTTTTCTTCATGCCCAAGATGAAATTTTCCATTTCTCCACTGCCCAACTTCCCTGGATACTAAATTGGCTGGGAAAATGTATGTGTAGACCCTCATCCTACAGAAACACTCGACTGGGCTTTGTGTGATTGCAGCAGATCCAAATAGTGCAACCTGAATTGCAACTTCAGTAAGAGGCAAATTACATTTCCAGGTCTGTTGTGTCATACTGCAAACTGTAAATTAATCTACAGCCTTTCAAATGAAATGGTTGAGACAAAGCATAAGATGCAGAGTGCAGTTTAGATGCCTGCCTTTAGACATTCATTATACTGAGCCAGGTTGTGAATTTTTGTTATTTGCTACCTAATGCCTGCCTGCCAGGTTATAATGGGCCTATTGCCTTCATTGTTAACTGACAGTGTCACCATTTTTATTAAAATAGAAACTGAGAGCATCCACATCATCTCCATCCATTAGAGAATGTGTTACTGTGGTTAGTAGTTACTTAATTGTGATGCCATTTCTTAGCATTCATGCGTCTGTAATGGCAAATGTCACAGAGAGAGTTAATGGCTCCAACCAAATAATGTTGCTGTCTGCATTGAATTAATAAGAGGAAAACATAATGCTGCGGATGCAAAGTATTGAGCCTGGTTTATTCCTTATGAAGCTACTGTGACTTTGGGCAGTGAAGAGGAAAATGTGTATCAGGAACAATTGTTGCCATATAATGAGCAATGCCTCAGTTTAAGGTCATGTCAGACTGTGTTCCTGAGAGAGAGAGTGTGTGCTTTTCAGTTAAACAAGTAGGGTTTAACAAGTAGGTACCAAGATAAATACATATGTTTGGGAATTGCAAAGAAGACAACATTTTGCGTTTCCATTGATCTATTTGTAATGTGCTATGGGATGTCCAAAATCAATGAAAACCTGTTGTGGCCATAGTAAATATGTCAGTGAGACAATTTCCCAAGTTGCTAAATGCAATCTGAACATGCTGGATTTGCCACCCTTTTCATCCCTTGAAGTTCTTGTGTCCCTACCTTGTGTGTTGGTATTTGGTCATGTCATCTTCTGACTACTTTGTCATTCAGTATTGTGTCACGTTCATAGGTTAAACTAGTCTTCTTCATTGTAAGGCCCAGAGGCCAGTGGCGGGCATCATCAACCCTAAGTGCGACAGCCAGGCTAATTGTTTGTTGGCTGTGTGTGAAGCTTCTACCACAGCAGAAAATTTTGCCCTCAGCACCATGCAGAGATAACCATTCCCACCATGCAATGCTGCACTTTGCCCAGTGCCAGTGAGGTTCCTTTCAGGGAAATGAGTCCATGAACCATCTTGGAAGATGTGCATACAGTGCTGGGAAGTGTAGCCTTCCCAGTGCTTTCCGCCTAGAGCTCTTAAGAGAGGGCCCCATCTCTCTTAAAGGGCCCTCTCAGCACTCACAAAAGTGCAGTCCTGCGTAGTGTTCAACAGTGGGAAATGGCTTTCACATTAGAACATATAAGAATAGCCCTGCTGGATCAGACCCAATGCCTGTCTAGTCCAGTATCGTCTTTCACACAGTGGCTCACTGGCAAGAGGTGGACATGCCCTCTCTCCTGATGTTGCTCCGCTGCAATTGAGAGGCATCCTGCCTCTGAGGCTAGAGGTGGCCCATAGCCACCAGACTAGTAACCATTGATAGAACTGTCCTCCATTTGTCTAAGCCCCTTTAAAGCCACCCAGACTGGTGGCCATCAATGCATCTTGTGGCAGATAATTCCATAGATGATGCGCTGCGTGAAAAAGTACTACCTTTTGTTGGTCCTAAATTTCCCAATCTTCAGTTTCATGGGATGACCCCTGGTTCTAATGTTGTGAGAAAGGGAGCCCAGCCCACTTTCCTGAGGTCGTGGGAACGGTCTGCTAACCCCATTTGAATGATTGTGTGCCAGCGTGCCGCAGCTCCGTGCCATGGCAGCACACAAGTAGACCCTTGACTGAGAGGCTACAAGCAGCCTCCCGGCATGGGGGTCTCCCCAGAATGCCCCACTTGTGCAGGGCATCCTGGGATTTTCAGTGGCCAGGGGCTCTCCCATTACCTGTGACCCCAACCAGTAGTCATGTGGGTGGCTGATCTGGCAACCACGGGGCATGCTCTGCTCATGTGCATGGAGAGCGGGCTAAGCCCGCTCTCCCCAGAGAGCCCGGTAAGGCTCTCTGCACTGCTCGTGTGGAGATCTTCAATAAGTGTGTGTGTGTGTGTGTGTGTGTGTGTGTGTGTGTATGTATGTATATATATGTATGTATGTGTGTGTGTGTGTGTGTGTGTGTGTGTGTGTGTGTGTGTGTGTATATATATATATATATATATATATATATATATATATATATATCTATCTATCTGAATGAGATCATCCAGAGAGGTTCGTCTTCAGTTGCCACAGGCTTGTCTGGCAGCTACATGGGGATGGGCCTTTTCTGTTGCTGCCCTGAGACTGTGGAATGCACTCCCTACTGAAATACAAACCTCTGCATCTCCGACAACTTTTAAAAAGCACTTGCAGGCTTATCTCTTCACCCTGGCTTTTAAATTTGACTCTGGTTTTAAATTGTGTTATGGTTTTGATTTTGTGTGTGACTGTAAACCACCCAGAGACTAAAGTTTGGTGTGGTGTACAAATCTGATAAATAAATATACATACTGTATAGCAGAATGGCTGGTTGTTACACAAACCAACCATACGCTGTAAGGAAGAAATGGTTCGCTCTGATTGTTTACCCATATTATCATATTATATATTTTCCCCCTTTTAAAAAAGTTATCTAAGTGGCTGTGGTATATGAGATATTATGATCCATCATACACACATATGCAAAAAGCCCTCCCCATCCCAAAACGTTAGGTATACATGTTCAGTGCTATAACATACTGACAAACATAAGAATGTATGTGTGGCCTGGGAGGAAGGTGTTTCTCTTGTAAGCTTTTTTTGAAGATACATTTGTCCCAAAGGGGAAAATGCTTTCTTATCCCCTCTCATAGGGAATTTCCTATGCTCTTGTATTACTTATGGAAGGGGGACTTCAGCCTACAATCCAGCCTTCCCCATTGCCCAGAGTCTCTTTTGCAGTTCACCAGGAGAGATAATGTTGAAGGGGAGAGAAGTGAAGCTGATTGTGAGTTATTTTCTTTCCGCCATGAGTATGAACACTCTTCTCCAAACAACAAACCCAACCCCTTACGCTCTTGTTGGGTTTGGGATTCTTAATGCTGGGGGGTAATTGATCATTCTGAGAATTTGAGGAAATCTAGTCACATTCACTGAATGCATGGAGGGTGGGAATAGGAGTGTGCCAACTAGCCACATCTACCATGCCAATGTGCCAGCCAACCACACACTCCAGGTCTCACACTATCAATGTTTGTCTGTAAATAGCAGCTCTGAATGTGGGGATGGTTCCTCAGCAAGGTTGAAACCCTATTCAGACATCAGGACAGTTCACAAGATCATAAGTAGGAAAAGCCTTCTACCTTCATTCAGCAGCTGGGTGTGCTCCCATTTGCTGATCATCTGTCAGGTAAAACCAAGGCAGGGTTTGCCATCTGTGCTTGTGTGCTAAATGGCAAGTGGGTCAGGACTTCTCCTCCTACCTTATTCAGCAGCTACATACAGCTGCTGGGTGGGAGGGAGCATTCCCCGGGAATTTTTGTAGCACTGCAAAATAGGGCAATGGCACCCACACTCAATAAAGATGCGAGGCAATACATATGGAAGAAAAGGGCCACAACTTGATTGATTCATATAATTCAGGCAAACTGGAATTGGCACTCTGACTCTACCTACCTTTAATGTGGACTCTTGAGACACTCTACCCATGGTACGATCTCAGCTAAGATGCCAATGGGGGATACACTTTGGCTCCAGACAGCATACCCTATGGATGAAACTGCCCATCTTAGCTGACTGAAAGTCAGGCATCTGCTTTAACATCACCTTTCCCAAGCCATATAACATTTTGGATTGGTGATGCTTCGCCAGATTAGAGGAGAAACCCTAGTCAGCACTCCTTGAACCATAAAGCTTCTAGGCACTGACAGGGACTCCTCACTTGCCCAAAAGCATACCTTAAGGTGTTCACCAACCCTGAACAATTTATCCCTCCAAACTGTACCTACTGTTGAGACTGGGAACTTCAACTAACTATGAGAACAATAGAACATAGTGTGGGACAGGCAAAAAAACACTAGAGCCAGCATGCTGTAGTGGCTAGAGTGCTGGACTGGGGCTGGGGAAACCTGAGTTCAAATCCCTATTCAGCCATGATACTTGCTGGGTGACTCTGGGCCAGTCACTTCTCTCTCAGCTTAACCTACTTCACAGGGTTGTTGTGAGGAAAAACTTAAGTATGTAGTACACCGCTCTGGGCTCCTTAGAGGAAGAGCAGGATATAAAATGTATTTTTTTCAAAAAAGACCCCTCACAAGGCTAATCAATGTAGAGCCCCCCCCACACACACACTGCAAGGAAAAGCCAAAAACCACACTATACCTCTGTGTGGTAGGGAGGGTGTTGAGCTCCAAGCATGGACAGCTGGCTTGGATGGGAGGAAACTTAAACAGCTATGAGGCTCCTCACCTCAAAGCCAGCAGCCAATAGGCATAGCCCCTTTGTGCTTTATCCAAAGCGAGGCTGGGGCAAACAAGCCATGCCCCAACAAGCATGGCTAATGGCCAGATTTTGAAATACGGCGATAGGAATGAAGGAGTACACCAATGAAATTTCAGATCCTTTAATACTGTCTGTTTCCATCCTAAATGTGCATATAGATAAGCCTGAAAACAGCCTTGCTGTACACAGTTGCTGCATTAATCATAATCACTACAGCTCACTCTGCCTTTTATCATATTAAACAATTGTCTGACAATGACAGTAAATTCTCATGGTCATTATTTCCATCCCCAAATTACTCTCTGGGGTTGACTTGCAGCAGAGATCTACAAAATGACAGCCCCATGAGACAGCTGTGCACCAACCTGAGTAGAAGCCATTCTTATAGACACGGAACTGGACTAGATAAGCAGTTGGTTGAGTCCTTTTGACTTGTGTCTCCTTCAGTTGCCCTCATTTTGTTGTGCTGCTCCCTAGGTCAGTGGAAATCCCCAAAGCTGCAGGAAAATGCTTAACATCCTTCCTGTTTGCCAGCCCTTATGCACCATCTTACTAGGCTGTGAGTCGCAGCTTTCACGTATCACTTTCATCCACCCAATTTCAGGTGTTAGTAAGCCCCACTGCTGCTGTCTGGACAATCATTAATCAGAACATTTTATTAGGGGTGTGCAATTTGGATTTTCGGTGATTCGGTTCAGGAA